>NC_091826.1:137534307-138158307 GCF_038994185.2 Dermacentor albipictus | reverse complement strand
ATCAGATAACAGCAGATTTGTTGAAGGATGGTGGACAGATTGTTCTAGAGAAACTGGCCACCCTGTATACGCAATGCCTCATGACCTCGAGCGTACCGGAATCTTGGAAGAACGCTAACATAATCCTAATTCATAAGAAAGGAGACGCCAAAGACTTGAAAAATTATAGACCGATCAGCTTACTGTCCGTTGCCTACAAACTATTTACTAAGGTAATCGCAAATAGGATCAGGAACACCTTAGACTTCTGTCAAGCAAAGGACCAGGCAGGATTCCGTAAAGGCTACTCAACAATAGATCATAATCACACTATCAATCAAGTGATAGAGAAATGTGCAGAATATAACCAACCCTTATATATAGCTTTCATTGATTATGAGAAAGCGTTTGATTCTGTCGAAACCTCAGCAGTCACAGAGGCATTACGGAATCAGGGTGTAGACGAGCCGTATGTAAACATACTGAAAGATATCTATAGCGGCTCTACAGCCACCGTAGTCCTCCATAAAGCAAGCAACAAAATCCCAATAAAGAAAGGCGTCAGGCAGGGAGATACGATCTCTCCAATGCTATTCACAGCATGTTTACAGGAGGTATTCAGAGACCTGGATTGGGAAGAATTGGGGATAAGAGTTAATGGAGAATACCTTAGTAACTTGCGATTGGCTGATGATATTGCCTTGCTTAGTAACTCAGGGGACCGATTGCAATGCATGCTCACTGACCTGGAGAGGCAAAGCAGAAGAGTGGGTCTAAAAATTAATCTGCAGAAAACTAAAGTAATGTTTAACAGTCTCGGAAGAGAACAGCAATTTACAATAGGCAGCGAGGCACTGGAAGTCGTAAGGGAATACATCTACTTGGGGCAGGTAGTGACGGCGGATCCGGATCGTGAGACGGAAATAATCAGAAGAATAAGAACGGGCTGGGGTGCGTTCGGCAGGCATTCTCAGATCATGAACAGCAGGTTGCCATTATCCCTCAAGAGAAAAGTATATAATAGCTGTGTCTTACCAGTACTCACCTACGGGGCAGAAACCTGGAGGCTTATGAAAAGAGTTCTACTCAAATTGAGGACGACGCAACGAGCTATGGAAAGAAGAATGATAGGTGTAACGTTAAGGGATAAGAAAAGAGCAGATTGGGTCAGGGAACAAACGCGAGTTAATGACATCTTAGTTGAAATCAAGAAAAAGAAATGGGCATGGGCAGGACATGTAATGAGGAGGGAAGATAACCGATGGTCATTAAGGGTTACGGACTGGGTCCCAAGGGAAGGGAAGCGTAGCAAGGGGCGGCAGAAAGTTAGGTGGGCGGGTGAGATTAAGAAGTTTGCAGGGACGGCATGGCCACAATTAGTACATGACCAGGGTTGTTGGAGAACTATAGGAGAGACCTTTGCCCTGCAGTGGGCACAACCAGGCTGATGATGATGATGAGTGCAATGTGACCACAGGTCCCCAAATCGTGTCACTCAGCTTGTTCATTGGGTTGTTTCTCCAATACTTTCCATGCAGCAAATTTTATATTTTGCAAAATAAAAGTACAAAACTTAATGCCACACTGAATTATGTGAAGCAGTCTTTTTTTGGCTTCATAATGAGAACAGCAAGAGAAGTATGCCAAGCCTACTATGTATGAAACGGAGCATGGTACTTGTTTCCTCAAGGAGGATGTTCCCAATTTAATTTCCCCATGTATTTGCTGTCAATGTTATGATGATTGTTTTGGGTCTCGCCCAACAGCAAGTTCAGCAAGGACACCTTACTTAAATGGACACTAAAGTGAAAAATGATTTCTTCTGCATCAGTAAATTACCGTTCTACAACACTAACAATACCAGTCGTACAACGCTAAGACGTTTGGTAAGCCAGAAAAAGCGCAAGAGCGAAATACGGGTGGCGACGCCTACTTATGTTCTCGCACCTAGAGGCTGTGACATTTTGGATTTTGATGGCATCTTCTAGGGCCTACTAATTACATATAGCGGTACAGATTGACTACATTGTGTGCTAAAGGAACCAATTATAAACATGGCAAGTTTCGGGAACCTTTATTCAGCCAACGTGGCCCAATGCGAAAACATACTTTGGAATTGCTGACGTTACGCTGACGTCTCGGCGCTGGGGTTTCGGTGCGAAATTCAAATACGGATACTTGGACCTCCATTTTCTCATCTAGTACTCAAACTATATTTTTTAAATGACTGCCTGCAGGGTTCTCAAACAATGCTTCATTAGTCTAAGCTGATTTATTGTTTTGCTTTAGTGTCCCTTTAATAAGCTGAAAAAACAGGAAAAATTTTATGTTTCTCCACCTGCAGCACAATGGTACTGTAATGAAATCAGATCTACAGACAAGGCTGTCATTAAAATACGAGCCAAAAATATTTTCTCATTGCATGCAGCAGAGAAGTTACAATCTTGCATAATGGATTGCTTGCTCTCACTCCTTCAGTTTCCCCCACCTATGATGGCAGCTATGCAATCATAAGCGTTTCCAAGGATGTGTGGCAGTGGCAACGGGTTATTGGAGAGATTCTGCGATATGCCACAAATGTTAATACCCATGTCTCACATAACACTATTATCAGTATATATTTCATTGCTAATTTTGTGCTAAGAGAGAAATAAAAATGCTAAAAATATACACACAGTGGTACCTCGGTAGATGCATGCAAACAACTAGGTTAATGAACGGCAGTGTTTGCAAAAGTTTGCCTTGGTTCTTGAACTCCATATCGGGCTTACACAGATCAGTTGTGTCGTGCTCAGATGTTGTATTACTTATAGGTAAATGAAAACAGTTTCATAATAATTTTGCCTCAATATAGGCTTTTTAGTTCAAACTACAGGGTTTGTATTCAATGAACCAGTGCAAGCAGATATGCTCAATTACAGACAAACCCAGATATATCGAATCTGAAGGGAATCACTAAAAATGTTACACAAACATTTTCAAGGGAATTTTACAGCTGTTCGCTCCATACAATAATTTGTTATGTGTGGGTTCGATACATCCCGGTCTGACTGTATTTGTATATTCTGAAGCTTACCAGAACTTCTACGAGAAGCACAAACCTAATTTATTTAACTGCATTTAACAGAGTGTTGAAATTGATGAACAATGACGTGGTCTCACATTTCCGGATAGTTTTACAGCAAAGAAATCAGACGCCCTAGACAGTTCTTTGCCAGAACTGAGCCTCCAGCTAAGAGACAAAAAAGAGTGAAGGATACAATGGTTTCACTGAGGACAGTGACTCTCTCTTCACCTACCTGCTGGTCTCTCCAACCAGTCTCTCGTTAGTATGTAATGAATAGTATAATTGTTTTCATATTTCTGTGTTTGAATAAATATTATTTCAAATCCTACAGTATGAATGGAGTAAATTGGTGCCCATGGGAAACTCTGCTCCAGTTAACAACCAATTCGGTTTGCAACCAGAGTCACGGAACGAATCAGGTAGTCACATGGTAGTTACAATAAAGAATGCAGTAGCAAAACTATGAATGGGAAAACTAAATGTTATATTGGACAAATTTGTGCTCCTAAAAGCAAGTGACATTCAAAGCACGACAGCATCGAGCAAAGTAGTCGATCGTTGAAATCTGATCTAGCGGTCAAACGTGTCAGCTTTTATACATACATCATTGAAGGTTCCAGAGTAAATGCTGGTGCCCACGTGTCTTCCAGAAAGTTCTACACAATTCACGTTGCACATGCAATCAGATTACACAAGTTTCGGTGACAACAGACAGAACCATCAATAAGATTCGAGAAATTTTCAACACATGCGGGCGCGTCCCGCGCTGAGCAATAACATTTCTTAGACGGTGAAAAGCAGTCATCCAATAAAGAAACATGTATGTGTCAATGCCCCCCTCTCAAAAAGCATTGTCCCGATGCTACAAAGATAACAGGAGAGCAAAAAGCAATAATACACTCACTAAACAAAAGTAACAAAATAACAAAGAACGAAAGTCCAAAGTAACAGTCCAAGAAAAGAAAGTCCAAAGTTCAGCTATGCAAAGTCCCAAAGTTTGTTAGTACTGGTAGTACGGCTTAAGTCATACAACATGGATATTCCAGGTCGTGAGCGGTGCCGCTATGATAGTGAAATGCCATCTGGCACGACCTCATATTCGAGCATGCCAATGCGTCGTATCATCTTGTAGGGTCTGAAATAGCGGTGTAAAAGCTTCCAAGTTTTAGTCAATGTATTGGGGTCCAAACTCAAACACGGTCGCCATGCAGTCACTGGAAGTCTCTGGAAAAAAAATTTCAGTTTTCTGAGTGCCGCCAGCACTGCCACCTGCCGCGGTCGCCGGTGATTGGGTCCCTCATGTCATGCAGCCTTTTGTCATCATATCCCTTCCAAGCGCTTCCAGTAGACATGTCTAACTCGAAGCAGACGCAACGCAGAAGGACAGCGTGCTCTTTGTGGCTGGCAAGAGCACTTTGTTTCTGGCGAATCCAGGTGACAGAAGTTACCACAACATTATGCCTGGCTGCTGTGCCTTCGCGTGTAGCAACCAAATGGAGTCCGGAAAGGTGTGCCAGAACAATGACCATGGTCGAAGTTCTGTGTGGCTGCTGCACAGAATTGGCCACAAAAACTTAGCATCATTGAAGAACACCTGCTTGTGCGAGGTAGTATGTTCAATAACTTGCGCACAGTTTGCTGGACAGTTACTCCTTTCAAGCGAGTGTACTTGCGTGTGACTGCTAAACTTTACCTGTCCAGCTTGGACACCTCACCATGCTTGGAGTTTTTGAAAACGATGGAGTTAGTAGTATAAGTGGTTTCGGGTGAGCTGTTTGTTTTGCGTGGCCCACTCTGTTAAGCGCTGTTGAAAATCATTCAGTATAGCTCTTCAGTTCGCGTGGCCCACTCTGCTTTGCACCACTGTGTCATGTTCAGTTCACGCGGCTCCTTTGCTTCATGCTATTAAAAATTACATAGTTACCTTTCAACTAAGTGCTTTGGTTTACGCAGCCAGCTCTGCTTTGCGCTACTATTTCCAGTTAGCTCTTCGGTTCACGCGGGCAGCTCTACTTCGCACTATTGAAAATCACCCAGTATAGCTCTTCTGTTCGCACGACCAGCTCTGCTTTGCGCTATTGTTTCATGTCCAGTTTGCATGGCTCACTTTGCTTTGCACTACTGAAAATCGCATAGTATCTACCTTTGAAGTAAGCTCTTCGGTTCGCATGGCCAGCTCTGCTTTGTACTACTGTTTCCAGTAGATGGTTGGTGTGGCTCGCTCTGCCTTGCACGGTTGAAAATTACGTAGCGCCTACCTTTGAAGTAAGCTCCTTGGTTCGCACAGCGAGCTCTGTTTTTCGCTACTGTTTTCAGTAAACAGATCGTGTGGCTCGCTTAGCCTTGTGCTATTGAAAATCACATAGCACCTACCTTTGAAGTAAGCTGTTCAGTTCATGTTGCCAGCTCTGCTTTGCGCTACTGTTTCCAGTAAACACTTCATGCAGCTCGCTTTGCATCGTGCTATTGAAGATCACATAGTGCCTACCTTTGAACACATTCTTTAGCAGACAGCGTGGATAACAGGACACAGATAAGAGGCACATGCCACCAGCGCCTGTGTCGCGGGCCTCTTTTCTATGTCCTGTTATTCACGCTGTTTGCTAAAGAATGTGTTCATACCAACATGCCAGGCTAGCCACTACCTTTGAAGTAAGCTCTTCAGTTAGCGCGGCCAGCTCTGCTTTGAACTACTGTTTCCAGTAAACAGTTTGTGCAGCTCACCTAGCTTCACATTATTGAAAATTATGTAGTAAGTACCTTTCAAGTAAGCGCTTTAGTTCGGGCAGCCACTTCTGCTTCGCACTATTTTTTATTCTACATGCGCTCTTTGGAGGAACAAAGACGAGAAAGCCTGCCTGGCAGTGGGGGCATGCTAGATTTGGAGAAGTGATGACAAATGTGCAACCGAAGCATCAACAGTGCTAACCAACAAAGAAATGCACTTCCTGGATGTATACACGGATTGAACTCGCTATCTTGTTTATGGTGGGCATGGAGGATGGAAAAAGACTAGGACATAGAGAAAGACATTTAACAAGAGTGGTCACTCCCATAGAGCCCAGCAGCCAAATTGACTGCAACGCACCAAGCGGATGGGATGAACACATTCCAGTTTCAGGTGCGTGCGTTTTGAACACTAGCTGGCACGCGCGCTATGCTGGCTGCGCTAATCGGTGCAATTTTTTTTTTTGCTTCTGCTGCTCAATTGCAAGCGGTTTTAGTGCTGAATCATTTCTTTAGTCAAAATGATTGCGAACGATTTTTACAAGCCACCATCGAATAAGTTCCACATGCAATTTCATAAAGTAGATGCAATACGCCTAGCAAATGAGGAAATGTTTATTTTGCTCTACATAAATGCTTGTTCCGGGCTTTTTGTGCATTCATCCAACATTGAGGCACTAGGTAAGCAGCAGCAGTTCCCTTATGAAGCTCCAGTGGATGGCATCAGCTGAAAGAAGTAAATTACAAGCATATGTCATTTTGGTATTTAGACCTTATAGGAATACAGAATGCAGAGGGGAAACATGTGAAAGTGGTGAATGGGCGGCATTACAAACAAAAGCAATTCACTTTTACATACATGGCGTTGGTGATACCAGACTCATTCCAAGCCATACTATAAATTATGAAAACATCTGATTTCCAAGCATTCCCCCATTGTCGGGCATTATTTCCTGCACTTTAAGAGCATAAATGCACGGGCTGCGTGTTTCAAATACAACTTGGCCTCAGCCGACACAGTAGTATGCTACACACACAGATATGGCCACAACACAGGCTCTCAGCCAGACCACGCTAGCCACTCGCAAAATTCCTTGTCTTCGCACTCTGGAGAAATACGCGGGTGCAAAGAAAGTTTCCAGACATTCAGAAGACAGAATTTTTTAGTTCTTGGTTTTTCAGCTCCTCAGTGCTATCTTTTGCGCATTCTGCCGGCGCAAGCAACCCACTGCAGTGTAATAACTCTTAGCAATCACTCGTTGCATCTTCGATAAGCATGAGTACCGAAAGAAGGTATAAGTTGTGGGGCCGTAGAAAGCGTCACAAACTTGTCTCACTGAGATTAAGTACACACCAAACTGTCACCACCGCTTGCCCGATATTTTGCTAACTGCGCCACAACGCCAGGCGTGGCGAGCATGCCTCAAAAGTGTCCCAAAAAGTAATGAAACTAATTACAATCATTTTGGGGGTCAGAGAATGTGTCACGAACTTGTCCCAGTAAGATTCAGTACATGCAAAACTAACTGCAGCACACGGCTGAGCTGCTTTTCACTAACTGTGTCCCAACGCCGAGTGCGGCCACTGTTTTTGATAAGTACCCCAAAAAGTAACGAAATTAGTTGCAATAATGTTGTGGGTCAGAGAAATCACCAAAACTTGTCCCGGTAAGATTCAGTACATGCCAAACTGCGTCATACGGCCGAGCTGCTTTTCACTGTGTCACAAAGTCGGGTGCAGCGAGCATGCCCAAAAACTACCGAAATAAGTTATAGTAATGTTGGAGCTCATAGAAAGCGTTACAAACATATCCCAGCAAGAGTCGTTAAAAAATTAGCTATGCCAGGACGGCCAAACTGTTTTTCACTAACTGCATCACAGGTCTCGGTTCCATGCCATAAAAGCCAAAATTGCTTGAAATGTGTCACAGACTATCAAACAAAATTTCTCACCTTGCCATAGTCCAATAGCACAGTGGTGCCATGTCGAAGTGCAGAAGGAACACAAGAATACGCCGGGAGCCCAATAAACAAGGCTACATCCAAAAGAGATGGGTCGCCGAAAAGGCAAACTTCACATGCGCAACTGGCCTCACTGGCTTCATTGACGTGTCTGGCGCATGACGCATGCATCTGGCACTTCTGGCATTCCATTACCTTGTTGCTAGGTAATGCAAGAAAATTAAGTTGCAAAAGTTCATTTATACACAAATGTTTTTGTCTTAGCGGGAAAAAACAAAAAATAAAACGTCTGCAAGTTCATTTCACATTCTTTTTTTTCCACTGCTTGTGTCAACTAAAGGATGGGATTAACACTAGGCATTATGTGTTTCCTGTTGCCAGTTTTCACCGAGTGTCCCCTCTTGTTGAATTTCTTGATGGCTAGGAGGGAGCATCACGTGACAATGGGCCTCTTCGATTTTCCACTTTTGGTTGCCCGCAGGCTCTCAGAGCCAGCCAGAGGGCCTTCATTTTTCTCGGGTCGTTCCGCCCACAACTCCACACACTTCCATCAGGCTGGACAGTCTTGGCTACCCGCAAGCTGCCAGAACCAGCCAGGACAATTTTGGTCTGGCTGCTCTCTGGAAGTTCTCTGGCTAGCAGATGACTAAAAGAAGCAATGGGTGCTCGCCACCGTCTTTGTGGGGACTTGACGGGTTGCAACAGGGGAGGCACTTAGGGCCGATTTACACTCGAGCCGCCCATCGCTGCAAGCCGCACCGCACGCGTGCGGTCGCGCGAAAGATTGCACGTATCAAACACTTGTGCACAAATTTCGGTTTACAATGTATAAGGCATACACTGTGCACATAGTGTAAATGGTAATTTGTGCACAAGTGCTGGATACGTGCAATTTTTCCCGCGACCGCAAGCATGCGGTGCAGCTTGCGGCGATGGGCGGCTCGAGCGTAAATCGGCCCTTAAGGACTTAATTTTACCTAGCTCAGCCCAACTGTCTACAGTCATCTTTGGATTTCCTTACATCTAGCATTATTTTCTTAGATTCTAACGCACTGTTCTGCACTGCGAAGTGGTACGATGCGAGCGGCGGTGAACCGTTTGAAGCTTTTATGGGTGTATGCATGTCCCATGAAGGCTTCTTCCTGGCGATGATCAGCGCGCCGCACTCTCGTGCGTGCATGTTATCTGCATCCTGTTCCACTCAGTTGTAGACGCTCATTCACACATACTGCATTACACTTTCGATTGATTTTTTTCTGGTGGTGTTCTTTTTCACATACCTCGTGTATGTATGCGGCAATATCTCCTTTTTATGCAGTTAGCAAAGGCGTTGCAGCTAGCTCGTGTTCGCTTCGTCTCTCCATATTGTGCTTGGATGGCAGCTCGAAACCAATGTCTTCAAACTGTAGGCCGTTGATGTTAAGAATGCGCTGGTTGAGTAATAGGCACACGTACATTAGCTTATTGCTCTCATGCTCGCGACCAATATTATGAAACTTTTTGCTCGTCACAGGCGGCATGCATTCTCATGCACCAGCCACATCCCCAGTTCATTAGGGCCAAATGAGAAGCACCATCAGCTAAGACGAACATTCTAATATCAAAGCCCAAGCAGGTCGGTACAAAATTTTATGCGTATAAGACGTACCCAGTATCCTGCTTTTTCATGTCTCGTCAAATGATGACACAATGCAAACTCATCAATGTCGCCGGTGGGAGACTTGATCACTGTGTGCAGGGATGCCCAAGCGATCGCTTTCAGGGATACAATCACTTATGCGTGATTTCGAGTCTTGGCATCGGACACGTCGGAGGCCATCTGCTGCTCTGTCCAAGGCGAGATTGGCCCAGAGCGCATCCTGTGCCGAGTCGCGCGAAATCTCGCAAAAGTGATCGTATCCCTGAATGTAACTATATCTTTTCAAGCTGACAATGCATAAATGGGCCAACTACACTGAGCGTGTGCTGGCCTCGCTGGGCGCTGCCATGCTGGTAGTATGTTTATCCTGCGGCCAGCTGTCCTGGCGTATGATTTTGCAAACTTCGGGCAGCTTCAGGGTGTCTTGGGATCTCAGCCCACGTGACTTCCTATCAGGACCAGAACTAGCTGGCTGCCGTCTGGCTGCCGTCTGGCTGCCGTCTGGCTGCCGTCTGGCTGCCGTCTGGCTGCCATCGGGCTGCCAGCGGGCTGCCAGCGGGCTGCCAGCGGGCTGCCAGCGGGCTGCCAGCGGGCTGCCAGCGGGCTGCCAGCGGGCTGCCAGCGGGCTGCCAGCGGGCTGCCAGCGGGCTGCCAGCGGGCTGCCATCAGGCTGCCAGCGGCCTGCCAGAACTGCGAAAATCGAAGAGGCCCAATCTTGAAGCCTAGTCATAAAAAATTTAAGAGGAATGCGATGATGGGAAATAGGCCATCACATGATAGGCAAGTGTTAGATTTAATCAGCTTGCTTTGGTTGCGTCTGCTGCGGGGGTTTTGGAATATGCGCACATAGTAGGCTTGGCAAGTGCACGCCGAGGTTGAGTGAAGGAATTCAAGTGTGTAAAGCAGTCAAGTCTGTGTTATGTCGATCAGTTAATGCACCGAACCACCATGTGGCTCTCCGCTTTAGCAAGCAGCAGACAGACACCAAGGCTGTAGCCAACGGAGGCATTGGGTAATTGCCCAGCATTGTGCCAAACAACCCGCAAAGGCCACCTCAAGGACGACTGGTCGCATTTCACGGTGGTTTCAGGGAAACAAGGAAACCTTTTGCCCTGCAAATGTATGAAGGCAACCAAGCCGCCCTTCTGAAAGCAATTCGTCGTGTTTGGAGGCATCTTTTGGGAAACAACAATGTCTTTTGCCCCTGCAAAGATGTGCAGGCAATCATGCAAGTTGAGTTGAGTTGAGTTTAGTTGAGTTTAATGGCACATAAGCAGCTAAGGCTATCATGCGCCAAACACTAGGTATAGATTCTTTAAAAAAGTTGGGACACCTCAGTGAGTCCTTGTCTGTGCAAGAGCTTGGAGGGTCCCAACAAATTAACTAAAGACATCGGCCTTCTTCCCATAGATGAGAAGGTTAATGAGGTGTTCTGTAATATGTCGTGAAGCACTCTGTGAGGTGTTAAGTTTTATGAGAACACCTGCTTCTTTTAAAAAGCTAAAAGCATGATATATCAACATGCGCATCTTCGCCTAAAATAAAAGCTGTGTGAAAAAGAATGTGTTCATTGTAAAATAGGGTAAAAGAATTCTTCCTCAGTGGTTCAAGTTTTCTGCATGAAAATAAGATGTGGTTCACTGTTAGTTCATCTCCACATGATTCACATCGGGGTTTGTGTTGCTTTCTTAGAATGAAGTTGTGGGTTAGGTGTGTGTCCTATGTGAAGACGGCATAGAATCACTTCTTTGAAACGTTCCTGGTGTGCGAAAGATTTCCATTCGCCTAACATGGGCTTCAGCAAATGTAATTTGTTGTTTTCTTCATTGTTCCAAGCAGACTGCCATTTTTTTCTTAGTTTATAATACAGTGAAAGCTCGTTAATTCGAACTTCAATAATTCGAATTTATGGATAATTCGAACTGTACGATTTGGTCCGGCCAAGCTCCACAGAAGTCTATGTATAAAAAAGTCCGTTAATTCGAACGCGAGAAGGTTCCCTCACGGATAATTCGAACTACGCTCGCCTAACACACGGCCAGAGGAGCGCGCCTACTGCCTACACACAAGGCTGTATTGCCTCCGAAACGGAGAGAACGGCGAGAGAAGGCAAAATCGGAAAACAAATCTAACCGACGCGGGGTCAGCCAGAAGGCAGCGGCGGCTGCCGCCTCTCCGTTCTACGTAACCTCCAAGACTTCTTGCCCGTTGCGAATCTCGGAAGCTTTGCAAACCTTGTACAGCTGTTAATGTTGTGTGGAGATGGCACAGCAAGCTCCAAAACACAGCGAATCAAGTACATTGCAGCTGCGCTTGCAATCAAGAACCAACGAATGAGGGCCTTCGCCACCTTCACATGTTCAGCGTCTTTGTCTCGGCAGTCTTCATCGGTTGTGCACCTCTGTTTTCAGCTTAGGAGGTATCGGCCGTTGCGATTCATTGTAATGGCTTTAAGCCTCAGCTAACGTTCGTTTCGGTGGACATCGGTGGTGTGGCACAGTCGGACCCAGAGCTTCAACTTGAAGAGGGCGTGTGCCGCAGGCACACGCCATCACTTTCTGACACGCCAAATTTCTGACATGCCCTACTGCTTCCAAATCGCAGTGTACTTTTGCCCTCCTTCACTTTCGTTAGTTCGAACTTTCGTTAATTCAAACTGAAGCGGCTTCCCCTTGCGGTTCGAATTAACGAGCTTTTACTGTATATTAACTTCATACAGTCGTTAGGAGGTATCTTTATTTTTGTGATTTGTTTGTGCCAGGCTTGTGCCGCGGATGCATCTGCTCTCTCATTGCCACTAATTACGACGTGGCTCGGAACCCAGCATAGTTTAACGTTCAGTCCTTGTGTGGTGGCTTTTATTCATTTGTGTAGAATGTCTCCTAATAATGGTGTGACTGCATTTCTGGCATGAAGAGCTGTGAGTGCACTTGGGGAGTCTTTGTATATAATACTATTTGCGAGGTTTTCCTTTACTATTTTCTCTATGGCTATAAAAATGGCGTAACATTCAGCAGTGAAAATGGATGTGCTCTGCGGAAGTCTTACTGTTTCTTCCCAGTTCCCTTGGGTAACTGCACTTCCAATGTGGTCATTTGTTTTGGAACCATCAGTATAAAAGTCTGTGAAACTGCTGTATTTTTCTTCTAGTGCCAGGAATTCCTGAACAATGTGTTGTGGTGGGGTTTGTGCTTTACAGAACAGTGTTAAGAAAGATGAGCCATGGGGGTAGTGGATTTTGTCTGTAGGCAACACCAGGTAATATGTCCACTATGCCAAGATTCCGACACATCTCTTCAAATTGCAGGAGCAGTGGTCTTGCAGTTTGTGGTTTGTTAAAAATTACTCGAGAAGGGCATTTTGTTACAAGGGGATAGCAAATGTGTTTTGGTAGAGATTGTACCTTAAGAATATATGCACAAGTTAGAGCGGCTCTTCTGGTTTCTAGTGGTGATTCGTTTGTTTCTACGTGAAGGCTGGCTATAGGAGACGTTCGGTATGCACCGCATGAAATACGCAAGCTTGAGTTATGTACAGGGTCAAATTTTTTAAAGTATGTTGGTCTTGCTGAACCATACACTATGCAGCCATAATCTAAGGAGGAACGTACTAAATAACGATAAATGTGTAGAAGGCATGTTCTATCAGACGCCCAATGTTTGTATGACAATACTTTGAGTATAGTATTTAGTGACTGAGAGGCTTTCTTTTTGAGGGTGGTTATGTGTGGTAGCAATGTGAGCTTTTTGTCAAAAGTTATACCTAAAAATTTCTGTTCATTCTTTACTGGAAGTACGGCTTCATTTAGGTGTAGGGTGGGGTCAACATGTAGGCCTCTTTTGAGTGAGAAGAGGACAGCAACTGTTTTTTGTGGTGAAAACTTAAACCCATTTTTGTAGGCCCAAATCGCGAGTTTGTTCAATGTGAGTTGTATCTGTCTCTCGCATGTTGGCAAGCTGGAGGATGCGCATGCTATTTGAAGGTCATTGACATATACAGAATACATAATGGACCTAGGAATGATTTTTGCTATGGAGTTCATTTTTACTATGAAAGGTGTTGTCCTTAAAATACAACCCTGCGGCACTCCATTCTCTGGGACGAATTTCTTCGGAAGGGTTGCCCCCAGGCGTACATGAAATGAACAGTCGGACAGAAAATTTTTCAGGCAATTCCGCATCCTACCCCGAATACCAAGCTCTGCTAGGTCGCGGAGTATACCAAACCTCCAGGTGGTATCGTAAGCCTTATCGATATCAAAAAACACTGCTAAACAGTGTTGCTTGTGTACGAATGCTTCTCGGACTGTATTTTCTAGGTGGACAAGATGATCAGCTGTTGAGCAGGCTTTTTTAAATCCACACTGGTGGATGTCAAGGAGTTCACATGATTCAAGAGTGAATGTCAGCCTAATGTTCACGATACTTTCAAAGGATGTTGCGAGACAACTTGTGAGAGCTATAGGCCTATAACTGCCAGGGGTAGTTGGTGGTTTTGCTGGCTTTAGCAACGGTACAATCACAGCTATTTTCCAAGCCTCCGGTATTTTTCCAGATACCCATATTTTGTTGAAGAATCGTAAAAGTGCATTCACAGCAGCGTCTGAGAGGTGAGCCAGCATTTCATAATGTATTTCATCAGGGCCGGGTGCCGTCTGTTTACCTGCGGACAGTACTTTTTGGATTTCGTGAATTGTAATTAAGGTATTATAGGACTCATTTGTACAGACACTTGTAGGAAGTTTTAGTTTTTCAGCTGTACGTTTGTACTTCAGGAGCGATTGAGTGTAGTGTGAGGAACTTGAAACATTAGAAAAATGTTCCCCTAGTATGTCTGCCTGTTTCTCTATACTAATTTGTGTGCCAGGAGCTGTTAAAAACGGAATTATGAAAGGGGAGAAACTGCCATTTAATTTATGGACTTGTTCCCACATTCTTTTTGATGTGGTTGAAATGTTGATAGATGATATGTAGTTCCAAGAAGTTTTCTCAGCATTGCGACGGATGCTGCGTGCATTGGCTTTCGCCTTTTTAAAATTTACAAGGCTATCATGGGTTGGGTATCTACGGAAAATGCCCCATGCTTTGTTTTGTTTCTTTTTTGCTTCCCTACATTCTTGCATATACCAGATTTTGTGATTATGTCGAACCACTCCTGGGGACTGAGGAATAGCTAGCCGTGAGGCATTAATAATACAGGTTGCGAACAATTTGTTCTGATTGTCAACATTTAGATTACTTGAAAAAACTTTACCCAGGCTGGCCTGTTCTCGAAACAGTGCCCAGTTTACTAAGTGTAGCTTCCAACGACGTGGTTTGCTTAGGCTGATTTGTGGTGGGGATGACAAGTTAATTTTTAAAGGAAGGTGATCACTTCCGTAGGGGTTGTCAACAACATCCCATTTAAAATCTGTAAAAAGTGATGGAGAAATAAAAAATAAATCTAAGCAGCTCATTCTTCCTGAGCTCGGAGAGCAATATGTGTGCTTTCCTGTATTGAGCAGGCAGACATTATTTGATAAAATAAAATCTTCTAGGATATGGCCTCTAGTGTCCGTTTGGTCACTCCCCCAAAAAGATGAGTGTGCATTAAAATCCACTACATCTATTTTAAATATGGCTCTGGTAGCTGTTTAAAAAGTGCTTCTAAATCATAAAGTGTAACCTTTGGATGTCGTTCCAGATACACAGTACATATTGTAATTGCTTTAAAATCAAGGACGGTCACTGCTGCAGCTTCATATTTCGTTTGAAGCCGGATTTAATGAGTAGCAGCACCATTTCGCACTATAATCGCGGCACCTACAGAGAGTCTACTCGCTTGCTCTCTGTCACAACGAAATACATTGCATTTTTTTTTTAAGTTTTGTTGTGGTCCTAAATTTGTCCCTAGTAAACATAAGCCACAGGTGAAAATAAGTTTAAGATATCTTTTATGTCACTGTAGCTTTTAATAAATCCACGGCAATTCCAATGTATCAGCAACGCCATCTTTAATTATTTTGTAGGGATGTGGCTAAAAACAATTTGGTTCCTCGTTTTTGAGGACCCATTGTTGGGTTTTTTATTTTTTATTTTTTTCGAGTGAGTTGTGCCTCCGTGGTTGCGGGGCGAACTGCCAGTTGTCTCCATGGCCTCTCCCGAGACGCTGAAGCTCTGCGACATCGCGGGTGTGTGTGTTTCAGGCCTCTCCCCTTGGGGAGAAACCTTGTGGGCAGCCGACTTGAGGGCTGGCGGGCCCTGCTTAGTAGGTGGCAGGGCAGCTTGTGCTGTCTCTGCCTGGGGTGTGGGTGGCTCTTCTGGAGGCCCGGTGACCGTGGCATCACAGGCACCGAAGGTTGGTGCGGCGCTATGCCCCGTCGCACCACATCGGTGAAGTTGCTTCTTCCATTGAAGGAGGATGTGTTTGTTAGCGCAATACGCCTTCTTGCTTCTTTGAATGAAATGTTTTCTTTGGTTTTCAACGTGATTTCTGTTTCTTTTTTCCAGGGCGGACACGCCCTGGAGAAGGCTGCATGTTCTCCTTCACAGTTTACGCAATGCGCTGCACCTTCACAGTTTTCAGAAGCATGTTCTTTCGAAGCACATTTCGTGCAAGTTTTGTGGCCCCGGCGACTCTGTGAGCCATGGCTGAACCTGAGAATTGAAGCATCTGCGGGGGTTGGGAATGTAGGGCCTTACATCTATTTTCAAGCAGCTGACTTCTATTTGTTCAGGGAGTGTGCTGCTGTTGAACGTGAGGATAAGGTGTCTCGTGTCAATGTCTTTGTTGTCCTTCCAGATTTTGATCCGGTGAACGTCTGTGACATCTTGGTCAGTGAGCCCTTCAAGCATTTCTTGTTCTGTCAAGTGTATGAAATCGACTTCCGATATTACACCGCGGACAGTGTTGAGGGATCAGTGGGATGTAACGGAGACAGAGATGTCCCCAATGGACGCAAGGTTTGACAGTTTTGTGTATTGCACATTGTCTCGAAGTTCAAGCAGCAAATCACCACTAGGCATTTTTGAAAGCTTGTAGCCAGGGCCGAGACCTTCTGACAAGGACTTGGATATTGTGAATGGCGACAAGATTCTTGCTGGCTTTTCTTGTACTTCACTATGTATTACATGGTATTTTGGGAAGGCTACTTTTCTTTTTTGAAAAAATTCAGCTGCTTCGGTGCGCCCTTTTTTATAAGAGGGGTGATCATTTTGGGGGAAAGGAGGAGCCATAAATAAGTTGTGTTGTTCAGCCATGGTACCAGCAGCCCACCATGGAGCCCAAAGAGGGGACGGGACAAGAACAAGCGAACAAGTCCTGCCCACACCAGCTGTACATCGAGACTATAACCTAATACGACGACATAACCAAGGTAGGTTAGCCACACAGCTACGAAAAATGCCCTTGCCAGCTACGAAAAATTGAAGTGAATAGAAGATACACGAAGACAGGACAGGTGTGAAAGAAGAGGGTAAAGAAAAAGTGTGTGGAGGAAAAAGACAGGAAAAGGTGACTGCCAATTTCCCCTGGGAGGGTCAGTCCGGAGGTGCCGTCTCCGTGAAGCAGGGGCCAAAGACATGCACTGCCTCCACCGAGGGGCTGTAAAGGTCCAAACAGTCAGCGTCAGCTCAACCCCCAGGATCCCCTTTTCCCCGGACACGGCAAAGCCATGCACGGCTAGGCACAGGGGGTACCAACCCTCGTGTGCTCGGGTACATGGTGTCGCAACACACCAAACGCCTGCGCACGCATATGCCTCTGCGGGGCAATCATGCAAGTGTCCAGGGTCCCATTCTGTACCCAACGTGCCAACAATGGACTGGCGAGCTGGAGACAGACTACATTTAAGGCCATTCTGACCCATTGTTATGGCAGACATTCCCCGTTGACGGTGTCATTCTGCTCAATGCCTTCTGCTTCTCAATAGACCGGCGAGAACTCAATAGGTATGGCTCAACAGTGTAGCGATGTCGCACCACATAATTTTATAAAGCAGTGCATGTAAACCTTAAGAAAAGCTAACAACTTCAGCGTTTAGAGTGCAGGCTAATGCTATTTATTTTTTTTACCATGAAAGCCACACAGCAGAACCTTTTACTAAGCAAACACGCAACAAATAACTAATCCATGAAACATCTCATCTCACCCTACCTAGGTACAAGAAAGTGGAACCAAAATTAGCAAGAAAATATCAAATTCAAAGTCTTTATTTTTGCCTTGTACAAATACAGACAGCGAAGGCGCAGAAAAAGCTGTCAGAAACAGCTTGACAAAGCCGCAGCCCCCTTTTGCTTGGCAGTGGCTTTACAGCAAGGCTTCTTAAAACAAAGGTAGTTGCAGTCTAATAACAGTTATAGAATAATGAACAAGTACAAAAGAAAACATAAAATTACACAATATTTAAACAATATCCACCACAAAGAAAAACAGAACCTACATGTTAACATACATAGCACGCAAAGCACTATTTGATGCACTGAAAAGATCAAAATTATTATATACCTAAGCATTTAAGAGGGAAGGAAGACCGAATTGTAGGCATTCTCTACCGGAATTTATTCGAGGGGTCGGCACTACCCTATTCTCCGCATGCCTCGTCTTGTAGGTTGCTCCTCGGGTACGTAAATCATCAAAGTAACGTATGTGGTTTACATTTTTTAGTGTTTCCAGTTTAAACCGAACACTTAAGCGGTATTTGTACAAGTCGTGGATCTTCAGCACACTACTTTGCAGAAAGAGATCCACACTCGGTGAGCCCCAGGGGACATTGTGAACACGATGAAGGAACTTTTGCAAAATGTAGATGCACTGAAGACAGCTAATTGTGGCTGTGCCCCATACTAAATGACAATAGTTTAAATAGGAGTAAAAGAGGGCATTGTAGAGGAGTAATTTTACTGGCCTTGGAAGAATGTATCTGAGCCGGCCTACGACCCCAGTTATTTGAGCTAGTTTCGTTGTGATATGGTCCACATGATTTTCCCAAGACATAAAGAATGAAAGAACTACTCCGAGACATTTAAATTGCTCAACCACATCTATACGTCATGAATTCAGCTTAATCTCGAGGGAGGAGGGAACTGGTTTATTTTTAGGGCGGAATATGACAGCTTGTGTCTTCTTTTCATGTATATGCATGCACTTGGATTCAGACCATTTTTGTGATTCGTTCATAGTGTCATTGCATTCCCGAACAAAAGGATCTAAATCATTTCCAGCAAGAAAAATGCTAGTGTCGTCAGCATAGATAACAAATTTAGCAGAGGAGTTAATGTTGGAGATATCATTAAGGTACATATAAAATAGTAATGGTCCCAATATACTGCCCTGTGGAACACCAGAAATACCAGATTTTAGTTCAGATTTCATATTGTCTATGCAGACAGCCTGTTTTCTATGTGATAAATATGATTTACGAAGCATTTGAGCCTGTCCCCGAAAACCATAACACTCTAAGTTATTGAGGAGTATAGCGTGGTTCACTAAGCCAAATGCCTTCGAGAAGTCCACAAGGACTCCAATAATGAAGGCTTTTTTTTTTTTCAAACTGTGTTAGTATGTATTCCTTTTGTTCGAGTAGCGCTAATTCGGCAGATTTATTTTTACAAAACCCAAATCGATTCGGTGACAGAAGATTATGCTTATTAATAACATTAGACAACCTGGTATATACAACTTTCTCAAATGCTTTTGAGAAGATTGGGAGTATAGATACTGGTCTATAATTTCCAAAATCATTGCAGTCTCCTTTCTCATACAGAACCATTACTTTGGCTATTTGAATTTTATTAGGAAATGTACTGGTAGCTAAGCATAAGTTAAATGTATCTGCAATAACAGGCGCAATGACTCCTACAACATGCTTCACAGGCCTTACTTGAATTCCGTCAATGTCACAGCTACGGCTGTTATTAAGGTTTTGTATTACTGATATAACGTCTTCTGTTGTAACCGGGCTCAGAAATATTGTTTCGTTATTGTAAGAATTAATGTATTTAATGTTATTTGATGTATTGATTTAATATGCACCGGAGTTTAAAGTACACAATGGCTGATTTGACGATTTGACACTACAGACCCCAGGTCGCTGCATTGGCTTGTCTGGAAAGCTGCTGCCGTGCTACACAGGGCCCTACACGATATTGTGTCAGCTTGGTGATGTTAACTTCAAGATCGCTCCACTAGACTCTCATGTCCCCATTGACTTTGTGCATGTGTCTTGGCTGAAGCCTTACTTTGCCACAAGTTCATCTCCATTACAGCTAGCGCCAAGACGGTGCCTTTACAGGCGGGGGTTATGTTACAGCACAACCAAGAGTGGCGCCAAAGTCAGAAGACAACGATGTGATCTGTTGATGAGGTAAAATCAGTAACAATAGTCATCGTGTTTCTGTCGTTGCCTTTCTTGTAAATATTGTAAATGCATTGTTATATAAATGTCCGTGGTAATAATGCAATGTGCAGGTAAATGCGCATTACCTTTGTTCATTATAGACAATTCATGCTCCTGGGACCGGTCACTGACACATCTCCTCGTTTGTCCCACGTAGGACTCCCACATTTCAGCGGTATCTCATCTCTTAAATTCTTTTAAAAAGTAATGACGATTTTACTGCAGACCAGTGCATTAACAAGGTCTTAGGTGTATTTAGACTACATGGGCATGCTATTTACACATGAAATCCTTTCCATGGCACTCTTCAGTTGTTAGATCGGCTTTTAGTTTTTGACAAAAACCAAATCTGTTTTGGCAGTATAGCCCATGTGCCCAGAAGGAATTGCTGCCGTACAATTCGGCACACTTGTAAGTTAGTTAAAAGAGCAATAGCCTCTCTTTGCTTTGAATCTGCTCTCAGGAGACGTGCCCTCATGCGATGCAGGCTAGCTTTCATAACAAACTGGCAAGGCTACACACGGCCGGCTACCCAAGCTCGCTCGTAGGGGGGGGTCAAAACATTGCTTCAGAAGGCGAAGAGAAAGACGCATATGCCTAGCCCTGACCAAAAAGGATGCAGACCTGCAGTGGTGCCATGTGTCCACAAACTTTCCCACAACCTGAAGAAAGACGCTAATAGCTTTGGTGTGCCAGTTGCTTTCTTGGCGTCACGAAATTTGGCTGGACTGTGTCCGCGCATAAGCCGCATTGACAAAAAGTCCAGAAGGCAGAAAAACCACACTAGACCGTACGTGAAATGTGCGACAGCCGTTATATACGAGATACCGCTGAAATGTAGGAAGTCCTATGTGGGACAAAAGAGGGAGATGTGTCAATGACCGGGCCCGGGAGCATGAATTGTCTATAATTAACAAAGGTAATGTGCCTTTACCTGCGCATTGCATGGTTTGCTTGGCAGGCAGATGCCAGCCACTACTGTGTGAGATGAAGATAATTGGCAGGAGTGGCGATATGTTAGCAAGAGAACTTTTGAAGGCATATCACATAAAAAAGATAGGCACGAGTTGCATTAGTGATACGTCTGTTTTTCTGTTTGACAGCAAGATGCAGCTGTTAAAGAACGTCACTGTTCTCGCACTAGACAACACTGATGTACGCATGCGCCTTTGTTGATTTTCCCTGCTCTGCTGTAAGAATAAAATCAGTTCAGAGCTCGACCTATCGTTTCCTTCCTGCCCTCTTATGTCTTTATTTTCCTCTCAGCACACTTGCGTTTTTCGGCCGCAGGGAATTTGGAGAGTTTCATAGCGACGACTGCCATTTGGTTACAAGATCGTAGCCATAAACCTGTGTCTCATCCCAGGTTACTACACTGGAGAGGAATGTGGAATTGTCTCTGGCTTGCAGCTTCAGTTCCATACAGACAGAAACACGGTGCAGCTTCTGTTTGTCACTGAGCAGTCTTGGCAAGAATTTTGCAGCAATGCACCTCATGTTCAAAACATCCAACAAAATTCACTGAACTGTGCTGTAAGACTGTCCTACAATGTCGCAGACATCCTTTATAGTTAGCCTGCGATTTCTAAGGATAGCCTTACGAACTTCTGCTATCGTTCTGAGGTTGTGCTCGTTGACAGGTGTCCAAAACGTTCATAGCTATCAACACACATTTGACACTCTTTGATGCGTCTATGCCATAAAAACGTCTTACTCTGGCTTATGGTGTCGACTCCAAAAGCATCCCCTAGCATACAATGACTTTCTGCCACAGTTTTGCGAGTTTAAAACAAAACTTGATGCAAATCCTTTGCTCCTTGAAGTCTGCCATATTGGTTGCTAAGGAATGCACCAAATCATCAAAACATTGCATTGCAAAATACTTTGCGAAACAATGCTTGTTTTTAAGAGTCAAGTAGTTCAACGCACTGATCCGCAAAGCATACTGCTAGCTACATCTACCGATAGAATTTGTGCCACACTCAGTTTGCCCATGCTTTTCAAGTTCCCTGAACTTTTGGGTAGCACCTCGTATGCTACAGCATTGTCTATATTAAAAGCAGAAATGTCATATTTATTATATATTCTAAATATTGTTACCAGGCACAGCCAGAGACGAAGCTGAGGACAGTACAGGAGACAATGATGCTCGCTGATGTCACACAGACTGTCTTCCATCTTGTATGCCAGTGAATGCGTTGTAAATGCCTGTAAATATATTTAAACCTCTCTACTCCCCATAACATTTTGGTGGAGGTGGAGGGCTCTCCAAGATGCACAATGGATTCATGCAGCAGGCACACCTTGGCTGCATTGGCAATGCCAGCACAAGGCAAGACTGCTTCAGGCATGTCACCACCCACGCCCATCGTCATTGTGGCACAACCGCGTGACCCAGGAACCTTTTCTGGCACAAATAATACCAACGTTGAAGATAGGCGAACTGGTTAGCACGAGCAATCACTGAGGCTAGATCGTCATGCTCAATAACCTGATTTTTTACCTCATGGGCATGGCACACGTCTAGTTTGGGACCTACGAAGAGGAATTCACCAGCTGTTTGGCAAGCCTGTTGGCCGCCCGCGTGCCACACAGAAAGCCAGCCTGCCTAGTTCAGACTTCGACTAAGTCCTATGTGACATATATCCAGGACATACTAGCACTTTGTTGCAAGGTTGACGAGATGCTGGAAGTGGAAAAGGCTGCCTATATTCCAAAGGAATCACATACAAGGCATTTACTTTTCTCATATTCAAGAACTCTTTGACAGTGCAAGAGATCATTGCTGAATGCCGCCGCTTCGAAGAAGCTAAAAACCGTCGCATTGCCCGCCACTTTTCTTGCCTTCCTAACACGGCTGCAACATCTACCTGTGAGGCCCTCCCTCTCCCACCCGTGCCCGCTGCATCTGACAGTACTGTGCTCATCGTTCACCATATGATTGAAGCTGCCTTCACCCCCCAGAAAGTTCCCATGCAACCATATCCCTCATCCAAACCACTGTACAGCAAGAATTGGCTAACGTCGGACTCCAGTCGCTTTGCCCAGTCAACAGACCCGACTACCGCTCACCCGGCATACCCGATCAACCACGAATTTCGTACGCTCGCCCTCGTTATCAAACTAGGAAGAATGGTGCACTTCTGATGACAGGCCTACCTACTTCTGCTGCAGACACATTGGACATATTTCCCGCCATTGTCAGAATTCTTGGAGCTCGCAGCCTTGGCCGAGATTTCGAAATACCCAGTGCCCTCCTGGTAGTCCTCGCCCCCTGACACACATCAAAGAAGACCACTGTTCCCCTTCGCCACACCCACGTTTTTCCTGCTCGACTCTGCCTTGTCTCTCTGTCTCCTTCTTACTCCCGCGGCTCCTCAGAAAACGAATGAGCGCAGCTCCTAGAGGTGAGCCTGCCATGACGACCACACCCAAAATTCCTCTGCTTAGGCTGCCTGGCTATCCAACCTCATCAACGTGGACATGGACGGTATATCTGTAATAGGAGTGACTGACATGGGAGCACACATATCGGTTATGAACTTAAACCTCTGTATGAGCCTAAAGAAAGTCCTAACTCCTGCTCTGTTCGCTGTCGTCTGCACAGCTGACGGTGGAACTCCAGCTGTCACTGGGATGTGTGCTGCCCGTGTCACTGTAGCCAGAAGCCATACCTATGTTTTGTTTTAAATCTCGGAATGGTGCATACACGAAGTCATCTTAGGCCTCGATTTTCTGTCAGCACATTCAGCAGTTATTGACTGCTCTGTGGGTGTTATCCAACTCGCTCTACCACATGCCATTGACCCTCCTGATCCTATGCCGAGTTGACTATGTTGCCTGATTACGTTCACCTACCTCGATGAGCCTTGACCTATATTGCCGTTTCACCCGACTTGCCTGTTGCCGACGGCGATTACGTTGTGCCACCCAACGTCACCATCCTTATGTCCCAGAATGTCCCATTCCCATACACAGTCATCCATATAAAAGATAATGCCACTCATCTTCCTGTGGTGGATTTCAACCTATGCCCTCAAGTGCTGCAGCAGGGCATATGTCTTGCAACCTTGGCCTCGGCTTGAGACTACAATATTTCTGCCTTAACTGGCGACAACACGTTGCCTACCTCTGTTTGTTCGAGCCCCATAAGCTGAGTATTTGAACATTTCACGATAATGATCACTCCTGACCTTCCTGCCCGCAGTGTGGGCGCACTTTGTTGCCTCCTCGCTTCATACCGGGACATTTTCAATTTTGATGACCGGCCACTGGGTCAAACGTCCGTTGTGAAACGTCGCATACACACAGGCAATGCCAGCCCTACTAAGCACTCTTCCCTACTAAGCACCAAGTTATAAAAAGAAAGTCGGTAAAATGCTTGCCCGAGATATCATTGAGCCTCCTTGTAGCCCTTAGGCTTCCCCGGTTGTGCTCATCAGAAAGAATGAGAACAGCTGGCGTATTTGTGTTGACTATCACCACCTCAAAAAAGTAACAAAAGACGTGTATTCACTGCCACAGATAGACAATGCCCTTGATTGTTTATATGGTGCAAAATATTTTTCTTCGATAGACGTTCCCTCCGGGTACTGACAGATTGCAATTGACAACATGGAGCGTGAAAACAGTACTTTTATCCCACGTGATGGCTTCTCGCGTCGTCGATTTGATCAGCGAGCTGGGGGAGGCAGTCGAGCGTCAAGTCTCCTGCAACAGCCAAGCCAAGGCAGGTGGACTGCAGCAAGCGCTGAAGGAAGATCTTCAACTGCGTACCGATTGCATCAACATTACTTGAGCCCAGGAGCAGTTGAATGCTATTAAGCTGCTGGGAAGGGCAGCGATCTCCAAGCTCATACGAGGTGAGCAGGTGCCGGAGATGCATGCTCTCAGACGCCATGGTGCGGTCTGAAATAATCTGCTTCAGTTGCTGGTACAGCGCATCCTCCAAAGGTGCAGCGACGATGTCTGACACTTTGTGAGAAACCTCAGGAGACAGGTTGGCAAGTGGCAATACCAAGAAGTCTCTGAGGCGGTGTGCAGATCGAAGGAGGCTTCGACCTGGGTGAACTAAACCTGTCGATCCTCGTGCCAGAAAGTGGGCAGACAAAGTTGTAGCGCTGCAACGTCCTGTGGGCACGAGGTAGCGTCAGGCATAAGGTTGCCTGAGGGCATTAGGTTGTTGGGGTCAGTCATTTCGTAGTCCAGAGTCACCAATGTCGCAAACCAAAGGGTTGCAGTGGTGTGGCAGACAAGAGGATCAGCGTAACAGGCTCTCAGAACTGACTACGGCATGCCATGCTTGCGCAGCGAGCACGCGGCGCCCAACTTTACTTTCGTCATCTTTCGCAGTACCGACCAAGAGCGCTGACCTTTAGCGTCTGCACGTAGCGGCATCGGTGGGCATTACAAATTCATGTGTGTTTGCAATATACTGTCATTTGTTATTGTAAAAAATATTTTTCTACAAGAGATCGCTTTGAAAATGCAATTTGGCCAGTTCAAATGAGTTGTCAGAAGATGCAGATGTTACTTACATGGCACATCACTATGTCCAGATAGCTATAATTTGAAATATTATTTAATCTTTTAATTGTTCACTTTCTCCAAATGTAGAAATTGTGAAATTAAGGCGTGAAGTCATGCCTGCTATAGTAGAAATTGTAACCAGGGTGTCTACCAAGTTGACATTTCCAAATTCCCTGAGTTTTCCAGATTTTCCCTGAGTGCCTTTACACATTTCCCTGAGTGATGCAGAACTATGTTTTATGTCAAGACAGGCAGAAACCATATCGCCTGATGCTGTCACTCTCTAGTAAGGACATGAAAAAAAAAATAAAGAAGCTACTTAATCCAATTTGAATACTAAGGAGTAGTGTTTATGTTATTCAAAAAGAGAATAGAAGGCAGGGGTTAGTGAAATGCACAGCAAATAAAGTGTCTTTGAAAGAAATTTCAAATGAAGTCGGACATTCACAAATACGAGTAAAAAGGAGATGCACATAGAAGCAAATTTATTCGAATATGAGCTATTTCTATCAACTGATAGCAAGCTCAGTGGTATGAGGCCCGAACTCTGTCACAATTGAGATTCTCTCTCAACCGCTCGTAACTCAACCTCAACAGTCCTGATAGGCATATCGGCACTCGTACTGTGACAGGAAATACCGGGTGCACGTGTGTATAATTAAGGAATGCATACTGTGTTCCGTGGCAATAGCCCCTTCCGACGCTTGTTATGCTTCACTGCAATACTTTTGCGTAAGCTTCACCATGTAACATTGCTGTACAAAGGCAAAGCTGACTTTCGAAAACCGGCATTAAGCAATTCACCGTGTTTTCTAAGTTCCTAAGCCAATCGCGAGGACCACAAATGCGGAGTCCATGCCATTGCTGACAATAGCTTATTCTTTGAATAAAGAACTCGGCACCCAACGGCAACAAGCTTCATAGCGAATGTCGAAGCAGCTAGGCCTAGCGCGTTGCCGCACTGGTGGCAACGGCTGCCAGCGGATCTGCGTGCGAGAGTGCCGGTTCGAAGTGGCGAAGTAATCAAAACGGCAGCGGTGGTGCCTTTGATTATTGCCGTTTCGGACCTGCGGTCACAGCAAAACGTCCGGAAAATCGGACGGCGAAGAATTCTTGCGTCCGAAATTTCACACATTCGGATAGGTTGACTCTATGGGTTACGTGGCGCTGCCGTGAAGCCGTCCAAATTATCGGGAATGCGAAAAGTCGGTCGTTGACTGCACACTGGCAACTCCTCCAGCCGACGACAGCGCGTCAAAGACGTTTCATTACGATTCCTGTCTGTTGCTCGAGCCAGCATTACCGCGACTTCCGACCCTGTCAATAAAATTGCCGCTAATTTTCCCTGATAGAGGCCCAAATTCCCTGAGTTTTCCCTGACTTTTTCCAGACTACTCAAAATCCCTGAGAATTCCCGGTTTTCCCGGTTTTCCCGGTTGGTAGACACCCTGTGTAACACTAGCACAAGTGTTGACCTCTTCATCTCAAAAATATAGTTCAAAATATATTGGTGTTACTCTCAAGTTTCAGAAAAGCCTCATTCTAAAAGTTCAGGATAATAACAACAGCAATGCCAATGCTTGTTTTAGCACACTTTGGGGGCAGATATATCGAAAGTTATGAGCACCTTTGCTTGCTAGCTTCTGAGCCATTCCTGACGCCAATGTTTCCTTTTTTTCTTTACTTTATTTTTTTTTCTTTCATGTCTTCATTAGGTGGTGGTGGTGGTAACAACTTTATTGAAATTCTGCTCAGTTATCTGGCAGGCCCGAGTGCTAGGATGGCCCCTCACGAGGAGCGACCCTTTCGGCCCAGGCAACGAAGGCTTTTTGTCGTTTTTCATCCGGCGTTCTGAGCAGCTCCTCCAACGTCTGTTGTGAGGGAGCTGGCAGGAGCGACCTGGGAGGGGGTAAGCCCTCGCACCCCCAAAGAATGTGATTTTGGGTAGCCAATGTTTGATTTCTGCAATTTTGACATATTGGGTTCCATTGCCCATTGGTAATTATAGCCAGCCAATGTGGGCTGGGGAACGACTTAGTTTGGATTCGACGCAGGATTGAGGCTTGCGCTCGCGTGAGGTTTGCGTTTGGAGGCGAGTAGATTCGCCTTTTCTGCTTGTAATAGTTTGTTATCTCATCGTATGTCGTCGGTGCCCCATCCATGGGATCCGAGTCTGAGGGGCACACCTCCCGGATGATTAGACCTCGCGCTACCCATTGCGCCTCCTCATTCCCTTGATTCCCCGAATGGGCAGGGACCCATACGAGTTCTACAGTATTTTCATTTGTAAAGTCCCGTAGGACTCGCGCTGCACAGACGCCTATGCTGCCTCTCGAAACGTTGACTATTGCCCTTTTTGAGTCACTTATGATAGTTTGCTCGGAGGGATTCATGATGGCCAAAGCAATGGCAGTCTCTTCCGCTTCCACAGTGGACACTGTTTTTATGGTCGCGGCGTTGAGGATACTTCCCTCTCCGGTCACGATGCTCACTACGTAAGTTTGGTGATTTTGCTTTGCTGCATCGACATAAGCGGTGTGCTGGTTGCTTTTGTACCTTTCTTGAAGGGCCTTGGCTTTGGCAGACCGCCTCTTGTCATGTCTCCCAGGGAGCATGTTCTTGGGTAACGGTTTTATAACCAAACGGCATTTGACCGCACTGAGTAATGTTGTTCGTCCTGCTGAATTCCTAACGGGATTCAGCCCGAGTTTACTTAGAATGACCCAGCCAGTTGCGGTGCTGGAGAGTCGTTCACGTTGGGCTGCTTTATGGGCCTCCTAAGTTCGTCTAGGGTATTGTATATATCTAGCGCAAGTAATCGTTCAGTGTTCGCGTACCTCGGGAGACCAAGGGCAGCTTTATAAGCTGTGTGAATGACGCTGTTAACCTTTTCCTTGTCAGAAAGGCGTAGGTGGTAGTAAGGGAAGGAACACACAATTCGACTGATGAGGAAAGCCTGCGTCAGATGGCAGATATCAGCCTCTTTCATACCGCGGTGTCGTGTGGCTACTCGTCTGATTACGCCACATATTTGGCGAGCTGTCTGTAATCGGGCAATCGCCTCAGAATTATGTGTGTTACGTTGAATTAGCATGCCCAGAACTCTTATAGTCAGTAAGGGCGGAACTGGGCAGTCTTCGATACTGACTCGTATAGGTGAGGTGGCGTCCCTTTCAGTGACGTGTTTGGTTGATTTATTTTGGATGACGAGAAGCTCCGATTTTTTTCGGCGAGCACGCTAGACCATTCTGTCGCACAAAATTTTGTGCGGTATCCACAGCCGCTTGTAATGCTTCCGTGATTTCTCCATCGGAACCGCTATTGGTCCAGATGGTGATATCATGGGCATAAATGGAGTTTTTGATATGCGGGATCCTTTCCAGTAATGGAGGCAGGTTTCGCATAGTCACATTAAAAAGGAAGGCAGAGAGGACCGCACCCTGAGGGGTGCCTTGTACCTAATCGAAATTGTCTGCTTTTAATGTCCCCAAAATGTATTTCTGCAGTGCGATCCTTGAGAAAGCTTATAATATAGCTATAAGTGCGGTTCCCGACATTCATTTGGGCTAGATTTGTGAGTATTGAAGCATGTGACACATTGTCAAAGGCTTTACTCACGTCCAGCCCTAGAATTGTACGGGTGGCTCTCATAGGGCCCGGGTGTAGGATATCTTGCTGAATTTGCGACATAATATCTTGAGTTGACAGATTTAATCTGAAGCCTATCAACGTATGGGGCAGCAGCCCATTGCTTTCAGTATACTCGTTTAGCCTGTTAAGAATTACGTGTTCCCTAACCTTCCCCAGGCAAGAGGTTAAGGAGATAGGGTGGAGATTCTCTAGCTCCAGCTTCTTGCCTGGTTTGAGTATGAAAATTACATTTTCATGTTTCAAGCTGGTAAGTATAGTTCCCTCTTGCCAGTGGATGTTGAAAAGATTGGTGATTTCGGTAACTGACTGATCGTCTAGGTTCCATATCATTTTATTAGTGATGCGGTCCTTGCCAGCCGCCGCTGTAGTGTTGAGGTTGTTTAGGACAGCGCGTACTTCAGATTCCATAATTTCCATAATGTCTTCATTAGTCTTCAGCCATTGCACCTTTGCTTGCTTAAGGAGGTATGGATGGATGGATGGATGGATGGAGTAACTTTATAGAAAGGTCCTGCGAGCTACGGGGCGCAAGGTCCCATAGAGCGGGCTACTCCCACGTTGGGACCGGGAGTTGTAACTCCCTGGCCGCATCGTGGGCTCGCTGGACGGCCCAGAGCTGCTCCGCCAGGTCCGTGCTGCGTAATGCCATTCCAGATTATGTTGTTTATTTTTGCGGGGGGGGGGGGTATGAGCCATTGCTGCTGATGATATCTTTTTGTACCACTCAACATTTTTTAACCTATTTGACTAGATGCCACTTTTTTGGGGTATGAGCCATTGCAACAAACCACTTAAGGCTTCCGCCTTAAGTTGCCTTTCAAAGGAGTCAGTAATTAAAACCTGAAAATGGTGCATCACCATCACCACCCTATACGAAAACTTGTTCTGGCACCATCCTGTAATTGAGATAGTGCTGGATGACAGTAGGCTGTTGCTAATGTGGTTTCATATGTTATTGGTAAGACACAGGCAATTTGTGAAATAGTTTTACAGGGAAAAAGACACATTTTATTCAAGTGAAAGCTGTTATCATGCAATGTTGGTTCAAACTCTGCCGAAGGCAGGCTCGAAATCCACGTTTTAAATGGGAAATGTTTAGAAGCAATCACTGTGCCCCAAGTGCCACCAAGAGAGACACTGCAGCTATTGGTGTCACATTGGGGGTTCATCATGCAAGAGTATGATGAACAGTCAGGTTCTTATTATGCAGCTAAACCCAATTTTAGGATCATACTGACCAATGTATGACAGCTTAACTTCTTGTGGGGATAGTTGACTAATACTTAAAAAAGCCATCATAGCACAAATAAAAATTAACACAAAGAATACAGGACTGGAACCACATGCATACACTCGAAACTGACTTATTAAGGGAAGACGCTCCTCAAAACAACTCTTTTTATTGTACTAGAGGCTTGAAAATTCAGCCAATTATAGAGTTTTCTATGCAGATTTCAAATGTGACACTACTTTTTGAGTAGCTGTTATCGTTCTTGAATTATGTGATGCACAATGGCAAAATACGGTCATTTTTGTGGGGCATTTTTTTTTTTGTGGGTGTGGGCACTCTTTGCAGATCACAAAGTGCTGATATCTAGCCAAACAGCATGTGCAAAACTATGCAAAAAAATTAACATTTTAACTGATATTTCTTTCTCAATTCTCTGAAGTATACCTTGTACTTTCACAACTACTGCTTGGAGATAGTGCAATTTCAAGTAGATATTAGCACTTCAAAGGTATGTATGCCAATTTTCATTAGTAAAAGACAATTGTAAGTGTACAAGGTTGTTTTCATGTGCTTGTGAAAAAAAAAAGTTAGGTTTCCTACTTTCTTTTTTTTTTCATAGTTCCATTAATTGCACACACCGTTTGAATAGATATTGGCACTTTGCAGTCTACAAAGAGGTGAATAAGCTATAGCACGAAACTTTTTGTGAAAAATGATTACACATAAAGTGCCTGCAAAATCAGTTTATGACAATGTCTAGGACTTGACTCAATAACAATAGCGGCTACACAGAAACTAAAGACATATTTGAAATCTGCTTGAAATGTTCTATTGATGGATGGATTTTCAAATCTCTAGTACAAATATTAAATAAAAATCTTTTTCAAGGAGCATCTCCCTTTAAAGGGCCCTTCACCAGGCCCCATAGCAAATTCTGGTTACACACTGGAAGTTGTTGCATGTCCTCTAAGGAGCGTTCTGCGGCAAAAATTTTTACAATCAGCTTATTAATAGCCGAGCTAGAAATATTTCAGTGTCGCAAACCCATGATTTCGGCAGGTGGGCTCCACTGCCAAGCAAGAAGCTTTCTTCACTCGCCCCATCTAGCCTCCACAAGCGAACTTCCATCCCTGCGTTCTCCCATACCGGCCCTCGAGGATCGTGTGACGCATACCTCACAGGCCCTGCCTTGATCATTTTTTTTTTCGTTTTTTTTTTTTCGGAGCTATGCACTTTCGCTGACGGCGTAGCACCCAAGCCGTTGTCTCGTTCCCGCTGCGCACGATTTTGTGCCCTGTGCACAAGGACACAACTAGCAGTATAATTCAGTGCTACAAGAATACTGAGGCAGAACAAGTGGATCGCAGAGCATGATCACGCGCTGGAACGCGGTAGAAAATGACATAGTTTCGGTACCTGCACATGTGGCCACACAACCGCGGGAACAAGCAGACGAAGCAGAAGTACATCTCTCTGGCTACAATGTGACAAAATACATGCAGACATTCTGTTTGTGTGTTTTATTATTTCTATAAACCTCAATTCGTCAATTCAAGCAACAAATCGCACAGATAAAAGATGTTTTGAATAATTCTCGAAGTCACGCGTCCCCAAGAGCGACGTCACACTGTGGACACCAATACATTGGCCTAGGTACACAAGTACGCCTTCCAGCTTGCAATCCGGCGGCCGCAAGGAGAAGGTTTGAAATGTCAGATCTTTCCGCGGCGCGTAACGACGTAATATTTTGCAGACACAATCGTTATCGTGCAATGTATGCTCTGCGCTTGTCAGCTCAAAATGGCCAGACCTGGTGAGGGGTCCTTTAACGCGAAAGCCCTCATTGCCTCGTGGGCCTAAATATTGTAAGCACTTTTAACGTACTTCATTGTTTTCATTTGTACATAGCCATCATCATCTTCCCTGTTCTTCTTCTTCTTCGTGCGTGAGCTGGGGGCGTAGCCTTTTTTGCAATAAACAGCACTGAACAACTTGATCGGTCTCGGTATTATAAAGTGGTGGAGGTACGTCAAGACCCTGACGTCCTCTCGCGTTCCCATCCTTCCTGGAGCTCCGTTCCGGCCGCCGCCTGCACCCAGCTACCCCTACAACAATGGACACTTCCAACCCCGGCCCTTCCGGCGCCTCTAACCCTACCACACAAACGACCCCGCCTGCGGCGCCCTCTTGGGCTGTGACGAGCCCTCAGCGCGATCCCCCTGTCATTGCGGGACTCCGCGGTGATGATGCCGACGATTGGATGGACCACTACGACCCCGTGAGTTCTTGCAACAAGTGGAACGACACCCAGAAATTGAGGCACGTCGCCTTCTACTTGACCGGTGTTGCAAAGACGTGGTATTTCAATCACGAATCCGACATCGCGGATTGGTCCACGTTTACCTCCAAGCTGCGGCAAATCTTCGCTTCCTCGCCTGGCCGTGCAGAAGTCACCAAACAGAAGCTGGGAACGCGCTGCCAACTTCCCCAAGAGTCTTACACCACATACATAGAAGATGCCTTGGCTCTGTGCCGCCGTGCGAATCCTAGCATGATGGAAGACGAACGTGTTTGCCACATCTTAAAAGGCATTGGGCCTGTCGCATTCAACGCCTTAATCGTTCAAAATCCGGCTTCTGTTTAAGTAACCACTTCAACGTGTCAACGCCTCGACGAGCTGCAGTCTATTAGTCTTCCACATGACAGCAGCGATCCTCAGGTTCCCCATTCTCCAGATCTACGTGCTCTTATCCGCACCATCATCTGCGAAGAGCTTCAACTACAAGACCTAAGGCGTCCTCCTGCTGCCTGCGCCCTAACCCCCACCTTGGACTTGCGCGAAGTCGTAAAGCAAGAGTTGACAGCGATGACTACACCCACGACGCATCTTGCTCCGGTAGTGCGCTCCACACCTACCTATGCGGATGTTGTTTCGCTACCCAACCCTACCGTGACTTCCGTGCCTACTGGCGTTTCCTATGACCATTTGGCTTCGATGGGAACCAGAGCATTTGCTGCGCCATCGTACCCTCAGTGGCGCCCACCTCGTCCGATTTGTTTTTACGGTGGTATACGTGGCCATACATCTTGCTTCTGCCGCCGTCGCCAGCAGGATAAAAGACGAGGCTATGCTGAGCACGAAAGAGACTGCACTCACCGATCAGACTACTATCCCGCATCGTGCTCGTTCCCTCAACAGCGTTCTCCGTCTCCTCCAGCTGCTCCCAATCTGCCTCATAGTTCCCGTTCGGCCAGACATCGTTCTCCATCGCCTTACCAGCGCTCTACATCACCGCTTCGCCCCACTTCCCATTTTGTCGACCAGCAATCGGAAAACTAACTGTTGCAGTTTTTGGAGGGGAAACTACTTTTTATCAGTCTTCAAAAATTCCTCCTGTTCGCCCGGCCAACATGCTTTCTGTGACTGTTGGTCTTCCTGCGTCAGCTCTGATCGATACCGGTGCCGCCGTTTCTGTTCTTCGGAGTGATCTGTGTTCCCGGCTCCGTAAAGTAAAAACGCCTTATCTTGGACCTATTTTGCGTGGTGCTATTAATGCATTCATTCACCCCGACGGACAGTGTACTGCTCGTGTTCTCCTCGATGGCATACACCACCACATCCGAGTTTATCACCCTTCCAACGTGTATCCATGAACTTACACTGGGTTGGGACTTCCTACATTCTGCTTCAGCCGTCATTTCATGTAGAGAGGAAGTTGTCCACATCACGGATACAGAGCTTTAACCTGTTGCGGACTCTTCACTTTCATGCGTGAACTTGGCCATCGCTGGAGACTACATCCTGCGTCCTGGTCACGAAGACGTTGTAGCCGTAACATCCAGTCAGATCGCCGACGGAGACGCCCTAGTCGCCCCTTCTTTCCGCTGTACTTCTCGCGGAATTCTCATTGCCACCTGTCTCGTCCGGTTTTCATGCGGCTGCGCCCTTCTGTCTGCTTGCAACACGACCCCAGATCCTGTGATGCTGCCCAAAGGGATGACGGTGGCAACCCTCGCCGACACTCAATTTATCTCTATAGTCACGCTTTGCCCTTCTTCATCGCCAGCACCAACCTCAGGTTTGGATGATTCTTTCCCTCCTCCAGCTATTCTTGGTTCTGACCTAACAACCGTGCAGTCCGAAGCCTTAATGGTGGTCTTGGCAAAACACAAAGCCTGTTTCGATAGCTGTTCCCCTGTGTTGAGCCAAACTCCTGCAGCTACACACCGCATCGAAACCGATGGTTCCGCTATAGCACGACGACGCCCCTATCGTGTATCGCCGTCCGAACGAAAGCTCGTTGAACAACAGGTTGCTGACATGCTTGCGCGGAAGATAACACGACCTTCATCTAGCCCATGGGCTTCTCCCGTGGTCCTGGTAAAGAAAAAAGATAGCTTCGTTTGCTTTTGCAAAGATTATCGAGCGCTCAATAAGATCACATACAAGGACGTATATCCAATACCTCGAATTGACGACGCTTTAGACACTACTAGGGGCCGAGTATTTCTCCAGCCTTGATCTCCGATCAGGATATTGGCAAATTCCGATGAATGAGACTGATAAAGAAAAGACCGCATTCGCTACACCGGATGGCCTTTATGAATTTAACGTGATGCCTTTTGGCCTTTGTAATGCTCCTGCCACATTTAAGCGCATGATAGACAACGTACTTCGTGGTCTAAAATGGAAGACATGCCTCTGTTATCTGGACGCTATTGTCATCTTTTCGTCTGACTTCAGCCAACATCTTCATCGATTAGACTAAGTTCTCAAGTGCCTTGCGAATGCTGGTCTCCAGATCAATAAAAAAAAATGCAAATTTGCAAGCAAGAGGATCAAAGTATTCGGTCACGTCGTCTCAAAAGATAACATCCAGCCTGACCCCAAAAAGATTAGTGCCGTTCACCAGTTTCCTCGCCCCCAGCAACAGAAAGATCTACATAGTTTCCTCGGCTTGGCGTCATATTTTCGTAGATTTATACGCAACTTCGCAGCAATAGCAGCTCCTCTACACAAGCTACTGGTTACCGGTGCCTCTTTCACGTGGACTAGCGACTGCGAGTCGGCTTTTCAAGCTCTTAAGCGGCATCTCACTTCCGGACCAGTGCTTCGCCACTTCGATAATCGAGCCCCCACCATACTTCATACTGACGCAAGCACACAAGGTATTGGCGCAGTACTTCTGCAACGTAATTCAGCATCTAAAGAGCAAGTCATAGCATATGCCAGCCGAACACTTTCTCCAGCTGAGCGGAACTACACCATTACAGAGCAAGAGTGCCTGGATATCGTTTGGTCAATTCAGAAATTTCACCCATACCTTTACGGCTGCCATTTCACCATCGTCACCGACCATCATGCTCTGTGTTGACCGTCATCAATGAAAAACCTGTCAGGATGCTTAGGACGCTGGATACTCCGCTTGCAGGAATATGACTTCACTATAACGTACAAGTCTGGAAAACGCCATCATGATGCAGACGCATTGTCTCGCTGCCCACTCTCACTCTCTCCCGGTAATACGCCGTCGTCTTCCCCACCACGTCGTTCCAATGCTACGCCTGCCTCACACCAACTCTCGATAATGCCCCTGGACCAAGTTACGCTTTCATCACGCTCTGATTTCGTCTTGCTTCAGCGGGCCGACTCCTACTGTCGAGCTCTCATGGATCGCCTTAGTGGGTTCGCCGAACCGCCCAACAGCCGCTTGCGACGCCAACTTCGACAATTTCGCCTTCAAGGTGGCGTGCTACACCGCTACATTTACCACCCTACAGGTCACCGGTGGGTCCCAGTTCTACCTCGCTGCCTTCACTTGCGGGTATTAGAGGCACTTCACGACCACGTGTCGGCTGGCCACTTAGGCTTCCACAAGACTTACGACCGCATAAAGACCCGCTCCTTCTGGCCTGGCCTATCCACAACGGTGGCCAAATACATTGCCTATTGTGCGTCATGTCAGCACCGAAACGCTCGACATCCCCTCCTGCCGGTTTACTACAACCTCTCCCTTGCCCGGACGCACCTTTTGAATTTGTTGGCATTGATTTATATGGTCCCTTGCCGTTGACACCCTCTGGTCACCGTTGGATTGTCGCTTCGGTCGACCATTTAACAAGATATGCCGAGACTGCCCCTCTGAGATCCGGCACCGCTTCTGAGGTCACCGACTTTTTCTTGCGCACCATCGTCTTGCGCCACGGTGCTCCTCGCGTTCTTCTCAGTGACCGTGGCAAGGCGTTCATTTCACAAGTTCTCAAGGAAGTTCTTCGGGCCACCAATACCGTCCATAAATCAACTTCTACTTATCATCCACAAACCAATGGCCTTACTGAGCGCTTCCACCGTACGCTGTCTGACATGATTTCCATGTACATCCGTCCTGACCACACTGACTGGGATAAAATTCTTCCTTTTGTGACATTCGCATATAATACTGCTATTCAACGGACTACAGGTTACAGCCCTTTCTTCCTTGTGTATGGACGATCTCCTTCCACCATATTCGACAGAGAACTCTTTTTCGCACCTTCTTCGCCTAACGCGTCGCTTCCAGAAGATTTTGCTGCCCGAGTTGCACACTGCCGTCAAATCGCCCGGCAAAGCACAGAAGCTACCCAAGCTGAGCGCAAGCGTTACTGCGAAAACAAACGCCGTGACCTACGTTTTCACCCTGGAGACCAAGTCCTGCTTTGGACTCCAGTCCGCACCCCAGGCCTCTGTGATAAGTTCCTTCCACGCTACGTTGGCCCATACACCGTTGTGCAGCAAGCATCTGCAGTGAACTATCTCGTCCGCCCAGTACACTTCGTCACTGACCGGCGCCGCCGGAATGCCGAAATTGTTCACGTCTCGCGGATGAAGCCCTTCACTCCCCGTTTAGATGATCTCTAATCTGCGGCCAGGCTGGCCACTTCCATGATGGGGGGAAGTTAGTGTAAGCACTATTAACGTACTTCATCGTTTTTATTTGTACATAGCCATCATCATCTTCCCTGTGCTTCTTCGTCGCGTGTGAGCTGGGGACGTTGCCTTTTTTGGAATAAACAGCGCTGGACAACTTGATCGGTCTCGGTATTATAATATCTATTGTCCGGCGATTATTGAGAAATTTATTTTCCACCGTTATGGCACCAAAATTGAATGACAGCACAATTGATGATGCTGCCCACAACCATTGAGGGGAATCGAACTCCTAACTCCTGTTCTGTCCGACCCTTCGGTGGGACCAAAATTCAATGGCAGCAAAATTGATGTTTCCACCAATGATGGTCGAACCCCCGACCTTTGGTTTTGATTAAGGCAATGTTAACGCACTCGAAACCTCAACCTTTGGTGGGAGAAAACAATAGGAAGTAACAACACATTCAAATGAGAATACCAAGTAATTTAATGAACGTCTCGTGAGCACACAGGCTTTCACCTTCATCCTCTTTAGCATATGCTTATGTGACTGTCAATTTTTTTAGTCTCCTAGAAGACCAGAATAAAATGTACAACACAATCCGCATGCCCACAGGTTTGTGAAAACAAAGAAAAATAATTAAAAATGTGGCCCACTTCAAATATACACAAAGAATTATCGCTGACACAGCCTCTGCCTCTTTTCTCATTACAGAAGGCCTCCAAAAGTTTGTGTGCGATGCTTTCTTAGCTTCTGCCCAGAATCCTAATCTTACAAAATAAAGGTTCACACATGCCAGCTATGCAATGTGCATTGCTTTTATTCTTAATTGAAAGTTTCTGTTCAGTTGCTAACCCTCTGTTTAGTTGGACATATATAGGCCTTCAAGGCATCATCTCGGACTGTGTACTGAAGCTGTACAGTGTGGCAATGATTTAGCATGGTAGCATAAGCTTACGGTTAATAATAAAAGTAATGCACATTTACCAGCACACTGCATGACTTGCAAGTGTGATTCTTGGCAGAAGCAATGAATTAAGATTAAGAATTAAGATTCTGGGCAGAAGCAATGAAACTACTGTGTGCAAACTTTTGGAAGCCTTCCATATCAGGAAAAGTGGCACAAATTGCATCAATGATACTTCAGTGTGTGTATTTGCAAGCAAGGTTCCGTTTTCTCACTCTTTGTCATGACAAACCAGTGTGCATTTTATCATACATTTTTGTCTGGTCTTGTCTTCATTTTTATTTGTACTACAATACTTTCATCAATCAAAGTTTGTTTGTTTGTTTGTCATACCCTCAGGGCCAGAGGCATTATAGGGGGAATGGTACAAAAGAAAGTGTGGTACATATGAAGTAAACAAAATGCAGCGATTAATATGAACAAAACACAGTGCTAGCATACAAGAGGTTTCTTCCTATACAATGTTAGCTGCTGTGTCACAAAACGAAATTCCTGGTTATACAACGTTAGCTAGAGTTTCACGAAAAAGGCTGTTATCAGTAGTATTTACGATATCAGCAGGAAAGTGGTTCCAATCTATAGTACATACATGTGCGAGGGGAAAAAGGCTGGGAAAAATGCTGTGTGTGGCATAGATAGGTCGCAACTTTATGACAGTGATCAACATGCTGTGATACATAATGGGGTCTTGTAAAGAATCGCATGTGCAGCGTAGGATGATGATAAATCCTATGAAAGAGTGCTAGACGTGCAATTCTATGTCGAACAGACAGCAAATGAAGACTAAAATATGTTTCATGGAAGAAATGCTCGCAGTTCTATTATAATTAGAAAAGATCAATCGAATTGAGTTATTTTGGAGAAGTTCTAAGGCCGGTTTCAGGTTATCCTGGCCAGGATAACCTGAAATACAGAAGTAGCGTATTCTAATTTAGGACCCAGGGTGTCTACCAAGTTGACATTTTCAAATACCCTGAGTTTTCCAAGTTTTCCCTGAGTGCCTTTGCGAAATTCCCTGAGTGACGCGGAACTATGTTTTATGTCAAGACGGGCTGAAACCATATCGCCCAATGCTGTCGCTTTCTAGTAAGCATGTGAAAAAATAAAAATATAGAAGTCAAATTTGAACACTTAGCAGTATGTTTATGTTATTCAAAAAGAGAATAGAAGGGAGGTGTTAGCAAAATGCACAGCAAATAAAGTCTTTGAATAAAAATGCAAATTGAGTTGGACATTCTCAAATACAAATAAAAAGGAGATGCATATGGAAGCAAATATTTTTGAATATGCGCTATTTCTATCAACTGATAGCAAGCTCACTGGTATGAGGCCCGAACGTTGTCACCATTGAGATTCCCTCTCAACAGCTCGTAAGTCAACCTCAACTGTCCTGACATACTCTCAGCCCGCGCACGACGCCTCAGTGTTTTGTTTCACTGCTTTAAAGAGTTTATATTGGTTTGGATGAGGGACACCTGCATCTCGGCATCAGCCAACACTTTGTTTTGTTGAGCTGAAGCTCCTTCAAAACAGCAGCAGCACACTTCCTTTCCCATTCATTCCTCAATGCGTAGGTCCTTTCTGTTCTTGTCCTCCTTCCACCATTCGTTCGCCCCACGGACCATTCAAAGCATCTTCTTGGTCAGGTGCACAATTCACGTCCAATTTTTCGAGCTCCCTAGGGGCCGCGAAAACGTTTGAAAAATCGGCCAGTTGAAAAAAATAAATGCATGTCATTTACCACCGTTAAGGGCTCAAACTGCGACAGGCACATTCAAAAATGCTCCGAAGGCCTGTCGATACACGTATTAAGCATATTGGTGCTCAAACTGTGACAGGAAACACCGGGTGCACGCGTGTATAATTAAGGAATACATACCGTTTCCCATGGCAATAGCCCCTTCCCCCACTTGTTATGCTTCAATGCAATACCTTTTTGTATGCTTCACCAAGTAAGATTTCTGTAGAGAGGCGAAGCCAACTTTCGGGAACCGGCATTAGGCAATGCCCCGTGCTTACGAAGCTTCTAAGCCAATCGCAAGGACCCCAAAGGCAGAGTCCGTCCCATCGCTGACAGCAGCGAATTCTTTCAATAAAAAACACGACACCCTACGGCAAGAAGCTTCATAGCGAACGTAGAAGCAGCTAGGCCTAGCGTTGCCGCAGTGATGGCTACGGCTGCCAGCGGATCAGCGTGCAAGAGCGCCGGTTTGAGGCGGCGAGGTAACAGAAATGGCAGAAGTGGTGGCTTTGACTAATGCCGTTTTGGACATGCGGTCACGGTAGAACGACTGAAAAATCGGACGCCGAAGAGTTCTTGCGTCCGAAATTTCAGACGTTCTGATACACTCTATGAGGTACATGGTGGTGCCGCAAAGCCGTCCAAATTATTGGGACTCCGGAAAGTCGGTCTTTGACTGTACACTGGTAACTCCTCCCGCCAACAACAGGGTGTCAAGGACGATAAATTAAAATTCCTCTCTTACTCGAGCCAGCATTACCACGACTTTCGACCCTTTCAATAAAATTATAGCTAATTTTTCCTGATAGAAGCACAAATTCCCTGAGTTTTCCCTGAGTTTTTCCAGACTACTCAAACTCCCTGAGAATTCCCGGTTTTCCCGGTTGGTAGACACCCTGGGACCTATTAGAGTTTTATAGAGTAGGTGTTTTAGGTTAGAAGGGGAGCAGCAATGTTACGGCGCAAGTAGCCTAACTTACGGTTAGTGTTGTTCATAATGTATTTGGTATGAATTGACCATGACAGGTTTGTAGTTATAAGGACACCTAAGTACTTGTAAGAGTTAACTGTTTCTAAAGGTAAGTGGCATGTTGGCGAAAGACGTGGTGCTTGACGTTGACGAAAAACATGTAGTGCTTTACAATCGTTAATATTTAGTTCCAATAACCACGAGTTACACTAGTTAGATATTGCGTTAAGGTCGAGTTGCAACATGCCAACGCCAGTTTCATTGGTTATTTCGTAAGAAATAACACAGTCATCAGCGAACAAGTGTACATTAGAAGACTGTGTAGCAGGAAGGTCATTGATATAAATGAGAAAAAGGAGAGGGCCCAGAACTGAACCTTGGTGTAGCCTAGAATGTACATTGCTGAAAGAAGAATCAAAACCATTAATTGTAACAAACTGAGTGTGGTTTGTTAGAAAGAGCTTAATCTATGTGAGAAGGTTAGGATCTAGATTGTTTATTTAATTTGTACAAGTCTGGCAAACTTTGTCAAAGCATTAGAGAAATCTAAGAAAATACAGTCGGCAAAAGAAGAATGATCAAAAATTTGATGTAGCTCGTGAGTGAAGCCAGTTGTATTTCACATGAGAAAGTTTTGCAAAAGCCATGCTGAGTTGAGGTGAAAAATGAATTATACTCGAGAAATTTAACAAGGTTAGAAAAAATATGTTCAAGAAGTTTAGAACACATACTAGTCAACAAAATGGGTCGGTAGTTATTTGATGAATTTTCGTTACCTGACTTACGTAGGGGAATCACCTTCCCGATCGTCCATTCTTTAGGTAGTGTTCACGTATCTAGGCACTGCTGAAAAGGGTTTCCAAAAATAAGTGAACTAATAACATTAGTACTTTTGGGGAATTTTGTCTTGATTGATTGATAGCCAGGAGAAGAGTTAATATTGAGATAATTAATTAGTTATCAAGATGTTTCAACAATAATTGGAGGCATTTGTATATAGTCATTTTCACGTGTGGCACGCAGAACACTTTTACACTTGGTGGAAAAGTTTTTGACAAAGGCATCGTTTAAGAGAGTAGCATATTGCTCGTGTGGAAGAAGGGACCCTAAAGAGTCAGTAAGGCGATATGGTCGCTTGATGGGTGATTGATAGTTCTCAAAAATTTTTAACATTATTTGTTTGCATTGATGGAAGAGTGGTGGACAAAAATTTATGCTTGGCAACTCTTAATGCAGTTATGTAAGTTTCAAATGCTAATTTGTAAGCAACCCACCTCGATTTGGTGGGTGCGCTTTTAGCCAAGCGAAAAAAAATGTTCTTTCGGTTGGCAAGCCACTTGATAGGGGGGACCGTACCAGGGCGTTTGTGGATTTAAAACAATTGTGCGAGTGGGTGTGTGTTCGTCAGTTAGCTTATTTATATTAGCAACGAACAAGTTCCAATTAGTTTGGTCTGAACAGTTGCCAAAATCAGGGAGGAAGTCATCTAGAAATTAAGTAAATTCTCTGTTAACTGCACCAAAGTCAACCTTTTTGTAATCATGTATAATGTTCCATTGTTTAGTGTTTTCGAGACTAGTTGAGTTGAAAGTGAAATGAAGAAAAGAATGACTGCTTATGCCAGGTAAATGTGTGACTGAAGATATCAGGTCAGGATGGAAGGTTTTATATAGTGTATTTTCTACATTGGCAGAGGATCGCGTAGGATCGGTAACGACTTGTGAAAGCGAAAGAACAGAGCATGCTTCTAAAGACTCATCAGCTTCTCGGGAAAAAGGCGACAGCAAGGGTTGGTCACTGTTCCACGTAATGTTTGGAAAGTTGAAGTCGCCAAGGACTACTTTTTTTTTCAGTTCAGTTTATTTCTTTAATAAGGAGGAGACATACATGTTTACATAAGTATACAGAAGGAGGTCCCAGAGCATGTGGCTGAAAGGGGACCTCCTGACAGAAAATATATACATTAAAGAAAATACAAGGCATAAAACAGCAATACAGTAGTCACAATGATGAAGAATATTCAAAGTATAAGTACAAACTGTAAAGTAATATGAAGTCAATAGCTAGTCGTACAAATAAAACAGTAGTTTAGGGCATTCGCAACATAACAAACCAAAATACTTATAAAGGCTATAAATGAGAGAATAAGAAAACTAAAGAAAAAAGAAAAAAAAACGGCAAGGAAATGAGCAGGAGTGAGGTGAATAGCTTAGATATGTGGATTATTTTGGCTATCTAGTAGGAAAGTGAATAATGTTTTCTTGAAGGAACTCAAAGAAGAAGAGTGCTTGACATTTAATGGGAGGCTGTTCCAAGTGGATACTGCTGCGAAGTATCCAGATTGTTTTCCATAATTAGTATGTATTAGTGGTAATAAGAAATTGTTGTTAGCTGCAAACCTTGTGCGGTTCAAGTTAACCAAAGTAGCCGAAGAAAATATATTTACTGGAGAAGGATTACGTATTACGTATTACGTATTACGATTACGTAGGAAAGCGATTGCGTACATGGTAAACAGTGCCATGGAATTCATTGGCAAATAAAGATGACATAGAGGGTGGGTGGTAGAACACACCTATTATGCTTTGATGACCAAGGGTAATGGAAACCCAGACAGTTTCTAGGGCCCCGATAACGCTGATGGGAGGTGAAGGTATGTCTTTTGATACAGCCAGGAGAACACAGCCTCCTCTGTGTGCAGTGCAGTCACAACGGTATAAAATATAGTTCTGTGTGCAACGAAAAAGTTCAACGTCACTGACACGAAGTGGTGACCATGTTTTGGTTAAGGCGATGATTTGGGTGTTGCATGAGTCTATTGCAGATGATAAGGGGTCGTATTTATTAAGAATGCTGCGAACGTCGCTAAACAGGACAGATGTCGGAGGCCATGATGACTGTAGACAGCCACTACTCCTCGTGTTTTCCTACGATGATGCACTTGTCATATGTGGTGAATGATTGTCAGTGTTGATTGTGTCATCTCAATGTATCACGCATTCTTGAACAGACGGAATAGTAGAGTTGAAAAAATTGCACTTTCCATTCAGATACAGCTTGTCATTACAGAGCCTGAAAGGTTCAGAAGAAGCCTGGCAAAATCGAAAAGCTTCTTTCTAGCGATGTGTGTAGCAGGCGAAAAGTCTTCGCGTATAGTCATGCCTTTTTGTTTAAACAGTTTCAGCATCAAAAAAAGACTTTCTTTGGCTTTAAAACAAATTAACTTTATAATTATTGGCCAACATTTATTTGGTGCAAAACAACAATTCGATGTGCACGGTCGATGCATTCAAGCATGAAATGCATTCAAGAACGGAGGTAAAAGTTGCAACTATTTTCTGTTCACTTTCTTGCGAAGTTTCCTTAATGTCCAGTAGACCATAAATTATTAAATTGTCACTAAGTGACCGGTCTTCTTGTTCATTCAGTTAAGATTCTAATAGTTCATTTCTAGTGGTGAACTCTTCAAGCAATTTTTGCATTGTTACGAGTTGTTCCTTGTACCGGTCTAGTGTTTTTGTTCTTTCTTCATGCACTTCTAACCTTTTGTTCATTCCACTAATTTTAGTATCCAAGCTTTTCTGTCCATTCTTAACTGTTTTAATATCTGCAGAAAATTCAGCTCGGAACCTGCTATTTCGAAGTGAGTGTTTACGCACATCTTTAATAAAGTCAAAGAAAACCTTCATTTGTTCAGCAGGGTCATTACGGAGGGAATTGATTTCAAAAAGGGATTCAGAACGACTATGAGGACCAGGATTAGTCTCAATGTCACCAGAGCATAATATTGTAACGGAAGGATGAGAGATGACAGGAAGAAGAAGATCGGAGATGCTGGCTGCTGTGTGTTGTTGGTGGTCAGCCATCTTAGCTCTTCTGACTCATCTTGTATATATATTGTAAAGATAGTTTTTGTATACTCGCAACATCCCCGTAACATATTGGTGAGAGGTACGGGGTACCTCGGCTGGAAACGGAACTCCGCAGTGGACGTCGCACCACCGTCCACACCATGAATGACAGTGAGCACGCAGGATCAACGTTGCTGCCACCTCCAATGTCCCTGTCACCAGCTACGTCACTGTCACCTTCGGTTGTCGTTGTGCAACCCAAGGATCCTGGAACTTTCTGCGAGACCAATGGCGCCAACGTTGAAGAATGGGTGGCCATGTACGAATGCGTGAGTGGAATCAACAGATGGGACCCTACGCTTATACTAGCTAACCTGTTGGTCTACCTAAGAGGCATGGCATAGGTGTGGTACGAAAACCACAAAGAGGAGCTAACCAGTTGGGACCAGTGCAAAGAGAAATTGACAGAGTTGTTTGACAAACGAGCCGGCCGTAAAATTGCCGCAAAGCAGGAACTGGCCTCCCGTGGCCAATCCCCCATGGAGTCCTATGTCTCGTAAATCCAGGACATGCTGGCAGTTTGTCGTAAAGCCAATCATGACATTACAGAAGCTGAGAAGGTCGGGCATGTGCTTAAGGGCCTTGCTGACGACGCGATTAATCGGCTCATGTACAAGAGCTGCTCTACAGTTGACGCAATCATTAAAGAGTGCCAACAATTCGAGCACGCCAAATGCCGAGGCATCTTGCAACCATTCGCCAGACTTCCCAATACTGCCACAACATCGACGTGTGAAAATCAACCGCACAGCAGCATGCGTCGCCATCCGAGGATGTGGTGCAAATCGTTAGACGTGAAATGAATGCGATGGCGCCAGCAGCTTTCTGTTCATGTAGCCCTGATGCTACCACATTTTTTGTTCCCTTCATAGAAGCCATCGTTCGTCAGGAACTTGAAAACATTGGTTTACAGTCTGTGTGTGCTGTTGCCAATACCAGAGCTAACGAATGCCCTTCTACTATTTTCGCTACACCCCGACGCTTCTTTCCGTGTTATCACAACCCGACTGAGTGGAGAACTGCGGACGCCCAGCCGATACGTTTCACCTGTCGCCGCATTGGTCATGTCGCCTGATACTGCCGCAACTCGTGGCTTTCAACACCTTGCATGCCGACCAACCTGAGCCGTTTTGATGTAAATACCCGCAATGTTTCGCCCACTGCTGAGCCTAACAGCGCCGCCAGCTCTGCTCCAAACACGTGGTACAGCTGCTCACCATCGCCACGCGAACACGTCTCATTCACCGCAAACATGCTGCCTGCCTTCCCGTTCACCGCAGCCACATCACCTTTTGTCCCCTGTGGCCTTAGGCCGCATCCTTTCGGAAAACTAGGAAATGCAGCCCTCGGAGGTGGTGCTGCATTGCTGACTACTGCACCAAATCTTCTGTCTGCGCCACAAGGAGAAGTGTAATTGACGTCAATGTAGACAACGTACGTGTCTAAGCGCTCGTCACCACGTTTTGCCTGACGTGCGCTGCTTTGTCGGCCTGTGTTCACACTTTCGCCGATTCGTCACAAAATTCGCCCACGTTGCTCGGCCTTTGACAGATCTTCTAAAGAAGAGCACGCCATTCTCACGGGGCCTAAAGCAGGCTCACGCATTCACCACTCTCATCGGGTTTCTGACCACCCTTCCCATACTTGCCCACTTTGATCCGTGTGCACCGACCGAAGTCCACACTGACGCAAGTGGCTGTGGCATCGGTGCTGTTCTCCCCAACACCAGAATGGTACCGAGTGCATGATACCTTATGCCAGCCGCCTACTGTCACTTGCCGAGATAAATTACTCCATCACCGAACGGGAGCGCTTGGCTTTAGTTTGGGCTGTCGCCAAGTTCAGGCCATATTTGTATGGCCGGATGTTTTCGGTCGTCACAGACCACCACGCACTCTGCTGGCTGTCTTCCCTCCAGCCCGACTGGATGGCTTGGTCGCTGGGCTTTGCGGCTCCAGGAATTTTCATTTAGTTTCCATTACAAGACTAGACGCTTCCACAAGGACGCTGACTGCCTCTCGCGTCAAACCATGGATCCTCCCGATCCTGTTGCGCATGATCCGGTGACCTGCGTGATGGCTTTGATTGATATGACCGACATGCGCACTGAACAATGCGACGCACCCTTATATTCTATCATCACCGGAGCGCAATCTGGCAGCACCTACGGCAACTGCCGCATGTTCGTGTTGCATGACGGCATCCTTGACAGCCGCAATATCAACCCTGACAATCCCAAATTGCTGCTTGTCTTTCCTCGTCATCTGCGGCCCGTCACTCTCAAACAACTTCACAATGCACCGACGGTGGGACACCTTTGGAGTTTTGCGTACATACTGACACGTGTACTTATCTTTATCGGGCAACCACGTTTCGCCACCTAACAAATGTAATCGCACAGCGTGGGACGCGCCTACATGTATCCGAAGTTTCTGGAAAGTTATCGATGCTTCTATCCGCCGTCTGTTGTGGCCGAACCTTGTGTTATCTGATTTCATCACTTGATGCGAATGGTGTAGAACTTTATAGAAGGCATGCTGGTCCCAACGATTAGTCTGGAACATTCGATGACTGCTGTATAAAAGCTGACGCGCTTGACCCACTGGTCAGATTTCCGACGATTGCCGACCGTGTTCGCCGCTATCGTTGTGCTATAAGTGTAGCCTCTTTTGTGGGCACAGGTTCACCCAATAAATGTTGGTTTTGTATTTCACCATATTGCTGCTTTCTTCACCGTCACTACCACGTGACATCTGGTGGAGGTGCTTGTGCGTTCATGTACTGAACGCCCCCGCATAGCCGCGATCCAAGACCGAAGCCCGAGGACAGAACCAACATCGCCCAAGACCAGCGTGCTAGCCGCAGAGTGCAAGGACTGCCCCAGAGCACGAACTTCTACCTGAGACGACAAAGAAGATCCTGGTCAAGACAACCACAATGGCTGCCCCAGCGTCCCCCGTTATCCTACAACAACCTCGGGACCCACCAACCTTCCATGGAGCAGCGACTGAAGACCCTGAATCGTGGCTGGAGACCTACGAACGAATCGCCACATTCAACAACTGGGACTCCGACGACAAGCTGCGGCATGTTTACTTCACCTTAGAAGATGCCGCCAGAACGTGGTTTGAGAACAGGGAGTCGACCTTGACAATGCGGGACCTGTTCCGTAGCGGCTTCCTGCGCACCTTTACCAGCGTCATGCGCAAGGAAAGGGCCGAAGCTATGCTGAACGCCCGAGTGCAGCTACCAAACGAGAACGTTGCCATCTTTATGGAAGAAATTAGCCGTTTGTTCCGCCACGCCGACCTGGATATGGCCGAGGAGAAGAAAGTCCGCCTGCTGATGCGTGGTGTAAAGGAGGAACTTTTCGCCGGAATGGTAAGAAGCCCACCGAAGACCATCGAAGAGTTTCTTCATGAGGCGACGGAACACTGAGAAGACACTCAAATCCGAAACCGGCAAATTGATCGCCGCACGAACTCTACAAACTACGCCGGGGTTCAATCACTGGCTACTGACGATCTACGTGAGACTATCAGAGCCGTCGCACGGGAGGAGCTGCAGAAGTTATATCCAAGGTCGCAGTCCCAAGTGGATCCAATCGCTGAAATCGTCAAAGAAGAGGTTCAGCGATCGCTTGGAGTCCCTGAGGTGCAACCACGATCACTGCAACCTCAGCCGGAAGCGATGACCTACGCCGCCGTCACTCGCCGTCAAGCTCCCCCTCTGCGACAATGCCAGGGCCCTGTAACGCCGCAATTCTGTCGTCCACCGCCGCCGCCGCCAGCACGCTGTTAAATATGGCACCGTTTCCTGAGGCTACTTCGAGTTCCCCAAACCACTTCGAATCGCAGTACAGCTAATTGAGGAATGCAGAAGCAGGGGTGCCACATTCCTGAGGCAGGACACTTGCAAACAAGTTCGTACGCCGTCGGGATTAGAAGGGGCCCACAAACAATAGAGCCCAATCGTCACCCCTCTTCGCCTTTGAAGAAGGCATTTGCCACCACTGCGGAGCTGTACCACCGGGAGCAGGTGGGCCCTCATACAATGGAGCATGAGCGCCCCCCTCCTTCTCCTCCTTTGAAGAAGCGCATTGCAACTCTGCGAGGCAAGACCGCAGGGGGATCAAGTGATCAAGCAAGGGGGCCCAAGCGGCGACTCTCTTCGCCGGGTATGACACCATCGCACGGGCGCCTACCATTGGCTGAAAGTGGCGTCATCTGAGCGGACTCTCCCATTGGTCGAACATGACGCGACTTCCAGTGCTCGAAGGGTTTATAAGAAGCGTTCCAGAGAGACCAGAGCATTCCCTGATTCACCTCTCTCGAACTTCTTGCCGCGGGCCGCAGCGTCCGAGTTGCTGCCGGCCCGTAATGACTGTACGACTGTTACTGGACTCTCAACTCCCTGTATATAATGTAAAATAAATCCTCCCAAGTTTGGTTTTCATCTCGAAGTCCGTCCTCCAACCCCTACATCTGGTTGGCAGCGGTGAGATCGCCTCCGAATACATCAGCTGGTGGCAGGGCTACAGATAAACCTTCGTTGAGACAGATCCTAAGGAACCGGGAAGAGCGAAGAAGAGAGAGCCTTCGTCGAAAGAGGTCCGAAGAAACTGGGAGTAGCGAAGAAGGAGCGAGCCTTCGACCCAGGGAGTCCGGAGGAACCGGGAACAGCGGACGAATGAACCGGATGGCAGGGTGCTGCAACCGTAAGTGAGCGCGTGGTTTTTTTCCTTATGATTTGCCAGACTCAAATGTTGTGTGTTCATTTTGATAGTTCTGGGAATCGGGAGTTCGATGCATTGTGTGTTTGCACAAATTAATAAGGAAAACAGTTCTAACCACCTGTCGGGGCAGCTGCCATGGATCTTAGAAGGGTGACGAGGTTAGACTTGTTGTTGGTGTGCGACGATTTGGGAGTTGAGGCGGACGAACGGATGAAAACGCCAGCTATCATAAAGGCGATTAACGATAGTGGCAATGATGGCAAAAGCATTGAGCTTGCTTGGGAGGTGATACAGGAGCCACGGGAGCGTGAGCGTCGTGAACGTTTGCGGGAGCGTCGTGAACTTAAGAGTGAGCATAAGCGTGAAGAACGCGAGAATGAACGGAAGCATGAGCTTCAAGAACTTACTCTTAGGTGTGAGCGTCACGAACGTGAGAATGAACGCGAACGGGAGTATCAGGAACGTAAGCGAGAGCTTGAGCAAAAGTATGAGAGAGAGAAGGCAGCACTGATCAAAGACATACAGTATTGTGATCAGTTATCGGCACAGAGACAACGGCTGTCTGAGAATTCTGTAGGAAGTACAGAGCGAAAGAATGAGGAAGTGTCTAGCAGATTTTCGCAAAAAGCCGACGAGAAGAGTAGTGCCTGTGAGATTGGCTGCAGATTCATCGGAAATGGGAAAAGGCTAGCTGCTAACGATGCCTTAGTGGCAACAGAGGCCGTTAAAGGCCGCAGTGAGAGCGACGAGGTGCTGTGCCAACAGATGACTGTGGAGACAGCTAGGCCAGCTGCGAACAAATTGGCACAGTTACCGAGCGTGTGCGTCGCTGGTAATGTTAGCGAGGTTGCTAGCGAAGAAAAGGGTACTGCTGACCCTACAGACGCGAGCACCCATGTAGAGCCAGATGTGCGTGCAGAAGTGAAGTGCGAGCTGGACGATGCAGTTGAGAGTAGTTCTCGGGATGGCGACCTCCATAGTTCACGAGAGAACAACTGCATTGTTCAGGGATCGGTGCGGCTCTCCGCCAGTCTAGATAGCCTAGATAGAGATGGTTCAGTTATTAATCATTCGGACTGTGCGCGTGAGACAGAGATCGATACCGACGGGCTGTGTGCCGATGCACAGCGTGAGCTGGGCAATGTAGTAGAGGGCAGTTCGCAAGAGTGCGAGTTGTCTAACTCGAGTAAAGCCTGCTGCATTGTTCCAGAGTCGGTTGAGCTGTCCACAGCCAGTCGAGGCAGAGAGAGTGTTGATTTAAGTGAGAATCACTCAGACTGTGCGGGTAAGAGACCGATCCGGGCCGACGAAATGTGTACCGGCCAGCACGAGGCACGAGGCGACATGAAAGCGAGTGCAAAGAGAAAGCGCCGTAAAAAGAAGCGCGGTAAAGATCGAAAGTCGGTAACCAATGTAGCGCCGCCAAAGATGGCGAGAACCCCAAATGGGCAGGGCGCGAGAAGAAAGGTGCGGTCGTCACTGACGATGTTGACGCATCCTAAACGTTCGAGCCACAGGTCAAAGGGGGACCGCGAAGCATGTTCTGCATGGATGCAGACAAAGGGCACGAGGCAGTTAAGCTCCTCGTTGTTCCGCAGTTCTTTTCACAGCTCAGCGTGCAGTTCGAAGAAACGCAAGGCAGCAGGACAAGACCAGGTGGGGAGTAGCGACGCGGTCAATCGAGTTTGTGAAGAAAGCGGGGCTCCAGGACGCAAATTGGCAGGAGACCTAACATCTTGGGGGAGCTGATAGTGAATCAGCAATTTTGTTGTTTCTCGGCAGCCAGAGTAGCTTTCAAACCGCGCCCACCTCGAGTCAGACTCAAAGTATGAGTCAGACATAAGCGTTTGGAAAGGGAGGCCAAGAGCGCTTCCGTAGAAATTGAGTGTTTTATTTTTTAACATCGGAAAGTTTTCGCGAATTGAGACTAGGATTTCTTTCAATATGTCAACGTATGCGCTTTGTTTGTATTTTCGTTCGAGGAGCTCGAGATTTGAAAGATGCATTTTATGTAAACCTGTAGTCTCGCGAGATGTTCATTAATAAGCAGATAGGCTTTTTTTTGTGTGTATGAGTAACCTGAAGGTCCAGGTTATCGTTGAGAGGCCTATCGTAACGCGCGTGTGTGTTATTTAACCTTCTTTCTTTTTAAGTATTTTTGAATTTTGCAAGGTTAAGCGCGTAGGTTTTCAGTGAGTGCATGATTTGCACTAAGAGGCGTTCTTAGTTCCATTAACGCATGTCCTGTGTGGACGGAAGGAAGCAGGTTTATGACTGGGTTGCTCGTGTGTGTTGAGGGCAGGCGTATTCTGACTTCTCTGATAAGTATGCGTGGAACGAGTTATTAAAAGACGCATTATTTTAAGAGTTCCGCGGAGTGTGTAAGTCCCGTGAGTTTAATTGTTCGTTTAAGTCACGTGTCCTGTAGGACTTTCAGGAAAGAAACGTGAGTAAGCGTAATGAAGAGTTTGCCTACAACGCAAGTACGCGTTCTGTTTAGTGACCACAAGGCTAGTGCGCTTGTGATTACGTACTTGCGAGGTTGACCAGATTGTTCAGTGGCACCATTACGTGCGATAAGTACGCCACTGCGATAGATTGGAAACATGCTGTTCGTGTACTTAGGCCACTTAAGTTATGTTCGGCTGTTTTCATTTGTTGTTTGCATCGTCAACGACCCTTTTGTTTTGCAACAACAATAGTACTCTGGTCTTGTCGGCAATCGAGGTGAAATGGATAGCTGTTTGGAGGGGTGGTTGGAACTGTTTTGTCGAAATTGGGGAAATAAAAGATCAGGGTTGATTTTGACTCAGTAATAGCCTGGCGAGTCAGGGGTGAAGAGCCTGCGCTTACACGCGGGGCAACACTGTGTTGTTTTGTTTGTTTGACGTATGTTCTCCAGGGCCCAGGGTCCCTCGTTCGTCAAACGAGGCTCGACACCAGTACCCTGCAGCTTCTTTCAGCGTTCCTCGTGGCCAGCGAATTGAGTTCACCGGCCATTCAGAACAACCGGGGCGAGGACGAGCTGTTAGATATGGCACCGTTTCCTGAGGCTACTTCGAGTTCCCCGAACCACTTCGAATCGCAGCACAGCTAATTGAGGAATGCAGAAGCAGGGGTGCCACATTCCTGAGGCAGGACACTTGCAAACAAGTTCATACGCCGCCGGGATTAGAAGGGGCCCACAAACAATAGAGCCCAATCGTCACCCCTCTTCGCCTTTGAAGAAGGCATTTGCAACCACTGCGGAGCCGTACCACCGGGAGCAGGTGGGCCCTCATACAATGGAGCATGAGCGCCCCCCTCCTTCTCCTCCTTTGAAGAAGCGCATTGCAACTCTGCGAGGCAAGACCGCAGGGGGATCAAGTGATCAAGCAAGGGGGCCCAAGCGGCGACTCTCTTCGCCGGGTATGACACCATCGCACGGGCGCCTACCATTGGCTGAAAGTGGCGTCATCTGAGCGTACTCTCCCATTGGTCGAACATGACGCGACTTCCAGTGCTCGAAGGGTTTATAAGAAGCCTTCCAGAGAGACCTGAGCATTCTGGAGCATTCCCTGATACCCTGATTCCCTGATTCACCTCTCTCGAACTTCTTGCCGTGGGCCGCAGCGTCCGAGTTGCTGCCGGCCCGTAATGACTGTACAAATGTTACTGGGCTCTCAACTACCTGTATATAATGTAAAATAAATCCTTCCAAGTTTGGTTTTCATCTCGAAGTCCGTCCCTCAACCCCTACAACGCCCACTTGTCGCCCAGCGCAGCTACGCGAGGAAGACGGACATTTGCAAGCCCTCGACAACTGCCCACTCTGCTACCACTGCGGCGAAGCCGCCCATGTGTACCGCCGATGCCCATACCGCGACCTGGGATTGCAAGAGTTCGCTGTCAACGCTCCGCGCCTGCAGCAAGGTGAACGCCCTGGCGATATCGCCGACTACCTCGCCACTACTCAGTGGAACTCTCGACGACCATCGCGTTCGCCATCACTAGGCCACTACCTGTCGCCACAGCGCCGACCATACACTGGCCCAGCCCGGGGCCGGTCAGCGAGCCCATATCCGGAAAACTAAAAGCAGCAACCAATGGAGGTGCGGTTGCTGTTCGTCGACCTGACGAAGACCCTCCGCTGCCGATGAAGAGACCATCTCGACGACATAATAACGATACGCCGCCGTCCCGACAAAGTTGGGAAGCCAAGACTACATCGACGAAAGACGACTTGACGTTCCAACTTCAGTTCAACACGACGCAGCCGTGATTTAACGCCAAGGCCTAACTGCAATGCCAGACAAAGAACCACTGACCTCCACGTGCTTCTCGACGGCCACACAGTTACCACCTTAGTGGACACAGGGCCTGATTACTCCGCAATGAGTGGACATATCGCCGCCCAGTTGAAGAAAGTTAAGACAGCATGGGAAGGCCCTCAAATTCGGGCCGCTGGAGGACACCTCATCATGCCGACTGGAATCTGCACGGCAAGGATAACCATTCATGACCGAACTTACCCTGCCACCTTCATTATCCTCCAACAGTGTTCACGAGACGTCATTCTCGGTATGGACTTCCTGGACCAACACGGCGCAATCATCGACCTGAAGTCGAAGTCAATAACGCTGTCGGAAGATAAAGCAATGCCGCCGGAGAGCCCTCGTAGTCACCACGCCTTGAGTGTGCTCGAAGATCAAGTGAGCATCCCACCTCGCTCCAGCATTGTTATTTCGGTCAGCACCGAAACACCCGCTGACGTAGAAGGCGTCATCGAAGGCGACCAACGTCTACTGCTAGACCGTGGAATTAGCGTCGCAAGAAAGATCGCTCGACTGGATAGAGGGAAAACTGAAGTGTTGCTGACAAACTTCAGCCAGGAATTCAAGCACATCAACAAGGGCATGACGATCGCGTACATCGAGGAAATTCTGGAAACCAGTAATGCGTTTGTCCTCTCGGATTCTGATGCATCTACCCCGACGACCATGGTTCCCGAACCAGACTACGACATTATTCCAGGTCTCCCCGTGATTAAGCAACAGCAGCTCAGAAGTGTGCTCTGACGATACAAAGGCTGCTTTTCGACGTCATCGAGGATTCGACAAACACCAGTTGCAAAGAATCTCATAATAACTGAAGAATGCGCTTGACCACTCCACCAGAGCCATTACCGAGTTTCACCACAAGAATGTGAAGCTGTAAGAGAACAAGTCGACAAAATGCAGCGCGACGACATCACCCAGCCGTCGAAAAGCCCGTGGGCATCCCCTGTTGTCCTGGTGAAGAAAAAGGACGGAACCCTACGTTTCTGTGTCGATTATCGTCGTCTGAACAAGATCATGAAGAAGGACGTATACCCCCTCCCACGAATAGACGACGCATTAGATCAGCTCTGCAACGCTAAATATTTCTCGTCGATGGACCTCAAGTCTGGCTATTGGCAAATAGAAGTCGACGAAAAAGATAGCGAAAAGACCGCCTTCATCACCCCAGATGGCCTCTACGAGTTCAAGGTTATGCCATTTGGACTGTGCTCGGCGCCTGCAACGTTCCAGCGCATGATGGACACAGTTTAAGCAGGATTGAAGTGTCTCGTTTATTTGGACCTGTCTCATTTATTTGGATAACGTCGTCTTCGCCGGAAATTTCGACGATCACCTTAGGCGGCTTGCAACAGTACTAGAGGCCATCAAGTCATCAGGGCTCACTCTGAAGCCAGAAAAGTGTCGCTTCGCTTACGATGAGCTTCTGTTCCTAGGCTATGTCATCAGCAAGTCTGGAGTCCACCCCGACTCTCAGAAAACAGCTGCCATCGCAAAGTTCCCGCAGCCTATCGACAAGAAGGCAGTGCGTAGATTTCTTGGCGTGTGTGCCTACTACAGGCGATTTGTCAAGGACTTTTCACGCATCGCTGAGCCGCTGACACTGCTAACTAAATGTGACGTCGAGTTCAAGTGGGAAACGCCGCAGGCCGACGCATTTCAAGAACTCAAACGACGCATGCAGTCGTCGCCCATACTTGCGCACTTCGACGAGCACACTGATACCGAAATCCACACTGACGCCAGTAGCCTAGGCCTCGGTGCGTCCTGGTCCAGAGAAAAGATGGACATGAACACGTGATAGCTTACACTAGCCGGTCGTTGTCAAAAGCGGAAGGCAATTATTCTACAACCGAAAAGGAATGCCTCGCCATCATTTGGGCTACAGCGAAATTTCGCCCTTACCTCTATGGCAGGCCATTCAAAGTGGTCAGCGACCATCACGCATTGTGATGGCTAGCTAACTTAAAGGACCCTTCAGGACAGCTGGCATGGTGGAGCCTTAGACTAAAAGAATACGACATAACTGTAACATACAAGTCCAGACGAATACATTCAGATGCCGATTGCCTATCACGTGCTCCCATTAACCCTCTGCCACAAGATGACGAAGATGACAACGCCTTCCTTGGAATAATAAGCGCGAAAGACTTCGCCGATCACCAACGAGGGGACCCGAAGCTAAAAGCCCTAGTCGAGTATTTGGAAGGGCACACTGACGTTGTCCCTAGGGCATTTAAGCGTGGATTATCTTCGTTCACGCTTCAAAACAACCTACTCATGAAGAAGAACTTCTCACCAGTCCGCGCCAACTACCTTCTTGTTGTTCCGTCGGCGCTGCATCCAGAAGTGCTGCACGCCTTACACGACGATCCAACCGCTGGGCACCTCGGATTCTCCCGGACGCTGTCGAGTATACAGGTAAGGTATTAATGGCCGCGTCTGACCGCCGACGTCGCCTGTTATGTCAGAACATGCCGAGACTGTCAACGACGCAAGACACCACCGACAAGGCCAGTTGGATTACTACAGTCAATCGAGCCTCCTTGCCGACCATTCCAGCAGATCGGGATGGACTTGTTGGGACCCTTTCCGACGTCAACAATCGGAAATAAGTGGATCGTCGTGGCGACGGACTACCTCACCCGCTTGGCCGAAACTAAAGCACTGCCGAAAAGTAGCGCTGCCGAAGTGGCGAAATTCTTTGTCGAAAACATCCTGCTGCGACATGGCGCCCCACAAGTCCTCATCATCCACAGAGGAACGGCCTTTACAGCGGAGCTCACCCAAGCCATTCTGCAATACAGTCAGACAAGGCACAGGAGGACAACTGCCTACCACCCACAGACGAATGGTCTTACGGAGCGGCTCAATAAGACCGTTGCCGACATGCTAGCAATGTACGTCGACGTCGAACACAAGACCTGGGATGCCGTCCTGCCGTACGTAACATTCGCTTACAACACGGCGGTGCAAGAAACAACACAGGTCACGCCATTCAAGTTGGTTTACGGCAGGAATCCGACGATGACGCTATGCTGCCGCACGTCACTGACGAAGAGAATCTTGACGTCGCTACCTATCTCCAGCGCGCCGAAGAAGCCCGACAGCTCACCCGCCTACAGATTAAAAACCAGCTGCGTATCGACAGCCGATACTACAACCTCCGACGACGTTTCGTCGAGTACCAGCCTGGCGACCGTGTTTGGGTATGGACCCCTATACGCCGATGAGGACGGAGCGAGAAGCTTTTGCGTCGCTATTTCGAACCGTACAAGATCATCCGACGTATTGGCGCACTGGACTATGAGGTCGTGCCAGACGGCATTTCGCTATCACAGCGGCGCCGCTCACGACCTGAAATAGTCCACGTTCTGCGACTCAAGTCGTACTACCAGCGTTAATGAACTTTGGGACTTCGCGCAACCAGACCTTTGGACTTTGTTTCTTTTCATTGTTTCGTTACTTATGTTTAATAAGTGTCCTTTTGTGTTTCACTCTCTTATAATTGTAGCATCGGGACGATGCTTTTTAAGAGGGGTGTATTGACACGTGTACTTATCTTTATCGGACAACCACGTTTCGCCGCCTAACAAATGTAATCGCACAGCGTGGGATGCGCCCGCATGTATCCAAAGTTTCTGGAAAGTTATCGAAGCTTCTAACCACTGTATGTTGTCGCCGAACCTTGTGTTGTCTGATTTTAACGCTTGACGCAAATGGTGTAGAAATTTGTAGAAGGCATGCGGGTCCCAACGATTAGTCTGGAACATTTGATGACTGCTGTATAAAAGCCGACGTGCCTGACCCGCTGGTCAGATTTCCGACAATCGCCGACCGTGTTCGCCGCTATCGTTGTGCTATAAGTGTAGCCTCTTTTGTGGGCACAGGTTCGCCCAATAAAAGTTAGTTTTGTATTTCACCGTATTGCTGCTTTCTTCACCGTCACTACCACGTGACAATACGATCGCATACGATGCCGGTTCTTCTGGCCGGGTCTCTAGCGCCCCATGCGTTGCTACGTCGCAATTTGCTAATTGTGTCAGTGCCGGAAGAAACCTCCCTTGAAGTTCCCTCTGAACCGTTCTTTCGCGCAGGCCTTGACCTGCTTAGCCGTTTTCCGACGACTAGAGGGAACAAGTGGATCGCCGCCGCTACTGATTACGCGACACACTATGCGATAACAAAGGTGTTGCAGACTAGTTGCACAACTGACACCACCGATTTTTTCCTTCACGACGTCATTCTCCAGCATGGTGCACCTCGACAGTTACTTACAAACGGCGGTCGCTTGTTCTTGTCTCGAGTAGTGGACAACCTCCTCTGCTCTTGTGCCACTGAGCCCAAGCTGTCCACTGCCTACCACCCACAGAAAGGTCTTACGGAACGTCTCAACCAAACAATCACAGAGATGCTGTCGATGTACGTCTCCAACAATCACCGTGACTGGGACGCCACGCTGGCTTATGTGACGTTCGCGTATAACTAGTCCCAACATGACCCTGCAGGATATTTACCCTTTTACCTCTTGTATGGTCGCGACCCCACACTACTGTTTGACCCCATCCTCCCTTCTGTGCCACGTGTTGCAACTGAGTACGCTCGTGAAGTCATCGCTCGCGCTCGCATGGCACGTCAAGTTGCCCAATTTCATTTATTAGCCTCACACCATATACAGAAAGAACATTACGACCGCTGCCATCGTTGATGTTAAGTTCGCACCAGGTGCTTGGGTGCTCCTCTGGTCACCATATCGTCAAGTTGGCCTCTCCCAGAAGCTTCTCTCTCGCTACACAGGGTCTTATGAAGTCCTACTCCAAATTAATGACATCAATTATGAGATTTCGCCGCTACACTTTGATGCATCCTCAAGTCAGACGCCTGTCGACGTCGTGCACGTTTCGTGGCTGCAGCCATACTTCGCTCGCAATTCTTCGCCTGCTATGCGCCGAGACGGCGCTTCGCCACCCGGGGGTCCTGTTACGGAAGGATGAGAGAAGAGAGAGGAAGAAGATCGGAGACGCTGGCTGCTGTGTGTTGTTGGTGGTCAGCCATCTTAGCTGTTCTGCTCATCCTGTATATATATTGTAAATATAGTTTTCGTATACTCACAACATCCCTGTAACAATATTATAAAAGTCATAGAGAAGCAGTCACATAACATTCTGCGCAATACCCGTGGTGACGGGAAAGTAGCAGACACAGGGAATTAGATCGCATAGCGTATAACAATAATTAGGCACCGACCTGCATCAAGAAGGGGAAACAATTAAGAGTCTAGCCAGTAGCGCTGCTCGCGTGCCCACTGAAACTGACCGGTGCAGGTAGTTTATTTATGTCATCCACTTGCACTGGAGACGTTGACAATGTGACTGAATTCGGGTGAACGATAGGTGCCCATAGTAATGTATAGAGGGCTGTTGCCACCATAAGTGAAACCTAACACAATGCTTTATTTTGAATGCTTTCATAAGCATCATTTAAATTTATTCTAGTAAGAACAAACTATGAATTGTGTAACTTAGTCTTTGATTTGCTAAAATTGTGCATCATAGTAGTACTTGGTTGTGTTGTTGATGCTTTCTTTAATGCACAGCTTGTGCTGATATTCTTCCCCATTATCTTCGGTAATGTTAACTCTGAGGGTGGAATAAAAATTAAAACAAATAAATAAGTTAATTAATATGGGTGGTGCTCGGGACTTTTAGTCAGGATCAAATTAAATGAATAGTTACAATTAACCCAAGTCAAATTAAGGGAAGCCTATGTATATCCGTTTATTACATCATGTATTGCCTTTCTCACCATGCGAAAAGCTAGCTAGTACTGTATAAATATCTTGCCAGGTCAACAGCAGCCAAAAAGCAAAGTGGAAAGAAATTCAAGCATTCCTGTGATCTAATTTGTCTTGTCTGGAGTCTTTCTTGATATTTGTGGTGGCTTTCTTGCCTGTTTGGTATAAGTCTCATGTTGAAATCTTTCAAATAAAATAATTAATAAAGCATCATTTCCTGCTGTTCTTAAGTCTTCATTTGTGGAAAGCTGCCATGCCACCAAGTCGCCCAATCTTCTACCTTACTACCTTGGCAACACAGTTGCGCTAGCTGCAGAAGCATACCTTGGCATGTGAGCCTTTTCAAATTCCAATCGACAGATGTGAGTTCCTGGCCTTTTCACAAAACGCAACTAAATATTGCCTTTTTTTTTTTGAGCTTGCACATTGTGCCTATTGCCACTCGAGATTTACTGTCATTTATCACGAAGCTTATATTTGAATTTTTACCTCTTTAGCGTTAAACATGTGGTCTAGAATCTAAAGAATAACTAGTTGAGGCTGCATTGTGGAATACTGCGCAGTTACATGCAAGAGAGGGTGGTACAATGCGACTGAGGCACAGTGTGCTGCCATTGAAAACACTGCTGTTTCTGGTTGAGCCTTTTTATAAGGCGGCGTTCGCGTGGGCTCGTCTGCCGCGAAGTGTGTCGTTAGTACTTTAACCCCTCTCCTCACACCCTTTTTTTTGCACTTTTTTTCTCTGGTGCTGTCCTGGGGGGAACCGCATTTTTCTCGAATAATGCATACGTATACGGTTGAACCGCTCGAGGTGTAAGCGTAAAACACGAGACAGGACTGAATTAAAGGAGATGGCAAGAGTGAAAAAAGTAGACACGAGGGATTCGCAGCCCGCACGAGGCCGTTTCAAATGTGACGGCGCCGTGGAATGCAGCACATTTCAGAGCAAACGGTGAGAAGGGCATACCTTCTCTCTTACGACAACGACGGCTACATTTTCCGGGAAGACCACTAGTGGAGAGCAACACGCGCTTCTCTTTTTCTTTTTTTCTTTCTAACGTTTAGCTATGAGTTTAGCACGGCGCTGAGCTTCGTCGTTATAGGCCTCGAATGAAATGCGCATATTACCTTTTGGGCAACCCTGACAGTATGGTTAGAGCGGTGTCACAACCCACCTTCCGTGCTGGCCAGAAACGTGCCTGATCTCGGGCGTCGCCTGCGACCGGTGTCCCAGCAACGACTTGATTGGCACCTCGGCATTGCCGTACTGCTCCAGTTTGGCGCGAAAATAGTCGATGGCTTCCTGCACATAGTCGCGCTGCGGCGAGGTTCCCGAACTGTCACCTTCGAAGCTCGTCACCGACACCTGGTCGCCATCGATGGTGAAGAGGAACGGGTACTGCTGCAGGAACTTGCGCAGGCCCGACTGGCTGCCGCCGGCGATCTGGCGCATCTCCTTGGTGAACCCTTTGGTGCCGAACTGGCAAGACAAGTCGTGCAGGGTCCGCGGCTGACCCTTATCCATCAGTCGGTCGAGGAAGAACATGAGCGTCATGTTTTTCGTGTGGTCGTAGTCTTTGCTGTCCATTGCCGCTACTTCAGCGTCGCTCGTTGGCGAGCGAAGGAAGAGCGCTACGATGACATGGCGAGGGGAGGCCAGGGTGCTTGCATCAGCTGATAAATTTGGCGGGGATTGGAAAGCGTTCTTACTTGGTTACTTCTTTTCAGTTTCGGGGTCCAAATTCGCAAGTCCGAATCAGCTGAGGAAGCACCACATACTCAAGGCGTCGCCATCTTGCACGTCACACTTTGGCATGATGATGATTATGGAGCAAGAAAAATGTAAGAGACGTTCATTTGAAGGATTGCCAGTTGTTTGTGCGCAGGCGCGAGTAAGAGCGGGCGTGAGAGAGAAAATTTGGGGGCTTTTGCTTTTTGAATATATGACTCGGTCTAGGTACTACGGAGGAGGTTTCTCAGCGCGTGTTGTAAGTATTTGTCCCTATGCGTGCAGGCATACGGGGCAGTGGTGCCACGGCTGCTGATTTTTCAGTAGATGTACTGATTTTGTTAATTTTCTGCTGATTCAGTGATAAAGCGCTTGAATCTGCTGATTTTCTTGCTTTTCTACTGAAACGAAAGCGAAATCTGCAACTTTTTTAGTACGGGATGGATGGATGGATGGATGGATGGATGGTTATAGAGGTTACAGACGTTACATTATAGTGATGCCACCTAGCGGGAGGAAAAAAATAACGTGGTTGGCTCCGAGCATGGCTCCGAGCATAGCGTTTCCTGCAAAAATTACTAGAGGGAACTTTGGCGCTAGTGTCTACGGGAGCTGCCATTGAGTTTCTCACTACATTACCTAGAGGAAAATCTGGCGCTGCTGCGCTGTGGTACAACGTTCTTAGACATACTTCAGTTTCACAGCTCCGCTCGGGAGATGGCCGAAGTGGTGGTCACGCGAACTAGCGGCGCTGCGATCGCGTCTTTTGTCAGTTTTTTGTTTCGTTTCTGATAGAAGTTGCTCCATTTCTGGTAGATTTCTGGTTTCAATTTTGAGAAGTTCTTATTTCACAGTTCTTAATTTTGAGCCTCTTTGTGAAAATTTGTCATACCTGAGCTAGGTATTGTAAATGCGTTTCTGGTAATGAACTTGAAACATCTTCTGCTTTCACTTCTGGTTTCATGTTGGTTGCGCTGCGTCGTCTGCCGTTATCCTTCTCCGTTTTGTAGGTGTTGTGTGATGTGTCGTGATGTGCTCTCTTGAAAAGCTTCTTGAAGAAGCGTTTCCGCGTCTCAAGACAGCAAGAAGTTCCCTATGCCGTGCTGTTTTGCCCCCGGCTGCACCAGCGGCCAAAGACATGATGCCGCATGGTCACCATTTTTTCGCACCGCCGCGAGACGCTGGAGAGTTTAAAAGTTGGGAACGCATGCTACACCGAAAAGACAAACGCCTCACAAACAAATCAAAAGTGTGTGAACTCCACTTTGAGGACGACGACATTTTGAAACGCTACAAGCATGTTGTGGGTAACAAAGAAATATTGATTCCTCGCGGGAAATAGATGCTTGTTCCTGGCCCGCTTCTTAATCGGCTCTTTTCTGGGTTGCCTGAGCACATCTCAAAGCCAAAAATGTGAAGCGAAAGCGACGTCCACCAAAAGAACGAGCGCAAGTGCCGGCAAGTACATCGGGCGAAGCTTGTAGTGACAGCGCTTCAACTAACCTGCTGTTTGGCTTGGAAGAAGGAACTTAAGAAATATGCGCTACACACATGGTGCTCAACGAGCTCACGAAACGTGACAGCTGCCTTCTGCGCTCTGGAAGTTCGAAATTGTTGAGGACGACACAACACAGAATTAAGCGATGCGGAATATTTTATATAGAGGCAACTGGTAGCCAGGCATCTGCGAGTAATGAAAACTGTTGTGCTTGAAGAGGATGGTACGGCTACAGCAAAATTCACAGGAAGCTATTTCGAGCTGCGACTAGCATTGCAAGTGTGGAAAGAATCCTGAGAGAAGCAGAGAGCTTGAACATGTGTGCGGGTGTGGAAGCAGGCCAGCGTGACACGGTGACATCAGATAATATGCACCACAAGCAGTGCAATGTACTCTAGTCTGCGCGCGTTGTCTCCGTCTACAGAGGAAACTTCGACTGAGCATTAAGGCTCCGAGCGCAACGCTCAAGCAATATCAGAAGCTACGCATTGCGAAGAAGAGGCTGCCTAGGCCAGCTGCTGCGCATCAAAAGCAAAAGAATGAAATCTTGGCTCTGATGAAGGCTTTCTGAAATGTCCGATAACAGAATCGAGGAAGCGTCGGCCGAACTTCCTTGCATTTATGACATCGTTTAAACAGTTGAAAGCAAAGTCTCCGTGTGGCGCGCGGTACAATGCGGACTGGCTTCTTAATTGTTTAATGCTGAGGATATTAGCGAGCCCTCGAGCATATAAGCTTCTATCTGACATAAATATGCTGCCCTTGCCCTCCATGAGCCGTGTCACACAAATTCTGAAAGGAATACCATGCAAGTATGGTTTCAATCATCTCTGTATGGAAGCTATTAGAAAAAAATTAAATTATGGGGTTTTACGTGCCAAAACCACTTTCTGATTATGAGGCACGCCGTAGTGGGGGACTCCGGAAATTTCCACCACCTGGGGTTCTTTAACGTGCACCTAAATCTCAGCACACGGGCGAAGCTATGGGAAAACAGCTGGCAACAGAGCAGATGGGAAGAAACTCGGAACACTGATTTTGGATGAAATTAAGTTACGCCAGGCGTACAATTTCAACAATTTCAACAAGTCAACCTCCAAACTTGATGGATTTGTGGACTACGATGGTATTTCAAATGAAGGAACTGACCAACTTGCAGATCATGCGCTCGTGCTGATGTTCGTACCACTTCTGGAGAGCTGGGTGCAACCGCGTACGTGCCACCTATAGCTTTGCCACGAAAGGTGCTGCGCCTGGCAGGATTTTAGCAGAGCTGGTGTTGCAAGAAATAATGCAATTGCATAAACGTGGTGCTGTGGTGATCACCGTAGTCAGTGACGGAGCTGCGAACAATCGCTCGATGTGGCGGCAGATGGGAATGAGCGGCAGCGTAACCTCACCTTCTCACAAGATTCCACATACATGCCTGCCTGAGCGCGCGTACCTTTATTTCCGGTGTGATGTGCCACATGCCCTGAAGTGTGTACTCAACCATTTGCTGAAGCACAAATTTGGACAGGTGCAGCTAGTAGGTTATTTCATATATAACCTGTGCTGATTGGCGTCGATAACTCGCTGACATAGCAGGTGCAAGCAGCCAGAAAGAGGGCAAAATTGCTTTGAGCAAAAGTAGCTCAAAATTACTTTTTTGTGCACAAAGTAAATAAAAAGTGCCACTGTGTTTGTTGTTTGTTTTGTTCGCCAAAAAGAAAATGAATTAAACTTTGACATAAATATGTTCATAGTATTTAACTTCGTCCTTGTCACTGCTCACAGATCACTTCCAACTCATTTGCACGTCCCATAATATCCGCGGACAACTATAAAAAATACATGTGTCAATTCAATTTATTAGGCGAAGAAGCGTTGACGGGGGTGGATCAATTCACCACAGCGTTATCTCAAGCGACTGCTGCATGGGCGTGATGCGTTAACGTCCCTACGTCTGCACAGGCGCTCGCCGTCTTTAATGAATACACATATTAAGAATAAGCAGCAAAAAACAAAGCCCCCGCTGAAGGGAGCACCGTGGCGCTTTTATAGGGAAAAAAAATTTGTTTAAAAGCGGAATCGAAGTGCACGACCTCTCATTTGCGGTGTAGTTGCAGCTTCTAAAGACTAGCTAGACATGTCATTCAAAGGTCCTTGGCATAAAATACTGTTCGGGCAGCCAAAACACAGTCGTCGAAGAGGGAACGGCACAGGCCAGTTGGGGAAAACGACCCACCGCAGAGATGACATCGTAGGAGTAGACGATGCGCGCTGCGTGAGAGATATGTCACTGCAGCGCCGATAGTGCACAGACACCGTGAAGTCCCCGTTACTTACGCCCGGCAGGTTTGTCACAAAACTTATACTGCGTATCTAAACTACATTTACCGACGGATAAGCGCCTACAGGCCTGTTGGTGCAAACGACGCATCGCAGCAGGAGCAGACGACGCGCGGCGCATGACGAAAGACGCGACTGCAGCGCCGGTAGTTTCAGTGACACCCGTTTCGGCCACGTCGGCCAATGGGCTAGCATAGAGAGCTGCGAAACTGAAGTATGTCTAAGAACGTTGCTGTGGTATGCATGGGAATGCCGGTATGTTGTGGATTCGGATTGGCATCGTTCTCGTAGAGACAGGACACCTTGAAGACGGCCGGCGTTGCGTGTACCCGGTGGTTCTAACGGGTCCGTTGCGTTCACCAGGTTGCTGTAACGCACTCGCTGCGTTCACCCAAATAGCCAATTGATGGTAATTTGGCTTGGCTCCTATTGGATTTTCAAAAGGCGGCGGTAGCAGGCCCCGTACCACGACCTACTGGAACTCCAGACCTGTACAGATATCCGGCTTCTATGGGAGCAGCTTGCGCCCACTTTCGTTCAACCGACTGCCGTAGGTGGCGCTTTTATAACCTGTTAACCTCAAAGGGAAGCTCATTACTTTTCGAAGCGAGATCGGGATGCCTTAGAACACGCACGTATAAAGCGAGATATAAGAAGGAAGAAGAAGCATGTGCTTGCTGCGGTAAAGCTAGGGAAACGACGGAGCATATTTTATTAGAATGTGAAGACATCTATCCAGCGGTCGATTTAGGCACCACTGGTCTCCTTGAAGCCCTTGGGTTCAGCGGGAGCAGTGGTAAAGCAAACAGGTCCGCAATAGACATCAGTAATGGCGTTTTTCACTGGTCGATTCGGAGCAGGATTTTTTGCTCCGCGGCAACGAATCCGAATTTCACTGGTCGATCTGGAGCGGGTTCGCGCGTTCCACTGGTCGTTTCGGATCAGCTCGCTCCGCGCCGGATCGCTCTCACTTGCTCCGCCGCCGAGACGCGGATTCGGGCGGAAATAGAACGCGTCACATGGCGTCACTTCCGTATTCAAGCGAAATCGGTACCCGGTCGGTACGCACAACCACGACCTACTGAACTACAGACCTGCACAGATCTCCCTCCTCCAGCACGCCTGGTCTAGTTCGCCCCTTTTGCCGCTAGGGAAAGAACGTACGAGCAGAGTGGCGCTAGTCATAACCTGTTCGCTGTCGTCTGCTTCTGCGATCTGTTCAGCGCTTGTCTTGCCATTTCGGCAGGCACAAAGCGCTTGTTTTGGCGGTAAATGAATAAATTCACAAATATACAAAAGAAGACATATTTGCGAATGGTTTGCGTTTGAATAGTGAAACTAGAAGAGGATGAGCGGTGCAAGAAATGTAAACAACGAGCATAGGTGGCCGCTGCAATGCTAGATCAACGGCATAAATTTCGCTTTCCTAGCCTCCTTAAGAGACTGGAAAAATTGTTTAAAAAGATTCATAGGATAATCTAGCTTTCTTTAGTTGATTACAGATAGCCTAATGTCGTAGATGACATTAGGATTTACTACTGTGTGCCGTAGTGAAAGGAAGATGATCTGGTAAAAGTATAGTAAAAGTATTCACTAGTAAGTCCTCCGCCCGATATGTGCAATAGTCTGATAGATTCTGTTTCAAGGGAAGGTTAGCATACCTTGTTTTTAATATCGTTGGATGTGTAGCTCAGTAGAAAGCTTGCAAAAAATTAAGCGATCCCAGTGCTTTAAAACGTGCTGCAGTGCAGGCCTTAAAAATCGTGTCACGGAACTCTTTTCAAACAGTAAAGCTAGCTTTTCCGCGTAGTACAGCGGCAGCATAACGGTGGTGCTGAAGATACGTACGCAGTGAAGCTGTGTGCGTAATTCACTTTTTGAACTCGTGACGCATTCACGGACAACTTTTAAGAGTTAAAATGAGTGGTAATCGTTCTGTCGTCGAACATTACGGTGGCTTCAAGTTTCTAAAGAGCGCAGACGCGAATTTTACAACGTGTACAATGAAACTGTTGGGTACGTTGCGAAGTCTATACACAATGCGATTGATAATAATCTCCTTTAAAAAGGCAGTGGGAGCGGCTATTTAACGCTATTTTAGAGAGCAGCGGACTACACGCTCCGACATTTTTTAGGTTCTGTGAGTCAACTTTTGGAGCCAAGTGACCGATCAAAGCCTTGTGACATCTCTGTCACTGTGTTAGCAAAAATCGTCAACTAGAGAAGCAGTTCGTCGCAACACAACAGCTGCCGTACTACTTACAACGCCGCACAACAGCCCACCTCGTAGCAGACGAACAGGTTATAAAAGCGCCACCTACGGCCGTCGGTCGAACGAAAGTGGGCGCAAGCTGCTCCCATAGAAGCCGGATATCTGTGCAGGTCTGGAGTTCCAGTAGGTCGTGCGCACAACATTGTGTTGGGCATAGTTTGAGGAACCGGTTTGTGTCACGTGCACGCAGACTTCCTGTGTGATCTCCCGCGGAGCGTTCGTGCGCTCCACTGGCAGACTCGGATTGGTGAAAGCCGAGCGCTCGCTCGAGGATTCAGGCGGCTGCTCCAGATCGACCAGTGAAAAACGCCATAAGAGGCGATTGGAGGATTGGTGGAAGAAAAGTAGGGAAACGACAAAGGACGGAGACGTACAAAAGCACAGTTCGCAATAGGGTATCAGAAAATTTGGACGTGGTAGTTCATAGTGTGTTTTTTTTCTCATGGGTTAACCTAGGTAGGATATTAGGCAGCATAGTAGCAAGAGCTTGGTGGCGCAAGCCATCGCCCCGTTCCAAAGGGGACGCTCATAACATCCATCCATCCATCCATCCATCGTCTGCTACGCGGTGGGCGGTTGTGCGGCGTTGTAAGTAGTACGGAAGCTGTGGTGTTGCGACGAACTGCTTCTCTAGTTGATGATTTTTGCTAACACAGTGACAGAGATGTCACAAGGCTTTGATCGGTAACTTGGCTCCAAAAGTTGACTCCCCGAACCTAAAGAATGTCGGAGCGTGTAGTCCGCTGCTCTCTAAAATAGCGTTAAATAGCCGCTCCCACTGCCTTTTTCAAGGAGATTATTATAAATCCCATTGTGTATAAAGTTCGCAACGTACCCAACAGTTTCATTGTACACGTTGTAAAATTCGCGTCTGCGCTCTTTAGAAACTTGAAGCCACCGTAATGTTCGACGACAGAACGATTACCACTCATTTTAACTCTTAAATGTTGTCCGTGAATGCGTCACGAGCTCAAAAAGTGAATTACGCACACAGCTTCACTGCGTACGTATCTTCAGCACCACCGTTATGCTGCCGCCGTACTACGCGGAAAAGCTAGCTTTACAGTTTGAAAAGAGTTCCGTGACACGATTTTTAAGGCCTGCACTGCAGCACGTTTTAAAGCATTGGGATCGCTTAATTTTTTGCGCGCTTTCTACTGAGCTAGACATCCAACGATATTAAAAACAAGATATGCTCACCTTCCCTTGAAACAGAATCGATCAGACTGTTGCACATATCGGGTGGAGGACTTACTAGTGAATACTTTTACTATACTTTTACCAGATCATCTTCCTTTCACTACGGCACACAGTAGTAAATCTTAATGTCATCTACGACATTAGGCTGTCTGTAATCAACTAAAGAAAGCTAGATTATCCTATGAATCTTTTTAAACAATTTTTCCAGTCTCTTAAGGAGGCTAGGAAAGGGAAATTTATGCCGTTGATCTAGCATTGCAGCGGCCACATATGCTCGTTGTTTACATTTCTTGCACCGCTCATCCTCTTCTAGTTTCACTATTCAAACGCAAAGCATTCGCAAATATGTCTTCTTTTGTATATTTGTGAATTTATTCATTTACCGCCAAAACAAGTGCTTTGTGCCTGCCGAAATGGCAAGACAAGCGCTGAACAGATCGCAGAAGCAGACGACAGCGAACAGGTTATGACTAGCGCCACTCTGCTCGTACGTTCTTTCCCTAGCGGCAAAAGGGGCGAACTAGACCAGGCGTGCTGGAGGAGGGAGATCTGCGCAGGTCTGTAGTTCAGTAGTTCGTGCCCCGTACACTCTCAAGTTCATCAAATGGCCACAGAGGGCGAAAAATCAATCGAGGCGTGTTTCAGCGTAAGCGCGCAAGTGGAGATACTGTAATTTGGTCGAATACTTTAATTTGTGCTTTTTCTACTAGGGGCGCTGAACATGCTGAATTTTTTACTTTACACAAACCATTGACATAAACAATCGAGGTGTCTAAGGATGTTTTGTTACCTCAGGCAAATAGGCAGTTGATTTTTTTAATTCGATTGTTGAAGCTGCTTTTTAGTAATAGCGTCAAGGTTTTTGTACTTGATTAACCACCGACAGCCTATTGGCATCGATGTGTTTCCTGGCCGTTGGCGTTCGAATACTACGGCGGTAAAACATTTTCGAAAGCATGCTGGTTTCGTCTGCGAGTCATTACATAGACTTGCTGTAAAGAGGTTTACTCTTGGCAAAAAATAGTGCCTCATTTTGTTTAGGCGTTGATTATCATAATGAATGCGGCGGAGGTTGAGGGAGTACGCTTGAAGGTACGTTTTTATGCCGTTGATCTCCATAACACCGTAAATACGCAAAGCGATGTCACAGAACACCCGATCATTGTGTGTTCTCCGTCATCGCTTGTTTGCTGTACGCCTACTAATTCTTCATTTCTTCAAGTGTTGTATCCTCCTTTTGTCCTTGTTCTCTTGTGCTTCACTTACAGTATGTCGTTCCGTCAGCTGTAATGCGCATTTGCAAAACCAATACGTTTGATAAGACGCAGTGGTTGTCATAATTTCACTACACATGTATTAAGCTGGCACATATATGGTTCAGATACAGATGCCTGTATGCGGACTTGCACGACGTTGATGCGGAGATTAGGATAATTATGACAGAGGCAGCTGACGGCCGTAAGCTGTTGCGTTCTTTCCGCCAAACTACCCGGCCTGGTAGTGCTGTAAAGATGCTGTATGAAAGTGACACGCGGTGACAGGGAAATTATTATACTTAGCAGCCGACCGTACGTTTTGTAGCTTAGGTCTTCTTTCTTGTGCGTTTGTGCTACCCTTATTAATGAGCCATTTCTTGCCTATGTTCTTGACTATGTAACCGCGTTTGTGTGGATGCGTAGACGTGTGCTTTTTGTTGTACTTGTAAAATGCAAATAAAATATTTTCAGGCTTACTCAATCTTTGGTGTCGTGTGCGTTTATTCCAGTCGAGGCTGTCGTGCCACCTGGAAACCGCATTTTGTCAGTAGCCCTACACGATATGCAACAGCTGGAGCGCGGCGGCACAACTCGGCGTAACGGCGGCGTAATAAACGAAAAACCGCTCGGGATGCCCTTAAAAGTCAGTTCAGAGTGTGCCTTAACTCGATATGACTCAGCGCTACATGTATTCTGCGCCTCGATCGTGCTCCCGCCAGTTTAGTTGCTGTGTAGCAAACGTAGGGCCTATATAATGTAGGCGCTACGTTTGCCACACAGCAACCAAACTGGTGGGAGCACGATCGAGGCGCAGCAGCCAGAAACCCAGTAAAGCCACAGAACACCTGGTAAAGCCAACGTTACTAGACGGTTCAGTTGTCAAACTCTCCGTAGGCGCCGTACATCGCGGGCAACGTTACTAGACTAGGTTCAGTTGTCAAACTCTCCGTAGGCGCCATACATCGCGGGTGGCCCCTTGTCTTGGTTTGCCGCCAGAGGGCGGGAGCACCGCAAGTAGCTCTACGCGGGCGCAGCTCTGCGTTGGCGAAGGGGCTTGAGTCCAGACTTCGCAACTTACGTACTCAGCAAGTGTTTTCACCGATGTGTCTTTAAATGTTTGTATAGTCTCGCGTTTAGGAGATTGATTAAAAAACTTTACGTAGCTGTGAAAATGCTGCTGCGCTGCCCCAGAGTGCGCTGTGGAGTCCTTAGTCCAGAGCCGCAGCAGCCCCGGCCGTACACTGCGCTCTATATTAATCAGCTGTTGCTGATGAGTTGTAAGTAGCTGATTAGTAGTTGTAATCAGCTGTTGCTGCTTAGTACTAATTAAATATTAATGCGAACGCATGAGGCGATGTTAGCGCGACCACACGATGGTCCAAGAATGTCACGGGAGCCCAAGCGAACCAATCGAGGCAGTTCACGAGGCCAGTCAAGGCACAGTGGATTAGGCGAAGTTAATTAAGGCACAGTTAATTAAAATAGAGTTAAGGCACTCGAACCCACGGTCGTTGAAACCTGGACCTTTGGTGGTGGCAACGAATTACATAAATAGATGAACTAATTTATTCATTAGTGAATTAACAAGTACACTAACAATTATTGGATAACTTTTAATTAATAATGAATTAACTACGCATTACCTAACTGGGCGGATTTATAATTTGAATATCTCAAAGCTACGGCAAACATTACCTTGGTTGTGCCCAGCTACGCAGCATTCGCATATTTTAAAACTCTGGCTGAAGTTAGCTGGGAAACACGGTATATACACACTCTCAGCGCTTCATTTCGGGATAAAAAAAATGAAGCTAGCACTATTTCTTTCATCAGAGCACCGCATTCACAAGTGCAATGTTGCAACCTACGTGAGATTTGCTCCCTTGCGAGCAGACTTGCACATTCAAAGTAAGTTATCGCTGCAGGAACGGTGCATAAATATGCATTCGCGGCAGTAAATAAAATTGGATAATACGGCCTGTAAACTCTTCAAAACCCACAGGGCATTTAAAACGCATAAGAGTGTCGCAAAAATGCACCGAGACTGCAGCAAAACACGCATATATACAACGCGCCAAAACGCATAAACAACGGACAGTGCTTCGTCGCCCTGTCCGCGCCGCGCTGACCGAGCAAAGTGCGACAGCAGCGCCACGAGATGGGTGGTGGGTCCACGCAGTCACGGGAGTTTGAAAACTGAACCTAGTCTAGTAACGTTGATCGCGGGTGGCCCCTTGTCTTGGTTTGCCGCCAGAGGGCGGGAGCACCGCAAGTAGCTCTACCAGGGCGGAGCTCCTCGTTGGCGAAGGGGCTTGAGTCCTCAGATTTCGCAACTTACGTACTCAGCAAGTGTTTTCACCGATGCGTCTTTAAATGTTTGAATAGTCTCGCGTTTAGGAGATTGATTTAAAAACTTTACGTAGCTGTGAAAATGCTGCTGCGCTGCCCCAGACCCAAGTAACCACGGATATCCAGGCGACGTCCGACGGACGTCCTTTCTGGATATTCGGGATGTCCGTGGGACGTCCATGAATATCCGACGTACGTCCGAGGGACGTCCCTGGGGAATCCAAAGGTAACTGCTTTGGCGTCCGTAGTACGTCCGACGCGGACATCCATCATGGATATTCAAGGGACGTTCAGTATATATATATATATATATATATATATATATATATATATATATATATATATATATATATATATATATATATGTGTGTGTGTGTGTGTGTGTGTGTGTGTGTGTGTGTGTGTGTGTGCGCGCGTGTGTGCCCGGGGATATTCCAGATATACACATACCTTGAAGCAACAATAGCGGTTGGGACATCCAAGCACCCGACCATTAAATATATTACATTGGTCGAGTGCTTGAATGCATTCTTGTTTTAAAAAAACAAGAAATGAACCTACACCAACTTCCAAATACAATTAATCTTTTATTGTCACCTCATACATATACATATAAAGGCCAAAAAGCAAATATTTATTTATTTATTCAAAAGAACCTTACAGGCCTTATGGCAGGGCATAAAGTAATTAAGGGGGGCATATTAAACAGTAAAGATATAAAACGTTCAAATTTCCAAGAGGAACAGTGCCAGAAAGAGATTACCGTGTTACACAATATTGAAGGCACTAGGAATACAAAGCAATATCTGAAGGCACATGAACACTTGTTACTGTTAACAGACCAAAGGAATACCGTTTCTGAAAATGATATACAATATGGCAAAAATACACGATAACATACACTAGATTTGTCACTCGTGAATGGTATTAAATGGGAAAAGCATGAGTAACTGAGAGCTGAACGTGTCGGGATTAGATATGGAGGCTGTGTTATCAGGGAGGTCATTCCAGAGACGAATGACACGTGGTAGTGCAGATGAATTAAATGCATTTGTTTTAGCATATGTGCGCATGAAACTCAACTGATTATGTAATCTGCGTGAAAAAGAGTGTGGTATTTGTATTTGTAACCGGGTTCGTTTATTAGTGTAAATATATTTGTGGAATAAGCAGAGAAGAGCGATGTTGCGGCGGACATCTAATGGCAGCAACAGTAGGTCTAGTCTAATTTGTGTAATGCTTGAGTTTCTACTGTAGTTATGGGATATGAACCGGGCTGCTCTGTTTTGTATCATTTCCGTCATATTTATTAGGTAATTTTGATGAGGGGACCAAATTGGGGAGGCGAATTCTAACTGTGGCAAAATGAATGTGTGGAAAGCGAGTTTTCGAATGTTTGGCAGGGCATTTCGCAAGTTGTGCCGTAGATAGCCAAGAGAATGTGATGCTTTGGTGTATGTAGAAGTGATGTGTGGGGTCCATGAAAGATTCTCTGCAAGAACAACACCAAGGTACTTATATGATGAAGTGTGGGAAAACATAGTGTTATTAAGATGATATGAATTTTTAGAACTTACACATTTTCGGCTGAAGCACATCACCTCGCACTTTGTACAGTTTAGTGTCATGAGCCATTTGTTACACCAGTTAGCGATAAGGTTAAGATCTGCTTGAAGTTCGTCAGTCGTGTGAATAGGACGGTAGATTACGCAGTCATCGGAAAAAAGGCGCATGCAGGAAGTAATCTGGGCGGGTAAGTCGTTAATGGAGATTGAGAAGAGTAAGGGGCCGAGGACGCTGCCTTGTGGCACACCAGAGCTAACAGAAGTCGGGGAAGAGAAATTGTTAACAACAGTAAACTGCTCTCGAAAAGAAAGTGTAGCGTATTAGCCGGACGCCAGGGTGGAACAGACGTCTATTGATGCCGTGCCCTTTTTATAGGGTGATGAACATGTGATCTGCCGACTGATGCTTGCGTGGCCGATAAGCGATTATCATGAAAATGTAGTATGACACGCGATATCAATATACAATATTCCTTTCCCCTAAGATTCGTTACACAATTGCAAAATGTCTGGTTAGTCATCAATGCCATAACGTGCGATAGGCCGTCTAACGTGTGTTGATCTTCGCGTCTCGACCGGGTCTTGGGTAGCTTGGCCCGGTCTTGCCCCTGCGGCTGCTTCCGTGCTGACCGGCGGCTGTTGTGGTCGTCTGGCTGTAGGAGGCAGCCTGACGTGGTAGTCTGCACTTCAGACTGGATCGGCTTCGAGCCTCGTCCAGGCGCTCCTCAACTGGTTCCGGTGCCTGTGATGGCGTTCGCCGTTGTCCAACTGGACGATGTACGACACCAGGCCTCGCACTGCCACAACCCTGACCGCCTTCCACCTTGGACCTGGACAGAAGCTTTTAGCATAGACCGCGTTAGCGACATGGAACCTCTTAATCTCCGGTCGTTGCGGTTCCGGCACGTATTGCCGGTCCGGATGAAGTCTGTCCAAGGCTGTCCTCAGCCTTCGTCCGAACATCAATTCTGCCGGAGATTTCCCCGTGACCGAATGCGGCGTCGTGTGCTGTTTAAACAGGAACCGTGAAATCTTGCACTGCGTTGAACCTTCCTGTTGCTTCTTTAACTTCTCTTACCATTCTCTCCACCCTGCCATTACTGGCGGGATTGTAAGGAGCAGTGAAAATAGCACGCACACCATTGCACTTTAAAAACGTTTGCAACTCCGAGCTAGTGAATGCTGTGCCATTATCCGAAACGATAACGTCTGGCATACCGTGTGTCGCAAACATCTTCCTTAAGCTGGTGACGACAGCTGTAGCTTTCATGGATGACATGATTTCGACCTCAGCCCAGTTGCTGTACGCGTCTACCACGATTAAAAATACTTCTCCATTAACTGGACCAGCGAAATCAATGTGTAGGCGACTCCAAGGTTGATCTGGATTGATCCAAAAATGCACTGGAACCTTGGGATCACTTTGCCGGTTACTCTGACATGGCTGACAGTGTCGTACAAACTCTTCAATTTCGTGGTCCATTTTCGGCCACCACATGAGCCCTCTAGCTGACGCTTTCATAGCACTCATCCCAGGGTGATTTGCATGTAGGAGTTGAAGCACACTTTCTCTTGCTGCGTGAGGAATTACAACGCGATTCCCCCACAGTATGCAATCACGATGCAACGACAACTCCGTCTTCCTCACCTCGTAAGGCGCGAACTTGCTGTCCAGTTGTGTTGACGGCCAGCCACTAAGGATCCAGTCCTTTACCATGGACAATACTTTGTCCTTCTTGATCAGCGCAGCGATGTCTGCCGCCTGCAGCGGTGCGCACTCGACTGCTTCCAACAGGAGCACGTCCCCAGGTAGCTGTGGCTCGTCTTCGTCTCCCGGAGCTGGCAGACAACTGAGTGCGTCTGCGTTGAAGTTTTCTTGGCCTCGCCTGTACTGAAGGCTGTAGTTATACGCAGACAAACACAAAATCCAACGGAGCATTCTGGGCTCCAACGGAGCCCAGAATGCTGAAAGAAAGAGAGCAAAAAGACATGAATTAGCATTACTAAACTGCGAAAGCAACAGAAATGACATGAAGGAATTAATCTTGACTACATCACTTGAATAGCACTCATATCCCTGCCACACGGGCACATAAAATGACATTAACTGGGTAATGCCTTAAACTTTAATGTAATTTGCGGGGTGCCACACGGACATGCTTAATGGTATTCAAGCTTAAATGCCATTCGCAATGTAGTGCGTTCTCGTAACTCACTTTGCCGTCGAATGCGTACTCTGGTTCCCAATGTCTCCCCAATCTGACGTGACTAAACGAACTATTAGTGAAGAACAATTAATATATTCTTGACTTTCTTTAAAAAATAGCTCTCTCTTGCGGCGTAGTGAGTTCTTACAATTATTGAAACTCACTTGGCCATCGAATGCGTACTCTCATTTACAATGTTCCCGCCGTGGCTGCAGTGACCATATCCTCACGATATTAAACAAACTTGTAGATCAAAACAACTAATACATTCTTCACTTTTTTAAAAGGAGCTTTTTATTTTCGTAGAGATCAGCAGGCGATCTTGGCGCTACTCACGGCCACAGCTCTAACCGTGAGCGCATTAGCCAGGAGAAGCTGTTCGATTGCACAGCGGCGGCTACTTGCCTTGTTGGCCTCATACTGAAGCCTTCGAATTTCTCAACGATGCTCGACTCGAAGCACGTATGTCAGAACAAACTGGAGCACACGGTCACATTTTTCAGGATCGCTGCTTGGGAGCTTTGAAGCTGTGAGCGCTATTTTTCCAATTTCAATGCTTTGGCTACGCTATGGATTGGCCGTCGAGCTAGCTTTGGCTTCAAACAGTTTACGGCTGGGTGTAACAATGACATTCCAGAAGTAAACTACATACAATATGCCAATTAATTAAACATCTGCTCCCTAGATGACTGTTTTTTATTGTATTACGATTTAATAATAATAGATAATATTTGAGGTTTTACGTGCCAAAACCACTTTCTGATTATGAGGCACGCCGTAGTGGAGGACTCCGAAAATTTTGACCACCTCGGGTTCTTTAACGTGCACCTAAATCTAAGCACACGGGTGTTTTCGCATTTCGCCCTGCAAACGAACTTGACCATTCCACTGCATCTATCGCCATCGCAAAGCTTAATGTCATTAAGTATGCGCATGTAGCAGCGACCGAAATATAATGGCATTAAGAAACTTAGGTCTTAAACATTTAATGCCATTAACCTCGCCCGTGTGGCACAGGTATAACACCTGCGATTAAGACATATGCAGCAATGGAATTATAACAAATTTCCCATGCCAGGGTAACCTGACAAGCTTACGCACATTCCTTAATGGCCAACATTTAACATCAGAAAGCTGTGAAACCACATAAACATCAATGGTACAAGAAGAAAATGGCTTATCATAGAAGTTTTCCTTCACCATGAATTCGCGACCAATGATGCAAGGTGCTTGTGTAGCTCTAAAGTGTGCGAAACTATCTACAATCACGACAGAGCCATCTATTATGCAGCAGTTATCAGGAACATCTACACTGAGGATGAAGCTAGCAAACGTGGCCTGTTTGTACTGGGGTGGTGCACAGGTACCTAGGAGAGGCCCATCTGAATGTTCTTTTGTAAATTTAATCGCGTTCAGTGATGGAAAGGTTGCCGCCCCCTTTCCCTCTCGCTCCTTTAAGCGGTTGTACAGCTGGGCAAGTGGAGTCTTGTGGCTTTTTAGAAGCCGCTTGAGGTACTGCATATTATTTTCAAAAGGAAATGCGCTGAACATGTCCAGTGGTCCGTGCTTGCGTACATCATTTGCAACATGTAATGCACAGTGAACATTGTAGGAAACCTGGTCATTTCCATACAATCTTGCAAAAGTTTTAACAAAGTACTTAAGAAGAGACTCGGCATAATCAGTATGCTGCTGGCACAGGCTAGGACTTGCCAGAATGTACACTGCACAGTGCAGCGAAAGAAAGTTCATGTAAAGATCAGGAGGTAGAACAGGCATGAGTACTACAGGCCCAGTGTAGAGAAGTAGTAGTCTGAATTCTGTGGCCTTCCAACGCTCAGCCTCTGCTACACTTCTAGGTTTGCGGGAAAATTCTTTAGGTACATTAGGAGCTAAAGATAGGTTTAAGTCAGACAACCGTCTTCGTTCTGCAGGTCCGAGACGGACCTCTAAACGGCCACCTAACCAAGCACTAAGCAACTTTTTCATAATGCCCAGACATAAAAGGTGCATGTAGTCAAGGGGTGCAGAGGCGACACAGTCTATGGGAAGCGTCATCAAAACTGAGGTGCCTAGGTGATGGTCAGGGTCAGTCTGACGCCTGAATGAATCATCGGTGCGCAAAGTGGAGGACCTCGCTGGAAAGCTGAGTCGGTTGTTGCTGTATGTGCCCTCTACTGTGCACTTTGGGCACCCAGAATATCCAGTGTGTCCTTTAATTTGAAAAACAAATGACCGTGCTGGTGCATCTAAAACAAAACAAGTTGACGAAACCTTAATTACCCGGTGCTCAAAAACCATTCCATGCGAAAGAAGCTGCTGCAGCTCACTGACAAGGGGGCTCAGAAAATCATTCGCTGAAACAGGCTTTGAAGGCCCAGCAAAAATGCCGACTACAAAGGGTGAAACTCTGCCATGCTCACCAATCATGCACTGTATTGGCCACAACTGCATGTTAGAACTCTTAGAAATTGGCAGTCCGTCAATATTAAACAACAAAGAAACATGGCTGCCCTTAAAACATGCTTCCGACAAGGCATTTTCTAGACTGCACTGCAAGCCAAAGTGACAGTATTGCCCAGGAGCCATGTCAGTTAAAGCAGGTGCACGTTGTGTACCCCTGGGCGTGGAGAGCAAAGTGCGAGCGTCACTTGGGAGAGATGAGGGGTCAAAGCTACTCGTCTTGAGCATCTTTAGCAGTGATGTGACCGCTGTATGCGTAACATTTTCCTTAATAGCCCAACTGCGCAGTCGTTCAGCAAAGTCAGAGGGCACCGATGAAGAGTCCGCGGTAGCTAAATCAAATGTAGGCTCCGGGGTCCTGCTAACCAGAGAACCCACACTCACCTCTCCTAAGGGATCCTCTTGTGACGCTCTCACAGGCGAGCCAAGTGAACCATCCGAAGAGTCGCTTAGAGTGGATCCATCAAGGAAGCAAGGTACATTGTCCGTAGTGCGCGCAGTGTCACAACCAGCGGCCTGAACTTCTGATGTCGCCTCGGTGCAGCGGCCAGAGTCGCAAGGCACACAAATGTTTGCAGGTACAGCACGACCACACGTGTTAACACATGCGTGAGTAGTACATGCGCCACTGCACATTTCTGCACTTGCGACTTCTCGAGCCGTTGACTGCTGGCTGCCGGTGCGAGATCCAAAGTCCTCGAATAGCATCTTTGTCTCCAGCGACGCTCTCTTTCGCGTATAAGGCTTCTCCTTAAGCCTAAGCATGTTGGCACCTGTGCAGAAAGCACATTTCAACACCCAAACGAATTAAAAAAGAAATAAGACGTAGCTGTCATACCTTATTAGCTGCAGGAGCAGGAGACTTTGGCAGGCACGGAAAGTGACAAACGAATCAACACACGTCCGCTGTTCCGCTGCCCTTGAAACAATCGCACAATGAAAGACGCCGTGACAACGATGGCTAGGCTTGGATTGGATCACTGCAAGGCTTCTGCTTTGCAAAGGGCCTATAACGCATCAACGTGCATCTACGCAAACTTAAATAAATTTTTAAAGTATTTTATTATTACACAGTGAAATATTTACTTATTTTGGAAATATTCGTTGTTCGATTTTCGCGTTTTGTGTTTCTGCTAAGGCTTTTGGCACTTTAAGGGCAGAAAATTATAGCCTCTGAGATTACTGTTACTACATGGCGGCTGTGACGTACTGTAGCTTTCGTATACTCGCTTTCAGCGCACGCGGGCACCAAAAGCATAGCCTTTGAGATTTGTTTTTGTTGCCTGGCGAGGGCCAATGCTCCGTCGCGCACAAGCGATAGTGCCATCGCCAGCACCATGGGTGATATATATATATATATATATATATATATATATATATATATATATATATATATATATATATATATATATAAGGAACTTGAGTGGTGCTACAAGGTAAACAGAACAAGTATTTAATTTCGACAGTTTCGATCGGTGGACCGATCTTCATCAGGGTTTACAAAAAAATGGCAGTTCGGCCGTGGTAGGGAAGACACCAGACCGGGTACCCGGTCGTTCTTACATACATCAAACCGAGAGGAACAGTTGTGACAGTGATTGATTTTCGGCGCCTTGGCAGATTTACAGCGGCCTTTGGCAGCTATGCAGGGCAGTTAGAGGAAGGCGGAGTCACATGTATGTAGAGCAAGGAGGTAAGTGAGGAAAAAAAAAGAAAACGGAAAGAAAAAGAAAAATCACACAGGAGGAGGGAGACGTAAAACGGAGAGGGAGGGGGGCGGGAAGTAGCGGCAGCTAGGTTCCCGTGCGCCCGAGGCAAGGAGGGAGAAAGCGGTCGCTCCGCAGCTCCAGTGCGTGGGCTGCCGTTGTAGCGGGAGCGGGTGGCGGGGGACACAATAGAGAAGGGGCCCAGAAGGAAGACAGAAGAGCGGCAACTTGTAGAAAGAAACACAGTGTCACAGTACAAATATACAAGGCACGGCCCGTTCCGGCAGCTTTGTGGTCCAGCTACGGTGCGACAAAAAGAAAAAAAAATAGTTCCAAAAAATGCATGGGATTCGCAACGCAAGTGCGCCCATGGGCTTAGATTTAGGGCGTCGAGTTAAATAGCCTCCTTGTGGTCCAGTTTTTGAACGTTGTTTAACAGACAACTGACATCAAGTCAGCACGTGCGTATTTCAGGAAGGGCAATAGGTCACTTAGAATGACACTTCAGTGGCAGGGTCCAGGAAACTGAATTTATTGGTTTTCCGCTCGCCCCCTTGAGGCGTATGCGGAGGGGTGAGTAAGCAGTGAATAGCCAGCGTCTCAATTTTACAGTACATAGCATGTATTCGCGTTTCCCATGCACTTTCACGGCATATCTCGGAGGCACGTCATCCGCCCCGGACTCTCATTAATTCCTTTAGTGTACGTTCCAAATTTATGGATGAAAAAAGATTCTCTCTGCTCGCGTGCACGGGTGTGTTGGAAACCAGATTGCAAGAGCACAACGCTCACGCGTTCAAAGTAGTGATCTGGCAGCCGAACGTGCCTGGAGAAGGGTGCAATTGGGGAGACTTTTCACATGCGCGCGGTGATTGTTAAACCGTAGGCGGAAAGGGATCTCTGTTTGGCCGATATATATTCCTGCTTACACACCTCGCATCGAATTTTGTACACGACGTTACTGGAATCACAGTCAAGATTTTCGGTAATTTTATATACGAAGGGCGAGTTCGATGCTTCAGCCGTGTCTGCTGTTGTCATGTGACGGCATACCTTGCAACGAGGTTTCCCACACGGTCGACAGCCCTCGGGCGTGTTTGACTTCTGTGTCCTCGCCCTGACTAACAAATCCCTTAAATTTTTGTTTCTTCTATACACAACCCGAGGCGGCTGCTTGAAGATAGTAGCGAGTCGGATGCTCTAGCGTTTCATGATATTAAAATGGCGGGTGAGAATCCATGGCATTGACCCGCGGAGCACCGGTGGTGTATGTGAGGACCAAGTTTCGATCTGATTGTGTATTGGTATTGCTAACCTTTTCTCCCATTATCTGTGCGCGATCTAAGCTGCGGGCGCGTTCAATGGCATCGTCTACTATTTTTGGAGGATATTTTTGGCGTATGAGAGCAGATTTCAGTTCCTCCGCGTGTCGCTCAAATTGCGCAGATTGGGAACAGACTCTTCTGTATCTGTGGGCCTGGGAGTAGGGAATGCCTATTTTGCAGTGATGGGGGTGGCTACTATAAAAATGCAGATATTGCCGACGATCTGTTGGCTTTTTGTATAGGGACGGGGAAATGCGACCGCCACTCAGTGACAGAGTGACGTCGAGGAAGTGAATACTATTTTGGGAGAAGTTGTGCGTAAAGCAGATTGACGGGTGCAGAGAATTGAAATTGGAAATGAAGTCTAAGAGACTTTGTTCATTGTCGGCCCACACAAAGAAAATGTCATCCAGGAATAGCTTATAAAATATTGGTTTTACGGCCGAGTTTGCGAGGAAGGGTATTTCTAAAGATGCCATAAAGATATTTGCATAATTTGGCGCCATCTTCGTTCCCATGGCGGTTCCACTGATTTGCAAATAATGCTTGTCCTCGAACTCAAAGTGATTATATTTCAGTACTAGATTTAAAAGAGTCGCAACTGTGTCTTTATCTAATTGTCTAGGTTGGCTGGAGCCAGCGTAAGCTGAAACTACGGAAGCTATGCCCTCGGCGTGAGGTATGAATTGGTGTACAAAGATGCGACATCCAGTGACCAAGTAACCCCCCGCCGGTACCGTCAGGTTTGATACCTCCCGAAGGAAATGATTTGTGTCTTTAATGTACGAGGGAAATGAAGATGGGATGTCCTTAATGAGACTGTCAATAAAGCTGGATATTTTCTCAGTCACTGTTCCATCACTGGAAACGATAGGCCGACCGGGATTGTTTATTTTGTGGATTTTGGGTAGTAGGTAGAAACGGCCGGGGCCAGAGTTTCTTGGTATCAATGCTTTGAGCGTCTTATCGGTTATCTGCCCTGCCTTGCGCAGAGTGGTTAGGGCGTCCTTTATTTCGCTTTCAAATTTCTGGGTAGGATTGCTTGGGAGTTCTCTGTAAAATTTAGAGTTTCCCAGTTGACGGAAACCTTCGGCTATGTAAACATTCCGGTCAAGTACCACCACTGCACCACCCTTGTCCGCTGGCTTAATGACAATTGTCTGATCATCACGTAGAGTTCGCAGTGCCTGCTCTTCCTCTTTTGAGAGGTTGCTGCGGATGGGACGATGCCTCTCGTACTCTTTTATAATGTCTTTTTGAACCGCACAAATATACATGTCCAAGTATTTGTCGCGTGCCTCGCCAGGTGTCCATGATTTTTCGGAGAGTTCAGGTAGCTGGTCAAGACACCCTTCTGTAGTTTTTCGATCATAAAAGTACTCCCGTAGTCGCAAATTTCTCGCGAAGTCATCCAAATCTTGAAACAATTGAAACTCGTTCATCCTTCCTGACGCCGGACAAAAAGTTAGACCTTTCGAAAGGAGATTTAGTTGCGCACTCGACAATGGGCTACTCGACAAGTTTATGACATTTGAGGCGTTGCCCACCGTCTCGTGCTTTTTTCCACTGATTACTTCAGAACAATCGGTCGCCTCGGAGTCAGCTAGGGTTTTGGCTTTGAGAATCAGCTCTGATGGCCGTTGGGATATTGTCACGCTCCCGTTTCTTTCTTTGTTGTTCTTGGACATTGAAATTTTTCCTTCCCTCGTACTTTACCAGTTCCAGCACTTGCAATTCAGTGAGCTTTGACTGACACAACAGAAGCTGCTCCTCGTTTTTAAGTTGCGATGCTCTACGCACACTATGTTGTGCCACCAGACGAGTGAGCCCAAGCGAGCTAGGCCTCCCGTAGTATAGCCGTATATCCCGTATATATATATATATATATATATATATATATATATATATATATATATATATATATATATATATATATATATATATATATATATATATATACGGAATCATACCTCATACACAAGTTTAATTGCCTACACCCGACAGGAATTGATTTGGCACGCGGCAACTTAGAATCTTTAAAAGCTGTAACTTAAATCTGAAACTCTCATATCATCAACCAATACACAAAACACATTAGGCCACGAGCCAACTTTAATTCTTAACCTCATCTACTCTTCCATTTCGAAAAAAATTTTTCCTGCCTACTACTCAATTTAATGTACTCTTTCAGGTTTTTACGTCTATACCAACTGTACGATCCCCTTCTTCCATGTACACTTGCCCCCGCCCGCTTCTGCGTGCGTTACCCTCCTGTTTGTTATACCGGTTTCGGCCCCCCTCTCCCTTCCCTCCCCCCTTTTTTTATCTTTTTTTTAAACCCCCTCGACAACACATTCGGAAGTCAATATGCCTTTTTCGGCGCCTCAACCCAGAGTATCGCCATCTCTGGATGCCGCCGTAACGACACCTACGTTAAGCGCGTGGGGCAGTGCCCCTTGAAAGACCATGCCGCTGCCTGCAGTCACACCATACATTGCACCGCAGACGAAACGACGTCGCCACCTTAACTATTTCAAAATTACTCGGCGTATTACTACTATGCTACTCAAGTCACTTTCAGGAGGAATGAACGTTTATTTTAAGAAACAGCGAGAAAGTGTCCTTTCTTCGCCCTAGGTGGGCGGCTCTCTCAGTCCAGAAAGCCGTTGGCTAATGCTGCAGCCCGGGCCCGGTCCACCAGACTTCGCTGATCGTCCAGGCTCTGTGCCTTTAACATTGCCTACTCATGTTTTTTTTCTTGTGTGTGTGTGTGTGTGTGTGGCCGTTCTAATGCCTCAAAAACATGCCGCCAACGACTCCCCCTGAGTACCTCCTAACCTTTCGCATCTCCAACACGCCCCCAAGCCCCCGTATTTCTTAAAGATCTCATTTTTCTCTTTCTTTTTCTTTCACTACCCCCCTTTTTTTGCGCCGCCCATTACCCCACCCCCCTTTCCCCTTTTTTCCCCTTTTTTCTGCTTCTATTTCTTTTCTTTTCTCCCCGCGTGCCCACTCTCACGCTCTCATCCTCTCGTCTTGAGAATGAAGCTCACAGACGTCGGACGACAGCGCTTGTTTCCTCTTGTAATCGCTCTCTTTAAAACCAGCCGCCAGCGACAACTTCCGCATGTGACGTCACTGCACTAACCCTTTAAAACTAACACGCCGACGATGACGAGGCCGCCTTTGACGAAGATAGGTCCTCCTGTAGAAACGTTGGCCAGCCTGTCTGAGGTACGTTATCCCTGTTTACAAACTTTATACCACTATATATATATATATATATATATATATATATATATATATATATATATATATATATATATATATATATATGTAGCGCTTCTTTTTTTTCTGTGCGCTTGCTACCTTTGTACGCGTATAGATATTTACTTCGTCTGTCCCGGCGCCCAATTCAAACCTGAGCTCGGAGCGTGGTCGGCGCGGTCACTTAATTTGAAGTTTGCCAGAGCATGGTAAGTGCATCTATGCTTAGTGGTCCTTATATTAATATTTATGCAAAGCGCTGCCGTTATTTGTACTATTTATTACCCTTCGTTGATGGGCTAGCCGGCGCACGTGCGTCTATCCTTTGTAGCCTTGCATGTCACCGGGTGGGGGGCTCATGTCTTTGAGCAAATAAATTATTATTATTTAACCTGTCGCGCTGCAGCTAATCCGCCTTGACAACGATTAGCGTGCATGTGGCCCGGCCTGTCTGGGATGGTGTAGAGCGATAGCTGAAATAGTGTACCTTTTTTTTTAAATGTATAGTTGGGTTTTTTGTTTTAATATGCGCGTGGTGGCATCATTTCAGATGTATGCAATTGTGGAGTTTACTGCTACAGAGGAAGTGGAGGTTGTGCCTTGCACGTGGGTAAATGGTGACAAATGTCTGTGGATAAAAGTGCCATCAGATAGAGCCACAAGAATGGTTCGACGCGCAGCAAAACCAGATGCGGGATTCCTCTCATATGATGCGCTCGTGAAAGGTGTATTCCGTGAGTATTCCCTTGACTATTATGTGTACTGTCACTATAAATTCAAACGCCAGTTACGAAGTTATATTGCATTAATTGCTTTGTTCGGTTTACAAATTTACCTGCATATGTGCATGCCAGTGGGTTATTTCACTCTAAAATTTTTACTTTGAACTGCTCCATGCATGTTTAGAAACAGCCTCCAAAGCCATTGCACGTAGCAGTCGTTGTCATCACTTTACTGTCCGCGCTTCAATTAATTTATGTTGATGGTATACATGTGATCGTGTGCATAGTTTCGGCCTTCTAACTATTGTCAATGCACTATACCTCAGACACATATGAAGATGGCCGTGCAAAGTTGGAAGAGGCCCGGTTCAGGTCCGATTTATCGGAATCTGATGGCGGTGGAAAGCGGAAGAGAATTAGACCTTTGCGCTACAGTTCGGAATCTGATTCCGATGATGACCTTCCGCGCGCCCCCTTGCAGCTTTCCATGCAGCACAAGACACGTAAGACTTTTGTTTTCGTATTTTACCTTGGTCAAGTTGCTACTTTCAGTGGCACTAGTGTGTGGAAAAGTGATTGCCAGGTGGTGCACTACATAAGGATCCAGTAACATGAGTAACTTAGAAAATTTTAAATGGTGGCCCTGAGCTTATAAAATTCGCATATTTTTTGTTGGCAGACCATTTGGTGGTTGTTTTCAATGTGAGGTTTCATTGGTTTTGTTCAGCTTGCAGAGTCCCAAAAAAGCGCAGAATGGAGCCTCTGCAAGGAAATTCAGAGATGACGTCACTGCCAGGTAGCATATCAGCTCATTGCCAGCTAGGTGTCGTTTGATTGCACTGACCCTCTCTTTCTGCAGGTTCTAGTCGGGAGACACCCGCTCTTCCTTTCGAAAATCGGAATGAGGACGAAGTCGGCCTAATTAGGGATTGTGTGGCTGTGGCTGAGGTGGCGCAACAGTCCCAAGGTAAAAAGGTTTTCCCAATTTCATGTCATTTTGTTCTGTCTTGCTTGCACACGTTCAGAACCGAGTTGCATAACAAACACTGCAGCTATTATTGCAGGAGCTGAGAGTCAGCAGCATTTGGATGCCAGCCCCAGTGCCAATTGTAAAACTCACTTTGCCTATTTCTCACAGTTCCAACACACTTTTGGGGTGCTTGCTCATTAATCGCTGTGTTGCACTTTCCAGGTTGTCGACAAACCTCGGGGACAGCCCTGAGCAGTGCTGGTAAGTTTTCGAACAGCAGTACTCTGGCTTACTTTACTTGTTTAATGCTGTTTTCCCTCTTACAGAGTTTCAGCGGCGGGTTATAAACAGTTTAAATATCGTGAGGCACAATCAGGCTGAAATTATACAGATGCTGACAGTAGCCCTACAAAGAAATAGTCCTCCAGGTGCAGAAACTTCAAACACTCCTGAGCCAGTGCTGCGCTGCCCACTGGACAGTGTGCGAGAAGTCCTTGATTTCAATGAAGAACTGACTGAAGGAAAAAGTGAAGCTCTGGTATGGTTCAGTAAGACATTTCGTTTCAGATGCTAGCGTCTCGGTTTTGCTGAATATTTGCATATGTACAACCTGTTTCAAAAAAGTGTGCCAGTGAATGACCAACTTTGCTCCACTTGTTTCAGTGCATACAATTTTCGTCTTGTTTGCATTCACAGATACATGTGCTCAGTGGCCCTGGCATTTGCATCTGTGTAAACCCATTTCACTGCCACACCGACATCTCAGAAGATATGCTATGTACTTGCATGTTAGCTGAGAGTTACATACACATCCTAAATTTCTTCCAGGTTCTGGACCTTATGGGCTATGGAACAAGAACCCTGAACACAACTATTAAGTCAATGATGGCTTATATAATGAGTGATCAGGCTGCGTCGGAATTTAGTATGGACGGCCGCAAAGGCAAGGTTCGATTTAGGGACCTGAAGCTCGTCAAAGTTCTGTTCTGTAAGTGTACATCTTCACATCTGGTAGAAATTGACTGTTTCTTGAAACTTAAGGCGCGCCCATTTCTTTTAGCGGCTGCTCGGCGGACACGCCACCACAAAGACTGCACGGTAGACGACGTGCTCTACCACATAAAGGAGTGGCTGCGCAGGGCAAAAGAAAGGTGTGCAGCCACTGCTAAGAAAGACTGAAAGTGTATGTGAAATGGTTTTCTTGAGTAAACATTTGGCAGCTAGAGGTTGAAGCTAACGCTTAAAATGGAGTTTAATTATTACTTGTCTGTTTATTTCAGTTGCTGTACAGAAACCAGACGCTACTTCCGTGCAGGACCATGATGGTGCTTAATTAGCTTACAAAAGTGGAAAATAAAGTCTTGTTGAATTGTGGAATGTTTTCCTTGATTTTTACTAAAGCTTTACTAGACCTGTTTGGCTGCACATAGTGATTGAGGATTCAAAATGAAACAAAATAAGAATTCTCCACTTGTAGCATGCAATTGTATAATTATATGCAAATTTGAACACAGGAAACTACTTCCTGTTTTAAGAAAAAAACATGCCAAAAAATGCACGCAGGAATACAAGACTAGAAAGAGGCTGGACAGACAGGAACCAGCCTCATTCCCGTCTTGTGTACGTTTCCTACGTGCGTCTTTCCATTTTTTTTTTGAAGTCGCTTCAAATGGGCGCTTATCTATTCTGCTAGTCATCCACAAGCATTTTTTGAAAGCAAACTTCATTTATATGACCCACTGATAGAAAAGAAACGTATTATAATACTACGATGTTAAAATGGGCAAATTATATATCAAGTTGGAAATATATTTATTTTGCCTTTGCAAAGCGTAGACTGTGTCTGACAGAGAATAAAAACAAGCAAACATAATATGAACAATTTTCCGGCAATATTTTCATGTTAGTTTACATAATTATGTTAGCTAGTGTATATATCCTGGACATGCCTATTTACGGACAGCCAGCGGACGTTCAAAACTGGATGTCCCATGGACATCCCATTGGGATGTCCTTCGGACATCCAAACAGGATATGGACTTCTCCTGTACGTCCCACGGACGTCCATGTTGGATATCCGAATGGACGGACGTTGGGACTTATGGCGGACGTCCCACGGATATCCGTGGTTACTTGGGGAGTGCGCTGTGGAGTCCTTAGTCCAGGGCCGCAGCAGCCCCGGCCGTCCACTGCGCTCTATATTAATCAGCTGTTGCTGATGACTATAGCTGTAAGTAGCTGATTAGTAGTTGTAATCAGCTGTTGCTGCTTAGTACTAATTAAATATTAATGCGAACGCATGAGGCGATGTTAGCGCGACCACACGATGGTCCAAGAATGTCACGGGAGCCCAAGCGAACCAATCGAGGCAGTTCACGAGGCCAGTCAAGGCACAGTGGATTAGGCGAAGTTAATTAAGGCACAGTTAATTAAAATAGAGTTAGGGCACTCGAACCCACGGTCGTTGAAGCCTGGACCTTTGGTGGTGGCAACGAATTACATAAATAGATGAACTAATTTATTAATTAGTGAACTAAGAAGTACACTAACAATTATTGGATAATTTTTAATTAATAATGAATTGACTACGCATTACCTAACTGGGCGGATTTTCTAATAATTTGAATATCTCAAAGCTACGGCAAACATTACCTTGGTTGTACCCAGCTACGCGGCATTCGCATATTTTAAAACTATGGCTGAAGTTAACTGGGACACACGGTATATACACATTCTCAGCACTTCATTTCGGGATAAAAAAAAAATGAAGCTTGCACTATTTCTTTCATCAGAGCACCGCATTCACAAGTGCAATGTTGAAACCTACGTGAGCTTTGCTCCCTTGCGAGCAGACTTGCACATGCAAAGTAAGTTATCGCTGCAGGAACGGAGTATATATATGCATTCGCGTCACTAAATAAAATTGGATGATACGGCCTGTAAACTCTTCAAAACGCACGCGACATTTAAAACGCACAAGAGTGTCGCAAAAATGCACCGAGACTGCAGCAAAACACGCATATATACAACGCGCCAAAACACATAAACAATGGACAGTGCTTCGTCGCCCTGTCCGCGCGGTGCTGACCGAGCAAAGTGCGACAGCAGCGCTACGAAATGCGAGGATCGGTGGTGGGTCCACGCAGTCACGGGAGTTTGAAAACTGAACCCAGTCTAGTAACGTTGTGGTAAAGCGTGTGCAAAACCCCGTTTCCGATGGATGGATGGATGTTATGAGCGTCCCCTTTGGAACGGGGTGGTGGCTTGCGCCACCAAGCTCTTGCTACTATGCTGTCTAATATCCTACCTAGGTTAACCAATGAAAAAAAAAATGGGTGTGGCTTAGGTAAGGTTAAGCCCAGGATGCGAAGCATACTAGCCTTTATTTTAGTTGTTGAACCACTGAATTTAGCTTGGTGAACTGCTGTTGCTTGGCTATATTTGGTTCGGCTAGACGAAGAAACAACTCATGCGTTACTCTGCTTCGCCTTGGACGCCCCGCATTGGACGCGGTGAGCGTCGAGCAACGCAGCGTTCGGCGCGGCAACGAAATTTGCGCCTGAGCAAGCGACGCACGCCTGAGCCTTAGAAACAGCTCGTTTCTAAGGCAACACCGCATTCACTAGAGGCGCTTTTGTACCGCTTTGAAGCTTCGTACTCGTGGCTCAGTGGTAGCGTCTCCGTCTCACACTCCGGAGACCCTGGTTCGATTCCCACCCAGCCCATCTTGCAAGAGTTGAGCCAAAGCCACTTCTCCTCTGTGGTGACGTCACGGTGTCACGTGGTTTCATGGCGACACCGCCGCGCCTGAGGAGCTGGGTTGAGCCCTCGTAATATGCTTCGCATAAAAAAACACTATGAACTACCACGTCCAAATTTTCTGATACCCTATTGCGAACTGTGCTTTTGTACGTCTCCGTCCTTTGTCGTTTCCCTACTTTTCTTCCACCAATCCTCCAATCGCCTCTTACTGATGTTTATTGCGGACCTGTTTGCTTTACCACTGCTCCCGCTGAACCCAAGGGCTTCAAGGAGGCCAGTGGTGCCTAAATCGACCGCTGGATAGATGTCTTCACATTCTAATAAAATATGCTCCGTCGTTTCCCTAGCTTTACCGCAGCAAGCACATGCTTCTTCTTCCTTCTTATATCTCGCTTTATACGTGCGTGTTCTAAGGCATCCCGATCTCGTTTCGAAAAGTAATGAGCTTCCCTTTGAGTTATCATAAATGGTTTCTTTCCTAATTTCGTTTTTTCCCCTTAAGTAGTTACTCATGGCAGGTTTCTTTTCCATTGCCGCCACCCATGAGAATAATTCAGCCTGTCTGACTTTCCGCTTGACCCTCTTTGTTGCTGTGTTGCCCACCCCACAGGCCGCATACTTGCTGGTAAGCTTCCTAGTTCTTTTCCTCCACTGTGAATCAATGTTTTGCCTGTACAGATACCTGAACACTCTCCCAGCCCATTCACTTTCCTCCATATTCCTTAGCCGTTCTTCATACTCAATTTTACTGCGAGCTTCCCTCACTTCAAAACTAGTCCAGCCCATATCCCCTTGCACAGCTTCATTTGTAGTCTTCCCGTGAGCGCCCAATGCGAGGCGACCCACTGACCTTTGGTTCCCGTCGAGTCCTGATTGTACCCCTGATTTAAAGCAAACAACCGCATTTGCAAAAGTAAGTCCTGGAACCATTACCCCTTTCCACATACCTCGGAGGACCTCGTACCTATTGTATCCCCATAGCGCTCTGTGCTTCATTATGGCTGCATTTCTCTTCCCCTTGACTGTTATGGTTTTTTCCTGTGTTTCCATATATCCGTTGCCTTCGTTTATCCATATACCAAGGTATTTATATTCTGTTACCCGAGGTATTTCTTGGCCCTGTATCTCCACTCTCTGTTCACTGTTTTCATTGAATACAATAACACCTGATTTTCTAACACTTAATTTCAAACCTAAATTGTTGCCTTCCTGTCCACAGATATCATCCAGACGTTGCAAATCACTTTGCTTGTTTGCGAGCAACACAATGTCGTCCGCATAAAATAAACCTGGGAGTTGCTGCTCTATTACTGTACCTGCCTGTTTGTATGAGAGATTAAACCCGATATTACTTCCTTCTAGCGCCCTCTCCATCCTCACCATGTACATCATAAACAGCAGCGGGGATAAAGGGCACCCCTGCCTCAGTCCCTTGTTGATATGAACTTTCTCCGCGCTCCTCATCCCTTCCCATTCAACGCAAACAGTATTTTCTAGGTAAATCTCTCTCAAAAGCTGTATACAATCGTTACCTAAGCCTTCCCCTTCCAGAATATCCCACAAAATGCTGCGGTCTACGTTGTCGTATGCTCCTGTAATGTCCAAAAAGACCACATACAACGGTCTGCTTTCTGCTTTTGATATTTCAATACACTGAGTAAGAACAAACAAGTTATCATCCAAACGCCTACCTATTCTAAAGCCATTCTGATCAAAGCTCTCCCAAAATGTCATTATTTTCTGCCCATGCTTGAAGCTTTAATTTGATTGCCTGCATTGCTAGCCTGTATATTACCGATGTAATGGTCAACGAGTGAATTCTGTCTTTCTCCCCCTTACCTTTATAAATTAAATTCATTCTACTTTGTCGCCAACTGTCTGGTATTCGTCTATCTTTTAAAGTTTTTTCAACTGCTTTCACGAGAGCTTCCTTACTTTTTGGTCCCAGTTCATTTATCAGCCTAACGGGTACCTCGTCTAGCCCTGTGGCTGTGCGCTTAGGAATTTTCTCTTCCGCTTTCTTCCAGTTTAAATTTGTAAGCACTAGCTCCTTTCCCCCTTGGGTCTCTTTCATGCTCTTTTTTTCTTCAAATACAACCTCGTCCTTGCCTTGGAAAGATTCGGCTGTTACTTTTTGGATGTAATTTATTGCTGCTTCTCCTTCCAGTCTGTTTTCATCTTCGTCTAGGATATGTGGTTGTATTGTTGTTGACTTCCTGCCTAATAATTTTATGTGATTCCAAAATATTCTAGGTGCGGCCTTCTTTTTCTCACGTATTTCTGACAACCAACTTTCACTTTCACCTTTTAATTTTGCTTGCACCAGTATTTGAACCATAGACTTTTTCTCCCGGTATATTTCCCATTTACTGGTTACTTCATCCTGTGGCAACTGCGCCTTCTTTGCCTGCCTGTGCTCTCGAGATGCTTTCTGTCGTTCGGCGGTCGCTTCTCGTATCTCCTTGTTCCACCAGCTTTTCGGTTTCTTTTTTCCTTTCCAATGAACGTGTTGTTTCTCTTTCCGTATTTCTGTCGTTACTACACTTAGAAGCTCACCATATTCCCACCCCTTACTTGGCGACTTGCCAATTTCTTCCTCCACTCTAGTGACTATATTTGCTATTTGTTCAGCGTTCAAATTTGGGCTGGCCATTTTGCTTTCGTTGCTCTCTTTCCCAACTACATATCCCATTTTCAAAATGATGCGTTTATGGTCACTCCCTATTCTGCTAAACCCTTCCTCATCGATGACCATTTCTCTCAACTTATCATGAATTCCTTCTGTCATCAGACAGTAATCAATGGTCGATTGCCGGTTTCCCACTTCCCACGTGATCTGTCCTTCACACTTAGGCCCTGTATTCACGATCACGAGGTTATGTTGCTCGCAAAGGTCTAGCATTGACTTCCCGTTATTGTCGGTATAGCCATCTAAATCCTGTATGTGGGCATTCATGTCACCTAATAGGACTATCTCAGCACCATTCCCGAAACCTCTAATATCAGCGCTTATGCATTCCACTAACTCTTTTTTCTTCTCTGTGCAATTTATTCCGGTCCACAAATACGTAACTCCAAGCCAAGTTTCTTTCCCACTCATTGTACCTGATAACCAAAGATGCTCTTGACATTGTGAATTTACTCTTTTCCATTTGGCTCCCTGATGGATGAGCATTCCGACTCCCCCTCCCTTTCTTTCCGACTTAGTTCTGTTGCACCCTTCCCATACATAATTCTCAATAACTGGCGGCTCTTCTGAGTCTCTAAGGTGCGTTTCTGTAACCGCATACACCCCTATTTGTTCTCTATGTAACTGCTCCTCAATCTCTGCCCACTTTTCCTTTCTTCTGCCGCCCTGCATGTTTATGTAGCCTATTGCATGGCGAGCTCTTGTTCTTGCTTTCCTCCTTTTTCTCTTATCGACGGCGATGCTCTTCTGCTGTTCCCCTAGGGGACCTTCTTTATTACTACCTACTCTGACCTCCTGAGCGCCCGCGGGCCCCCTAAAAAAGCAACAGCGCGACCCCCAAGTCGCCAGCCCACTTCTCGTGCTAGCCTGTAATTGAAGTGGATCCCATCTCGTTTAAAACCACCACAACTTCTCACTTCCCTGTTTACTTCGACAACCTCGAAGCCTTTCTCTCGGCTCATTTTCCATATTGCCTCATTGGCAGCCATTACGGCTCTTTGTACGTGACTGTCACGCACAGGCACCTCCGGCACCGTGCACACCACGATCTGCACCTGAGGGGATAGCTCGCGCAAGTCGTCCACCCCCTTCGCCAAGCGCTGGGCTAGTCCTGGCCCTTTCCTGTTCAGGACGTCATTTAGCCCACCTGCTACTACGACAAGGTTGCGCACGTGGGCATTTTCCGTGAGCTTTTCTTTTGCTCGCTCCATGACAGAACCCAGTGTCCGCCCTGGAAATGTCCCTACCGCCACTCTTTTGTCGCCTTTCACCCTCTCCACAATTGCTTTTGAGCACCCAGCCATGTTTGAGTCGCCAGCGATAATCACCCTTTCACTCTCTCCTACCTGTCCCTGCTTCCCGGCTTCCTGTGGCTGCAGCGTCGCCTCACTCGGGGCGTGTTGCGGTGCTTCGCTATAGCTACGCCGATTCACCGGCGGCGAGCTGGCGACCGCTTGCTTTGGCTCCCTGCCTCCCACTTCGCCCTCGCTTTGGCGTCCTGACCCGACATTATCCGCTGCCCGAGTCTCAAGAGCGTCGAGCCGCCTTTGCAGTTCGGCGCTCCTTTCTCCGTTTCCTGTTGTGCAGCGCCACCCGTGGTCACATACTTTAGTTCACGACGCCACCGCTACGTTTATATCCGTAGCACTGTGGAAGGTACAGTTTCCCTTCTCTAAGTTTGTATAGGTGTTCTGTGGCGGTAGTGCGGTTTGGACATTCCTTGTGTACGACTGTGACACAGCGTGAAACCTTTTCGATGTGTTTCTGCCTTGTATGTTCGATTTAAGTCGTCTTCGCTGCCGTGGTTAGTTTGTTTGGCTGGTTAGTACATGTGGAAGCGGTCTTTGCCTATGATTGTGATGTTCTGGAGTTGTGGAAGGTCGTCGCCCCTAATGCAAGTACTTGCGTTGTCGAACAAGTGCTGTAATCTCCCGCGGTGGTCGTGTAGGCGTCAGCTCTCGAAGTATTGGCCAATGTACGGTGGGAGCCTGTGTTATCGTCGGATGCGTGCTTGCACCAATTCTGACGAAACTCTGATGAGTCGGGACCTATGAAAACAGTGCCGTGTTGTTTTTGTTCCCTGCTCAGTTAGCTGTTTACATACTCGCCTGAATATGTGCTATTGTGTTTTGCAAGTTTTCCCCCGTCTGTCTGTACCAGATACCTCGCATTCAGCTGCTTATTGCCTGTAGTCGTTTTATAACTTTGCTGCAGAATTTAAATTTAGGAAGGAAATCGTGAAGCTTCACTCCCGAAATGCGCTTGTAATACATATCCTCATTAAAATTTTAGAAGAATTTATGATTTCATTAAATTGAAATAGATAAACAGAATACAATAAATTGAAAATTTTATTCTGTATGCACACCAAATAAGTTCTGCAAAGTAAAACGGTTTGTACATTAAAGTTCAATATATAGAGGTCTAATTGTACAAAATTAATTGATATAGGGGTTGATTGGATATAAAGTGTGCATATCACACGCCTGCTTCCTTAGTCGGTCGTTACGTGCCGGTGTACTTGGGCAATAAACTAAGCAACAATGTTCATGTTTTTTAACAGTTCATATATCAGGAGCACACCAAGAAGGTGATCTGAAACCTCCAGGCATATGTTGACTTTCTGTTCCAAAAGAAAAGAAAGTAATAGTAATAATGTGTACAGTGGCATAGCGCAGTAAACAAAAACAACGAGCTGTCTTTTTAATACAATGCTACATTTTTTACTTAATTACAGCAGTCGTGCAGGGTGTTCTAGATTAGTTACAATATTTGAAAATTCATTGTCATTGGCCAGTCTGTTTCCCCTAATGTTATAATTTTACTTAGTTCCGTCCGCGGCCTCTCGGGTGGTACCAAATGCAATGAATGCCGGCGGCTGCCACTAGGGGCGCTGCAGTGCAGGCATGGGTAGAGAACGAGGGGGTACTTGGAGAGCTACAAAATGGGTTCCGGAAGCATAGGAGGCTAGAAGACAATCTGTTCTCGCTAACACAGTGCATTGAAATAGCTGAAAAGGAACACAGACCCCTATGGCTGGCTTTTTTGGACATCAAGGGAGCCTATGACAGTGTACTTCAAGAGGGCTTGTGGGGCATTCTGGAAACTTTAGGAGTGCAAGATGGAGTAACCAATTTCTTAAAAGATATCTATAAAGGTAACCGGGTGATTATACAATGGGAAAAGCAGGTTTCGGAGCCTGTAATGATTCGGCGGGGGCTTAGGCAGGGGTGCCCATTGTCGCCTCTGATGTTTATGCTGTACCTGCAAGGTCTAGAGGCCAAAATACAGCAAAGCGGACTCGGCTTCAACCTATTGGCCTCAAGATCGAACAGAGTCGGCTCCTAGCGGCGAGGTGACGAAGCTCCTAAGTGTGGATGCCGGTGGCCCGTCGCCGCTCCAGCCGCAGTGTGCAGCGATCGTAGTTCGCGAAATCACGATGGATGTTGACGAGGACGGTTTGTTCGGTGGTTAGTAACCTCTCAACCTGTTATTCGTTCATTTTTGTAACGGAAATTCGTAAAGTAAATCGCTGTACGTTTTTAGTGTACTGACGCGAAAAGCATTTGCTTAACGCGACCACACCATGGGCGCTCGTCTCCTTTCAACGTGTTGTGAGGTTAACATGCGTTCTTTTTCCGTTTTACAGCACCCTTGCCTCTAAGCACAATTCTCAACCATGTTAGGGACGGTGTCAGGTGTCTCGTCGAAGGCGACCAAGTCGTTGCGGCTGGCCACATCATTGAGTGTAGTGCCATCGCTTCCACCTGCTGCTCTGACGGTCCTGTGCACGTTATCGCATTCGTGCTGCAGTCGTCCGCGCTTAGTAAAGACCCACACCGAGTCGACCTGAATTTGACCGACGAGACAAAAATAGCAGAATTGAACTGCACATGCCCTGCAGGGTAAAGTATTGCCTCGAGTTGTTCGGATTTGGTTGGTCGCGGCGCGTATCGCGATTTGTTTACATTACATCACACTAAGCTGACTCGCTGATTTGTGATGTGTTTACGTTATGCGATAAATTTAGAGAACTTATGTTGCTTTATCAATTTTTGTTTTCAGCCAGACCTACGAAATCGCGAGTTAGTTTCAGAGTGTTACAACCATTGTAAAATGTTTTCAAGTCGCTTTATAACCAGTTGCAACCGTTACACGAAGCTCAAATAAAGCATGCAACCTATAGTTTATGTTGTATCATAATCATTAGATCCCTTTAATTACTTTCGCATGCAGGCACTTGAATTTGCAGTGGTGTTTGAATGCAGTGCATCGGGCTTCAATTTTTTCCGCCCCCCTATAGAAGAGAGAAAAAAATATATCAATATGAGCAGTAGCAATCAATTCGCTCGCGCATGTTCGTTCATCGCTTATTGGACCATCCGCTGTTGGCTCGCGAAACGACACTGTTTAATCTGTACGAGATCATGCGTACACACTTGCCGTGTTTCGGTGCTCGTATTTACACTTCTGAACACAGAGAACAGTTCCCGTGGCTGAGGAAAGACAACGGAAAACGTGACTGCTAGTCACGCTCGGTGACGGTCGTTTAAACGGACTCGCAGCTGAGCGCGAACCTTGAATTCACTGCGCAGGCGGCGCATGAAGTTTATAAAATAAATTGCATGCGTGGACACACGGTTAATTTACTTGCGGAAGTATATAAAAGCACAGGCAACTCATTACTGGCATCCCAGGCCACGCCGACACGAGCTTTCGCGGACTGCAACGATCTTCGCACGCACAGCAACCACACAGCAACTACGCATGCAGCAAACATTAATGCCCAGATTGCCGATTAGGATTCCCAAACGTGATATTATATTGGACTACTCGCCATCTTTTTTCGTCCGCGAACGCTTGAACGCACCATCGTCGAAGTGCTTACTGCACTCCATCGCATACTTGGAAGGCGCCTGGCCGTTCCGAAGCCTGACGAGCCATTTTCGGCGACGTGCTGCGTCAACGGGATAGTAGTGAAAGCTTATTCCTGGCTCTGTGCAATATGTGCTGCATTGCGGAACCGAACAAAATCTCACGATGGTAAATGAAGCGTTTTCTGCGGGCACGGAGCACAGAATCGCGAAATGAAAACAATAGCTCCCTACACTTCCATACTCCGCAAAGGCGACGCATCCACACTAACGGGGCGACGGTGCTGCCACCTATAGGTCGATCTCGCGGCCAATCATTTCTCAAGCAAGGAAAATTGATTGAACAGTCATTACCAGGACTGATGTACGCGGATGATATTGTATTAATGGCTGACAATGCAGAAGATCTGCAGGAATTAATGGACATATGTGGTACAGAAGGAGACAGATTAGGCTTGAAGTTTAGCAAAGAAAAATCAGCAGTCATGATTTTTAATGATAACAGTTGCCGCGAGCATAAGATACAGGAGGCCACGCTGGAGATAGTCGATAAATACAAGTACCTTGGGGTGTGGATAAATAATGGCATTGAGTATCTGACAGAGTACGAAAAGTATCTAACGACTAAAGGTAACAGAAGTGCAGCGATTATGAAGAGTAGGGCACTGTGGAACTACAATAGGTACGAGGTAGTACGAGGGATATGGAAGGGGGTAATGGTACCAGGCCTGACTTTTGCCAATGCGGTTCTATGTATTAGAACAGAGACCCGGCAACAGTTGGAAATTAGGCAACGTGGGGTGGGTAGGCTCGCTCTGGGAGCACATAGCAAGACACCAAATCTTGGAGTGCAGGGGGATCTGGGATGGTCTTCTTTCGAGGGCAGAGAGGCTAGTCGCAAGATAGCCTTTGAGGAGCGATTGAGAAAAATGGGGGAAATTCGGTGGGCTAGGAAGGTTTTCAGTTACTTATACACGAGGAATGTTGACACGAGGTGGAGGAAGCGAACTAGAAAATTGACAAGCAAATACTTGGGCAGTAGCGGGGGAACAAGTAAGGAATCATCTGTCAAGAAAAAGGTTAAGGAGGCAGAGAAGGGTATGTGGAGTACAGAGATGCAAACCAAATCGGCATTGGAGACATACAGGACGTTTAAGCAAGAAATAGCCAAAGAAAATATTTACGATAACTCTAAGGGAAGCTCATTGTTGTTCGAAGCCAGGACACGTGTACTGAGGACTAAAACGTACCGAGCCAGATACCAGGAGATAGATTTGGTATGCGAGGCGTGTAGAGAGGAGGAGGAAACGGCGGAACACCTGATACTTGCTTGTAAACAACTCCACCCTGCAGCTGAATCTAACGGGGAACTATTCAAAGCCTTGGGTTTTAAAGACAGTGAAAGTAGAATAGACTTTGAACAGGTAGAAATAACTAAACGGAGGCTATCTGATCGGTGGACAATATCAACGCAAAAGTAAAGGAGTAAATACATAGGTATGCATGCATATAGAACGATTAAAGGCTAGGAGGCGCGTGTCGCCGCCGCCCGATTCAAAGGGTTGAGCCACAATCATCCATCCATCCATCGTGTAGGGTGCCTCGATGCGCGCGCCCCCCTCCGCCGCTCCGTGGAGGGTGGGGACATCGGATGGATGGATGGATGTTATGAGCGTCCCCTTTGCAACAGGGCGGTGGCTTGCGCCACCAAGCTCTTGCTGCTATGCTGCCTAATATCCTACCTAGGTTAACCAATGAAAAAAAAAACACTATGAACTACCACGTCCAAATTTTCTGATACCCTATTGCGAACTGTGCTTTTGTACGTCTCCGTCCTTTGTCGTTTCCCTACTTTTCTTCCACCAATCCTCCAATCGCCTCTTACTGATGTTTATTGCGGACCTGTTTGCTTTACCACTGCTCCCGCTGAACCCAAGGGCTTCAAGGAGGCCAGTGGTGCCTAAATCGACCGCTGGATAGATGTCTTCACATTCTAATAAAATATGCTCCGTCGTTTCCCTAGCTTTACCGCAGCAAGCACATGCTTCTTCTTCCTTCTTATATCTCGCTTTATACGTGCGTGTTCTAAGGCATCCCGATCTCGTTTCGAAAAGTAATGAGCTTCCCTTTGAGTTATCATAAATGGTTTCTTTCCTAATTTCGTTTTTTCCCCTTAAGTAGTTACTCATGGCAGGTTTCTTTTCCATTGCCGCCACCCATGAGATTAATTCAGCCTCTCTGACTTTCCGCTTGACCCTCTTTGTTGCTGTGTTGCCCACCCCACAGGCCGCATACTTGCTGGTAAGCTTCCTAGTTCTTTTCCTCCACTGTGAATCAATGTTTTGCCTGTACAGATACCTGAACACTCTCCCAGCCCATTTACTTTCCTCCACATTCCTCAGCCGTTCTTCGTACTCAATTTTACTGCGAGCTTCCCTCACTTCAAAACTAGTCCAGCCCATATCCCCTTGCACAGCTTCATTTGTAGTCTTCCCGTGAGCGCCCAATGCGAGGCGACCCACTGACCTTTGGTTCCCGTCGAGTCCTGATTGTACCCCTGATTTAAAGCAAACAACCGCATTTCCAAAAGTAAGTCCTGGAACCATTACCCCTTTCCACATACCTCGGAGGACCTCGTACCTATTGTATCCCCATAGCGCTCTGTGCTTCATTATGGCTGCATTTCTCTTCCCCTTGACTGTTATGGTTTTTTCCTGTGTTTCCAGATAGCCGTTGCCTTCGTTTATCCATATACCAAGGTATTTATATTCTGTTACCCGAGGTATTTCTTGGCCCTGTATCTCCACTGTCTGTTCACTGTTTTCATTGAATACCATAACACCTGATTTTCTAACACTAAATTTCAAACCTAAATTGTTGCCTTCCTGTCCACAGATATTAGCCAGATGTTGCAAATCACTTTGCTTGTTTGCGAGCAACACAATGTCGTCCGCATAAAATAAACCTGGGAGTTGCTGCTCTATTACTGTACCTGCCTGTTTGTATGAGAGATTAAACCCGATATTACTTCCTTCTAGCGCCCTCTCTATCCTCACCATGTACATCATAAACAGCAGCGGGGATAAAGGGCACCCCTGCCTCAGTCCCTTGTCGATATGAACTTTCTCCGCACTCCTCATCCCTTCCCATTCAACGCAAAGAGTATTTTCTAGGTAAATCTCTCTCAAAAGCTGTATACAATCGTTACCTTAGCCTTCCCCTTCCAGAATATCCCACAAAATGCTGCGGTCTACGTTGTCGTATGCTCCTGTAATGTCCAAAAAGGCCACATACAACGGTCTGCTTTCTGCTTTTGATATTTCAATACACTGAGTAAGAACAAACAAGTTATCATCCAAACGCCTACCTATTCTAAAGCCATTCTGAAGCTTTCCCAAAATGCCATTATTTTCTGCCCATGCTTGAAGCTTTAATTTGATTGCCTGCATTGCTAGCCTGTATGTAATAGTCAACTGTCTATACGAGTGAATTCTGTCTTTCTCCCCCTTACCTTTATAAATTAAATTCATTCTACTTTGTCGCCAACTGTCTGGTATTCGTCTATCTTTTAAAGTTTTTTGAACTGCTTTCACGAGAGCTTCCTTACTTTTTGGTCCCAGTTCATTTATCAGCCTAACTGGAACCTCGTCTAGCCCTGTGGCTGCGCGCTTAGGAATTTTCTCTTCCGCTTTCTTCCAGTTTAAATTTGTAAGCACTAGCTCCTTTCCCCCTTGGGTCTCTTTCATGCTCTTTTTTTCTTCAAATACAACCTCGTCTTTGCCTTGGAAAGATTCGGCTGTTACTTTTTGGATGTAATTTATTGCTGCTTCTCCTTCCAGTCTGTTTTCATCTTCGTCTAGGATATGTTGTTGTATTCTTGTTGTCTTTCTGCCTAATAATTTTATGTGATTCCAAAATATTCTAGGTGCGGCCTTCTTTTTCTCACGTATTTCTGATAACCAACTCGCACTTTCACCTTTTAATTTTGCTTGCACCAGTATTTGAACCATAGACTTTTTCTCCCGGTATATTTCCCATTTACTGGTTACTTCATCCTGTGGCAACTGCGCCTTCTTTGCCTGCCTGTGCTCTCGAGATGCTTTCTGTCGTTCGGCGATCGCTTCTCGTATCTCCTTGTACCACCAGCTTTTCGGTTTCTTTTTTCCTTTCCAATGAACATGTTGTTTCTCTTTCCGTATTTCTGTCGTTACTACACTTAGAAGCTCACCATATTCCCACCCCTTACTTGTCGACTTGCCAATTTCTTCCTCCACTCTAGTGACTATATTTGCTATTTGCTCAGCGTTCAAATTTGGACTGGCCATTTTGCTTTCGTTGCTCTCTTTCCCAACTACATATCCCATTTTCAAAATGATGCGTTTATGGTCACTCCCTATGCTGCTAAACCCTTCCTCATCGATGACCATTTCTCTCAACTTATCGTGAATTCCTTCTGTCATCAGACAGAAGGAATTAATGTGGACATCCTTTGAAAGGGTCAGTGCCGCCTCGGCGGGGACGCGCGCCATATTTGTGCCCCCTCCCCGTCCCGCCTGCGTCAGTTGCACGTGCGGCGGCCTGTTTCCCGTCGGTTGCAATTTTTCTTGGCCGCAAGACGAGGAAGACATGCCGGGGTGTTGCGTGCCTGCGTGCACAAATCACTCCCGAAATGGCTGGAGAATGTTTTCATTTCCGAGAGATCCGAAAAGAAGGCTCCTGTAGACTGTAAAAGTGAAACGGGACAAGTGGCAGCCGGCCAACACTTCACGCCTATGCAGTGTAAGTACTATATTCCTTGTTTCGTTTCCGTGCTGCTTGCTCCATAGATAAGTGTACTGCTTTAAAATAATACCCAACGTGCGCGCTAAAAACGGCGTTACAGTTTTTGTAGGCATTCATTACTATTTCGCGCTTGATACTGGGTACGATCGATTATGCCAGCATATACCGCGGCACCAAGCATTGTGTTTAAAATGCTTAGCCAACGTACACGTCAGGACGCGGAGTTGTGGTCATGAATCGCATCGTTAGTGTAAAGAGACTAATTTTCAAGGCATAAGGGACCTTGATCTGAACAGAACACAATACATGCGTGTGTTGCAGTGGTGCCCGGACCTTTATGCTCTAGGCCTCTGCCGCTCGTAATCTGTTTGCCTAACGCTGCAAATGTCTGTATTACTGATTACTGATGAAAGTGAACGCGTCAGAGATCGTTACACCGTAGCTTTCATCCGAGGTTCTGAAGAAAATAAGTAAAGGCGCGAAGGCCGCACGACAAATTAATGAAGTCTAAGATTTCGTTTGTTGAGTACCCATATAATGACATCGAAATATTTGGAGCTGTTGATTTTTACTTCCTTTGTGGTGATTAGTAGTTCTAATACTAGACCAGTGATTGTTTCGTACACCATTTGGAAAATTTCGAAAACCAACTTTCCTGCACAGCAAATGCCCCTTCACCATGGCGGACCGGCCTAGAAGTTGGGTGCAGCTCTGCATTCTAATATTTTACGCCTCATACCACTTTGCTCGCACATGGCGAACAATTTGACAGGGCTCATTTCACCCTTCTCCAACAAAAGCAGTGGCTTGGCAGAACTGCGCCTAATTCGTTTATCGCGGCAGCGTGAAGGCAGGGAACCTGGCATTGTTCAGGGCATGTGTCTCCTTTGCTGCACCTTATTTCTAACCCCAAAACCAGTTTGGTGGCCGTGGTGAAAGGTTTTTGCAAAGGGTCATATTAGAGTGCCTTGTCGGCGAAGATCGACCTTCGTCGTCTGTCTGCAGCCTCAGCGCAGTAGTCTATGCATGATTATTTCGTCATATGTGATAGCATTATAATAAACACATCATTAGTGTCACTGACTTGAGTGTATTATGATGTCATTGACTAATTACCCTAACGATCGTGCGTAATTACTTTGTAGCTAGTGTTACAATGAATAGATATGACTATAATTAAAAGTAAGAAGGTATAAGACTGGGATTAATGACTATGACAATTACTATTGCTTAAGAATTACTCGATACAAATTAATATATGGCTTAAATTTATTGAACAAAATAAATATTGACTTAGAATGACGCAGAAAAATTAGACTGGCTTAAAATAATGCAGCAAAATCAACGACCGCCGAAAATAAATAATCAAAATACAGATTACTTACGGCTACTCAGCAACATAAGTATGACTTAAAAGGACTGAGCAGAACAAACGATAAAAAATTGCAGCTGTAAAGGAGTTTAATGTGGTAATCGTTGATTCTTAAAAAGCGAAAGGCGTATGCTTTCGCACTTCGAATCAATCGTCCCTAAGGACTTATTTTGCTCTTACTGTGTTCTTTTTTTCGATATGCCGTCCGCCTACTATGTTCGTTTGCCTTAGTGACTTACTTTCCTATACCAATTTTCAAAAAATTTTGCCCCTAAAAGCCGACAAAAATGGAACAGCAGAAAAGTGAAACGCTTGAAAATCCCTCGAGTATCATCACGTGGCCTTGTGTATATTAAATGTAATGTCACGGGGGCGGATTTAGTTTCTTGTGCAGTGATTACTCGACTGTTAATATTACTATTTCTTTGGTGCGCAGGCCCATTTTGTGGACAGCTGCTTCGAAAACAACCGCGTGGACGGACGAAAGCTGCTGAAAGGAAACGCTGTGCCAACCATCTTTTCGTTCCGACGTAAGTTGTACCATATGTTTCAGTAGTGATTTTTTTGCAATGCATATCACTGTTGCTGATATGTTAGTATACTGGCGCAATTGAGGACTGTAAGCGCGCATACTTCTCTACCTTACATTTCTTTACTTGAAACTGCCTTGTCATTCACGCAACTGGGAAATTATAGTGTCACCTTTCGATGCTTTTGACTGAGTCCATAAGCTCTAAAATTTCCTGTTTATTGTGTAGCTTTGGTTCCCCACCGAAAGGAGCCGAAGGAAAGAAGCACACCTGTTCTAGCATCTGCAGCCATCACAGTGGTGCCACAAGGAAAACCAGAAGTTTCTGCAGCTTTTGAATTGTCTTCAGGCTCTCATCTAGATTCTCTGCCAGTCCACTCTTGCAGTGCACAAGACAGCACGAACTGCAATCAGGAGGCAGTCTGCAATGAGTCGCAAACACAACAAGAACAAGCATGCAATCTACATGCTTCCTCCAGCTCTTGTGCCGAGCTAAAAAAGCAACTAGACGATGCAAGACAAAGCTACATGCAGCTTCAAGAAGTTCACAAGAAGGCTAACGTGACTATTCAGTCCCCAAAAAAGAAGGTGCGAAAACTAGAAAGTAGAATAGAAACCTTCGAAAGGCGAATAAAATTTCTTAATGAAGACCAAGTGCAGGCGCTTTCGAGAAGCAGCAGTCAAGGTTATACGTGGTCGCCGCAGACAATTAAACAGGGGCTGCAACTGAAGTTCGCTTGCGGAAAGTCTGGCTACAGAGCACTGATACAGCTCGGGTATCCACTGCCGACAGATAGAACACTGAATCGTCGCCTCCAGGGGTTGAAATTCTCGTCGGGAATTTTGAATGATGTTGTTGAACTCCTCAGGATCAAAGCGCAAGGCATGAAGACATTGAAAGAGACTGTGTTTTGTTCCTTGACGAAATGGAGATAGCGCAAGGGTTTCAGCTTGACCGTGCTGAAGACACCGTGTTCGGAGGTGTGACGCTTCCACCTAAGCCAGATAATCCCGCTAGTCATGCACTGGTGTTCATGGTAGCAGGCCTCAACAACCGATGGAAAGAGGTGATCGCATACCATTTTACTGGGAGCCACGTCGACGGCAGTACTCTCAAGGACTGCGTTCTCGAAATTGTCCGCCTGTGTGCAGATATTTCGCTCAGAGTCCGAGCAGTAACGTCAGATATGGGCGCATCAAACCGAGCGATGTGGCGCGATCTCGGGTTTTCCAGCCATCGGAACTCCAAGACTACATGCTCTATAACACATCCGTCATTCAGTGAAATGGAGTTAGTTTTCAATGCAGATGCTGCCCATGTGCTCAAGAATATGAAGGGTCAGCTTCTAAACTCTATCGTGTTCACATTAAGTGATGCAACCGTCAGCGAGCACAACATACCTTCAAAGGATGTGAAACTAGATCACGTACGTGCTGTCCTAGAGTTCGACAAAGAAAGGGAGCTGAAGCTCGCGCCGAAGCTTTCTGAAGCACATGTTTCCTCGGGACATTTCACAAAGATGAAAGTGGGACTTGCAGTGCAATTTTTCAAAGAGACACCCGCTGCAATCCGGTACTTGGTGAAAGAAAAAATACTGGAGCAAGAAGCCGAAACCACAGCATGGTTTTTAGAACTTGTATCAAGGTGGTATACTCTGATGTCATCGCACCACCCCTCCGTTTCTCTTAGTCTTCAAGACATGGAGAAGCATTATGAAGCTGTCTGTACTCTCAAGCTGGTCATCAATACTTTTCAAGGCATGAATATGGGCAGCACCTCGCAGTGGAAGCCATCACAGGCAGGCCTTCTAATCACCACTACTGCTGTACTTCAACTCCAGGACATTCTTTTGAGCTCTGAAGGTTACACTTTCTTTCTAACTGGCAGAATACAGCAAGATTGCCTGGAAAACCTTTTCTCTGTTGTTCGCCTGAAGAAGCCGGTTCCAGATGCATTGGACATGAAATATGCTCTCAAAGTTGTGTGCATTAGCCAATTTTGGCGCACGCCGAAGACAACCAGCTATGCTGTCGATGATTCGGAGTATCTGGTTGATCTACTGACAGATGGCAAGCGTGAGCTAGCTGAACCAGACCCATCTGAAATCGATGATTCTGAGATACTCTTCATTGAAGAGCTGACATCTACAGAATGTAGCACCCTCTTTCATATTGCCGGATTCCTCGTAAAAGGCATTATCAAAAAGATAAGCAGTTGCGAGCAGTGCAAAACTGCTCTGCTAGGTTCGACAGACAGTCAGCATTCTTACCTGACAAGGCTAAAAGAATACATCCGGAACGGCGACAACCTGCATTACACCAGTGCTCAAGTAATGAGTATTCTGAAGTCGTGCGAGGAGCTATTCAAGGGAATCACGGAATGAACCGAAAGCCTTCTTACTGTACAATCTCCTTTACAGGCTGTTGTGACGTACTTGAGCAAAATGGTTAAGTTCAACGTGAATGCTTGCCAAGTGCACAGTGCAACTGTTCAGAAGCTTCTCATTTCCACCTATGCCCGAATGAGGTTACGCATTCACCTGCGTCAGCTTGAAAAGAAAGAAGTCAACGGCCGCGGAAGCAAAACGTGTGCTGCAGTAAACTTGCAGTGAAACCACAATTTTGATAGTGTGCACAGAGCTGGTGTGTACTTTTTATAACTTTTTTCTATAGTATTTTCATATTTTTCGCACATTGTTGTAATAAATTGATGCAGCGGTGTCGCAAAGCTTTTGATCACTACACCATATTTTTTTGTGGATTCTTTCAGTGATTTCTACATAAGTGTTTTGCTGTAATGAAAAAGAAATATTCAGTTAACGCGACGCGAACTTTTTAAGGCCAGAGAATATAAGAGGTTTCATAAAATATTGGATGTCGCAATACATTCCAAATACCCCACTTCAGCCTCGTTTGTGTGTGTGCGCTTTCGAAGAATGACTGCCTTCTGATAGCAGCCACTGAGGTTCTTGACTTCGCCGAAAGTGTGACATTTTATCATTTGAGTCATTCGCCTTCTATTCATAATGATACGTGTCATTCGGCGAGAAAAACAGCTTACTTTCAAGGAAACGCGTTCGGCGCCAGTGCGCGCTCCCGAAGCGCGACGAAAGAAGTGGGCACAAATACGGCGGACTCCGTAGCAGACGACGCGGTTGTCCCCACCCTCCACGGAGCGGCGGAGGGGGGCGCGCGCATCGAGGCACCCTACACCCACCACATGCGTTTCCCCGCAGGCCGGCTGAGGCCGGTGAACAATAGAAGGCAGCATCCACGTGACCCTGCGTTCCCGGATGTTGGTTCCCTAAGTTGGTTTCCAACTGTCCCTATGAGGCTACTGAATACCTAGTGTGTCACGTGATTGGGGAGGTTTCTTCTCTGTATTACTGCCGGAATATAGAACAATCCTAGCGCGTGCAATGACGCAGAAACCACGTGATTCTAAACGCCGTCTCTCCGCTTCGGAATGGCGCACGTCTGTGATCGAGCTGCCATCGGTGATGACGATCGTCGCTGCGAATTTTGCAGCAAACTATTCATACAGAGGAAGAACATGCTGCAACACATCAGGAACGTTCACAGAATGGCCGTGGATGTCAAGAAATTGATGAAATGCGACGTATGTGGCACTTCCCTGCCTACAATGGAGAAGTATTCGGTGCACCAGATCGCTGCGCACAACTTCGAGGCTGACTACGTGCACCTGTGTTCCGGAACAATAAGGGTGAGGAACAGTTTTATTAAGTTTATTCTCAGTCATCGTAAGCAAATGACGTTTAAACGCAATATTATATGTCGGACTTTTTTTTATTTCTTGTTGCGCAGTGTGCCTCCAAAAGCAGTTGTTTATACCTTGCGGGCCTTTGTTTTTTCTTTCTCCATCTGTTTCGCGAAGAGTATATTTTGCGCACGTGCCTAATTTATTTCCTTGGGGTATGTTGAAGTTTGTATCCTCGTTAAATATAATTTGTTTGTTTATCCATCTATATATAGTATAGTCATGTGTGCGCGCTCCCAGCGATGCGCTACATGACATACGTTTGGCATGGTCTGCTTTCCTGCCCAGCAAGTGGAGTGAAATTTGACGTTTGCACATCTTTTTTTCTTTTTTTTTAAGCGACAGGAGTAAGCTGTTCTGCGTTCTGACGTTGCTCTGTGCCACATGCGTGCGTGGCCTAGTCTTCGCCTCAATGCATGTTGCAATGCGGCAGAGACGCAGAACCAGGACCATTCTTGAATTTGCGGATGTCGCCGGGATCGTTTCCCAGCGTATTGTTGGCAAACTCTTTAGTAGTGCATTTCATAGAATAGAGCGAAATGTGACGCTCGCGCACCCTCCCCCCTTCTTTCTTTTTTCTTAAACGAGAGGAGGGATTTGCTCTGCGTTCTCACGTTGCTTTGCGCTACTTGCGTGCGTGGTACAGTCTTCGCCTCAGTGCCGACCGCAATACACTTGCAATTGCGGCTGTCAGCGGCTTGGTCTCCCGGCGTACTTTGGGAAAATTCTTTAGTAGTACCACAGTCCTTCAATTGAAGGACTCTGGTTGTAGATTTCATAAAATAGAGCCAAATTTGACGCACGCGCAATCCTTTTTTCTTTAAGAAGAGTGTGTTAGGAGGCTACTTGGTAAGACATCTTTTTGTGAACTTAAACTGCGCTTGGGAAAAGACACCAACGTAGAAGAAGACAGGACGAACGCAGACTAGCAACTGGTTTATTGAAATCACACATAATGCTGCCTCTTCGAACCAGGTGCGTGCCCAAGCCAGATCATAACCGCGTGACCATGGAACACTCCCTCGCCAAGCCCCTATCTACAGTAAAAATTCAAGCTCTTCTTGAAAAGAAGGAGCTTTTCAAGAAGAAACTGAGGGAAGGGATTCACACTGTTCTGGGGCGTAGCTTGCACCACGTGCTCTCAGTTCGTCTTTGTCTTATCGTAACAGCATTGCTGTGAATGTACAGTCTGATTCAATATTGAGGAAGGAGTGAGCATAGATCATGCTTAAGTTTCATACTTGTTTCTTATTAAAACAAAACTAATATGATAAATTTTTTGAAGTTATGGCGCATTGCATATTTGAAATTCAATTTTAATAGAAATTTGTGCAATATCAAGGGTGACCTCATGACACAGTCGAGTTGAAGGTGAGGGAGTAAAATAAATGCTACGTTAGCCCGTGTCCAAAGCCTTCAAAGTGATTATTTTTGTTTGCATCTCTCTCCCCAAAGTACTTGTCACCATCTAATGCTATTTTGTGCTTTTATTACAGAATTTCATGAATGGAAAGCAGAAGAAGAGGGTAGCCAAAACTGCTGGTTCATTTTGCCCAGGGACCCCAAAAAGCTGGCCAGTGGAGAGACAAGGATCCACTATTACTGTAATAGATCAGGCGAGGCAAGGAAAAAGGAAGGTCATGGTGACCGTCGGGAGAAAAGTCAGGGGAGCTGTAGGTCTGGTAAGATTTGTCTTTCATTTATTACCATCACAATGGACAACACTCAGAGTCCGACACCTGAAAGCACCACCATAAAAGTCAGGTATCAAAGAAACCATTATGGTCATAAACCAGAAATTCAGCACTTGGGAATGAGTGACAAGGAAAAGGCCAGCGTAGCAGAGAACCTAGAAAGGGGTGTGCCCATGAAAACCATTCTAAAGCGAATAAGAACATCTGTGGCATCCAAGCTGAGGCCAGTGCACTTGGCAGAGTGCTCAACCCTGCATAACATCAAACGGCAGTTTAACCTTGCTGCTCCTGAACGTTGTCACACTAATGACGCTGTCAGTGTAGACATGTGGGTGCTTGTGATGAAAGAAAAAGGTGAAACACTTGTCCGCCTGTACAAGGCACAAGGTGCAGTGGACCCAAGTGGTACATTTTCTTCAGCAGACTTTGCTCTTGTTCTGATGACAGAGCCTCAGAAGGAGCTACTAGAAAAATTGGGCCCTGCAGGGACTGTATGTATTGACTCCACACTTGGAACTATAGAGTACCTGTTTGAGCTGACCACTCTTCTGGTGCTAGATAAAGTAGCATCAGTTGTAGCTATAGCTTATTTCATCTGCAACCAGATGAACGAGCAAACTTTGACAGCATTCTTCAAATATCTGGAGTCGGCCATGGCCAAAAAAGTGGCCGCTAAGACATTGATATCTGATGGTGCCTCACAATTCTACAAAGCAGGGTCCAGGGTCATGGGTGCCGCAAAACAGAAACTTCTCTATGCCTAGCATGTGGATAACAATTGGCGTAAGAAGACACTCGAGTGTGTAGAGAGACAGCTAAGGCCACATGTTTACCATAGTGTGTGGCTACTCTTAGAGTTCCTCGCGGAAAAGGCATTTGAAGATTATTTTAAGCAATTCCTTTCTAGTGAGGAAGAAAAACTGAGGGACTTCCTGAAGTACTTCAAAGACCACTATGCAGTTAGGCCGCAAGAGTGGGCCTATCGCTTTAGGACTAGAGCAGCTGTCAACACTAACATGCACCTTGACAGCAAGCACAGGACGTTAAAGCATACTATGCTGGAGAGAAAACTGAATAAGCATGGTGACAAACTAATTTCTGCCCTCATGGACTTGACAAATCATTTTTTAATGAAAAGGGCTAGCCAGATGATGAAAGAGGCAAAGGGTAAGGAGCGGAGAACAATTTAGAAGAACCACAGGTCTGGCAGTGAAATGGCAGCTTGTGCCAAAATAAATGAAGATGGCATATGGACTGTGCCATCTCAGTCTATTAAAGGGCTCTCATACAAAGTGTCAAAAGTGAAAGATGGTGCTTGCTGTCCTTTGAGGTGCAAGGAATGCGCAGTGTGTGTGCAAGCACAGTCACTGTGTGGTCATCGCTAATCCAACTAGCAGCAACAAGGCCCATGAGAGCTCACCCAAAGAAGCATGTGAGGCAAGTCGGGCATTGCACATCGTACGGAGTATAACAAAGCTGGAAGCAGCCAAAGCAGTGTCAAGTTCAACACTCTTAAGAGCAAAAATGGACTCAGTCAGACAGGTAATATCAGATGGTGAAGTCTCTGAGGGTGTGGCTGAGAAGGCAAACAATTTGTTTTAGCCAGTTTTCATGCTTGTGGAAAGTGAAAGTGACCCAAAAAGAAAGATGCCAGACCATTCAAATGAACCAGCCAACAAAAAAGTTGTGCACCTGTTAAGATTTCACTCTACAAAAAACCCTAGATTGTCGCAGCCATCATCTAGCCTTTCAAGGCCCACTGAAGCTCAAAAGGAAGTCCTTAAATAACAGCTTAGGGACAGCAACATAGAAACTGAAGAGATAACCACGTCAGCAGGGCACGATTACTGGTAACAAGCCTCCAGTGCAGTTAGGAAGAGAGAAGTGGTGCAGTAGTGCTGTGCTGTCATGCCTTATAGAAGCAGGTTGAGGGCTCGCATATAAACAAATCATGACATGTGGTCTCTGATGATTAGCCCGTCTGTTTTTGTCTGTGGTGTGCAGCCATATGTCACAGCTGGATGGTATGTGTGTTAGAGCACGAGAGATGCCTCCATGCTTGTTGTATGAGCTGCTGGTAAGTGTTCTGTGAAAATAGGTACAGACCCAGTGGTTATCTCTGGTATGTGGCAGCTGTTGGATTGTAGTGTGTTAGAGCATGCCTCCATGCTTGTCATATGAGCCGCTGGTAAGTATGTCTGTACATAGGAAGCGCATTGGACGGTGTGTAGTGTTTCAGTGTGCAAAAGCCTCCAATGTGTTTTGCTACTTATAAATTTGTGTAAACACTCAGTAGCGCAGTAGTCATGATGTTGCACTGCTGAGCTCAAGCCTGCGGGTTCAATCCCAGCAAAGGTGGCTGCATTTCAGTGGTGGTGAAATGAAAAAAAAAAGCGTGTAGTTGAATTCAAGTGCACATCACAGAACCCAAGGTGGTCAAAATAATACTGAGTCCCGCACTGTGGCATGCCTCATAATTCGATCTAGATGTTGTGTTCCATGTGATGTTCTTTATTGCCCATTTGAATAAACTTTTATTTTTCAGATTACCAAAATAGAGGGCATATGCAGTGGTGTTGTGTGCAGTCTGGATAAGTTGCTCTGGTCATGTGCACTCAATGAAAACTTCTGCATATTTGGCTGCAGCAGACAGTGTCATAATGATAGTAAAGACTATGCAGAAAGCTTTAGGCCACTCTACATATCAGATCAGTTTTATATTGCATCCCTTATGGTGCCTATGGTGACAGAATAATAATTGGCAATGCTTCCTTACACATTTAATATTTTTCTTTTTTTCTTTTGGAAGAGCAACCTTGGAAGAATAATCTACAACAATGCTCCTACCTTCTCTTTCACTGTCTCCCCATTTCTTTTCTACACTTCAACTTCATTCTACGCACTATCTTATTCTCCTCTTCATCCTACATTGACGGTGTGGGAAAGTGAGCTAAGCGTGCATAAAGATTGCTGTGCAGAACTTAATTGCAGCATTGACGAAGACAAATCTTTGTCAAAAGGTTCATTACAGCTACATTCCCCCTCCAAACACTGTTTATCACTTCAAGCCTTCATATTCCTGTGAGCTTTTGTCTTGTTTAACAGTTGTAACAGTCATACTATTTATTACTATCAATAGCCAGCATACATTTAGCACTGCAAAGTGCTGTTTAGAAGACGTGTGAGTTTCTACTTCCCTTATGATAAACACTCCAGACATTCAGTCTCTAAATTATGAAAATCTTTCAAACATTGCCAGTGATGACCACTATATGGGTTAATGTCGGCATGGGACTGAGGCTTTCCCGCAAAAAGAACAGTTATGTTTTGCTCATATCATGTGACTGACAGTTTCTGCTGTAATTTTTGCACTTGTCAACTGCACTGTGAAGAGTTCGTTTCTGTGAATATGTGCTGGCCTGATTCTTCTTAATCACGCATTTCAGATCTTGTGCTGTGAGATGAGGAGGTGTAAAATAAAAACACCGTGTAGATTTCACAATGCCTTTAAGAAACCACGCAAAGCTTGGAGATGAAGCATTACATGCAACTTGAACCAAGTGTCTGGACACAGCAAGTGAAAGTTGTTTTGTCATGAGTGAGGGTGTCGGCGTTACTTGTAACTGCCTTTAAATAAAAGTTTGTTTCAAAACAGTGGCTGAACTCTGTGTTCCCCCGGTAAAAAACAAAACCATTGAAATTTGCAATTCTCTTTTTAAACATTATTGACCAATATGAATAAAAAAAACTTTATGAATCAAGATATAAGCTTTCCATACCATGGAAACACTTGAAACTTCTTTTGAGAAGCTTACTCATACGCGAACACATTATAGCAATTATTTTCAATCGTATATCCACAATTTGCCTCGTCACCATGTCAAGTTTCAAGACTCCAGGAAGCCGTATGCTGAATTCTATCCATTGTTTACTGCATTGCATTTGATTTTCTATAACAAATAAAATCGAATTCTCCATTGATTGCACCGACGCTCACGTTATAATTATATGCTATTATTATTGACTAGTCTTTTATATATATTCTTGGAGGGTGGGGGCTGCACTGGTGGCGTTCTACGAATTTGCGCCGCGTGTTTGTGCGGGTAAATTTAAGCGCACAATTTTTTTTGCGCGTTATGAAAACAATGCACTGCAGGTATTTTAATTAATGCAACGAGCTGTATGAAATATCAGTCAAGGGGCTGGAAACGTCGCTATAGAGAATCCCGACTATTTTCTTTTGCGTGTGTGTATTTGGAGTTGATGCAGTTTTTTTTATTTACTTATTTTGGCTACATTGCGCCAATTGCGCTTCCATAGAATAAAGAAACGCGCGCTTGCCGACTCGATCGCAAGGGGACAGCCTGATCAACATCAATATCGGCAGCAATGGCGGATTTGCGCTTGCCGTGGCGCTTGCGAAGTTTTCAATAGTTTTCGCCTTTTAAGTGATTCTTTTGCTATTTTAACGTGTGGAGGTTCATTGTACGTCTGTTTTTTTTCAAGTTTGGCATGTGTTTTAACACATGTGAAGGTGTAGTCTTTTCTTCTTCAGCGGATATATGTACAAGACCCCGTTCACCGTCTATCAGGTAAGATGTGTACGTATGCTACACGCAAGCGTAGTGCTTCATTAAGCCACAGTGCACTACAAAGTTAAGCATGAACGGTACACGAAATTCACAAGTTCGAAGTATTGCCAAGAACAACCATTGATTGGCGAAGTTCTCACAGGCGTTGCAGAAGTTGTTGGGCGCGGCAGTGCTGAACGTAGCGTTAGCGGCTTAAATCGTGTTTTTTTACTAGTAACAACGTGTCACTATTTCATATTATTGGCGGCGTCTCCAGGACACTAAATCGGTAACGGGGACACCAGAGCTAGAACCCGGACTGGTCCATGGGTTGGGGCTCGCCGAGGCCTGCGCGTGCTAGTAGTATATCTATGATGCCCGTAGGCTGTGTGTAAGTCGTACTTCCCGAATTTACTGACGCATTTTAAGATCAGCTGTCCGCTTTCGCGGACAAAAAAGCAGGAGTCAGGGTGGTCCGTGGGTTGGGGCAACATAACCTGCTTCCAGTTTCGATCCCTCCGCTACCCTTTGGGTACCCTGCCGCCTCCTTGATTATAATCTAATGCTCTCCTGAGGCCTCTGTTTGCCGGTTACATGTGCCCTCCTGGAGCAGTACTTGTAAATGAATCTGATCTATCGTCGCAACGAAAAAAGCGCCCCGCGACTTCTACAACACCAGTCAGAACCTTGCCCATTGGTTTACCTATGTGTGGCCGCAAATACCTGAAACTCAATGCCAGTTCAACATATTTGTTGGCAAGGGTGTCAGGTCGTCGCTTTGTGTGGAATCGGCCTTTTCTCAATTCTTAAGAATTTAACTGGAATGCACCTGACCAGTGCTGCTGTGTGGCGCTTGCCACCAATCCCTTGGACAGGGAAGACATGAGTATCCCTGTGCATACACTTTATACGCAGTGGTGTGACCGCTTCCTTTGGGAAACTACCACGTTAGCGATATTGTGAGCGCAATGTGGCTTTCCTTCATCTTCCTCATCCGTACGTAGTGTGCCGCTTCTTCCTCGCCATAGCTCTAGCTCGGCAAGAATAAAGCGGTTCCTTAGAAGTGGTGAAGGTGCTGGGGTTCTGCATACCAAGGGCATATAAGGTAACAGTGCTTGTGCCTTTAATATGTCGCATTCGATCATTTTGAGACGTGGTGGTGTTCATGCGTTAGCACAATTCCAGGACATCCACAATGTAAGAGGTACATGATTCTCTAATTGTATACTCTCTCCAGGCCTTTCTCACAACCTCAGCACAAGTATTGGGAGCATAAAAAAACTGACAAAGCTGGTGCATGAATGTTGCCCGATCAGAAAGATCTGGCTCTTGGATCAAAGCCAATTTTTTTTTACATTGTAGAGGCAGACGGGCATGCTGTAAAGTTTCTAAGAACTGTCCCACCATTGCTGACTCTGTTGTACATTTATCAAACCACTTGATTCTCACCAAGCTCAAGCTATGGTGACAAAGACGCGCCACATGCTTTACAGTCACATATTGCACTCGCAATACATCTGTTATGCCAGTTTGCCGAAATGAGCATGCACAGTAGTGACGAATTCACTATGCGTGCACAGGGATTTGCCTTTCCTGTCCTATGGGCTGTTGGCAAGCATCACAATGCTACACTCGTCAGGCACACCTCAGCTTTCAGTATGTTTACATTCGGTTGCATGAACATGGAGGGAGTGCGTTCGCTGTAATCAGTACCACACATTTTGCTAATGTAGGCTTGAGTGGCTTTCCCTTGCCTCCACTAAATAGTCGGAATACTTCCATGTATGATAGAATGATGAGCATTTAACCTCCAGACATGTAGCAGTCTTTACACCACTGCAAGGCAGAAGCAGCGTTCTCACCATGTTCACGCTCAAATAAATCCCATTATTAAGGCATTTTATGGGCCTCCCAAACCGCCTGCACCACCTGAATGATGTCACTTGTTGTTGCACCTGGCTGTTCATTTCATTTGGCATCCTCTGTTCGCACATATTCGTTTCCAATACAAGAAAATTGCAGGGCTGGTTCGCAATCTTTTCTGTTTTCCTTATTTTTTTTATGGCCTTGTAAAACTGAGAAACGATAATGAAAAAAAGAAACAAAGGCTGCCTTCCTGTTCACCAGTGAAAGCATTGTTGCTTAGAAAGAGGCGCAGAAAAAGATGTATATGCATGTCGGACAGCCTGCACAAGGTTTTATCTTTGTCTCTTCAAACATCGCGTACCTGCGTCAGTGGACTCGCTGTTCTGTAGCATTATCCCTGGCAGCGGAAGCACTGTCCCAGAGCTCTAAAGAGTCATCGGAAGCACAGTGCTAAACCTTCATCCTTGAAATGTGAAGAACGTCACTGGACAGGACGAGAGATGACAAGGTGAGACTGATTGGGGCAATGTTGTGGTGATGGGTGCCACCTGGTTGAGCGCACAGTATGGTCCCCTGTCCTGAGAAAAGCTTTTCTGGGAGCTCTACACAGTGGAAAGGGCACCAGAGAAGTACAAGCGCACCAGGGGAGAAATGAAAGTCTCATTGTGAAGCATGGTACTGTCATTTCTGGTTGCTTCATGATGCAGTAATGATAGTCGCAGCACAATATTTTCAATTTATTCTGGCAACTCACGATATGCAAGTGAATGCTGCTTACTCTGATCATGTGGCTGCGTTTCAGTGCTTGGATATTTAAGGCCACGTTGCAAAATGCACAAGAGATTTATAATCGACTTCGTATACACAGAAAATACAAGAACAGTTCTAATAGCACTGAAAAGACAGAGCATTCATGGCGTCGTTCAAGCTCAGTGTCCTTGAGCGTGCACAAGAACCAGTCTAACTGATGTTATGACTGGCCTGTGTGGTCAACGATTTGTGTCGCGCCACCAAAGTAACAGCGAAAGGCTGGACCCTTTAGATATGCCGAGCCGCCTGCAACCGTTGGAAAACGCCTAGGAGGCCCCAATAGCAATAAGACCTTATCATTTGTGCAGGCATTTTCGCCAGCTTACCCACGGCTTGCACAACACCCTGATGTCTGCTTAGTCTCCACAGTGTTGTCTCCCTTCAGCAAGTGGGACGATTAAGCTTTGTGTGTGCATTCGTTCTTTCTCTGCGTCCTCGGCAGGGAAGATGCCAGCGTTGTGTGCGTGTGCGCATGTCAGTGCCTTTCCTTCTACTGAGCCAGTGGGGGTTAGAAAATTCGTTGAACACTTGCATGTATCGAGCGGCAGCTGCCAGCGTGCAGAGTGTTTTCTCTCTCCTTTTCTTGAGCGAGAGTATTCCAAACACTATAAAGGATGTCTTCGCTAATGGACTTCAGCCTTCAGTTTTTGAGCAAACTCGCATGTCTGTCGCTCACCATCGGGAAACTTGCAGAGTTGACCACTCCGTAACAATGTGAAGTAAACATTCATTGCTACTCGTTGAATTGTTGCCGTATCTCCTGCCTGGCCCCCTCGGCACTCATGAGCCGCTGGAAAATGCAGTCAGCGGCACGATCCGACAACCAATGGTAAGCTCCAGACCACCAAGCCCACGCTACTTCCACAGTCTTGGGTTCCCATCTTTAATACGGAGCAGCAGCAAAAAAAGAATTGACATCTGTGAATAAGGTATGCGGATGTGGGCTGCTTCCCTTGAACATAGGAGGCAAATGCCTTCAGGAAGTTCAGTTGCACTTTGTTATATGAAAAGGCGTCTCACCAAGATTGGAAGTTGCAAACCGACAAGTGCAGTGCATAGATCACACACTAACAATCCTGTCTCCAAATTATCAAAATGATGCACAGTGGGAAAACAACTGAAATTTTAAACAAAAGCCATCATGGTCTCAACGAAGCCCTGCTTCAGCCAGAGTCAAGGTTACATGCACAAATGTCTCTATGTAAAACGTGCTGCCTGCAACATCACCAACCATGGCACGTGACTTTCGTAAGCCAACCAATGTTAAATGCCATCCCTGGATGTGTGCCCCACAGCAAAAAAGGAAGAGAAGAAAAAAAGGAAAGAAAAGACGGCTCGTCATGCGAGTGTGACGTGAACCCTTGGCTCCGTCATGGGGGAAGATGAAGAAGGAAGATCACTTGGAGGCAAAGGGGTTGAGTGCCGTCACTTTTAGCACTCGCCTCCTGGCAGCGTGAAAATGCAACATTTCAATTTCTTCCATTTCCTTTAATAATGAACTAATTAGAAATATTTGTTTGAGGAAATGCTCCCTTGACGGCATCTTACAACTTCCAATGTACCTATAACTAAAATTTGCCATGGTGCTTAATGAGAGGGGCTTTTCAGCCCAAATTAGATCCTGCAGACTATAGTACAGTATGGAAAATATGGTACATGGAACTGTAAAATTTAATTTTCCACAGCAATTTCTACCTGTGCAGTTGGAGTTGGCTTTGTCATAGCATAGATATGAGGACCGTGAAACAACCTTTATTCCCTAAAGATCCTGTCCTGTAGTATATTTGAGCATTTACATAAAGGCATGGAGACCCTCAGTGTGTTGCAATCTAAGTGGCAGCATATAGGTGGTGTGTGCTGCCTGTAGAGATGCCACTGTAAGCCATCTATGTATTGGCGGATTTCTGAATTGTGGATGGGAGAAGGCTCATGGCTGTTCTGCCTTTGCACCAAGCACTGCAGAGCACAGTGCTACAATTTTCTGTTTGTGCAGTTCGAAGAAAATTATTCCTGCAGTGGCAGTCACTACACAGAAAATGCACCCTACGAGAGTGGACAGAGTTCCAATGTGACTGTGGTTTGAAATGGTCCAGCACCTGTGTATACAAGCACCGATTTTCCCAGACAAGTGTGACAGTGCCTGGCTTTGAATGCAGTGTGCTGCTTCATAAATATTGCAGTTGCCCAGCACTAAGCTGCCTGGATTATGTGGTTGCCATAATGACTTCTCTGTACCCGTGGGACAAATATTTGCACTCGAAATAGCGACAGCAGCCATGCATTTCCTGCTGACATAGAATTAGGTTACACAATGTCATCTGATGTATGCACATGCTGTGATGTGGTTGGTGTGGCCATGCTCTTTTTTCCTCCCTTCAAGTATGCTGGTAAACTGCCACTAGTTACAGATGTCCGCAAGGAGTGCACACTGTGTGAGTGCTGCACATGAATTGAAATTACGATCACCACAGTGATGATAAAGGACACATTGAAAGGTAATCTGACAACACTTATCAAGACTGTCTACAAGTTTTCTGTGAGAGATTTCCTCAGGGTTGACAAAAACCATCTTAGGGACCATTTAATGGGGTGTTACCGCCCACATTATGAGATGGAAGAAAAGGAAGTCATTAGGATTTCTCTGGTGGTGCAAGGTGCTCAAATAGATGGCTTTGAATTGCAGTAGACATAAATATTATCATTCTTTCTGTCTGGGCACATAACTTCTTTGCCAACCTCTCTGTCATCTCTGTAGCACATTAATTTAGGATAGTAACTCCACTCTGACGCAGGAGATGAAAGTGCATGCCAGACATGCTGACCACACTGACTTGGAGAGTGCCACTTTCTTAAATGTGGCAAAAGTCTGTGTTTTGGGCGAAATAAGAGCTCATAGGCAATTTTTATTTGTGATAAACAGAAATATGTGCTGCCAGTGGTCAGACGTCATTGAGGTCGAGCTTCTCAAGCAAGTAGATGCCATCGAGAAGACCAAAGAAGCCAGTGATTAGCCATTATGCGCAGCAGCTTCAGATGGCAAAGTCCAGCTGGGGTTTCTCTGCACAAGGTCACCAAGTGGCATTCCTAAGTAACAGATATTTTTTACCCTAAACTGCTACCCTAGAGTGACTGGAACATGCACCGTTCGTTCCAAGCATGCAGCTGTTATCAAAGCTTAGTTTAGTCAATTATTGAGGCTTAAGATGGTTTTAATGACTGTACATTAGGAAACAATTGCAAAAGAATGTAAAAAAAATTTGAACTGTGTTGACTCTTTGGTGGCATACTGTTGCTATTCCTGAAGTTACGTCCTCAAATGACTTATGCTCCAGGTATTTGAGTAAAAACTATGGGTGTGGAAATATCAATTTTTTAATTTCAAAGCTAATTCGAATAATGAAACCTAAGTGCAAAGCGAATATTTTTCGAATATGAATACTATTGGTATTGCAAAAATCCATTTCTTTTCACCAACCAGAGGTGCAAAATAGTTATACTACATAGACTGCATAGCAAATAATGTACAGGGATATTATGTTTCGTGGTTAACAAAATTCTCTCATACAACACTTTTGTTTGAGAATGTCATAATTGTAGTTACTTAATGTTTCATGAAGCAAGGACAACAGCTCAACATGTTCGAAGAGCAATGACACCTAGTGCATGTCACCATCAATTCAGACATCAAAAAGAGCTGCTTAAGTGTCTGGTATCAGCAGGTCGCTCTTCGCAAGCCGAGCCAACAGTGGGCACCACGCTTACACCATCGCTCAAACGGATCTTCTTTTTGGACCAAAATGTCATCATGCAAATATCTTTGAACCTGCGATTGTGGTAGTGAAAATTTCTGCCACAAGTGAAAATTTCTGCTGGTTGATAAGCTCATCAGAGTCTTTCCACAGTGCTGATGTGGAAGTGGCCCGTTCAGAAGCTTTTGTTGTTGAATGCATACTTCGGTTCCTTGGTGATGAAATTACCCTTCCTTTCTCTAAATCCAAGGGCGAGATCTCGCATTCTGAATGTTTGCTTGCGCTCTCATTATTCGCCTTCACTGTGCTTTCGTCAGCGGTCGTCTGCTTGGTGAAGCGGGAGCGCCAATTGAACACTGCCTACTCACTGATGTAGGAGGTGAAGCAAACATTCAGAAAGTTAGAAGCTGGCGCAATTTCATCCCAGGTTGTTAATCCAGTTTGACATTGAAGCATCCTGGTAGTATTAAAGTACTTTAGAATGAGGTTCCAGAAGCATTGCGAAGTTTGCCACTTGGTGAAATTTGTAGTTTCGAACAATTTAGGCTCTTGGCGAGATTAGCAGTGAACACAGAGGTTTTTACATGGCGATTGGTGTTGTCCAAATGCATGAAGAGGTCACAGTATAGGTACTTAAGCTAGTGTCGGGTAACCATAAGCACCCGCAGGGGCCCCGTGACAGTGTCTCCTTTAACTTCAGATATGCTTCACTGCATGATGATAAATATGCTTCGCCGCATAACACGACTCTGCTGCAGCAAAGGTGACTTAAACCGACAACAGCCGAGAAGGTGCAAATAGCACTGCACTGCCAGGTTCTTGCTGTTGGCCTTATTTTTCTTCTTTTCACAGTGTCCTTACTGTAAGTGCACTCCAGAGTTACAATGCAGGAATATGCATGTGTGCACAAGCTTTCTTTCAAGAGTAACTCACGATCATAAGTTACGTCATCATGGTTTCGTACTATGTTACGGCATCATAAGCGAGACATAATAAAGGGGGCTTCAAAGGCTGCGGGAGAGACTAATCTTTTGTGTGAGATTGTGCTATCCTTGCTGCACGCAGTGCAATATTATATGACTCTCATGTCTATGGTGGCATTGTCGATTATGAATGTTTCCTTACTGCGTTAAAAAAATGTGTAGTGCATCTTTCAGATAATAATGGCATTATAGCTTCAGAGTTGTTCCAAGTTTTGGGGACTTGTTCACTAAAAGTACATTATTAGAAAAGCTCTAGAATGTCTAGGTCATAATTGCATTTGAAGAACTGTAAGTCTTCCTATACATAGCAATTAGTAGCTTACTGTGCGATGTTGAAGGTGGTTTTTATTCATAGGCCCTACGCAGAGAGCAGCAACACAATGCCTGGCATGTGACCAGGGTTCGTAACAGTGTTTGCATTTCCAGTGCTCGTAACTGATTCAAGTATTAATGCATAAATTTGCTTTATGAATTCTTTGTAGACAGAAGGTGCTTGAATATTGGTTGCATGAAATGCGCCAATACACACTGTATACGTATAGGGTGTCTTTTATTACCATACAGATTTTCTTGTTTTCAAGTTATGAGCGCGGAAAATGTGGCATTCTTGCAGAGGAATTCCTCTAATGCACTCTCATTTCTTACAAATCTTGAAAGTTGCACCTAATTCAAGATATTCATCATTGAATTTCACTGGTAAATCGAGGTAATATTGGAACTGAGTGTGCTGGGAGTGCAGAAAAGAAGGTCCCGCTATCTCATCAGATGGAAACATCTTGGCCAGTCATTGTAGCTGCTGATACGACACACTTTGCCTGGCAAGCATGTGCGTCAGTGTGCCATGTCAGGCTATCATTTAAGCTTTGTCCCACACTTCTTGACAGGGCACTGCCGCCTGATGTGGAGGAGGATGCACCAAGTTTTGATTATAATGAATATCTCAAAATAAGTGCAATTTTCGAGATTAAGAAAAAGAAAGGGTGTGCGTTCACATGCGACTGCCTCCAAATATGCCATTTAGAAGGCTGCCGCCCAGTTACTAATAAAGAAGCGACTGAATTTTTCAAAATTAATTTTCTGAAACTCGCATTATTAGCAGCATAGTGTGTCCACTTCACCTAGAAACTCCTTTGCAAAAACGCCGGGCTCTCCGTGCTCAAATCTTTTTGCTAAATATCTGCATGGTTAAAAAAAAGTAGATATGCACAATTGTTTATGCATGAAAGTCGTACACTATCACTTTTCAAGATTTTTGCCCTTCTATGCAACACCAGAAAAATTGGAAATAGAAGCTTCAGGTGACCTATCTGATTTGTTGCAAGTTGCATGGCCATATTATTGTTTTAATTTTTCGCTATTACCTTTTACTGTGATGTCGCCACTGCAGCAGCTCGATCTCGATGGCTGTGGCTTTTCATTCCAGGTCACAAAGCTGCACCCAGGTAGAGGCAGATTCCAAAAATGCTTGTGTACTTAAGTACAGCTGCACATTACAGAATCCGAGGCCCTCAACAATCATCCGTAGCCCACGAGTTCCTTATATTTTATTGGGATTGAAGAGCAACGTTTGTGCTATATCCCTCTATTTCAGACGAAATAATGTGCATGCAAAATTATATCTTCATTACTTTACACCATAGTACCAATATCTGTCGTGCGTTGATTTTTGATGTCTTTGCATTTGCTATAGCAAGGATTTTTAAACATAAGCCACAAAAGAAAAAATAAATGGTCAAAGAACCAAGAAATGGTGTGTAGCAGCTCCCTTCTTTTTTTAATTGGTGGCAAGTTTTGCACTCGTTGTGTACTTCAATAGAAGTGTTACCTTCCTGCTTTGGAACTTTGTGGTTTTGTTCTGCCAGCTGCTTGACCAAAACAAGCAAAATGTACTTCGGATATTCCACAATTCTGTATGCATTTGGTACAATAAAATTTGTTTCAAGAATGGACAAATGCAGTGATGGTTGTATTGAAAACTGCAACATGCCGATTTTAGTTTCATGCTTCATTAATTTTCTCAGAGCCCCAAAGAAAGCATGCGAGGTTTGAAAATATATCATGCGACGAAGTGCTGGCCTGCCATGATATTAGTGCACTCGGTCTAGAGAACTGATTGATGCTGCACATACATTGAACATGGTGGCCATGACCATCCCTCATGAATTGGCATTCCCTGCCTAAACCACCTCACCAACACAGCCTGTTAACAGCAAGGAAGCTGTCGAGGCTTCCAAGAATTTCTATGCACTATAAGTATCACCCTACTGAAATTACTCCATTTGTTTGCTGACAATTGTCTTGACAAAAGTGGAAGCCGAATCAGTTGTGTTCGATCAGTTTTATTTACATACAACCTATTATAATGGGGACCTTTCTTCCCCTCTTCAACTATTCCACAGCTGCTGCTGCCATCTTGCATGCCACATCGAGGAGGGGGCGGGGGCAATGTACATGGCAGGTGCATGGGAGGATTTTCCAAGGAACTCTGGAAAGCTGTAATCAAATTGTGGTCAAAGTTTAAAAAGTCTTAAATACAAAAAGGGTGAAGAGTATTGTAACCTTGTACATGATCACACCACATGTTTCAGCTGCAGCTGTAAGTGCCTTGTCTCAACCAAGCTACAGTTCTTGCAATGTTCCACTTTGTGATACTCAGTATGAATTGATAAGACTAGCTGCTATTCTAGTGGTTGTGCAGGCCACAAGGGAACAGTGCCTGGCCTTTGTGCTCGTATGTGTAAATTTCTCTCTTTCGGCCTCGCCCAAGTCACACCAAAATGTTATCCACAAGTGTCGTGCCAAAAAGGCCTGGCAACATCTCGTATTAAGCCGTTTGACCCATTTTATTGCACTGATGCACACGGTGCAACCAAATGTAGGAAATGACATCGCCCAGGTGATTAGTAAATTACCCTTCTAAAATACCACAAGAGCAACTTTGCTGTGGCAAGAGCCTTAGCAAAAACATAAGAGACACAAAAATGAAGGAAAAGCGACACCTTCAAGTTCCCGCACCAACTCACCGTGACAAGCACAGATTTTGACAGTGTCTGTTTAAGCTTAGTTATTTGGAGATACATGCAGTTGAATGCTTTTACGAGCATTGAGATGCCCCACTATGCTAGCTTGCCTTTTATGGCTATAGAAAGTTGTATACTGCCACAAGTCTGCCTATTCCGATTAGAATCTATATTGAAGCTGCTTTGAGCAACAGGTGGTATTCTATTTCAGCGCTAATGATACATTGAGAGTAGTGTGCCTGGAAGGAATAGAAAAAAGCATTGCAGAAGCTGCAGTACTTTGTGCTCGCTGAATGATCACACGAGAAGGTAAAGATGCCATCAGAAAGCATCTTTCGTATGGAGTCTCTTTAAAAGAAAAACACTACAACTAGACATGGTGACAGTTGTGGGCAAACTAAAATATAATGATAGTTCAAGGTGCGGTATGGCATGTTTATGCTATTTCTAAAAAAATAAACACGGCAAGTGTGTCCATGCCAACAATTGACACAGGATGTGCAGATGCAAAACTGCAATACAGCACCACGCCGTCAAAACGACAGTATGCAAGTGGTGGTCCAGCATCAAAACTTCAATGTCCCTACACTACAACACTGGGAGGCCATGCTGCGTGACAGAAGCCTGGGTGGCCAGCAGGCACTGCTCTGTCGGGCACAGGACGTGGCAGCAACTATTTCTCCTAAGGATTCAATGAACGGATTTCTCTACCTCACCCGCCATGCGATGCACCATGTGAGGGAATGACAATGCCACTACTCTCACAGGATATGGATGGTGCACAACACCACCTTGAGCATCGGAGCGCACGTCTGCCTGTGAGCTCTGTGTACTACAAACACAAGTGGTGCATGCAAGGTAACATTTAACACATCACTGCCAAATGTCATCAATGAACAGAAGCAGCAAAGAAAGCTGCTTACATAATTTTCACAGTGTGTCGGAACTGCATATTTTTTACATCCTGTCTGCATGCCGCATTGTTCATCACTGCTAAAAAGTGCATAGTTGCATGGTACTTTTTTTCGATTTTGTGCACTTTCTTTTGTCTTTTGTCTTGAAAAAATAAAGCAGATGTCTCTCAATGAGCCGTAAGTACTAAAGTTGCTCAAAAGGGTAGTTTACTGAATTGATTGCATTTGAGTACTGCAGGCCTAGTTTCTTTCGGTCTTTCTCTTTTAAAGGCTCGGCACAAGTTAGCTGAAACGCCCTGTATACTGGACAGCTTGCCTGGCTGCCCGCACCACCGAGGCGGGGTATCTTACGTTTTTGTGGTGCACTTGTCGCCGTCTCGTAGCACTGGTCGTCCATCCTTATCGCGCACACGCCAGAGTCGTCTGGTGTTCCAATTGGCTGCAGCAAAGCGGACAGCTCTGGCGGGCAGGAAAAAGTGGTCCGCGAGCGATCGGGCTTGCTGCCTCGTTTAACGCCTGCTTTTATACGCCTGGCCAAGAGCTTTGCCCGGTTTAGCCGCTCCGTCTTCAGTATGAACGTGCCTTTAGAGTAAAAAATCAACAGCTTACGCTTCCACATTTTTTGCTTGGTAGCTACATTCAATTTGCTTGCTCCTCGTCTTTTAGATGTCTAGGCTCCTCACATTTTAACGTGGCTGAATAGTGCACAAATCAGAAACGAGAGTTTCTGTGGCCTAGCCTTCTCACACTTGCAAGGATACCATCCAAAATTGACCTATTTTTCTTATGAGGTGCCCACTGATTATGAGGATGCTGACATCGAAGGATCTCGAGTGGTTCTCTAGCATTTTGGTGACAAACGGAATACAGTAAATGCCGAGCTACAACTGACTTGATATCTGTCAGCACCAATGAACGCAGTAGTTAGTATTCTCACTAAATTGAGAATCCAGCCCAACAGCAGATGGACACCAGTGGTTTGAATCCCCCATGTTGGCAAATTTAACTGGCTGAAATCAAGCATTTAAGAGACACGCACTTAGTTCCATCCCTTCAATCTGTGAGCATAATGAAGATCAAAGGTCAGGTTATGTGGCTGCAGCACCTTCTGTTCATGCAGCATACCTTGTGTGCAAGCCACATCTATTTACAACAGAAACAGCGCTTTTCCACCCGTGAGCAAATGTTTGGAGTTAAAATATGGTAGAATTTTTTATCCAGCCAACGCGTGCACGCTGAAATCCAAGTGGTACAGCCAATATGTGCCTGTTTAATCACTGCAATGCATTGAGACACTTCCGACAACGCACGGCTGTACCAGAAAAGGTTTTAATTTTTTTCACGAATGCTATGTACTTATGAACTTTTATGAATGTACCTGCAGCTTTCGCAGGCTTTCGAGTAGCTCGAGCGTAAAGTGGCCTGTGTGTTATTGCTATTCAGCCGGAGTGCAATAGGAGCCAGTCAAATGAGTAAAACATGAAGTCAATGTGCACACAAAGACTACATGTACCCTTGCATGACTTCGTGCTACAGGTAGCTAACAGCTTCCAATTCACAGTTCTTGTAATATGCTTGTGGCAGCCATCTACAGTGATCTATTTGATTTAACGGGGATGTGTATGTTGGCTGAAAAAGAGAAAATATGCTAGGAAATATATTAACACCGATGGATGCAATATATCCTTTCCGGTAGAGTTTTGCACAGAAAAGTTAGCAGATTCCATGCATATGTGAAAATCGGTTATAAGTGAAGCCTTTGTAATGTTCAGTAAAATGCAACCACTCGTTCACTTCTATAACTCTGCACACAATGCATGTCCTGGTCTCGTTTAGTTCATTTTTGTCCATACTCGGTTGCTTTCGATGCTGACTTTCCAACTTCTCTGTGGCTGACTTCTTAAATTTCCTGTTGTATACTTAATTTCTTGCCTCTTGTTCTACGTGTCTACCCAGTGGTACATGTTGAGCTGCACTTAACAGGTAATCCAAGTTGCCATTTGGCCACATGCCAAGCAGCACATATCCAGTGCCATACACAGTGACCAATATTGGCAGGACTGCAGCAGCCACCACCCACTAAGCAAGGAAGACGCAAAGAGGGTTTCGTTTTAAGAACCGCTCATTAAAGTTATTCAATCAATCAATCAAAAATATGTAGCAGCTTGCATATGTAGGAATGCGATTTATTCGCGATGCTAATAATTTGATCACCTGTTTTGGTAGCTGTGGGAACGAGAATTTTAGACATCTAACCGCACCAAAATTCAGCTATTATGAAAACGCGGAATTTCGATCAAAAGAGTCCATTTGCCGCTGTGGTGGTTTGAAGGACGGCGACAGAATAAACCAAACATTGTAGAAAGGGAAGTAAACAATCTGCGCAACAGCTCTATCGCGTGTTTGACAAAGAAATTGACGAAAAAATGTGCTTAACGTGATTCAGAAACATGTCTACACAGGAACGTTCAATGGTAGAAATTACACTTCACCGCTACAGAGTAGCGAAGTTGCCCTGAATAGTGGGACCAATATTTTCCGACCGCCCAACAAAGGGTGAAGTGCGCACAGTATGTACGGCAACACTTGCTTTGTTCACCGCAGTAATGTCACCCTGTAATGGAGACAACTACGACAAACGGTCCGCATTTCTTCAGCAGCGAGGAAAAGTGAAAAATTTTTTTACCGAGTCAGAAATAAGCCAAGCGTGTTCCTGACGGTATGTAACGGCATGCCGCTGGAAAAAAGGGGTCCATACCTCGGGGTTCAAATTCCGCAGACACGGCATGCGCTTCAGCGTAGCCGTCAATTTGCGGTTGAGCAAGCGACGTTTTTGCATTTTCTGTTCCGCATCAGCATCATCTAGCCAGCGAGAGAGCACCTTGAAAACCAGCACGACGGGCGCCGTCTCGCTGAACAATCAAGGCCTAAAATTTAAAAGAAAACACAACTATTAGCGCTTATTGTTTCAAATTTTGTGATTTCAGTAGACTTACCTTGATGTTGTTGCATATTTCTTGTAGATCCATGTTGCTTTCACGGTCATTTCCGCCAACATAAAGAACGGCGAAATCGACACGCTCGAAGCGAATCGTGGAGACAGCCCACGCCAGCCACACTGAATTGTAGCCAGCAAAACTGAATGTGCAGTCTTTAATAGACTCAATTAGGCGCAGGCACGACCTATTAAAGAATTTAACCTGACTCGCCGACAATGACGCCGCGCAAGGACGGCATGAGTGAACACGATCCAGCGAGGCGTAACAAGACCACGCGAACGAACCTACGTGAGCCGGCAGAAACCACAGGGATTTAGCAGCAGCACCTAGCAGCGTCTTTTCCTAGGCGTACAAGTACCTATCTGGAGGCAGGGAGTACGGCACTGGCCCACGTCACATCCGGTTTGCCTCTAAACCGGGTACAGCCGGCCTGCGGGGATACGCTTCTCACCCACCCGTGTGGCAGCGACCTCTGCCGGCCATCGTGGGCATTCATTGCAGGCAGCGCCACGCTCGTCCATTGAAAAGAGCTGGTGCAGTGCACACTAGCCAGTATATTCTAGGCACTATAGTTCCGTCTGTCACAATGATTCATTTTCTACTAGAAGAAAAGCTGTTTTAGCTTTATTATTACGTGACAACATGTTTTGTTTAACTATGAGAACTTGTTATTGTGTGTACGACTACATGTTACGTAAAAAAGTATCAGCGGGCCGCTAAAGTTGGAGGACAGACGACAAGGTTCGCGCTCGCTTTGAAACAGTTGGTCGTCTGTTCTTATATTTCTTCGCTTGATCATGCATCGTGGGTGAGTAAAGATGTAATATGCTTGAATGGAAACATTTTATGAAGATATTACTTTGAGAACGCGTTATTTGCGTAGCCATATCCACGTTTTAGACGAAGCCTCTTACAACACCAGCCAACACGAGCCTATACCGTCATTCCCATGACGGCACGGTACCCTCTTAAGAAACTCCCATAGACGGTGGCGCCAGATTACGCTCTAGGTGTTATAGTGAGAGACTCTATGGGAGCTGCAATGGGAGCGCTGGTGCGTGCGTCTATTTGTCGTACAAAAATCCCTCACGTGACCTGATCCTAGGTGCCTAGGGATAGCATCGTTTAGGGATTTTTGAGAAGGCGCGATGCTGGCGCCAAGGTTGGCTGGTGCCGAGCGACGCCGTAGCGTGTTCGTCCTCGGCGTGATCGTTCTCTGGACCGCGCGTTGTTCAACATTGCTCATGTGATCGTGCGTGCGTTGCTTGTGTGTTGGTTGTAGATTCTGTGTTACTTGGCGGAAAGCCGTGAGTAGTGGCGGTGCGGCAGTGCGGCTTTGGCCTCGGTGAGCACTGGCACTACAGAATCTGCGTTGTGTTAAAACCCCTCAATCTCCCAAAGTAGCGCCATTAACTTCCCTCCTCCTCCGCTCGGCGCGGCCTCGACGGTGGCGCCGCTGGTGGTGGGCCTGCCGTAGCAGACGACGGCTAACACGCTACGGGAGGAAATCCGCGGAAACGTTCGTTCGAGTCCTGCGGAGCAGTTTTTTCAATCTAGATCTTGCTTTGTCAGTCGGTAACTGGCCTTAAGAATGTCGTGTCGGATTTGCGGAAGAAATAGAGAAAAGCACCATTATTCAAGGCGTATTTAAGGCGTAAAGCGCGCGCACGTTGAAAGTTCGTGTTGCTGAAACACGACACAAGCACGCGGTGTGCTCAGACACGCGAGTAATTACCATAGTTTCAGGTTTTGACAGCGCGAAAGTATGTGCACGTGGTTTCGTAGGTTAATTTACGTACCTGCAGGATGCTTTTGTTCGGCCGGCGCGTGAGAGATTCCGACTGTCTGCGGTCAGCAATGCCTGGCAGCAGGGCCGTTTCTGTTCCGTGCCTTTTACAGATGTACGTAGCTCATGCACAGGTTGTGGTGGCCATGAGCAACGTTTTCACACATAGGCGGAATAGATAATTTTAACAACGTACCAGCATATGAAATCGTTATTTATTTATTACAGTGCAAATGGTTAGAATTTGATAGAAAAGAAAGAAGGAACTTGATGGGACAACTGGAAAGAGGTTCAGAAAATAATTATCCCCCTCCCTCATTGGCACCAGCAACACTTTTGTTGAAGTGCTAATTTTATCTCTGTATACTACGTGCGTCTGTATTCTTTTGCGTTGTAAGTTTTCACAAGGAAGCAGTGTTGCGTTAACTGGAACAGTCAAGGCACACAAGACAGAAGAAAAGTTGATTCTTGGGTTTTACATCCCAACACCACGATCTCATAAGGCACGCCATAATGGGGGCTCTGGATTAATTTTTTTTGCAGCTGGGGTTCTTTAACGCACCCCCAATGCACTGGACACGGGCCCGTTTTGACACGGGCGTCAAAAGAAGAGGTTGGAGGAGCCGTGTCACTTCACAAAGCCGCGCGTTCTTTGCCACTTGCTCGAAGTCAGCCCGCCCGATCTTGTGAATCCACACTTTTCTTCGTTTTGCGTTGCGCCCGGCGGATGGTAAAACAAAAAGCTTTTTGCCGTCACTGGGTCTGTTGTGGCAACCGTAGGCGCAGCAGCACGGCATCGCAATTAAGCACTCGGCCCTAACACATTGTATAAAACTACCGCGCTCCTTCAAACCGCCTGCCGTACTTCGTCGCACACGCCCAAGAATGGGGGTCGCAGGCCCAAGATTGGGGGTCGCAGCGCGCTGGAAAGAAAAGATTGTAAGGAAGCAGACGCGCCCCTGTGTATGTGCCGTCTGAAGAGGAAGACGAAGGGCCGTGCCGTGATCTCGAGCGACCCCGTGCTTCGGACAGCCCTTGCAGTGCCTTGTTTTGCCTAGCGTTCCACAACGTCGTGAACGAGAATAAACCTCATCGCATTTGGTGGAGGTTGCTGAGATCCTTCGCCTCGTCCTGGAGCTCCGCACTCGAACCCTGCCAACAAGATCGCCTTGCACTATGCCTGATCCCGCCACCTCGTTGCCCGCCCCACCGGCTGCCACTGCCATCTGCGCCGGCGTCCCTCGTCAGCGCGACCCACCCATTTTCAGTGGGACCGCCGAACACGACGTGGAAGACTGGCTCTCATCGTACGAACGTGTAAGTGCCCATAACCGATGGGATGACCAGTCTAAGCTGACCAACGTGCCGTTCTACCTCGCCGACGTAGCCAAACTTTGGTTCTTCAACCACGAATCAGACTTTACAAGCTGGTCCGCCTTTAAGACTCTGTTTGCAGAAGTGTTTGATCGCCCAGCTGTGCGTACGCTACGCGCTGAACAGCGTCTACGCCAGCGCGCACAGCAGCCTGGAGAAACATTCCCCAGCTACATCGAGGATGTTCTCGATTTGTGCAAGCGGGTCAATCCCAGCATGTCAGAGGATGACAAGATCAAACACATCCTCAAGGGCATCGAGGACAGCGCATTCCAGATGTTGCTGGCCAAAGGCCCAACTAGCGTATCCGTCCTCATTAACCTCTGCCAGAGCTTTGACGAGCTGCGCCGCCAACGTTCCATCGCCCGCCAGAACATCCAGCACGCCGATTCCGTCTCCAGCATCGCGGTTTCTACCGAATTCACCAACTCGACCCTCTCGCAGCATATCAAAGATTTTATCCGTGAAGAGGTGGCCAGGCAGCTCTCGCTACTGCCTCACAGTGACGCACCTACGGCAGCTTTGCCTCCAACGCTGCAGGAAGCCATCCGAAATCACATATCTGAAGCGCTTCCTGCAGCTCCTACAACCCCCCCCACCCAACCCTATGAGTGTGCCTCTGGCCCATACCAACTTTGCCAACCACCCTACGTCGCTGCCGCTCAGTTATGCAGCCGTGGTTGCACGGCCACCTGCGCAGACCGCTTCCTTTCCATCGCCCATGAATCCGGCTTCATTTCAAGTTGCCCGACCGTCACCACACTTTTTTCGTCCCACCGAGACGTGGCGCACTCAAGACAACCGGCCTATCTGCTTCGCCTGCGGCATTGCTGGCCATGTGGCACGCTTCTGTCGCCGCCGCGCCTCAACTGCGTGTACCAGCTTTGACAGGCCCCGCTACGCACCACAATACGCCGCCATGCCTCCATTATCACCGCGACGTCTCGACACTGATCGCCGGTTGGAAACTCGGCGTTCCCCTTCCCCTCGTCGGCGTTCGATTTCGCCCCTGCGTCGTCGAGTTCCCACTGAAGAGGGAAACTGACTGCTGCAGTTCCTGAGGCAAGAACTGCAAATACGTCGATTTTCTCAAGACCTCAATCTTCGCCGCAAAATGCAATTACCGTTTTTGTAGAGGGAGTACCAGCAGTGGCACTAGTCGATACCGGAGCAGCCGTTTCCGTCATTCACGAGGGCCTTTGCCGCAAGCTACGAAAAGTGACTACAGCTCGCTCTGGCCTGGTGCTCGCCACTGCCAGCGCGCAGCGAATCCACCCTTCAGCTGTATGCACGGCCCGTGTCGTCATCAACGACGTTCTGTACATAATCGAGTGTTTCGTGCTACCATCGTGCTCTCACGACCTCATCATTGGTTGGGATTTCCTGTCACGTCATCATGCTGTCATTGACTGTTCACGTGCAGAAGTGTCGCTTTTACCACTATGTGAATCACTGCCGACCAGCTCTCCTCACTTTGCCGACAAACTCACTGTTGATGCCGACACAACCGTACCTCCTGAGTCGTCGATGGCTGTTGTCTTGTCGTCTGATTCCGCATCTGACGCCACCGTAGTGTTCACGCCGTCCGATGTGTTTGCTCAACGCAAGGGCATTGTTCTTCCGTTTGCCGTGCTTACTGTAACCTCTGGCTCAACTGTGATGCTGGTCACCAACTACTACCAGTACCCGATCAGCCTACTGCGTGGAGAGACGGTAGGATACTTTCAAGCGGTCGACTACGTCGACGACTTCGATGTTCCTGCCACCTCCCTCCGTCACCTTGACGCCATCGCTTCGGTCTCCGGCTCATCACCTTCAGTGGGTTTTGACAAGGCCATCGACCCTGCACTTTCCCCATCTCATCGCCGCCAACTTCTCGCTCTCCTTCACAAGTTTGTCTCTTCTTTCGACTGTCATCAGACGTCACTGGGCCGTGCCACCGGTGTTTCTCACATCATCGACACTGGTTCCCACTCCCCCTTGCGACAGCGCCCGTATCGTGTCTCTGCCGAAGAGCGCCGAATCATCACGGAGCACGTGGACGACATGCTCCAACGTAAAGTCATCCGTCCCTCTCAAAGTCCTTGGTCTTCACCTGTCGTATTGGTCAGGAAAAAAGATGGCTCCATTCGCTTTTGTGTCGACTACAGACGCCTAAACAAGATAACGAGGAAAGACGTTTATCCTCTGCCTCGAATCGATGACGCTCTCGACTGTTTACAAGGCGCAGAATACTTCAGTTCCTTGGATCTGCGCTCCGGGTACTGGCAAGTCCCCATGGCCAAGCCTGACCGTCCGAAAACCGCATTCGTTACACCCGATGGCCTCTACGAATTTAACGTCATGCCCTTCGGGTTGTGCAACGCGCCTGCTACTTTTGAGCGTATAATCGACACCATCCTTCGTGGCCACAAATGGAAGACCTGTTTATGTTACCTCGACGACATCGTCGTCTTCTCAACCGATTTTCCGACGCACCTCGCTCGCCTGCATGACATTCTGACCTGTCTCGCCTCTGCCGGTCTACAGCTTAACCTCAAAAAGTGCCGCTTTGCTGCAAGCAAGCTAACTATATTGGGTCACGTTATCTCAAAAGACGGCGTCCTCCCGGATCCAGACAAGCTCCGCGCTGTTGCAGAGTTCCCAAGGCCCACGTCTATCAAAACCCTCCGAAGTTTTATTGGCTTATGTTCTTATTTTCGTCGCTTCGTACGCAATTTCGCATCCATCATGGCGCCTTTGACAAGTTTACTTTCCGCCAGTAACGGCATAGCAGCATGGTCACCTGAATGTGATGCAGCATTTCAGCAATTGCGCCACTTGTTGACCTCACCACCGATTCTTCGCCACTACGACCCTGATGCTCCCACGGAAGTCCATACTGACGCCAGCGGAGTTGGCCTTGGCGCGGTCTTAGCGCAACGGAAAGCTGGCTATGATGAATACGTCGTCGCTTATGCGAGCCGTACTCTAAAGAAAGCAGAATTAAATTACTCCGTCACAGAAAAGGAGTGTCTAGCGATCATCTGGGCATTAAGCAAGTTTCGCCCATACCTTTACGGCCGTTCTTTCGCCGTTGTTACTGACCACCATGCCCTTTGTTGGCTTTCTTCCTTGAAAGACCCGTCTGGACGCTTGGGACGTTGGGCGCTTCGCTTGCAAGAGTACGACATCCGCGTCATGTACCGCTCTGGTCGCAAGCACTCCGACGCTGATGCGCTCTCTCGCTCCCCACTGACGCCTGATTTGGCGTCGTTGTCAGCTTCCTCGTCCACCCTGTCACCGTTCACCATCCCTGACATGCTCACAGAGCAGCGCAAGGACCCATCCCTTGCAATGTTACTCGACTACCTTGCTGCTCCGTCTGATGTCCCTTCGACACGAGCGCTGCGTCGCCAAGCAACCCACTTCTCAGTGCGGGACAACATTCTATATCGCCGAAATTACATGCCCGACGGACGCAAATGGCTCCTCGCTATACCTCGTCATATGCGCTCTGACGTCTGCGCGTCTTTTCACGCTGACCCCCTAAGCGCTCATGCCGGCGTCCTCAAAACTTACACAAGGTTGCGTCAGCGCTATTATTGGAGAGGCATGTACAACTTTGTGCAAAAGTACATTCAGTCTTGCACTACATGCCAACAAAGCAAAACACCTACACAGCGTTTCACAGGACCGTTGCAGCCGCTGCCATGCCCGTCTCGTCCGTTCGACCGCGTCGGCATCGACCTCTACGGCCCGTTTCCATGCAGCGGGCGTGGAAATCGGTGGATTATTGTCGGCGTAGATCACCTAACTCGCTACGCTGAGACTGCAGCACTGCCAGCAGCGACCGCCCGTGACGTTGGTTTTTTCATCCTTCGCAATTTTGTCCTTCGCCACGGTGCTCCCCGAGAATTACTGAGTGATAGGGGCCGTGTCTTCCTGTCGGAGGGCATCCAAGCCCTCCTCGCTGAGTGCAGGATAATTCATCGCAAATCGACCGCGTACCATCCCCAAACCAACGGTCTTACCGAGCGCTTCAATCGCACACTTGGCGACATGTTGCGGATGTATATTTCATCCGACCACTCCAACTGGGACACCGTACTCCCCTTTGTTACGTTCGCGTACAACACCGCGACGCAAGCGACCACCGGCTTTTCCCCCTTTTTCCTTGTGTATGGCCGTGAGCCATCATGCCCTTTGGACACCATACTGCCGTACCAACCTGACGCTACAGAGTATACTCCGCTTTCCGAAGTCGCCAAATATGCTGAAGATTGCCGTCAGCTGGCACGTGCCCTGACTAGTGAGACTCAAGAACGTCAAAAGACAAGACATGACCGTGCTCATCAACCACCGCCCAACTTTGTTCCTGGTTCACTTGTGTGGCTTTGGATACCAGCCAACATTCCTGGCCTTTCTTCCAAACTCCTGGCGCGTTATCACGGTCCATACCGTATAATCGAGGCCACTTCACCGGTCAACTACATCGTCGAGCCGCTCACCGTGTCACCAGACCTGCGTCGTCGTGGGCGAGAGACAGTACATGTCAACCGCCTGAAACCGTACTACGACCCGCTCATCTTCTCCGCGCCCTGAGTCGCCAGGATGGCTACGCTTAGCTCCCGGGGCATTGTAATGAAGCAGACGCGCCCCTGTGTATGTGCCGTCTGAAGAGGAAGACGAAGGGCCGTGCCGTGATCTCGAGCGACCCCGTGCTTCGGACAGCCCTTGCAGTGCCTTGTTTTGCCTAGCGTTCCACAACGTCGTGAACGAGAATAAACCTCATCGCAAGATATACAAAAGCGCGGCGCCTGCTCTGCGCCGGAAAGAAAAAAATATACGAAAGCGCAGGGCCCGCTTTCACGTGACACAGATTGACCAATGGGGGAGCGGAGGAGGCTGGGGCGAGAGGAGGAGTGGAGGAGGAAGCGCCTGGGTGAGCGGGGTGGCGGAAAGATCTAAGAATGGCGCTACTTTTGGAAAATTGAGGGGCTTTACGTTGTGTGACCCGTGCTTTCTTGACAATTGAAATATCGAAGTGGCCTAGCGCCTCGGCAGCGAAGTTCTGCGAACCGCAATGTGGCGTCGCCGTGTCCGACTTTGCTTAACGGACATCGAGGGATGTGCTGCTCGCTGCAAGTCATGTAAATGCAACTGTGTCGACCGCCCACTGTTCAGCGCTGAATGTGTGTTTGGTGTGCTGTACTTGAAACGAATGGTGCAGCCGTGCAGCGGGGGTGGCGGAGGAGCAGAGTGGCTTCGGTTTTGCGCGTTCACGGACATGTGCTCCCGTCTAGGTCTCATTCGCGGCTGTCGCTGGATTCTCGCGTGCTAGCTTCTTGCCTAGTATGAAGTTTACGACGCTAACACACAACATGTTCACGTTTTCCCGCGCTATATGTCATTCGCATGACGACCGAGTTGAAAACGAGACAAATGTCTGTGTTATTTGCATTTGTGTGTTGTAAATTCTTTCTATTGTGGAAGTTCTGGGAGTCTTATTACGCAAGGAGTGCGAATGTAAACATAAACACATATGTGTGTCTGAAATTTTGAATTACCCATAATACCCTTTACGATTGATAAGTGGGCTACACGGCCTGTGTGAATCAGCTATCGTATGTTGCGACGCCCCATCGTGTGGTAGAATGATGCATGGTGCGCGTTTATTTCTGTACTGTTCTAAAAACCATTTGTTTATTCACTCAATACAAATGTACGACTTCTTCGCCGCAGTACAGCTTGGTTATGCGGTGAAGCATACTAAAAGCGGGAGGGGGCCGCTATCAGCCAGCATAATATGTCCACTTAGGCAACCTCAGAGGCGGCGGGTGCGCGAGTGTATAATTAAAGAACTCTTATTATGTCCAGTGACAGTGATCATTAACTGTAGCACCAAAGTAGTGGACCACTACCAGAACAAAGGCATGTAGTGTGCCCATCTCAATTCTTGTGCTTATGCCAGTCTTTTTTACAGCAATAGCTGGTATGGACTAACTACCCTAGTTGTTCTGATGTCTATTGGTGTTGTCACTGGAATTCCCGAATTTCTTGCTAGAATATTGCAAATGAAGTTCGCATTGTGCTGCAAGGATTCAAACATACAATCAAAAGAGTGGCAGTCCACAATTCTGCATTTCAGCCACTCTGCTAAAGGTACAGTCGTGGTCAGGGGCGTAGCCAGGGGGGGGGGGGGGGCTTATGGGGCTTGAGCCCCCCCCCCCCCCGAAATTTTTTCGTGCTGTCCATGCACCGCCGACCAAAGCGACCCCCGGCGCCGGAAATCACTCTGGATTTTGTCTAGAATGTCTTTTTGACGCTCGAAAAGACATTTAACCGCGAAGATTGCGAACTCGGGCTGGATTTCGTTGCAACGCCCATACACCGGCAGTCACATAACGCCAAGCAGTGCCATCCGAGCACAAAGTTTCAAGGGCGCTTTGATGGTGAGCGGGCTCGCCGCGGCATCTCACTGAGGCCACGGAATCTATGGAGCGCATGGATATCAAATGCGAAACTTTATGGGTATAAATCTCATAAGCTCTTGATGTGAAACGTGCATTGAAATTTCCAAAGTTGTGCTTTAAATTTTCTATTGCGGAACTTTGTGGGTTTAATGTTGTTATAAACATTTGACGCCAAAGGCCCACTGACTTTTCTAAAGTCTTACATCGGAACACACAACGAGACAAGCCAAATCAACACACTAGCAGACGAGTTGACAAAGCACGCAGCGAGGTCCAATGAGGCGATGCGTCGGGGTGGTTCATTTGTGCCGTCATGTCACATAAAAAAATATCAACATTTTTTTTAACCTACGCCACAACATCCATGTCAAGACACTAAAGCCAGCCAAAGTAATTACGTTCTTATTTATTTTTTCTACTTTGACTTTTATTCGCGGAGGACACATTGAGCCTCTTCAATTTTCTTTTTTTGTTCTCGCTACCCTACCCGCGGGCTGCCAGAGCGAGCCAGAGCGCATATGTTTTTCTCGTATGGCCCCGACAACCGCGCGGTTCACTTCGGTGGGCACTCGGTTTGCTTTGGCCGAGTGGATTTTCACCTGACCGAGTTTTGGAAGCTTTCTGGCCAGCAGACAAGAAACAAAAAAGAATGGTCGCTCGCCGCCATCACTGTGGGGACTCGAAGGATTGCACCGCATTTCCGGAAAGTCTTGTTTCGCCGGTGTAGGATACTGAGCCGTATGCGTATGGTTCTCAGTGGGCCAAGCGTCTCATTTTTTCTTCGGTAATAATTCCGTAGCCCCATTAGGTGCCCGATGTAGACATTCGATTCTGGCCAACATACTTTCCTATGCGTTTTTTTTTCATTTCGGTGCCTCCGCCCCACAGAAAAATAATTCATTCTTGCGGCGCAGCGAATTGTCGCATGGTGAAAGTTCGATTTTGATACTTCTTTTGCGGAAAGTAATGGGCGACGGGACGCTTCAGTTGCCGGATACGTTTATTATATTATTGCGAAAGCAATTATATGGACACTCCAGGCGCATTCCTGCCGTCGCCGTCGCCCTCATGTTTCGTATAAAGTCCAAGGGTGATAACATCGTGACCACGCGCTGCATGCTGTATGTGCGAGTGAAAGCGTAGGAGGGGAGGTGGAATGGGTGAGCCGACGATGGTGGCTCAGTCTTGTGTGCGCAAAGGAAAAAAGCGGGCAGGAAGCGCGCCGCCTTCCGTCGCGCGCAATACATCGGGGGGAGTGGATGGAATGGGGGTGGAATCTAGGATTCTGTGAATCTATGATTGTGCAACATGTTTATTTGCCTTGTTTGACGCATTATATACAGTTGCTTTTTCTTACATACATAGACTCATTGGAGACTTATACGTATACTTAAATATCTTGTTGCGAGGTTTTGTGTATATATGCAGTGAACTTTGTTTCTAGTGACACTTTTTGTCCTTTATCAAGCCGTATTTTCGCATTTGTATATCCCACTGTATCTTTGAATTTCTAATGTACGAGGGTGAGTCAAATGAAAGTGGGCCTACCCTAACCGCGCAATAATGGTTTGGTTCATTATCTGCGAGGCATGCGCGTAGGAGAACGGCATGTCTCATTTACAAAAGTTACACGCAGGTGTGAAGATAAATGTTCTTTAATGCTCTCATACACTGGGTTGAATATGGTTGCGTCACATAATGGACACTTCAAAAGTTGAGCAGCTCGGTGTCGCGAAGTTTTTGACAGCTAAAGGTGTTTCCAAAACAGAAATTAATCGCCGTATGGCTGCCGTTTACGTTGAACACGGCATCTCATTGACCACTGTGAAGCGTTGGAGCAAACGGTTTAAAGGACGTTGTACAGGCATTCCAAGACCGGGCCAAAACCATCGTGCAATCACCCCCAACACAATTTCAAAGGTTCATGAGCTGATGAAACAAGAACGGAGGATACCCACGAAACACAAAACCTCTTAAAAACTTCTTGAAATGGCTACAAACGGCTATAGACGTCTTGGTCTATGCTAAGACTGAAAATAGAATTTCTTCTAAACATAACCTCAGCACTTGGAATATGCTAGCATATATTCTATCTGCGGCAAAACCCACTACGGGTGTCACTAGAGTCTGTTTTGGCAAACGCATTCAGAATGTCTAACTCAAGAACTTTTCTAGATCTTTTTGTCTAAAAGTGCATAAAATGCCAAACGACGTGTTAAATGTGCGGTTACCGTCGGCTGTCGACGTTAGCGAATAAAAGACGCCTCAGACAAATCAAACTCGTTCGAAATTGGCTTTAATATTCAATAATTTCACACCAGAACTTCAACAATCAAGGGCGTGTTATTGTTTTCCATACAGGGCGCGCACACGACGCCTGGAAACCATTCTATGCTCGCGCAGCAGCAGGAGCGAAATGCCGGTGTTGCACAGCGGTGTCACAGAGCCACCGCGCTGCGACCACTTCGGCGGCACAATCCAAATTTGTCGGACATCTCATTCTGTGCTGGAAACACTGGGAGGCAGGAAGTTTGAAAAAAACGGCCACTCCCGCCCGCAATGTCTTGGTCGTGGGTTCGTTATGCCAGTTGTTCAAGCCGTACTGTACATTTATACTGGATATTAAATGGAGTCATTTAGCTGTGCGGATGCTGTTTGCCGTGTGTTTTGCATCAGTGCTCCGTGACATCGGCTGTATTGCGTGTTTTCGCCGACGGCTTACTACCACAATGGCGGGATCTGCGTTCGCCGCCTTCGTGTCTAGGTGCGTCTTTGTACGTCGCACGTTCGGATAACACTTTTTCCGGTAAGTGAAATACATTGCGCTTCGTTTTTCATCAACAATGTGAATATATTTAGGTGTTACCCGCGGCAATTCTTGATATATGGGCTCTTCTGCCCTGCGAGTTTTCGTCATTACTTTTATACGAGGGTTCTGCTTGTGTTCAGCCGTTCAGCACTACCGCGCTCCACGACTTCCGCAACAACAGTCAGAACTTTGCCCTGCTTGTTAGCCTGTGGTTAACATAGCACGAGCCAACCGAAAGGAGTGCATTCGAAGATGACGCGCTGGCTGTAATGCTGAACCAGACTGAACTCGCCTTATTTTGTGTCCTTTTGTACTTGCGTGTGCGCGCGTGTGTCAGTGACTATGCAGTTTGTAGCTATCCCACTTTATAGCAAAACAGAAAATATAACTGCAATGTTTACTTCATCTATACAATTCCAAATTAAATCGTCTGCTGATGTACAAATTTCACTTGTTTTCTTCTAAATAAGCAGCAAAACCTTTAACCTAGTAGGTGCTTCATCTGGGAGTGAAATCACGACAGCTTGGCATTTATTAATGAATGACTGTGACTGGGTCACCTTATGTGTAATTGCAAATCTGCCTTTCAACTGACTTGATGCTATCTTATTTTGTCCCTTTCACTCTATAGACGGCTGGACATCCTTCTTATATCGTGGCGTTAGCTGGATGACGGGACCTCATCGTGATCAGTGTAAGCCAATGTACTGTACCCTCTCTGGTCCTCCCAGTGCTTTTTTATATGGGTTAAGGCCAGGGAGCGCTTCGTGGTAAAATAGCTAGTTGGTGTCTGGTGTCTCACAAACGGCCATTTTTCTGCACTGGTCCATTATAAGCTGCCACTATTATAACCAATTTCTCAGTGCCAGTGTACATACACAGTTCTACTAATAATTAGTTTCCCTAAGCCTTACAAAATTTACGTGTGGGTAGTCATTGCTATGTAAGAACTCACAAATTAACTCTGCTGTGTCACAGAAGTATTCCATACATGAGTAAAAATTTTCTACAACAGTGTACATTACACCTTGCTTCCCTAATGCACAAATGTATTCAAGCCAGTATTTGATTAGTTTGGTATTCTAAATGTTTTTGTGTGATTTAGTTTCTTTACAGGAACGTACTGTACAGCATCAGCAAGCAGTCTTATTTAAGATTTACGTGTGCTGTAAAAGGCGTGCTTTGCCGCTACAATTGATAAAACATGGGCCAAGGCTTCCATACAAGGACAAACTTCAATTTCGTTCTACCACCATGAGCACTTGGCTGGTGCTTGCAAAATGAATCGCATCAAGTAGCTTGTGCCAGACTGTTTTTTAACCTTATTTTGAGGAGATCACAAAGTGATCTGTGGATGCGCCTGCGTCTGAGATATAGATTGCGCTGCAACATATGTGCGTGTAGAACAGGCATGATGCTGAGGGTTCCAGCAGTTTGCAGAGGTGCTTTTAAAATTTTGGCATGACTGCAATTTTACCTGTGCTGTTTTTTATCACCTATTTCAACAATATCATTGGATGTGTTATCAGAATTTATCAATCTATTTGCCCTGGCCCATTAGCCTGCCACATTTGCCTCTTCACTAGGTGGGCAATTATTCTGCATGGACCATTACTTGAATACACCTTTTTGTGTGCAGTAGCTACTCAGTTGCAAGTCAGCATAGATGCTCAGAATTACCTGAGAGTAAAGATACACTGATGAATTTGCCACCTATACGAATCACTTTGCACTTTCTCACGCAAACAGCATGTTAACACTTCCAAGTCAGCGGGCAATGTCATCGTTTGATCACATCATGAGATACTTTCAACTTTGTATGAAGCATCATCCAAGGTGTTGCATCATTTGTGTGAGGTATTGCCCAAAGCCAATTAGGGTCACTTGAAAATATATCAACAAAAGTGATTGATCCAGCTAGGAGTGTTACTTTGGAACACTACTTTATCACCAGTCCTCCTTTGCATGCTACCTGCTTACTCTGTACTGTGTCATGTTTAAGTTTGAAAGAAAGGTAACAGCTAGGCAGCGCAAAATGCCAAACTTGCTTTTAGTTCAACAATATAAGACGCTATTTAACTTAATTAAGTTAGTACATCATTTACCTGCAGAGTGAATTACTGTTTTAAACTGATTATATTTTGCAGGAAGCTTCTCAGACTTGTTTGACAGGTTGATAAGTGGCTTTTTAGCCACAAAACACCATCATCATCATCATCATCATCATCAGCCTGGTTACGCCCACTGCAGGGCAAAGGCCTCTCCCATATATTTCTCCAACAACCCCGGTCATGTACTAATTGTGGCCATGCCGTCCCTGCAAACTTCTTAATCTCATCCGCCCACCTAACTTTCTGCCGTCCCCTGCTACGCTTCCCTTCCCTTGGAATCCAGTCCTCAACCCTTAATGACCATCGGTTATCTTCCCTCCTCATTACATGTCCTGCCCATGCCCATTTCTTTTTCTTGATTTCAACTAAGATGTCATTAACTCGCGTTTGTTCCCTCACCCAATCTGCTCTTTTCTTATCCCTTAACGTTACACCTATCATTCTCCTTTCCATAGCTCTTTGCGTCGTCCTCAATTTGAGTAGAACCCTTTTCGTAAGCCTCCAGGTTTCTGCCCCGTAGGTGAGTACTGGTAAGACACAGCTATTATACACTTTTCTCTTGAGGGATAATGGCAACCTGCTGTTCATGATCTGAGAATGCCTGCCAAACGAACCCCAGCCCATTCTTATTCTTCTGATTATTTCTGTCTCATGATCCGGATCCGCCGTCACTACCTGCCCTAAGTAGATGTATTCCCTTACGACTTCCAGTGCCTCGCTGCCAATTGTAAACTGCTGTTCTCTTCCGAGACTGTTAAACATTACTTTAGTTTTCTGCAGATTAATTTTTAGACCCACTCTTCTGCTTTGCCTCTCCAGGTCAGTGAGCATGCATTGCAGTTGGTCCCCTGAGTTACTAAGCAAGGCAATATCATCAGCGAATCGCAAGTTACTAAGGTATTCTCCATTAACTTTTATCCCCATTTCTTCCCAATCCAGGTCTCTGAATACCTCCTGTAAACACGCTGTGAATAGCATTGGAGAGATCGTATCTCCCTGCCTGACGCCTTTCTTTATTGGGATTTTGTTGCTTTCTTTATGGAGGACTATGGTGGCTGTGGAGCCGCTATAGATATTTTTAAGTATTTTTACATATGGCTCGTCTACACCCTGATTCCGTAATGCCTCCATGACTGCTGAGGTTTCGACAGAATCAAATGCTTTCTCGTAATCAATGAAAGCTATATATAAGGGTTGGTTATATTCCGCACATTTCTCTATCACCTGATTGATAGTGTGAATATGATCTATTGTTGAGTAGCCTTTACGGAATCCTGCCTGGTCCTTTGCTTGACAGAAGTCTAAGGTATTCCTGATTCTATTTGCGATTACCTTAGTAAATAGTTTGTAGGCAACGGACAGTAAGCTGATTGGTCTATAATTTTTCAAGTCTTTGGCGTCCCCTTTCTTATGGATTAGGATTATGTTAGCATTTTTCCAAGATTCCGGTACGCTCGACGTTATGAGGCATTGCGTATACAGGGTGGCCAGATTCTCTAGAACAATCTGCCCACCATCCTTCAACAAATCTGCTGTTACCTGATCCTCCCCAGCTACCTTCCCCCTTTGCATATCTCCCAAGGCTTTCTTTACTTCTTCCGGCGTTACCTGTGGGATTTCGAATTCCTCTAGACTATTTTCTCTTCCATTATCGTCGTGGGTGGCACTGGTACTGTATAAATCTCTATAGAACTCCTCAGCCACTTGTACTATCTCATCCATATTAGTAATGATATTGCCGGCTTTGTCTCTTAACGCATACATCTGATTTTATCAAGAATCAGATGTATGCGTACAAAACACCATACAATAATTTAAAGGCTGACTTTGACTCTGCTATGCAACTTAATGACTATATGCCAGGAACAAGGCGTCTGAGTTGGGGCGCTGGCTAACACTCCCAGTGTTCTACTAGGACACATAAATACCCAAGAAAGTGGATGGGAAAACGACGCCGCTGTAGCTCAATTGGTAGAGCATAGCACGCGAAATGCGAAGGTTGTGGGTTCAGTTCCCACCTCCGACAAGGTGGTTTTTCATCCACTTTAATTTCCATTAATTTATCGTTTATTTAATTTATTAAGCACAAGTAATTTCTCCTATGTTGTCCTTGGTGTCGGTGTTTGTTGGCTTCTCATGATAGGAAATATACTAGTCATTTTAAACATCATCGCATACATACCTTAAGATACCCGTAATTTAAGAGAAAGGAATGCTTAAATTTATTTTTAATGTGAGCCAAACTTCTTACGTAGCACATATTGCTAATTGAAGTTCCAATTTCAACATTCCCATTTCCTCCCTTGCCCTTTTTTTCCTGTTCTGTGCAGGTATTGCTTTCCTATGTCTACAAGAACCGTCATGGGTGGCCTGTGACAGCAAGCTTTTGTGGGCAGCCAGTGCTCTCCTACGAAGGCTAGCCTACTCTGGCAGCGGCGGCAATCATCTTCAAGATTTATCGATGATCACCTTTGCTGCTATTTGTCACTCTTCTTAATTACACTTTCTGCATCTTTTCTAATCTATTAGGTAATAAAGTATGAGTATGTGACATGGTGTGAAGTTGATGCCTTGCTGCATTTTAGCTTGCAATCACCTTTTATGCATGAAAAGCTCATCATACAATTTATGAAAAAAAAATAACAGCATATTAAGATTTATCTTTCAGTATCTTGTAACATGCAACATACAAGGAATTCACTAATGGATGGTATGCCGAAGAACTGGCCATTATTTCTGCGTGATGCTGTGGAAGCATTTGGCGTTACCTTACAAGAGGCACCCGGAAAGTAAGTTACAATTTACTTTTAAATGAAGCATGGACATCAGAAAAAATATATTTATATTGCTAGTTAGAGTGGTTCGCAGAGTGTTTTTCCAGATGTGTACTATCCTTTATTTCTTAACTCATTGCAGCACAGTGTTCTGTTTCGTATACTGGTGTAAGGCTATTGTGCCCCCTGTAGCTGAAACCAGGATATAATTTTTGCCTGAACTGCAGCATCACTGACAAAATTTTTCTTTGCTAGAAACTATTTCAATTTGGTGGAGACCCAGCAGGGCGAAGTTTTGTCAATAATGGTGTGTTTCACGCAGAGATGTTCTTGTTTAGGTCAATGAGTGAACATTGGAAGTATATCAGCATACAATACAGATCTTGTTTGATTTGCAAAATAATTCTGACAGGTGGCATTCAATGATTGGTCTAATTAAAAAGCACAAATTGACTAATGAGGCTGTACTGCACTATTCCCATGTTTCACATCTGGAAAAACTACCTCTGCATCACTCTATCCGACAATATAAACTTTTTTTTCTGATGTCCATGCCTCGTTTAAAATAAATTGTAACTGTGGGCAAACGTAGTGTTACTGTAAGAGCTGCCGCAAAAATTTGAGGGAATGTCTAATAAAAGTCTTCAGTTGTTCTTGTCAAGCTGTCCATTAGCCAACTTTTAGCGTAACGTTAGCAGGGCTAACTGAAGTACTTCTAGACGTCCATGGCTACAAAATGTCTTGATCAAGACAGCTACTAGGCTTTTGAATTAGCCGTTGAAGACATCTTTTAGACATCAAATAGCTGCTTGCGTGTTTCGTGGGTAAGCATCGATGAACTGGCAGACGGTCTGAACATCAGTCACGGTTCGGTTCACGCCATAATTCATGAGCTTCTCGGTTATGGGATCTTTGGTGCGCAATGGATCCCCAAGATTTTGATCCATCGCGAGAAGACGGAGAAGTTTCGCGCTGCCTTGACTCATCTGATCGGGTATCACAATGAGGATGACGACTTCTTGTTTGCAATTGTGATCGGGGACGAACCTTGGTGCCACTACTACGAGCCTGAAACACGACGGCAAAGCTTACAGTGGAAACATTCGAATTTACCACGCCCAAAGAACGCAAAGCCATCATTTCCACTGGAAAGGTGTTGTTGACTTTTTTTTCGGTCGTCAGGGTCCATTACTGATAGAATTTGATAAATCTTGAGAGGCTATCAATTGTGTCCGATATTGTGAAACGCCAGAACGGCAGCGTGTCGAAATGAAGAACGAACAACGTGGAAAATTGATGAATGGGGTCATCTTGTTCCACGACTATGCCTGTCCCCACGTCGCTTATGTGGTTAATACAAAACTGGCAAAGTTCAAGTGGGAAACGCTGCAGCATCCGCCATACAGCTCAGACCTGTCACCTTGCGACTTCTACATTTTGGGGCAACCGAAAAAACAGCTCAAGGAAACCAGATACAGACATTTGAAGCAGCAACCCAAGGAGTTTTATAAGACGGGAATCATGCGACTCGTTAGTCAATGGGACAAATGTCTAAATTCTCATGAAGACTACTTTTAAATAAAGTACCCCGTTGTTGGCTCACATTCATTTGACTTGCCCTCGTATATCTTGCAGAATTCCTGCTTTTTATACGTGCCCTCTGTTGCGACTATAATTTCGGCGCAATTACTCACGATACACGACCGGTGACAGCTGCTCCTGCGTAATACATTAAAACAAATTACAGCGTCATTGAGATGTTTAACTGGCCATTGCATATATACAAGAATGTAAGCACGGTTCTTGAATGACAAAGTTTCATTAACATATTTCTCCTCAACTTGTTCAGTTCATTGCCTTTTAATTTTTCATATCAGCGGCATACAATGCTTTCCTGGTTTCGAACTGATATAGTTCTAAAGTTCATGTAATATTTTCTTTACTTAATAAATAGACAAAAATATGGAAGCATTGATATCAGTTATTTAGTGCAAAATTTTTGGCACATACGAGTACATTCTTTTATGAAAAAATGCATATTTTATTGTTTTGACTGTGCGTAGGGTTCAAGAATTCGTTTGCAGCATCTTTGGCAATGACAATGCAGTTATTATTCATGGATTTGATCCCTTGACAAATTGTTTAAGAAGAAGCTTTAGCTCGGGCCCAATCCGACGCGGCCTATTCAAATACTCGTAAAACGCAGAAACGCTTTTCTTAGATAGTCCTGCTAATCGCTTTTACTGAAATTGGTTGCATTGGAGAGAGAAAGTGAAATCCTAGTTCTGTTGGAAACACAACTTCGATTTAGGGCCTGAATTTTGTTTAAAATATTTTGAAAAATTCGAAAGCTTGAAAAAATAGAAGCACGACGTTTACAAACTAATAGCTATGCATGAAGAACAGACATTGTGGTTCTGTAAACGGCATCTAATATAACAGTCAAATTGGACAAGTTTGCAATGTCAATTTGTATCTTACGTGAATTGGTTACGTTGTGTACAAGGGTTCTGCACAAGCCGTATTTCCACAACACTAAATTTTTTTGAGATTGATGTGTAACGTATCTATTTTGTCCGCTGTCGATGTACTATTAGGTGCAATTCACAGAATTGTGATATTATTTTTCATTGTTGAGTCACGGAGTTTTAAACTTGATAGTTTCGTCTTCTGAAAATTTTCGATTTGGGCAATTTTTAATAAATAATTGACCACCTAAATGAAAAATTCGTAACCAGTAGTCACTAGAATGAAGCTTTTTCTTTTAAATGCAACAAACCTCCTCAAATTTGGTGAAGTGGTTGCAGGGAAAAACGAATTCCCCTTCTACATGTATTTGAATAGGAGCACCCGAGCTAAAGCTTCCTCCAACAAAATTTCTGGCTACGCCACTGGCCCCATGTGTATACATATATATATATATATATATATATATATATATATATATATATATATATATATATATATATATATATATATATATATATATATATACACACACACACACACACACACACACACATGGGGCCAGTGGCGTAGCCCCCCCCCCCCTGAACAAAATTTCTGGCTACGCCACTGGTCGTGGTGAATACTGATCTCGGAGAGCGTGATCTAGCCAACAGGTGCCATGATTGGCTAACACCTGCTCAATGTCTGCGTATTGTATGTAGACCCATACACCTTCAAGTTCTTACGCATCACCTTCCCACTTGTGAAGTCCTATGTTAAATTTTCTTCTTGCATGTGATGAAGATGATTGGGTGCATCTGCATCATTAATCTTCTTCTAGTGCTTGGCTTCTCAGATTTACTGGATGGAGCTGTTGGTGTCTTGTTTTCCTCAAGCAAAGCGCGAGACCTAGCAATGGGTAGCCCAAATATAGATTTGAGAAAACCAAAACGAATTCCGCAGTAAGAAGCGAAAGGGTTGTTTTGGTGTTGATGAGTGGCTAAGTTCGGATATGAAAGAGCAGGAAGAAAAGCAGAGTCTTTCCACTTCAACACTGCGAGGCAGAACTCCCACAAATAAATGCAACTCTTACTTATTTTACTTGTTTAAGGAGATTACCGACTTGCATTGGCAAGTGTTCACTTCAACAAACACTGCATGAAGCAAGCTTCCTGTGCATATTTCACCAGCTACTGCATCATGGTTTCACATCATGAGTGAAACTGCAATTTTCTTTATGCCACAACTTGCCTAATTTTGTTTTGCAGTAGGATGTTAGCAGTGCTATTAAGGCACTTAAATACTCCTGAATAGCAGTAGAGAGAAAAAAAGTAAGAAAGCAGTGGCTTTTTGTGCGTAGACTATGCATACACCTGGTGCTCTTATAGTCATTTTTCCCCTACCTGCTAAACCATTCTAAACAAGAAAAGTTTATACACAATTAGTTTATACACAGACCACAACTAAATCACAGGTATCGTTGGTAAGCAAAGTATATTTATTCAGTGACATTTTTTGCAGCCCTGCTATTGGGCTTCCTTTTCAGTTGTGCAGGTTCATTAAGAAGTGACGATACAGTTTGACAATTTTAATCGTTGAAAGACTTAGCGAAACCTTTTTCGGGTTTCTTTCTTGGTTTCAGACTCTGCACAGTGCATTTTAAGGCGTGTTTTCTATGTTTGTTGCTTTTTCTTTATGGGTGGGTAAGTCAACATTTTTACGCCATTTCAATTATGTGGTGCCATAGACTGTTCTTAGATGGAGTCTTGCCCTTTCATTCTGTAGAATATGATGTTGGTTTTTTTGTGTCCAAGGCCATTTTACAGCGTGATTGTAGCATTTTGCTAAGTTTTGCCTTTGTCACCGAAGCTTGAAAGATTGCTACCCACTGCTGGTGGCATGACACTTATCACGTTTCTTTTTCAATAAAAGGAAGTCTGTCACTTATCCTGTGCACTGGTTGTCTTTTGTCTCTTTGAATTGCAATTTGTTGCTTATATTTGCTCTCCTGTTGCATTTCAGGTTAGGAATGGCTATCATAATTGGCATTTAACCATATTGCACACAATGTGGATGATATGTAATTGCAATATATGGCCACCATAAATATAATAGAAGTTAATAATTCAAGAATAGTGCCCTTGCATGGTGGTGCAGCCATGAATTGTGGCTATAAAGTACCAGCGCTGCAGACAGCACTGCTTGTGCAGAATATAGTTCAACTCTACTACTTTCAAACATCATTGTTTTTATCTGCATTTGTATAGCTCCAGTTTCTGTGAACAACACACATCTGGTGGAAGAGTGGCTTGCACCTGCAGTTGGGTCCAATGAATAGCCAAATTTCTGCCCGTTTGCACGTTATTAGCATATTAGTAAAGACAGTCGCTTTTACAGTAGCCTGTTTGCCCAGTGTAGAAGCCGCTGCAGGGTGTCAGGATCTCATACACATCTTCAGCTTTGCAGGGGACACAGCATCTTGCACATAGTTTGTCACAGGCCATGTATTCGCGGCAAGTTGAGTTCACTCACCCAATGGGCATTGAAACTCCCTCGGACGTCCGGATAATATCCCGACGTCCAAGTCCTACAGCAGTCGTCCTGGGGACATCAAGTGGATATCATTATCGGACTAATTTTAACATCCACTTCTTATCCTCCTGCGGACATCCTTAGGTCATTCATGCTGGACATTTCGCCAATCTCCTGAGCATGACTTTGTTCGGATTTGAGTGACGAACTGCTCCCTTGCTGAGCATTTCTGCGCTTGCAAATACCAACGTAGAACTGACCTCGAGTTCATTCAAGCTATAGCCACAGCTAACTTTGTTCAATAGAGGCATCAACGTTTGTCGGCGAAATATCAACGATTCTTCAAACATGCAGCATAAAATAAACCACATTCGATCTAATTCTACCCGCCCATGGGATTTTCTTCTTCTGGTGGAGAGCGTACAGGTGTCCACGGAGGCAGGTTAGTGGACTGGTTCTAATTATGAGGCACAGCGTGATCGTAAAAGGTACGTGCATGCACATGTGACCGCCTCATTATTATTACTTGCAGAGCCACAGAATGATTTCTGTGCTTACAGTGCTCACGCGTTATCACGCATATCCTTTGTGAGCCATCACGCTCGCCAGACATCGATGTGACCAGAGATCAACTGCTCCATTGTATAGTTGACGTCCATTCACGACGCTTTTCAAATAATAATTAACAGCAGCCACACATTTGGAAACTTCATAAATATTTCGATCATCTCTAAAGATGCAGAAAACGCGCTGCAAGCATACCCATTATGCTACCAGCGCAATCTTTTCTGAAGATTAGCATACCCTGCATTTTTTTTTTTTGCGGAGGCCATTTCTTTTTATCGTGCGGGTTCTTTCCGGTAATATTTTTGGAAGTGTGCATCGGCAGAATTTCACTGGTGGCATTAACCCTTTCGTGTTTTCGTTGATGTTGTGACAGTTAACAACACAATAATTTCCAGTCATCCGAAGAGGCGCCGTCGGAAACAAGAGACGTTTCGCGCGCAGCGCGAGCCAAGCGCGGGCGCGACCTTGACGGGGAGCGGCGAAAACGTACCCCTGTGGGAGGTGAAATCATTCCGCCGGGAGAGAAGCGAGCACCATGCGAGTGCTGGCCTCTAGGATGAAACTTGGCCTGCGAAAAAGGCGCGAAGGCGAGCGTTTCGCGCGTTTATTGTGAGTGCGGAGGCGCCATTTTCAGTTGTCACTACGGCTGCGCAAGGTGGTCAAGACTGTTGTTTCTTTCTCCTGAGCTCCTGGCCGGGTTGGCCCCGCAGTAAAGGTAAGATGAAGCGTGCCTGGACTTTATACTGTACCATGTGTTGTCGGTGTGGTCTACAGGCCACATATGCGCAGCAGTTCGCGTGAGCGCCTTTCTTTGCATATATGCAACGAGGTGCTGCTGTACGCGATTGCTTGCGGTCGCATATGTCGCTGGGAGCTGCTACTCACTGTTAATACGGTGTAGTGCGCGTAAAGTATGCAGAAAGCTCGCAAGAGATTTGCTGAAGAGAAAGCGGCACGGGAGACGAAAAAATCCCTTCAACTTCTCCATTCTGCATGCACCGGGCAGGAGTGTTCTTCGACCAGTCCATCTGTTGTTTCGCAGTCCTTGTGCAAATGGTTGGAAACCGTACCTCGTGTTAACGTGAACGAAATTGTTCAGGAACCCGAGTCGTCAGAATATGACACACTTTCAGAAGACGCCACGTTCTGTGACCGCGATTACTCCAGGCGATTGAGATTTGGTGCGGATGGCATTCCACTTCGTCAGTCCAGTCCTATAGCTTCATCGGGTTCTGATGTGGTAACTCCACAAATACGTTTTCGAGATTCCCTGCGTCTATGGGCAATTGAAAACAACATTAAAAGGAAGGCCATTACTGACCTACTGAAGCTTCTGAAGTCCCAAGACCTTTCTAAATTGGACCTTCCCGGTGACGCGGGTAACCTCTTGAGAACACCGTGTACGCAAGGTAAATACCCGGTAACTGCTCTGAAGCCAGGTGAATATTGTCATTATGGTCTTGCTGCAGGATTGCGGTACTCTCTGAGAGCCGTGAAACAGCTCCCACGCATTCTTAAACTCACATTGAATGTGGATGGATTACCGCTTGCAAAGAGTTCCAAAATGCAACTGTGGCCAATTCAGTGCCAGGTCAGCAACTGCGGCGCTGTTACCTCACCATTTGTAATTGGTTCTTATGCAGGGCCTTCAAAGCCACTGTCTTCAAATGACTTCCTCAGACCTTTCGTTGACGAAATGCAGCATCTGTTGACACATGGGCTTGTTGTCGATAACCAAAAGATTGAACTGAGACTGAAGGCACTAGTGTGTGATGCCCCTGCACGCTCCTACATAATGATGTCGAAAGGTCATAGTGGCTACAACGGGTGCCCAAAGTGCACTGATGAAGGCTCTTATGTGGCAGGCAAGGTTGTGCTTCTTGATTCAGATAGCCCTCTGCGCACTGATGAAAGCTTCAGGGAATAGCATGATCCCGAACATCACAGAGGAACCTCTATTCTCCTCGAGTTGCGCTTTGATACAGTACGTGATGTTCCTCTTGACTATATGCATGTTGTCCTTCTCGGTGTTGTGAGAAAACTCCTTTCTATATGGGTATCAGGACCTTTGAATGTTCGGCTCGGTCCACTTTCTCGTCTCAAGTTCAATGAACTAAGCAGTACTTTGCGTCGACATAACCCACGTGAATTTTCTTGGAAGCCACGGGGACTTGATGAGCTAGATCGTTGGAAGGCGGTTGAATTCCGGCTTCTTTTGTTCTACACAGGGCCAGTATTGCTCAAACTCATTCTTCCAGATTACCTCTATGAAAATTTTTTGGTTCTTCATGCCGCACTTTCAATTCTAGCCAGCAAGCAGTTATGTGCTCGTTATGCTGACTATGCAAAAGATCTTCTCAAGCATTTTGTACATACATTTGCTAATTTCTATGGAAAAGACCATGTGTCTTTCAATGTTCACTGCCTGTTACACCTGCCTGACGATGTAAAGTATCATGGGGCACTGGATTGCTTCAGTGCATTCCCTTTTGAAAACAACATGCGACACCTGAAAAAGCAGCTTCGCAAGCATAGAAAACCCTTGCAGCAACTTGGAAAGCGGCTATCTGAAGCACGGTCAAGCAGTGTCGGAGAGCTTCGTGAGGAAGCCAGTGTTGTAACACCCGGTTGCCGTCATGAAAATAGTTCACTTCGTTCCACGTGCTGTGTGCCGTGCTTTCAAAGTGTGAAATGCTCAAGTTTCACCCTGAGCTTGGACAGGCAAGACAACTGCTGTATGCTGGATGAGCACATTATTATTATACGAAATATTGCCTGCTTAAAGTCAACTAAAGAGCTCTGTATCATTGGTCAAGAGTTTCGTCGAAAGGAAGACCTTTACACAGTGCCTTTTCAGTCTTCGAGACTGGGCATATACATTGTTTCAGATCTTTCAGAACTGAAAGTGTGGCCTCTGCATAATGCTCGAAAAATGGTCAGGCTCCCATGGAAGAAGCAGTTTGTGGTCGTTCCAGAGCTGCATTCAATCTAACTTGTGCTGTTTGGAAAAATCTCTTTTTCGGAATTGAGGCATTATTTGTGTTGCTGTATAATGGAAACTTCGTTCCATTGTTCCCCCACGAGCCTTGGGCTATACCGAACTTCAGCATATGCCAACAAACTGTATAACACTTTTAGCAGTTGCCTTTACGCATGCTAACAATGCCAAGCTGTACTTTGGTAAGTATGATTGTTTTCCTTATGCAATGAAGTCCTTGCAATTTGTTTATCGCAATTATTTTTTTGGGAGATACCTATTAGTTGCCTTGGAGCTTTTTAAAACTTGAAGGGGCCCTGTAGTAGCGTTGCCCTGAACCACTTTTTATCGAAGGGGAGAAATGTATTTGAAGTGAAAATGGCTATTCCAGAAATACTTTGCCGCAAAAAGTACTTCAATGGGTTCAGCAGAAGCGGAGTTATTGGAAATCAAACACGACCTCCGCTGTGCACCCGTTTCTTCTTCAATCCCTTGCACTGCGAAGGCTACGGCGCAGTGAGGCGTGCCCACAACGCTCGACCTTCTAAATGTCACCGTGGCGCGCAGTTTAAATTTCATTTTGGATGTTTTGGATGTCATTTTAGTTGTTTTTTCATCCACTTTCGATTCCATTAATTTATATTTTTTTATTTCAGTTAGTCAGTACAAGTAATTTCACCCATGTTGTCTTTGGTGTCATTGTTAGTTTCTTAAATGATATTATTAATAAAAATAGCTTTTTCTTGTCATACCCAACCACAAATGCACATTTCTTATGTACCATATGTGGTTAAATAAAATCAAACTCATAGTGACTCACGCTACGAGGGACAATGTAACGGAGAGGTCCGAATGAATTACAGCCACTTGGGGTTCTTTAACATGCACTGACATTACAATACATGAGCCTTTTGCCTCCATTGAAATGCGACTGGCACAGCAGGAATCGAACCCGCATTTTCTGGGTCAGCAGCAGAGCGCCAATACCACTGAACCACTGCTGCGGGCTAGAATACTTGTGACTTTAAAATTCCTTTTCTGGTGTATTGGCTGCAGCTATAGACTGCAGTTGATCATTTGATATTGTAACATTATTTGTGCACAATTTTGTGCTTAAATTCATTGTTTTCACAGTTTTCTTCTCCTTTGAATGACTAATTGCTGATATTTATGTCACTTTTCAGATTCTGAGTGTCAAAAGGGTGTGAAATAGAAGGCATCAAGGCATCAGTGGGCATCTTGTCTTCACTGAGTACTTCATTGAGTGAAGGGCAGCCAGTCCACTGCAGTCTTTCTTTCTCGCAAGTCATGGCTGCATGCTTCTGAACGGCCTTTTTTGTGTGTACCGATCTTAATAGATTTGCTGCTGACATGTCTCCTTTCTTGTAGTTCTCTCACTATATTTCTATTATATTGTAATCGATTCCATTGCAGTATTTTTGTCAGTCTTATGCGGCTACTTCCGTTGCAGTTTGTGTTACCACTAAAGAAAGCTGAACTAGCTGGTAAATGTTCACACTTTTGCATACAGCACAACATGCATAAATGCACAGTACCACTTGTGTGTACTTCCTGTTGTCCATTGTCATGTTACGTGGTATTGTAGGAACCATGCTAAAGTGTAAGCTTACTACTATCTTTCACAATTCAAGTGATGGCTAAGTTCCAGTGTGTTGCAAGGTGAGGCTACGAAACAGTTTGTTTACATTTTATTATACCTCTTTTGTGTTACGATGTGGCCGTGAGTCGGAAAGGCTGCACTATATTGAGCAGTACTGCATGAGGACTCCAGTTTCAGTATATATCAACCGTTCCCTTCATTGCTATTTACTTCTTTGCCTCAGGAAGAGGTGGCAGGGCTACTAGCGTGTAGCAAGTCAATGCTACACATATTTCACATTTAACCATTCTGTGTCACTTCCAGTTTTATCTTTATTTGTTACAAACAATAATTTCCTTGATAGTTATTTTACTGTGAAGTATTTATCATTTATACTGGTCTTTGCTGGCAGCAAAAAGTCTGCTCTCTTCTAGTCGTTTTACTTTTATGCGTAGCGTTGTATTTGTTTTCTTGTTGTCAGCCCAGAGTTTTTATCTAGTACATAGCGAGAATCACAGTTTCAGTTCTTATTTGCATTTTGTTTTACTGTGACTTAATTTTTCGAGAAGAAACAGTATTTTATTTGTAGTGCATTGCAAGTTTGTCACATTTCAGCTACTGTTTGCATAGTTTTGTTCGTATGCATGTGTAAACCAAGGAGGGATCATTTGCCGTTTCCAAGGTATTGCTAGAATATGAAAAAAAAGGCACAGTCCAGATAATTTATGTCTCAGCTGTGTGATATTTTAGGTGTGAGGATTGCTAGTATGTACCTTTATGTTCCTTGTATACTCATTACTGAATGTAGCGAAACGCGATAGCGTCCTGATCGCCAGCTTTTTTTTCGGGGATAGGAGCCTCACCTCAAGACTCATTCACGCTAATGAAACAGTGAATACCTGCGCTCTGTTCATGTCTCGTATACCATGTGGCATTCTGAGCTTTTTTCTCATGCTCCCTGATGTTAAGGTGAAGAATAATCGTACTATAGTGAAAGAAGTGTACCATGCTTTTGAAGTACCCTGAGTGCTACACTGGCCCTGCCCACCTTATTGATGTTTCTAAAGATATACTACCGATAGTGGTGCTTAGTAAACACTCTTATAGCACTTGGGGGCTGGAAATTTTAATGTACTGCTGTAAAAGCTGTCACCTGCAGACTTTGTCTTAGTTTGTGCTAATAAGTTGTTGGCTTTTATTATAATGCAGGACTGTCACATATTCTTTCTCTGAATGTTACAGGTTTGCAGTATATCAATGGTCTCGTGACCAGTTCTGTGTTTGAGTACTTGTAACACTTGCATCACTATACCGGCTCTCCATGTATTAAATCGAGTTTTTGTGATGGAAATTAATAAAAATTTCTGTGAAAGTGATTGTCCATTTTATGTAAACTTAGCTTGCTTTGGAATCTTTGTTCCATGGGTGCAAGTTGTATTTTCAGTGGTGCATGTCAGTATACTGCATCATCTTTGCAGCACACATTCGACACAAAGCCAATGTTTACGCTAACTGTGCTATTCAGCCCATTTAAATAAAAATGAACATCCTGCAGACATCCCTGAATGGTCCACAGTTCGTCGTACAGATGTCTGACGGACGTTTAGCAATGAAAATCTAAACAAATTCTTGCGTCCGAGGAACATCCGTATATCCGTTCTAGACATCCACGGGACACCCCTCGGACTGCCAATTAGTATGCGCCTGCTAGTCCTGTGGATGTCCGCCGTACGCCCTTAGGCGATCTGCGGACGTCCTATGGATGACCAAGATATCCAGAAGTGGTAGTCCAGTAGACGTCCAGAGGAGTTCGAATGCCCATTGGGCACTAGCAAAGAGAGAACCAATTGACCTTGTCGGATATGAAGTAAACCGCCCTACGTATACTCTGGCCTTCTTTATTTCGTGTGACATATGTGGTTATAGCGACCCTTGTTTTAAGCACTTCTTGTCCAGCAGCGGTCGTTTGCTTTTGAAACACTCAGGATAGCATTCAGCAAGCTGGACAGGAATAACACTGAAAAACCAGCAGATGTTAATTCTCGCACTTATCATGCGAAGCTTCGTACAGTACGATGAGGGCATAAATAAGTGAGGGTGTTCCTCAAGGCCTTGTAGCACCTGTCACGAGTTTGGAGCAACATGATGTATAGCACTTTTTTGATCGCATGCTATAGGTTCAACAGGTGAGGCCATGGTTGAAGTGCAGTGCAAGGTCAAGAAAACAGATATCGATGAGCAGCACCCTGGTAAAGGAGACTGAGAAAACTAGTGGGAAGCCTGTTGAACATCTGGTTGACCCACTTGCTGGCTCCATCAGGCAAAGTATGATAAAGAGAAGGAAGTCATCAACACATCAGAAGGTTTTTACAAATAAACACTGTGCTAAGGTCATAACATGCCAAGAAGTCTTAGTACGCAGGCTATGCACGACCAACTACAGATGCCTTCTGTTCGGACATTGCTCATTGTAACTAACAAGGATGGAGTGGACAAAAAAAACAGTAGCTCCATTAGTTTGGTTTCACTGGTATCAACAGTGTTTTGTAAGTGTACATTGCCATACTCCCCAATGCCTTCTTGGGTGACATCAGCAAGGACCAGCTTGAGGCAAGGGGTAATAGACGTCTTTACAAGCTAAAAATGCATGCATGCATGGAGAGCACATTGTGTCCAAAAAGTAGGCACTTCACAGGGGCACTGGAGAAGGAACAGGTTATTAACAGTGGGCAAAGACAAGCTACTAAACGCCCAACACTGTTGCCAAGTAACAACTTCTGAAACAATCCCTCTTAATGAGGAAATCACTTTTGTGTATCCATAAAGAGGGCAGATGGCCAAAGCCCCTTCAGTAATGCTGCCACCTTCAAAAGCCCATTTTGCACATCCTGAATGCTTCCTTATTAGGACTTTGCTGGGTGCAAGCATTCTACTGTCCAAAAGCTGTCATTGAGAGCACTGTTGGTTTGGTGGCAATAAAGTTCAGAAGCAATTGCAACAAACCTCCCTTCCTAGTTGGCCAGGATGCGCACGGTGCTTATGAAGCAGCACCATGAGGCAAGCAAGGTGAACTGATGCCTCCAGGCCCTTGTTCGTTTATCACACTGTTCTGTTAGTAACAACCACGAGACTTGAAACCAACAAGCTCAAGTTCGGCACTCGCATAGTTACTGCGGAGGATACATAAAAAGCACAAAAACGGGAAGCTCAAGGGAAAGGATAAAGCACCATGTAACACTCAGTATTGCTACAGCCCACCCCCTTCTTTTATTTTGTCTGGTCGTGCTACATCTTTTTTCTATAGATAGGCATGAACTTGGGTGATGTTCCCAATCAGTGCCCAATTTTTATGTACACTGTGTGCTGGTTCAAAGAGGTTCGAAACACTGCAATGGAAGCTTCAAGTGGAAAAGGTGTCTGGAAGAAAAAAAAAGCTGTGCTGCAACCATCTTGGCAACATCTTGTCCCTTTAATAAAAATTGTGCTTCCATATTAACTTGAGCCCTCCAGTTTAGAGTAAAGTACCAGTGCACTTATGAACAATGAATCAATTCTCAAAGAGCATGTGCAGTCCAGCCAAAAGCAGGGGCAAGAATCTGCATTGTGCTCCTGCATTGAAGGTGAATAAGAAGGCCTTTATTTCCATAAACGTACAATTTATGGGGGATTTAAGGAAAAAGTTGCTCGCAGCAACTTGACGGGCCTTAAACCCGGTCTGAGGGCAGCAGCATAAGGCACAGGCACTGATTTAGAACCGACAAAACAATACATAGGCGAAAAAAAAAACAAAGACAATGACAACTTGGCTTAGACAGTATGCCAGCAAACAGAAGTGCAATGGAGAAAAGAAAGAAAAAAAAGAAAAACATTACAAATCATAAAAACTACGCGAATCCACAGTGTACAGTATTGTACAAAAGAAGCAGCAATAGAACAAGGTAATCATTGTAGGAAAGAATAAGACATGATTTGACAGAGGCTAATATGAAATTGAGATGTGTGACGACAGTCTACTTCAGAAAACAGTCACAAACAACCCATTAAATTGTCTTCAAAATGTCACTGAAATGCTCATATAAATGCGATACAGGACAGGAGGTGACATCTATGTTATTACATTTAAGCGTGTTTAATAGGCGGGGTAAGCGGTGGTACAACATTTGAAGAGAATAGTTAGTGCGAGGGTGCGGCACATACCAGTGTTCAGGTGACCGTGTACTGTATTCTGTTCTGTTTCTAGTTAGCTGTGCTAACGATTTGATGTATGGCTGGCTTTGTTTTGCTTCTTTACGATAGGCTAGTAACAGCCTCAACTGCGACAGAAAATGCAGTGTGAGTAAATTCAACTGTTTGAATAGAGGTGCAGTGTGAGCGTCTACTGGAGCATTACAGATACTACGTATTGCCTTTTTTTGAAGCAAGAATAACCGGTTTATGTTTGTAGCAGACGGCGTACTCCACACGAGGCAGCAGTAGTGTACGTGACTCAGGAAGAGAGCGTTGTACAAAAGAAGTTTGACCTTGCGTGGCAGCGGTCTTAAGCTGAAGAGCGCCCCAGCTACTTGCGCAAGTTTGCCTCCAATGAAGTCGATGTGATTAGTCCATAACATATGGCTGTCAAAAAAGACGCCTAACGTCTTCGCAGACTGAACAAGCTCAATTCTTGAAGAACCTATTATAATGTCGGTCTCTAAACTCACACCTTTATTTTTTGGTTGAAATAAAATAGCTTTTGTTTTGTCAGTGTTAATTCTTAAGCCATTATCCTGTGACCATGTGTGTATTTTTTTAAGAACAGAGTTTGCAGTTGAAACCAGCCTTTCAACGTTGTTCGATGAAAAAAGCAGCGTAGTGTCATCTGCATAAATAATGTATTTAGGTTCACTATCGGCAAGAACAAGGTCATTAACGTATATGTTGAAAAGCAGGGGGCCAAATATGCTTCCTTGGGGAACACCAACTGTTACTTCCTTGAACTGGGAGCAGATGCCATTAATTTCAACGAGTTGATTCCGCTGATTTAAATAAGATTTCACTATATCCAAAGCAATACCACGAATACCGTAGTACTCTTGCTTCTTTAACAAAAGTTCGTGGTTAATAGAGTCAAACGCTTTACTGAAGTCGATAAGAACCCCGAGCGTGAGCAGCTTGTTTTCAAAATTTTGCAATATTTGTTCCTTTTGTGTTAGTAACGCGAGCTGGGTTGACCGTCCCTTTCGAAAAGCATATTGACAGTCAGTGAACTGGTTATGTTTTTCAAGGACATCTGAAATACGCTGAAATATTATTTTTTCAAGTCCTTTTGAAAATACTGGAAGTATGGAAATGGGTCTGTAATTAGATATCACAGTTTTATTTCCTTTTTTAAACAGAGCAAGTACTTTAGCTGTCTGCATTTTGGCAGTAAATACCCCAGATGTCAGGCAGAGGTTGTAAATGTATGTTAAAACAGGCGATATAATGTTCAAGACGTGCTTTACAGGTGTAATCTGTATGCCGTCAATGTCACACGACGTGGTATTACGCAACTCAGAAAATAAATGGACTAGCTCAGACTCAGTAGTAGGATATAAGAATATACTATCGGGGCATCTGACCTGAACATAGCGGGTGGCATTTCTGTGCACACATGAACCAGCTGCATTAACAAAGAAATTATTAAAGTAATCGGGAAGCATTTCAACCGGGATGATAATGCCATTTTTAAAAATCTCTATATTTGAAGGCGACGACGGCGCTCGGTTTAACAGAACATTTAGTTTTTTCCAAGTTTTGCGACTATCATTTTGACAAGACATGAAGTATTCATATTCACAAGAGGCCTTGGCTTTCCGAAGCTCATTTGTTAGCTTATTGCGGTAGCATTTAAATATGTGTAGATCGGTTATATTACGAGACTTGACAAACTGGTTATAGAGCATGTTTTTAAACTTTATTTTGCGAAAGAGGTCGTCCGTGATCCACGGTTTGCGAATGTGCGATGATCGCTTGCGTCTAGTTCGCAGAGGAAAGTTTTCCTGGTCACACGTGATGAAAATACGTAGAAATTCCTCATATGCTGATTGTGCACATTGTGTGGCATATACATCGCTCCAGTCAAGTAACTGAATCTGTCTGCGAAACGTTTCGAGACGGTTTGGTGTAATCACTTGGCTGGGGAAAAGATGCTGTCTGTTTTTTTCAGTGCATCGTTTGAAACAGAAAAAAACGGGCATCTGGTCGCTCAGGTTACATGAAAGAACGCCGGCTTTTATGATAGCCGTTGAAACATTGGTGATAAACAAATCCAGGCAAGTTGACGCGGCATAGGTTACTCGTGTTGGAACAGAGATAACGCTTGAGCAACCATGCGACTGAAGCAGGATATGAAATTCCCGAGTTAAGCACGTGTCAGCTAGGAGATCAATGTTAAAGTCACCACCCCAGATTACGTCATACTTATACGTACATACATATGCAAAGAAATTTTCGAGAAAACTAAAGAAACGTGGAATATTGCCTCCAGGTGGACGATAAAACACCGAGTAAACGCTTCTGCCGCTGACAAAGGATGGAACTTCGTAGTCATCTGTGACACATGAGAATTCTTCGATGTAGTCGACATTAATATTGTCACGAACAAGCAAGCTAACACCGCCACCTCGAGAGGTAGTCCTAAATTGGTTGAAACACTGATAGCCCGGTAGATGCCAAACAAGAGAACTGTGGTTGTACCATGTCTCAGATAACATAACGGAATCGAATTTAAAATTATGACTAGCAAATAACACATCTAGCTCATTATGTTTGTTTCGAGCAGACTGGCAGTTTAAATCAAAACATTTAGTGGATAGCCAGTGTTCTGAACCGATGAAGTCGAGTAATTCTATAGGCGATACCCAATCTCCACTTGACATGGTGAAATGATGGCATGCAGATTAACTCGTCATTTGAGACTATTTAGATCAGATAGATTCTTTAACACATGGGCGCTATCTCCTTCTTCCTTCCTAATAAAGATCTTGCCACCACGGTGCCAGACAAAGCGGAATTCGTTTGCTTTCGCCCATTCCTTAGCCTTCTTAAGTAGAGCCCTATTTTGCGTTGTCAAGTTTTCCATCACATGTAGGCCAGATTGAAGAGCCGGAAACGCTTTCCTTTTCTCTAACCACTTATCCCTAACCGACTGATTCGCAGAACGTATCAAGACGGCTGGAATTTTATCCGCTCTAGCTGGCAGCCTGTGCATTGCCGAAACTAACTGATCATTCAGCATGTCTAACTTGAGTTTGGATGCGATAGCATTTATTTCTGTAAGCAGGCATTCGTCTCGAACGTGCTTAAGACCATGAACTTCGAGGTTCAGCTTTCTGCTCTGGTACTCAATGTAATTTACAAAAGAAGCAATGAGTTCCGCACCAAAGCCGTCTGTTTTTTCGAGCTTTGAAACCCTAGCGGTAAGACATTTATTCTCGCCTTCATGCCTGGTTACGTCACCAAGAATGGCATCGTACTTGTCAGACATGAGCTTGACCGAGGCCTCTAGGTCGTGAACCATCTTCTTCAAGGGAAGCAGCTCGTCAAGCTTTCTGTTCATCTCAAGAAGCAGGGCAGCAACAGAAGTATCTTCAGCATCTTTGGGACGGGAAACATTTGGCTCAGACTTTCGGCACTGTGTACATTTCCACGATTTCTTATAGTCGTCGCCTTTCGACTTAAAAGTTTTCTCCGAAACTCCGGAGCACGAGCCCAAATGGAAAAGGCCTAAGCATGCACAGCACACCATGTGCCTGATATCAGATGATATATCTCTCTTGCAGTTCGCACAGGTTGTGTCGCTGAGATCGCTCGTTGTAATTTAAGAGCACGGCTATCTGGTACAGAGGAAAATACTTCTCGAAAGGGTAACTGACAAGAGCTAGGAGCACTTGGAACATAAAAAATGCAAAAGAACCAGCGTGGCAGCAGCAGCGGCAGAGTACGTTAACATGAGTGTTTGCTAAATAAGTCAGCAAGTGTAAACAACCAACCTGCAAAAAGTTTTCAACAGGTTTAGACAGCGTGCCAGGCCTCTCCGCTGCTACTGCCAGAATGACGGCAGGCTCGTGGGGACGTCTTTTTATGCCTTGGCCTTGGTTCCCCTGGCGGTTCCGTCATAGCGGCAATGATGTGGCTCTTGACGTCGAAGGAAGATATCTTGCGTGACTTCGGAGACTGCGCAGTAGTTGGGGCTCCGAAAACAGTTGATCGGCGGATCTGCAAAAAGTTTTCAACAGGTTTAGACAGCGTGCCATGCCTCTCCGCTGCTACTGCCAGAATGACGGCAGGCTCGTGGGGACGTCTTTTTATGCCTTGGCCTTGGTTCCCCTGGCGGTTCCGTCGTAGCGGCAATATGTGGCTCTTGACGTCGAAGGAAGATATCTTGCGTGACTTCGGAGACTGCGCAGTAGTTGGGGCTCCGAAAACAGTTGATCGGCGGATCTGCAAAAAGTTTTCAACAGGTTTAGACAGCGTGCCATGCCTCTCCGCTGCTACTGCCAGAATGACGGCAGGCTCGTGGGGACGTCTTTTTATGCCTTCAATAACACGTACCATAACGGCGAATGTGCTTTAGTAAGCTTCCCTGCAATATGAATTTGTAATGCACAAAGAATTGTCAATGAAGCTTACCACAAGCACAGATGCACTTGCAAATTATGTCACAATTGAAAATAATGAGCACAGTGTAAACCTATATGCCCTTTCCACTGTTAGTATGCTTTACTGCACGATGCTTATTTACACCCCTGTATGGCGGTGTAGCAAGCTACAAAAGAAACGTTGCATAATTAGGCTTTTTACGGTTATCTTTCTCGCAATACACTAATATTTCGCGGTGAAGCATAAGCAATGTACTGCGGTGAAGCATACTAAAAGTGGAAAGGGCCACTGTCACTGGACCATAATAAGAGTTAATTATGCACTCGCGCACCCGCCGCCTCTCAGGTCGCCTAAGTGGACATACTATGCTGGCTGACAGCGACCCCTCCCACTTTTAGTATGCTTCACCGCGTAACTAAAATGTACTGCGGCGAAGAAGCCGTACATTTGTATCGAGTGAATAAACAAATGGTTTTTACAACAGTACAGAAATAAACGCGCACCATGCATCAGTCTACCACACGGAAGAGCGTCACAACATACGGTAGCTGATTCACACAGGCCGCGTAGCCCACTTATCAGTCGTAAAGGGTATTATGGGTAATTCAAAATTTCAGACACACATATGTGTTTATGTTTACTTCGCACTCCTTGCGTAATAAGACTCCCAGAACTTCCACATTAGAAGGTAATTTAGAACACACAAATGCAAATAACGCAGACATTTGTCTCGTTTTCAACTCGGCCATCATGCAGATGACATATAGCGCGGAAAAACGTGAACATGCTGTGTGTTAGCGTCGTAAACTTCATACTAGGCAAGGAGCTAGCACACCACAGTCCCGCGACAGCCGCTAATGAGACCAAGACGGGAGCACATGTCTGTGAACGCGCAAACGGAGCCCCTAAGCCACTCTGCTCCTCCACCAGCCCCGCTGCGCGGCTGCCCCACTCGTTTCAAGCACAGCACACCAAACACACATTCAGCGCTGAACAGTGGGCGGTCGACGCAGTTGCATTTACATGACTTGTAGCGAGCAGCACATCCCTCCATGTCCGTTAAGCAAAGTCAGACACGGTGACGCCACATCGCGGTTCGCAGAACTTCGCTACCGAGGCGCTAGGCCACTTCGATATTTCAATTGTCACCACCGCCGGGCCGGGTTCTCAATAAAGCACGGGTCACACATCGCAGATTCTGTACTGCCAGAGCTCATCGAGGCCAAAGCCGCACTGCCGCACCGCCACTACACACGGCTTTCCACCAAGTAACACACAACCTACAACCAACACACAAGCAACGCATGTACAATCACATGAGCAATGTTGAACAACGCGCGGTCCAGATGATGATGAGGATGAAAAACGTTTATTTGCTCTATTTTGCAGTGATTTTTGCGACATCAGATGGAGTCTTCCATCTTCTCTCCAGGGTCGGTTCCCCTAGTCCAGGGCTCCGCTGAGGGTAGCTGCCCTGCGTGCACGCCTTACTAGTCCTTGTTGGACTTTCAGGATGTCGCTGGATAGCATCCTCTCCCACTGTTCCGCACTCGGGTTTTTTATTATGGCTAGCCCTTCTGTTTTCTGTCAAGCATGTGGTATGGTATAGGGTTGGTTTGTCTCCACACCATGGGCACTTGCTCTCGTACTGCGTGGGGTAGATCTTGCTTAGCATGTTTAGGCACGGGAATGTTCCCGTTTGTAGCTGTTGCCATGCTACGGCGTCTTCTCTGTTTAGTTGTTTGTGAGGGGGCGGGTATTTTCGTCTGATGCCTCTGTAGTAGTTTAGTATCTCTGAATAGCTTTGGGCTACCGGCTCGGATTCCTCAGCGGGGTCGGTGTAACGTATAGTAGTTCGAGTATTGAGACTGATTACGGCCGATTCTGTTGGGAACACACACACATTTATTTCAACGAAACTGCAGCCATCTTGGAAGCTCTCTTGAACCCCAGGGTTGCCTTCCTTCATTCCAAAGAGTGCCATACATGGACACTACATCATCCCCTCAGGGAAGGAAAAATCAGTTTTGCTTAAACACGAAGACTTTCAGGTGCCTAGGTCGTTGCCTGGATCGTTGGGGGTACCGCTGTGAGACGGTCTTGGGAGCTGCTGATATGGCTTGGCTAGGAGTAGCTATGCTGAGGGTTGGAAGGTCACTGTTACTTGGCACAGCTTCATTATCCAGATATGGCATGTCGGTCGGGTCCTGATGTCGTTCCACTTGAACTGTGCTTGCATCTTTGAAGAAACTTGAGTTGCGACAAGTCGACACTCCATCTCTGGATGCTGTGATTCTGGAGCCATTGACTTTGGTGATTATGTATGGGTGTGGGTCATAGTAAGGCGAAAACTTGTTTGACCTGTCCTGTTTACAGAGGACTTGTTGTCCAACACACAGCTGGTTGTTACTCGTATGCCTCCGAGTGTCGACGTACCACTTGTTGTATGCTTTTCTTTTAGTGTCATTCTGTCTGGCCTCATACTGAGCCGAGTTGTGAGTACCAGCGACAAGTGTCGGTAGAAGATTCTTCATGGGTCTCCCAAACAGAAGTTCAAACGGAGATTTTCCTGTGGAACTATGGGGTGTGGACCTATGAGCCAGGAGGAACGACTGAAGCTCATTAGTCCAATCCAAGTGGCTGACACGACTTGCGAGTATAGACTTCTTGAGGGTGCGCATGAATCTTTCTGCTTCCCCATTAGCCTCTGGCCACCGTGGAGTGATGCGGTGATGCTTGAACCCGAGCTCACTGGCGAACTCTGCAAAACTCTCACTCTGAAATGGTGAGCCATTGTCTGACTTTACAACTTCTGGACAGCCGAACTGAGCGAAAACAGTGCGCGGTTGCTTGATGACTGTAGGTGCTGCAAGAGTGTGTAGGATGCTAACAACTGGGTACTTGGAGAAATCATCCACCACTGCCATGGCATACTTGCCATCAGGGAAAGGGCCAGCAAAATCTAACGACAGTTCAGTCCACGGGCCTCGAGGCAGCTCCTGGATTGGCAAGGGATCTCGATGGTGTACTGGTGTGTTTGCTTGGCATGCCAGGCAACTCTTAACTGTCTGGTCCACCAAAGAGTCTATCCCTGGAAACCACACTTTCTCACGCAACAGCTGTTTTGTCTTGACAATGCCTTGGTGTCCTCGATGTGCAAGATGCACTGCCTTAGTGTGAAGTTGTGCTGGCAGTACTATCCGCGTGCCTCTTAACACAAGGCCTTCTTTGGAAACTGACAGTTCTGTAGCAACGCGAGAGAAGGGCATCAGAGTTGTGGTCTTCCAATCTTTGCTTTGCTGGGGTTGCTTTAGGGCTTTCTTGAGCGAGTTCATCACCGGGTCAGCGAGCGTTGCTTCGGTTACCTCTTCTCTGGTCATGGCACGAGGCAGGCTATGAGACACAATGAAGTTCACATACTGTTCGGCGACAGACTCCATGCACCGATATGGTGACGTGGAGTTTACTGGGTGTCGGGACAAGTAGTCAGATGGGTTACTTGGACCACTAGTGTGTTGCACTTCATAGGTGTATTGTTGAATTCGAAGTGCCAAACGCTCCAGCCGTGCTGAAGGCAGGGAGCGAGGGTTGCTGAGAATGCTGACCAATGGCTTGTGGTCTGTCAGTAGGCGGAATGCTGTCCCATACAAGTAGATGTGAAAATGCTCAATTCCCCACACCACGGCCAGCATTTCCCGTTCAATTTGAGAGTAGCGTGCCTCCACAGGAGAAAGAGCACGACTCCCATATGTTACCACTCTGGTTTCGCTTCCGGATGTCTGCGTGAGAATGGCACCAAGTCCATGAGGAGCAGCATCTACAATGAGTGTGATGTTCTTTCCTGGATCGAAGTAGGCGAGAGTTGTGGCCTCGGAAAGCTTTCTCTTCAGTTCGTCCAGGGCGTCTTGCTGTATGTCTGTCCAACACCAGTCCTCTCCTTTGGCCGTGAGTTTCCTGAGTGGTTGGGTGAGGTGGGCCAAGTTGGGTATGAACCGACCACAGTAGTTAACAAGCCCGAGGAGACTCTTCACTTCAGTGGCGCTGGAAGGTGGTGATGCACCCAAGATCGCAGACACCTTAGTGGGGTCCGGTTGCACACCATTGCTGTAGAACACATGCCCGAAAAATGTAAGTTCCCGTTGGTAGAACTTGCATTTCTTGACGTTCAGTGTGAGACCACTTGCAAGTAGGCATTCCAATGTGGCCTTCAAAGCCTTATCATGTTCTTTCTCAGTCTTTCCATACACCAATATGTCATCGCTTACGTTGAGCACGTTGGGGATGTTAGTTAGAACCTGACGGATGGTGTCCTGAAACACTTCGGCTGCCGAGTTGATTCCGAAGTTGAGTCTCTTGTATCGGAAGAGCCCAGCATGTGTGGAGAAAGTGGTGATCACACGGGATGATGCGTCAAGTTCTAGTTGGTGGTACCCATCTTCAGATCGAGTTTAGAGAATAAGATGGAGCCGTTCAAAGCAACAAAGATGTCGTCCACTGTGGGTGTGACGTGTCTCTCACGCTGGATAGCTTGGTTGGCACAGCGCATGTCAACACACATTCGAATGTGCTCGGGGTCATGTGGCTTCGGTACTGCGACAATTGGCGATACCCAGGGGGTTGGTCCTTCAGTCTTTTCGATTATGCCAAGGGACTGTAGCCTTTCGAGCTCTTTTTCCAGTGGCTTTCGCATAGAGAAGGGAATGCGTCTGTGAGGTTGGGCTACTGGTTGAACACTGGGGTCAACATGGAGGTGCACCTGGAAGTCCTTTAGACAGCCCACTCCCTTGAAGAGGTCTGGGTAGGCCATCCTCGGATCCAGTCTGTTGGTAACGTCTCCCACACTATACGTGATCTGGACTAGTCCTAGACGGGAAGCTGCAGAGAAACTGAGCAGTGGTGCACAGTCTCCAGACACAACGTAGAGAGTTTCATGGCTGCTGCTCTCTTTGTAGGTCATGACAACATCAAGCTTTCCAAGTAGCGGTAAAGGAGAACTTGCCCCATAAGCAAATACTTAGATGTCTTGGACAGCGTTTCCTCGCTTAGACGATTTTTTAAGCTGTTCGAACCGACGACAGACACGGTAGCGCCAGTATCAATTGTAAAACGGACGTCCTCGCCATCAAGTTTAACGTCCACCTGTGGAGATCCCGTGACTGCGTGACAGTGAGAGGAGGTCATGAAAACGTGTTCATCACTGTCAGGGCTGCTGTCGCGCACGACTGCGTGTACGGCTTTGTGTGCTGATCGACACACACTCGCAAAGTGTCCAGTTTTGTGACACGCAGTACACCGTTTGCCGAGAGCGGGGAAACTATAGCGTCCCTTACTGTGAGGCCATGGTTTTCCGCAGTTGTAGCATGTCGCGTTTGCCCGTTGATGGCGCGGAGGCTCACGAGTCCGTGACGGCTCTTTCCCATGGTGCTTCGGCTGATGAGGTCGCGAGGTGCGCTCGGAGTTTACTGCAAGTGTAGACGCTGACGCCGAGTTTTCCTTACACTTCCGGCTTTCTTGTTCGATCACGGAGATGTCGTGCTCGACCTCTTCAAATAACCTGCCTTGTTTGAGAATTCCTTGCAAGTCGAGGTCATGCTGCATGGCATACCGGCGTAGACGTGTCGACGTTGTAGACAGCAATATTTGATTCTTGATTTCGGTGTTGTCATCGGCGAAAGCACAGTGCCTAACAAGCTGTCGTAGCCTGGCGTAAAATGCGTCGAGCGACTCGTTTTCCATTTGCTTGGCTTGACGGAAGCGGTAAATCTCGAAGGTAGTGTTTACTCGGGGTGCGAAATAGTCATCGAGCTTCCTACGTGCTGCGGTGTAGAGAGGGGTTGCGTTACTGGAGCCACCTGTGCTTGAAATGGTAGACGCAGCTGCGGCTGCGGGAGGATCGGGTAGTGCACAGCACATGTCATACACTTCTTCCCCCACGTAGTGTAGTAGTATGGCCGTCTTCTGGGCATCGGCTGTGATACCGCAGGCTACGATGAAGTTTTCGAAGCGTTTCACCCACTTCAACCACTCGGTGCCGACGTTGTTGGCGTCAGTGGCACGCGCGTCGAAGAAAGGGAATGATGGAAGCATGTTGTGCGCCATACCGCAAAGTAGAAGCTTCGACAATGTGTGTTGGTATCTTCGTTCTGCTTAAAATCGTTGCTTGGCAGCCTTCGCGAAGTTCAGACGCATCCTCGTCGCCATTGTAACGTATAGTAGTTCGAGTATTGAGACTGATTACGGCCGATTCTGTTGGGAACACACACACACATTTATTTCAACGAAACTGCAGCCATCTTGGAAGCTCTCTTGAACCCCAGGGTTGCCCTCCTTCATTCCAAAGAGTGCCATACATGGACACTACAGTCGGGAATGTTGGATGCTCGGTTTGTTGCGTGCCCTCGAGCTATCCTATCGGCCTCTTGATTTCCCGTAATGTCGGTATGTCCCGGCACCCAAACTATCGTGTGTTTGGCCTGGTTGTTGACGGTTTTGCCACTTGAGCGGAGGATGCGGAGCGCGCTGTGGCTGATTTTGCCGTTTAGGTAGTTGCGGCATGCTGCTTGGGAATCTGTGAGTATGGTTAAGGACCTGCTGGATCGGTAGCCCTCCGCTGCCGCTAGAGCCACGGCTGCCTCTTCGGCCTCAACTACCGTACAGTTCCGAATTGATGCGCTGGTGATTTCCTTTAGGTCCGAGTTGATCACCGTTGCGACTTTGCTATTCTTGTGGTTTTTGTCCTGAGTGTAGGTAGCGGCGTCTACGTACACTGTGTCATGTCTAGTTGCCAGTGTTCTTTGTACATACTCTGCTCTTGCTTGTCTTCGTGCCATGTGTAGGTTCGGGTCCATATTGCTGGGTATCGGTGCTACTTTGATGGTGTTTCTGTATTCGTCCGGTATCGTCTCCGTGCTTTGTGTCTCCTTTATGGTAGCTTCACCGCCGTATCTGCTCAGGAGTCTTCTGCCCGTTGCCGATAGCCTTAGTCTGCATTTGCGCGATTATCTGCGCTTCAAGGAGCTCCTCGAGACTGTTGTGTAGCCCCAGGGCCAGGAGTTTGTCGGTCGATGTTGACTGCGGTAGGTGGAGCGCCGTCTTGAGGGCTTTCCTCAGGATTGCGTCCACTTGTTGCATTTCGTGCTTCGTACAGTGGTAGTACGGGAGGCTGTACGTCACTCTACTGACTACCAGGCTTCTGACCAGTTTGAGTGTGTCTGCTTCCTTCATGCCGTGTCTTTTCCGCGAGACCCGCGTTATCATGCGGGCCACTTGGTTGGCTGCAGTTTTAAGTAGTGTTAGGGTGTGGGTACATCGTTGGTTCGATTATATCCACATTCCTAATATCCTGATGAGCGTCTTCTCCGGGATTGGCTGTCCCTCGAGGTGGATGTTCAACTTCATGTTTACTTCCTCTGGGACGGTGCGATTCTTCTTACCTCGCCATACTCTTAGGAGCTCGGACTTCTCCGTTGAGCAGGCTAGACCTCTTGCCTTGACATATTTCTCTACGCATGTCGCAGCTTCTTGTAATCTTTCTTCCTTTTCCCTCAGTGAGCATTTGGTGACCCATACAGTGATATCGTCGGCGTACATGGCGTGGCGTACGCCGTCGATTTGGTCTAGTTGTTGGGCCAGTCCAATCAGAGCAACATTGAACAGGATGGATGAGATGACCGATCCCTGCGGTGTGCCTTTGTTTGGGGTGTTGAACTTTTCGGATCTCAGCTCGCCCAGGCCGATTGTTTCTGTTCTGTTGGACAAAAATGCCTTGACGTAGCTGTGTATTTTCATGCCGCCATTTAGGTTGTCTAGTCCTGTCAGGATGGCTTCGTGGTCCAGAGAACGATCGGGCCGAGGAAGAACACGCCACGGCGTCACTCGGAGCCAGCATCGCGCCTTCTCAAAAATCCATAAGCGAGGCTGTCCCTAGGCACCTTGGATCAGGTCACGTTGGGGATTTTTGTACGACAAATAGACGCACGCCTTGTCGCAGCATGGTAATTATGGGAAGTACATGGATTTGCCTAAACTTCGTCCTTTTGGCTTCAAACGGCTTCGTGACTTTGTAAACTTGTCATCTTCAACAGTATATTGCGCAATAAATAATTAAATAAACATCATTAACATTGCCAGACGGCAGGATTCGAACACAGGGGGTGCGTTAAGTTAAGGCGCTCGAGCGCGCTCTAGCCAGCAGAGCACGCTCTGTTAAGCTTAACGGCTAAAAAGCGACTTCCGGAGCGTGATTGCGGAGCGCGCTCTACGCGCACCATCCTGGAAACCAACGTACTAGATAATTTTCAGTTGTCAAACTCCGCCGCGGCACCTCGCCCCTTTCTGTCGCGCCCGCGGGGCGGCGCGCGCGACACTGTCGGCCTAGAGTTACTGTATATGCTACCACAGGTAGCTACCTGTGGTAACATATACAGTAACTCTATGTCGGCCTAAAGCCCCTCAATTTTCCAAAAGTAGCGCCATTCTTAGATCTTTCCGCCACCCCGCTCACCCAGGCGCTTCCTCCTCCACTCCTCCTGTCGCCCCAGCCTCCTCCGCACCCCCATTGGCCAATCTGTGTCACCTGAAAGCAGGCCCCGCGCTTTTGTATATTGTTTTCTTTCCGGCGCAGAGCAGGCGCCGCGCTTTTGTATATCTTTTCTTTCCAGCGCGCGCGACCCCCTTTCTTGGGCCTGCGCGACGAAAGTACGGCAGGCGGTTTGAAGGAGCGCGGTAGTTTATTTGAATGCGTTAGGGCCGAGTGCTTAATTGCGATGCCGTGCTGCTGCGCCTACGGTTGCCACAACAGACCCAGTGACGGCAAAAAGCTTTTTGCTTGACCATCCGCCGGGCGCAACGCAAAACGAAGAAAAGTGTGGATTCACAAGATCGGGCGGGCTGACTTCGAGCAAGTGGCAAAGAACGCGCGGCTTTGTGAAGTGCCACGGCTCCTCCAACCTCTTCTTTTGACGCCCGTGTCAAAACGGGCCCGTGTCCAGTGCATTGAGGGCGCGTTAAAGAACCCCAGCTGAAAAAAAATTAATCCGGAGCCCACATTATGGCGTGCCTTATGAGATCGTGGTGTTGGGATGTAAAACCCAAGAATCAACTTTTTTTCTGTCCTGTGTGCCTTGACTGTTCCAGTTAACGCAACACTGCTTCCTTGTGAAAACTTACAACGCAAAAGAATACAAACGCACGTAGTATACAGAAATAAAATTAGCACTTCAACAAAAGTGTTTCTGGTGCCAATGAGGGGAGGGGGATAATTACTTTCTGAACCTCTTTCCAGTTGTCCCATCAAGTTCCTTCTTTTTTTTTCTATCAAATTCTAACCATTTGCACTGTATAAAATAAATAACGATTTCATATGCTGGTACGTTGTTCAAATTGTCTATACCGCCTATGTGTGGAAACGTTGCTCATGGCCAACACAACCTGTGCATGAGCTACGTACATCTGTAGAAGGCGCGGAACAGAAACGGCCCTGCTGCCAGGCATTGCTGACCGCAGACAGTCGGAATCTCTCACGCGCCGGCCGAACAAAAGCATCCTGCAGGTACGTAAACTAACCTACGAAACCATGTGCACATACTTTCACTCTGTCAAAACCTGAAACTCTGGTAATTACTCGCGTGTCTGAGCACACCACGTGCTTGTGTCGTGTTTCAGCAACATGAACTTTCAATGTGCGCGCGCTTTACGCCCTAAATACGCCTTGCATAATGGTGCTTTTCTCTATTTCTTCCGCAAATCCGACACGACATTCTTAAGGCCAGTTACCGACTGACAAAGCAAGATCTAGATTGAAAAAACTGCTCCGCAGGACTCGAACGAACTTTTCCGCGGATTTCCTCCCGTAGCGTGTTAGCCATCATCTGCTACGGCAGGCCCACCACCGGCGGCGCCACCGTCGAGGCCGCGCCATGCACTACGACCTCCATTAGAGCTTTAGTCGCTTCGGGACGTTAAAAAGGTTAATCACCACAAACCAAATCAATACATGCGGGCGTACATTAGAAGCTAAAAAACTGCATCCATAAGTCATGGTGAGCCTTGCAAAAGCATCGCGAGGAGGAGGGAAGTGAATGGCGCTACTTTGGGAGATTGAGGGGCGTTATGTCGGCCCACTAGATTATTTTCAGTTGTCAAACTCCGCCGCGGCACCTGGCCCCTTTCTGTCGCGCCCGCGGGGCGGCGCGCGCGACACTGTCGGCCCACTAGATTATTTTCAGTTGTCAAACTCCGCCGCGGCACCTGGCCCCTTTCTGTCGCGCCCGCGGGGCGGCGCGCGCGACACTGTCGGCCCACTAGATTATTTTCAGTTGTCAAACTCCGCCGCGGCACCTGGCCCCTTTCTGTCGCGCCCGCGGGGCGGCGCGCGCGACACTGTCGGCCCACTAGATTATTTTCAGTTGTCAAACTCCGCCGCGGCACCTGGCCCCTTTCTGTCGCGCCCGCGGGGCGGCGCGCGCGGCACTGTCGGCCAACTAAATTATTTTTAGTTGTCAAACTCCGCTGTGGCACCTGGCCCCTTTCTGTCGCGCCCGCGGGGCGGCGCGCGCGACACTGTCGGCCTAAAACCCCTTGATAATTTGAAAGTAGCGACTCTCCTCCTCACGGCGCTGTCCTCCTCGATTCTCCTCACCCACCGGCTGCGCACGGCACGCTATTCCGCCTGGGCTCCCGCGGACGGGCCGCAGGATTCTATGGAGGCGTGTTATATTGGGCCAGTTGTGCGCCCCAGTGGGTTGAAAATTTTGAGAAATGCTAATAACAGCATCGATAATGCTGGTTTTGGAGGTTGTTTTTTTCTTAAAGCCGTATGAACGGGGTATACTGATTTAAAGGGAGCTTTGAGGCGAGTTCTGTACTCCAGACAATTTTTCTGCCACATGATCAGATGCTTTACTTCGTGCGTCTGGTCTAGTATTGCTTGTGACACATCCCTTTGTGTGTGGCTTATTAAGCTAAAGCCTTAGACCTCTGTTTCAAGGTCCCGTAGTGAGCTGCAGAAAATATCACGTGACCGAAGGAAGGCGGGAAGCGAACCAAAGCATGTGCAGCCGCGTATAAGAGATGATTAATGATTACCAAAGTAATGATTGATTAGTGATTGGATTGTTGTTCATGCACCCTAATCCACCCCAATCGGCCTTAATACCCTTTCATCAACACTTCCCCTAAATCAACCAATTCTCCTCCACGCACCTAAATCGTTATTCATGCATCTTAATCCTTCGTAATGCACTCTAATCCACTTTAATCTTCTTTAATACACTCTAATCAACCTTAATCCTCCCTAATCCACCTTATGTCAACCACTAATTATTCATTAATTAACTTGGGTAATTATTCTCTCATACAGGGGTGGACATGCTTTGGGTCCCCTCTGGCCTTCCTTGGGTCACGTGATACTTCCAGTTTAGAACGCGACCTTGAAACATAAAAATCTAAAGGCTTTTGCCTTAAAACTAAAAAAAAAAGCTCAATTTTGACTAGTGAACGCTCGTCACCTACAATACTACGGGGATACTTGCCACTAATTTTTTCTGGGCGCAAAGCAGGAGTAAAGTTTTAGGTTTCTTCTCTTCTTCCGCCGGGTTCTTCTTTCTTTGTGGTTGTTGTTCGCTCTCGGCTCTTCCTGAGCCGATGCCCTGCTCTCTGCTTCGGTATCTCGGCACTAACGATGCTTGATGTCAATAATTTGAACCGATTTATTTACAGGCAGATAGTAACGGTTACAAGGAGTCTATGGAGTACAAGGAGTTACAAGCAAACAAGGAAAACGGCTTCACATTTACGAATGCGGCTAAGCAAGGCCTCGGAGCAGTCCGTTGCTCCGATCGGGCGCCTGACGAGAACGGTCCGTCGTCTCTCAGGCCTCAGCTCACACTAGTCCCCGATTACAGCTAGTGGTCTCTGTGAACCATGCAGGGAAGTCACCCACCTTGTTTCCAGTATCTTCTTCTCTTCTTCTTCCGCCGGGTTCTTCTTTCTTTGTGGTTGTTGTTCGCTCTCGGCTCTTCCTGAGCCGATGCCCTGCTCTCTGCTTCGGTATCTCGGCACTAACGATGCTTGATGTCAATAATTTGAACTGATTTATTTACAGGCAGATAGTAACGGTTACAAGGAGTCTATGGAGTACAAGGAGTTACAAGCAAACAAGGAAAACGGCTTCACATTCACGAATGCGGCTAAGCAAGGCCTCGGAGCAGTCCGTCGCTCTGATCGGGCACCTGACGAGAACGGTCCGTCGTCTCTCAGGCCTCAGCTCACACTAGTCCCCGATTACAGCTAGTGGTCTCTGTGAACCATGCAGGGAAGTCACCCACCTTGTTTCCAGTATCTGAAGGCCGATGAAAGTAGTCGCTTTTCCAGGTCGTCACCACCACGCAGCTCTCCACGGGTTTCCTCTAGTCCATCAGAGGGTGATGCAGTGCGGTCACTAGTCCATCAGTGAGCTGCACTGTCCGATGCGCACTCACAAGTCCATCAGTGAGCGCTCCCCGTGCGCCAGTCCGTCGACGCACTGTCCGGGCTCGGTCCGTTGGCCCTTTGACGCTTATCTTCGCTACTCGCCTTCACGTGAGCAGCAGCCTCGCTTTCCGTTTCTTCGCCTGACCCAGGCACAGAGATGAAGTCGTCGCAGACCTGTGACGTCGTCGCAGTTTTGTCACCTTCGTGAGTTCCGAACAGTTACCGCCTATCTGCCACTGCCGTCCACCGAAGAACAGATATCCTGTCGGCTGCGCCAGTAAAGTTTTAGGTTTCTTCTCTTCTTCTTCCGCCGGGTTCTTCTTTGTTTGTGGCTGTTGTTCGCTCTCGGCTCTTCCTGAGCCGATGCTCTGCTCTCTGCTTCGGTATCTCGGCACTAACGATGCTTGATGTCAATAATTTGAACTGATTTATTTACAGGCAGATAGTAACGGTTACAAGGAGTCTATGGAGTACAAGGAGTTACAAGCAAACAAGGAAAACGGCTTCACATTTACGAATGCGGCTGAGCAAGGCCTCGGAGCAGTCCGTCGCTCCGATCGGGCACCTGACGAGAACGGTCCGTCGTCTCTCAGGCCTCAGCTCACACTCGCTAACTTCGCCACAACTTTTGCGCCGAAAGCTGCCACTAGCGTCACATTTCCCATCTCATGTTTCGCGCTTTCGGGCACAGCACTTTCTCTGAGCACCGTAATCTCCGCACCCGTGTCAACCAGTGCCTTAATGGAAGCATCGCCGCACCTTAATCGGACATACTCCACAGCAGGTATATCGCGTTCTCTCTTATTTCTGGTTGATATGCCACCGCAGGGGGGCCCAAGCTTGCTGCTTTCGAGTGACACCGCCTGCTGATAACCGGGCACCACCTCGGATTTCCGGTCTTTGCCGACCCGGTTCACGGTTTTTACCTGGGTCGCCGCTTTGTTGGGGCAGTTTCGCGCGAAGTGCGGTCCATTGCATACAAAACACGCGACCTGCGTTTTCTGCGGAGCGGCTCCCCTGTTCACCGATGGCACACAAGGTGCAACAACCCTCGCGTCATTCGTTGTGCTCGCCGTGCGCCCGTATTCTCCCGCCGTTTTCGACGTTGTCATCTGCCTCCGCGCAGACCCCTTACCCTCGATGTCTTCGTAAGCTTCAATGAACTTTGCAATTTCGTGTGGCGTTGCCCACCCATTACCCTCTTCACGCTTAACGTGCTTCCACGCTTCCTGGCTCAATGTTTGTTTGATTTGGTCAGCGATTTGAAGCGCAAACAGATCTTTGAAAGCTTTTACGCCCCGCGCCGCCGTACAGAAGGCATAATAGCTCTCGAGCCTAGACGCAAAGTGCTGCCAGGTCTCGTCTCGCATCGGTGTTTCAAACCGGAACTGTCTGAGATAATCGCCCGGCGACAGCCTCAGCTCGGACAAAATGGTCTCTTTTACTTTGGCGTAGCTGTTCAGTTCGTCAGTCGACAGCTTCGAAAAAATGTGCCGAATCCTCCCTGCGATCAGCGGCAGTACCAGGTGACTTTTGATGCTCTCTGGCACTCCGTACGACCGAAAGATGCCCTCAATGCCCTCCAACCACACCGGTACCTCTGGATCCGATGGGATTGGAGTTAGAAAGCTTCTTAGCATTTTGGAAAAGTGCCCTAGGGTCTCCTCGCGGGATTCCGGATGCCTGTTTATTGCTCTGTCATCTATACTTTCTTGCATTTCGAGCTGCCGCGTTCTCTGCTGCTCAATTTGCAAATGAAGCTTCAAACGCTCCAATTCCATTGAAGCTATCTGAGTCTCATGTTGAAATTCGAGTTCTTGCCTGTCTGCGCTTGTGCCCGACCCTACCCCAGCACTCGGCCCCGCAGCTTCCCCGTCACTACTCATGATCAGCACGCACTAGTCCCCGATTACAGCTAGTGGTCTCTGTGAACCATGCAGGGAAGTCACCCACCTTGTTTCCAGTATCTGAAGGCCGATGAAAGTAGTCGCTTTTCCAGGTCGTCACCACCACGCAGCTCTCCACGGGTTTACTCTAGTCCATCAGAGGGTGATGCAGTGCGGTCACTAGTCCATCAGTGAGCTGCACTGTCCGATGCGCACTCACAAGTCCATCAGTGAGCGCTCCCCGTGCGCCAGTCCGTCGACGCACTGTCCGGGCTCGGTCCGTTGGCCCTTTGACGCTTATCTTCGCTACTTGCCTTCACGTGAGCAGCAGCCTCGCTTTCCGTTTCTTCGCCTGACCCAGGCACAGAGATGAAGTCGTCGCAGACCTGTGACGTCGTCGCAGTTCTGTCACCTTCGTGAGTTCCGAACAGTTACCGCCTATCTGCCACTGCCGTCCACCGAAGAACAGAGGGTAATGGGTGGGCAACGCCACACGAAATTGCAAAGTTCATTGAAGCTTACGAAGACATCGAGGGTAAGGGGTCTGCGCGGAGGCAGATGACAACGTCGAACACGGCGGGAGAATACGGGCGCACGGCGAGCACAACGAATGACGCGAGGGTTGTTGCACCTTGTGTGCCATCGGTGAACAGGGGAGCCGCTCCGCAGAAAACGCAGGTCGCGTGTTTTGTATGCAATGGACCGCACTTCGCGCGAAACTGCCCCAACAAAGCGGCGACCCAGGTAAAAACCGTGAACCGGGTCGGCAAAGACCGGAAATCGGAGGTGGTGCTCGGTTATCAGCAGGCGGTGTCACTCGAAAGCAGCAAGCTTGGGCCCCCCTGCGGTGGCATATCAACCAGAAATAAGAGAGAACGCGATATACCTGCTGTGGAGTATGTCCGATTAAGGTGCGGCGATGCTTCCATTAAGGCACTGGTTGACACGGGTGCGGAGATTACGGTGCTCAGAGAAAGTGCCGTGCCCGAAAGCGCGAAACATGAGATGGGAAATGTGACGCTAGTGGCAGCTTTCGGCGCAAAAGTTGTGGCGAAGTTAGCGAGTGTGAGCTGAGGCCTGAGAGACGACGGACCGTTCTCGTCAGGTGCCCGATCGGAGCGACGGACTGCTCCGAGGCCTTGCTCAGCCGCATTCGTAAATGTGAAGCCGTTTTCCTTGTTTGCTTGTAACTCCTTGTACTCCATAGACTCCTTGTAACCGTTACTATCTGCCTGTAAATAAATCAGTTCAAATTATTGACATCAAGCATCGTTAGTGCCGAGATACCGAAGCAGAGAGCAGAGCCTCGGCTCAGGAAGAGCCGAGAGCGAACAACAACCACAAAGAAAGAAGAACCCGGCGGAAGAAGAAGAGAAGAAACCTAAAACTTTACTGCAGGATCAATAATACTGCGCTTCCGACTGAATAACAACAGTTAGCGACGTGCGAAGTGATGGAGCCGCCCCAGAATATTAAGCATACTGAGGACAACCGCAACAAACCGCTGGGGAGCAGGCCGGAAGAATGATAAAAAAATGCAGCATTACGGGATGCTTTGCTACGAGCTATAAGAAAGACTCCACAGCTCGCAAACAACGCTGTTCTTTGTCAGAACAGAGTTGCTTCGGCCAATGTCATGCAGCCACTGCTTCCTACGCAAGCCGTTACGCTTTCGTTGTGGTATCATAAAAACGGCATAACCATCTTCAGGCTTCTTGCTGCAGTTATATGCGCAACAGCCCGGCATAGCGCTAGCACATAGACCAGAAACAGTGCGCACAACGTTCGCTACGCCGAGAGCTAAAGCACCGAGTGAGCCGTGCTCAGGAGGAAAATGGCGCGAACGAAAAAGAAAAACACAAGCAAAACTCAAGATCCGCGCGTTTCCAAGGGCGACGGCAGGGAGACCAATCGTCGTGCAGAAAAACGGGGGCAAAACTGGTTGCCGCGGGGGGGACACGCAAGGGGCGAGGAGGTCGCGCGGCGGCGGCAGAGTTCAAAGAGTGGCGGTACTTTCAAATTATCAAGGGACTTTATGTCGGCCCACTACATTATTTTCCGTTGTCAAACTCCGCCGCGGCGCCTGGCCCCTTTCTGTCGCGCCCGCGGGGCGGCGCGCGCGACACTGTTGGTCCACTACATTATTTTCAGTTGTCAAACTCCGCCGCGGCACCTGGTCCCTTTCTGTCGCGCCCGCGGGGCGGCGCTTGCGACACTGTCGGCCCACTACATTATTTTCAGTTGTCAAACTCCGCCGCGGCGCCTGGCCCCTTTCTGTCGCGCCCGCGGGGCGGCGCTTGCGACACTGTCGGCCCACTACATTATTTTCAGTTGTCAAACTCCGCCGCGGCGCCTGGCCCCTTTCTGTCGCGCCCGCGGGGCGGCGCTTGCGACACTGTTGGTCCACTAGATTATTTTCAGTTGTCAAACTCCGCCGCGGCGCCTGGCCCCTTTCTGTCGCGCCCGCGGGGCGGCGCTTGCGACACTGTTGGTCCACTACATTATTTTCAGTTGTCAAACTCCGCCGCGGCGCCTGGCCCCTTTCTGTCGCGCCCGCGGGGCGGCGCTTGCGACACTGTCGGCCCACTACATTATTTTCAGTTGTCAAACTCCGCCGCGGCGCCTGGCCCCTTTCTGTCGCGCCCGCGGGGCGGCGCTTGCGACACTGTTGGTCCACTACATTATTTTCAGTTGTCAAACTCCGCCGCGGCGCCTGGCCCCTTTCTGTCGCGCCCGCGGGGCGGCGCTTGCGACACTGTCGGCCCACTACATTATTTTCAGTTGTCAAACTCCGCCGCGGCACCTGGCCCCTTTCTGTCGCGCCCGCGGGGCGGCGCGCGCGACACTGTTGGTCCACTACATTATTTTCAGTTGTCAAACTCCGCCGCGGCGCCTGGCCCCTTTCTGTCGCGCCCGCGGGGCGGCGCGCGCGACACTGTTGGTCCACTACATTATTTTCAGTTGTCAAACTCCGCCGCGGCACCTGGTCCCTTTCTGTCGCGCCCGCGGGGCGGCGCTTGCGACACTGTCGGCCCACTACATTATTTTCAGTTGTCAAACTCCGCCGCGGCGCCTGGCCCCTTTCTGTCGCGCCCGCGGGGCGGCGCTTGCGACACTGTTGGTCCACTACATTATTTTCAGTTGTCAAACTCCGCCGCGGCGCCTGGCCCCTTTCTGTCGCGCCCGCGGGGCGGCGCTTGCGACACTGTCGGCCCACTACATTATTTTCAGTTGTCAAACTCCGCCGCGGCACCTGGCCCCTTTCTGTCGCGCCCGCGGGGCGGCGCGCGCGACACTGTTGGTCCACTACATTATTTTCAGTTGTCAAACTCCGCCGCGGCGCCTGGCCCCTTTCTGTCGCGCCCGCGGGGCGGCGCGCGCGACACTGTTGGTCCACTACATTATTTTCAGTTGTCAAACTCCGCCGCGGCGCCTGGCCCCTTTCTGTCGCGCCCGCGGGGCGGCGCTTGCGACACTGTCGGCCCACTACATTATTTTCAGTTGTCAAACTCCGCCGCGGCACCTGGCCCCTTTCTGTCGCGCCCGCGGGGCGGCGCGCGCGACACTGTTGGTCCACTACATTATTTTCAGTTGTCAAACTCCGCCGCGGCACCTGGTCCCTTTTTGTCGCGCCCGCGGGGCGGCGCTTGCGACACTGTCGGCCCACTACATTATTTTCAGTTGTCAAACTCCGCCGCGGCGCCTGGCCCCTTTCTGTCGCGCCCGCGGGGCGGCGCTTGCGACACTGTCGGCCCACTACATTATTTTCAGTTGTCAAACTCCGCCGCGGCGCCTGGCCCCTTTCTGTCGCGCCCGCGGGGCGGCGCTTGCGACACTGTCGGCCCACTACATTATTTTCAGTTGTCAAACTCCGCCGCGGCGCCTGGCCCCTTTCTGTCGCGCCCGCGGGGCGGCGTGTGCGACACTGTCGGTCCACTACATTATTTTCAGTTGTCAAACTCCGCCGCGGCACCTGGCCCCTTTGTGTCGCGCCCGCGGGGCGGCGCTTGCGACACTGTCGGCCCACTACATTATTTTCAGTTGTCAAACTCCGCCGCGGCGCCTGGCCCCTTTCTGTCGCGCCCGCGGGGCGGCGCGCGCGACACTGTCGGCCCGAAGGCGGGCGGTGCGAGCAACGTTTGTGCGGGCGGACAGAGACGCCGATGCGTGCAGCAGCGTGCCACGTTTTGCTCGTGTTTCTTATTTATGTGCCAGGAAATGCTGCTCGTCTTGTGAGCAAACATACCTGCAATGAAACAATGAAATGATAAAAACCACGAGAAACAAAGTGAATGCTAGGGAGGGTGCAGCGCCCTTCCTAACTATCACTTTGTCTGTTTTTACTCCTGTTTGTTGTTTGTGTTAATAAAACCTTGCGAGCATTCTACGACGAAATAGTGTACCAGACCACCACCTTTGAACTTGGCGAGCATTTCCTAAGGGCTATAAACTTGTTACACTAATCATTTCAGGCCATCAAAGATTTCATCAAAGGCCATCAAAGCCTGATAGAACAGAATGCAATTCAAAAGAACCTGAAGCTTTTTGCATCATAACAAACGACAGAGTCGCTGCGAGTAACTCTGATGTTGAATTTAAACATTGTCGATAATGTGCTGCGTCAAGGTGCGCTCTATGTTTTGACAGCCAAGTTAAATCAAGATCCATTCCAAGATCCATAAGGCACACTGTTCACATTTGTTGTGACTGCATTCACATTGCACTGTTTGCTAGGAAATTCACACACTCGTGTTTTTTCAGCGACACTTTGGACTAGTGCGTTCCTTCGGTGGAGATGAGTCCCATCCAACTATAAACAACTTCACGCAGATATTCCGCCTTCTAAGTCTGGCGAAACCCTGTCCCTGGACAAGGCAGAAGAAATTGGACGCTCGTTAGAAGCCTTGCATCGAGCGAACCGCGCGTTCAGCTCCGAAAATGTACGAAGAATCGAGGCATCTCAACTTGGCGTTCCGTCGACGGGCCAAGATGGCCGACTTCTTCCGGGGAGCCGCCAAGATGGCCGACGTAGTCCGGCATAGAGTTTCCTACAAAACTACTAGAGGGAACTCTGGCGCTGCAGTCGTTGTCCTACCATGGGTACGATGGGAAGTACATGGATTTGTCTGATCTTCGTGCTTATGGATTCAGGCGTTCTTGTGGCTTTGTATATTACGCTATATAAATCTTATTGTCGTATATTTCAGCGCAATCTATATTCTTCGAAGTGCAGAAGACGCCAGGAACGCGTACAATTGCTATTAATTGCAACGATTGAGCTTGTCTATGTGCCCAAATCGAAACGCGCCAAGCGTCTCTAGCGTCTCAAAGCACTGGCATGCCCGCGATAAGTTCATAAGTGTGTTTCATTCGCTTGTCGATACATGCATCCGTGGCTTAATGGTTTCAATATCAGGCTTCTGTTCTAGAGTCCCTGTGTTCGAATCCTGCCGTCCGGCAATTTTAATGATGTTTATTTAATTATTTATTACGCAATAAACTGTAGAAAATGACGAGTTTACAAAGTCACAAAGCTGTTTGAAGCCAAAAGGACGAAGTTTAGGCAAATTCATGTACTTCCCATAATTCCCATGCTGGGACAACCGCTCCCATTGTAGCTCACGTAGACACTAGCGCCAGAGTTCCCTCTAGTAATTTTGTAGGAAACTCTATGTAGTCCGGGAGACCGCCAAGATCGCCGACTTCTTCCGAGAGGCCGCCGAGACGACCGACCCCACGAAACACACAACCTCTTAAAAACTTCTTGAAACGGCTACAAACGGCTATAGACGTCTTTGTCTATGATAAGACTGAAAATAGAATTTCTTCTAAACATAGCCTCAGCACTTATTGAATATGCTAGAATATATTCTATCTGCAGCAAAACCCACTACTGGTGTCACTAGAGTCTGTTTTGGTAAACGCATTCAGAATGTCTAACTCGAGAACTTTTCTAGATCTTTTTGTCTAAAAGGGCATAAAATGCCAAACGACGTGTTAAATGTGCGGTTACCGTCGGTCATCGGCGTTAGCGAATAAAAGACGCCACAGACAAATCGAACTCGTATATTAAATAATTTCACACCAGAACTTCAACAATCAAAGGCGTGTTATTGTTTTCCATACGGGGCGCGCACACGACGCCTGGAAACCATTCTATGCTCGCGCAGCATGTATTTACAGCTGCAGGAGCGAAACGCCGGTGTTGCACAGCGGTGTCACAGAGCCACCGCGCTGCGATCACTTCGGCGGTGTAATCCAAATTTGTCAGACATCTCATTCTGTGCTGGAAACGCTGGGACGCAGAAGGTTTGAAAAAACGGCCACTGCCGCGCGCTGTCTCGGTCGTGGGTTCGTCATCTTGTTGTGCGTCATTCTAAGCCGTTCTGTACGTTTATACTGGATATTAACTGGAGTCATTTAGGTGTGCTGATGCTGTGTGCCGCGTGTTTTGCATCAGTGCTTTGCGACATCGGCTGTATTGCGTGTTTTCGCCGACGGCTTACTACCACAATGGCGGGATCTGCGTTCGCCGCCTTCGTGTCTCGGTGCGTCTTTGTACGTACGTCGCACGTTCGGATAACACTTTTTCCGGTAAGTGAAATACATTGCGCTTCGTTTTTCATCAACAATGTGAATATTTAGGTGTTACCCGCGGCAATTTATATATGGGCTCTTCTGCCCTGCGAGTTTTCGTCATTACTTTTATACGAGGGTTCTGCTTGTGTTCAGCCGTTCAGCATTACCGCGCTCCACGACTTCCGCAACAACAGTCAGAACTTTGCCCTGCTTGTTGGTCTTTGTGGTTAACGTAGCACGAACCAACCGAAAGGAGTGCATTCGAAGACGACGCGCTGGCTGTAATGCGGAACCAGACTGAACTCGCCCTATTTTGTGTCCTTTTGTTCTTACGTGTGCGCGTGTGTGTGTCAGTGACTATGCAATTTGTAGCGTTCCCACTTTATAGCAAAACAAAAAATATAACTGCAGTGTTTACTTCATCTATACAATTCCAAAATAAATCGTCTGCTGATGTACAAATTTCACTTGTTTTGTTCTAAATAAGCAGCAAAACCTTTAACCTAGTAGGTGCTTCATCTGGGAGCGAGATCACGACAGCTTGGCATTTATTAATGAATGACTGTGACTGGGTCACCTTATTTGTAATTGCAAATCTGCCTTTCAACTGACTTGATGCTATCTTATTTTGTCCCTTTCACTCTATAGACGGCTGGACATCCTTCTTATACCGTGGCGTTAGCTGGATGACGGGACCTCATCGTGATCAGTGTAAGCCAATGTACTGTACCCTCTCTGGTCCTCCCAGTGCTTTTTTATATGGGTTAAGGCCAGGGAGCGCTTCGTGGTAAAATAGCTAGTTGGTGTCTGGTGTCTCACAAACGGCCATTTTTTTGCACTGGTCCATTATAAGCTGCCACTATTATAACCAATTTCTCAGTGCCAGTGTACATACACAGTTCTACTAATAATTAGTTTCCCTAAGCCTTACAAAATTTACGTGTGGGTAGTCATTGCTATGTAAGAACTCACAAATTAACTCTGCTGTGTCACAGAAGTATTCCATACATGAGTAAGAATTTTCTACAACAGTGTACATTACACCTTGCTTCCCTAATGCACAAATGTATTCAAGCCAGTATTTGATTAGTTTGGTATTCTAAATGTTTTCTGTGTGATTTAGTTTCTTTACAGGAACTCACTGTACAGCATCAGCAAGCAGTCTAATTTAAGATTTACGTGTGCTGTAAAAGGTGTGCTTTGCCGCTAGAATTGATAAAACATGGGCCAAGGCTTCCATACAAGGACAAACTTCAATTTCGCTCTACCACCATCAGCACTTGGCTGGCGCTTGCAAAATGAATCACATTAATTAGCTTGTGCCAGACCGTTTTTTAACCTTATTGTGAGGAGATCACAAAGTGATCTGTGGATGCGCCTGCGTCTGAGATATAAATTGCGCTGCAACATATGTGCGTGTAGAACAGGCATGATGCTGAGGGTTCCAGCAGTTTGCAAAGGTGCTTTTAAAATTTTGTCATAACTGCAATTTTACCTGTGCTGTTTTTTATCATTGGAGGTGTTATCAGAATTTATCAATCTATTTGCTCTGGCCCATTAGCCCGCCACATTTGCCTTTTCACTAGGTGGGCTATTATTCTGCATGGACTAGTACTTGAATACACCTTTTTGTGTGCAGTGGCTTCTCAGTTGCAAGTCAGCATAGATGCTCAGAATTACCCGAGGCTATAGATACAATGGTGAATTTGCCACCTATGCCACCTATGATGATTTGCCACCTATCACTTTGCACTTTCTCACGCATGTGTCATGTTTAAGTTTAAAGAAAGGCAACAGCTAGGCAGCACAAAATGCCAAATTTGCTTTTAGTTCAACAATATAAAACGCTATTTAACTTTGTAATTAAGTTAGTACATCATTTACCTGCAGAGTGAATTACTGTTTTAAGCTGATTATACTTTGCAGGAAGCTTCTCAGACTTGTTTGAGAGGTTGATAAGTGGCTTTTTAGGCACAAAACACCATACAATAAATAAAGGCTGACTTTGACTCTGCTATGCAACTTAATGACTATACGCCAGGAACAAGGTCTCCGAGTTGTGGCGCTGGGTAACACTCCCAGCGTTCTACTATGACACACAAATACCCAAGAAAGTGAATGGGAAAACGACGCCGCTGTAGCTCAATTCGTAGAGCAAAGCACGCAAAATGCGAAGGTTGTGGGTTCAGTTCCCACCTGCGGCAAGGTGTTTTTTCATCCGTTTTAACTTCCATTAATTTATCGTTTCCTTACTTAATTTATTAAGCACAAGTAATTTCCCCTATGTTGTCCTTGGTGTCGGTGTTTGTTGGCTTCTTATGATAGGAAATATACTAGTCATTTTAAACATCATCGCATACATACCTTAAGATACCCGTAGTTTAAGAGAAAGGAGTGCTTAAATTTATTTTCAATGTGAGCCAAACTTCTTACTTAGCACATATTGCTAATTGAAGTTCCAATTTCAACATTCCCATTTCTTCCCTTGCCCCTTTTTTCCTGTTCTGTGCAGGGATTGCTTTCCTATGTCTACAAGAACCGTCACGCGTGGCCTGTGACAGCAAGCTTTTGTGGGCAGCCAGTGCTCTCCTACGAAGGCTGGCCTACTCTGGCAGCGGCGGCAACCATCTTCAAGATTTATCCATGATCACCTTTGCTGCCATTTGTCACTCTTGTTAATTACACTTTCTGCATCTTTTCTAGTTTTTATTAGGTAATAAAGTACGAGTATGTGACATGGTGTGAAGTTGATGCCTTGCTGCATTTTCGCTTGCAATCACCTTTTATGCATGAATAGCTCATCATACAGTTTATGAAAAAAAAATAACAGCATATTATAACTTATCTTCCAGTTCTTGTAACATGCAACGTACAAGGAATTCACTAATGGATGGTATGCCGAAGAACTCACCATTATTCCTGCGTGATGCTGTGCAAGCATGTGGCGTTACCTTACAAGAGGCACCCACAAAGTAAGTTACAATTTACTTTTAAATGAAGCATGGACATCAGAAAAAATATATTTATATTGCTGTTAGAGTGGTTTGCAGAGTGTTTTTCCAGATGTGTACTATCTTTTATTTCTTAACTCATTGCAGCACAGTGGCTATTGTGCCCCCTGTAGCTGAAACCAGGATGTAATTTTTTGCCTGAACCACAGCATCACTGACAAAATTTTTCTTTGCTAGAAACTATTTCAATTTGGTGGAGACCCAGCAGGGCGATGTTTTCTCAATAATGACGTGTTTCACGCAGAGATGTTCTTGTTTAGGTCAATGAGTGAACATTGGAATTATATCAGCATACAATACAGATCTTGTTTTATTTGCAAAATAATTCGACAGGTGGCATTCAATTGATTGGTCTAATTAAAAAGCACAAATTGACCAATGAGGCTATACTGCACTATTCCCATGGTTCACATCTGGAAAAACTACCTCGGCATCACTCTATCCGACAATATAAACTTTTTTTTCTGATGTCCATGCCTCATTTAAAATAAATTGTAACTGTGGGCAAACGTTGTGTTACTGTAACAGCTGCCGCAAAAATTTGAGGGTGTCTAATAAAAGTATTCAGTTGTTCTTGTAAAGCTGTCCATTAGCCAACTTTTAGCGTAACGTTAGCAGGACTTACTGAAGTACTTCTAGACGTCCATGGCTACAAAATGTCTTGATCAAGACAGCTACTAGGCTTTTGAATTAGCCGTTCAATACATCTTTTAGACATCAAATAGCTGCTTGCGTGTTTCGTGACTTCTTCCGAGAAGCCGCCAAGAGGGCCGACATTTCGCACATGGCTCCTCCGGGAACCGTGGTGCATGCGATCGGTGTGGCAGCACGAAACATATTGCAACGTACAGGAATTGTCCAGCAAGGAACCGGCGGTGCAACGCCTGCCACACGTTGGGCCATTTTGCATCAGTATGCCGAAAAACCCGTACTGTTAAACACGTCTCTTCCGCAGAGACGCTGTCTTCAACTTCCGCAGGGCAGCCGTCCGCGTCTGTCTTGACGGTAAGCGCTTTGGAAGCTAAAAAGGATTTACAAGTCCCGGTCGTGGTTAACGACGTCGCCATGCGGCTGCTCGTGGACACAGGGGCGTCTGTCTCATTGATGACGGCCGAGGATTTTGGAAAGCACTTTGGTCGACAGCACAGACTGTCAAAAACAGCAGTGGACTTGAGGAATTTCTCCAAGCAACGCATCGACATTCAAGTCCTGTTTCAAGCCACTGTCCAGTTTTTTCAAAGGTCATGCTCCGTCACGTTCCACGTAACGACTACAGGAACATCACTGCAAGGTTTAGACGCCATCCAACGCTTGGGCATACAGATCGACGGTACGTCGCTGACATGTCGTCTACCATCGCTTCCTTCAGTACAGAGCCCCACAGGTGTGCCTCCGGGTTTTGATCACCTCTTCAGTGACGAGTTGAGTTTCGTAAACAACCTTGTGCACCGAATTCATTGGCAGCAAGATGCGAAACCAGTATCTTCAAAGTTGCGCAGACTACCCCTGGCTCTCCGTGACCAGGTCACAAATGAAGTAGGACGTCTCGAGGACTGCGACGTCATCGAGCGCGTCGACGGTTCTGAGTGGGTGTCTCCACTCGTGGTGGTGCGCAAGAAGGATCGAACCATGCGGCTCTGTGTAGATCTACGGGAACAGGACAGTCTTGTGCCTCACGTTCAAGAAAGGGTCTTGCAGAAACAGTGGCAGACTAAACAATACGTAGACAAACGTAGAGGTGCTCAGGCAACTCGTATCAAGGTGGGAGACACCGTCAGAATTAGATTTAACAGGAAAGGATTTTTTCAGTACAGTAAACCTCGTAAAGTCAAGGCCCAGGTAGGACCATCTACTTTTGTACTCAGTGATGGGAAGACGTGGCATGTGTCTAAGTTAACCCTAGTGATGAAGGATCCAGCAGGTAGTACATTGTGTACAAGTGATAAAGATTTTTTGTACTCATATTCAAACCTGGATAGTCATTCCGATGACTCGTCTGTAGTGACATCGTCTTCTCATAAGCATCAGTTAAGTAGCTTGTCTGACTGTATCACTTCCGAGTTTACACAGTCAGCAGTCGTCTCTGATTCCGTGGGGGAATCGGTAGCCTCCCAGGACTTGTTGGGACGTCGAGACGAGCTTCCTGGGCAACCCTCTCCAGCTTTGCGCAACAACCACGTTCAATTGTCCAACCAGAGGGAGGGAAATAGCAGTGGGACGACTAGGTCGTTAAAGTCGACCGATACGCATCGCAAGCCCCAAAGTCCTTCTGAGGTACGCATGCGTCCTCATCGTGACAGAAAACGGCCTCTGTGGCTCGATGATTTTGTTTCTGTAGTGTAGAGCGCATTGTCGTCTTCGAAATGCCACGGCTAGGGGCCTCGCTGTGACATTTAGGAGACAGTCCACATATTTCATTAACACAAGTATAAAGTGCTCCTTGTTGCGGTGCAGTGAGTTTTGTGCTGTATTCCTTGTCAGACTTTGTTTGAGTGACTGCCTGTGTTTTGGTGCCCAAGACTGGTGCGCGTGTGTGTGTGAACTTGGGCGGGAACGAACTGATCGAAATTGCCTTTGGGTTTCACTGTATGCTTGCTTTGTTTCCAGGAGGGGGATGACATAGTATAGTGTCGCCCCCTGTCAGATATCTGCGTCATCGTACATGTATGTTTTGTAGTTGTTTAGCTAGATGGCGCACCCCACTTCTGTCATGTGACGTGCTGGGACCAATCAGAAGGTGTCATCTGGCATGTGAAGTCCTTTTTAATAATAAACGGACGCGGGTCGGCTGAGTCTTCTTTCCGGTTTTCATCGGGAGCAGTTAATTAGCTCCGAGTCTCCTTCACTGCGCCGGCGCTCGCGCGCGTTCGCTGGCCCCCACTTGCCTGCCGCTGCCGACACAACAGAAACCAATGGTTGAAACCTGAACAAAAGAAAAAAATTGGTTGGGGCTTAGCTAAGGTTAAGCCTGGATATCTCGAAGCGAAAAGGTTCGGTGATGCTTATGGTTTAGCTTATGGTTATGCTTTATGATTTAGCCTGTGGATATATGCTTACGGTTTAGCTTATGCTTTATGATTTAGCCTATGGTTATATATGCTTACGGTTTCACTTATGGATATGCCTTGGTAAGCTTATGGTTATGCTATACGTGTACCTTGTGTAGTGATGCAAATTGCTTATGAATGATATATACCATAAGTTATGCAGGATTATTAATCTTCTTTATTCATCGTTGTTGGGCGCATTGTCTTGCGATTTCTGCACAGCCATAAACACAGCTCTCTGTATCGGTAGTATCACTCTCTTCTCCTTCCATGCTGAATGCGCACGCCTGTTCTCTGGCAATCGGTTATATAGTCGGCCTCCGCGATAAGCACGCACTTGCGGCGAACGTCAAACGACGACGCATAGCGCGCGGCAGTGGCCACCTGCGCCGACTCCGAACACGCTTACGGAGCCAATTCCGACATGCGCCGGCTCGCGCGAAGCGCGGTGTTGACTAGCGTAGCGAAGCTTTTCGTTTCAAAAGCCCAACTCCAGAAAAGTGCTTAAAGTGTAGTGACTATCTGTGTGATGGCACAATAAAGCGCCCTTGGAATTTTTCAAGCTAGACTTTCGTTATCATTTGGTAAATTAAGTGGTGTAAATAAATACGTCAATAACAGCACATTTTTACGATTGTGGCATGCACTGCAATTAAAACTACTCACGTTCTGCCGCGCTCTCAACGGCACGTCACTTCAGTGAACGTGCCGAATGCAGCAAAGGAACGTGTGGGCCCTGCAAAGCGGTACGTAGTGCGTTCATTGCGTCCTGCTCGGGACTAGCGAAACCTACGGGAGAATGAAGTGCGGGCGCGCTCAGACCTCGGCTAGCGCGGAAAGTGCGCACCAGACCGTATTGGCACCACAGCACTAACCGACATTTTAGCAGACAATGAGGGAAAAAAAAGCTTTAAGGGATTACACTATTTCAATCCTAGTAGCCACGCGTTCAAAGTAGTTCAAAATTTCATTGCACTGCACAGCGAAGATACCAAATATCTGGGGCATGTACCGCATGTATCCACGCGCATTTTTCTAGCCGCACCCTGTCAATAATGTGAAATGCCGAGTTTACTGCAGCTCCTCTGCGAATGTTTACCGTTATCGCCGTACTCCTTAAGGCAGGGCCGGAGCGTTTCGCACGTTGCTGTGAGGGTGAGCACTGGCGGCCTCTACCCGCACGATTGGTCCCTACTCAATGATCACGTGGTATTTCTTCGGCCGCGCGCTGCCGTAGGCGACCACGGGATGCGCAGGTCACCCTTTATACAGTAGGTCGTGGCCATGCCTGTGCTCTCGAGATGCTTTCTGTCGTACAGGATGGATGGATGGATGGATGTTATGAGCGTCCCCTTTGGAACGGGGCGGTGGCTTCCGCCACCAAGCTCTTGCTACTATGCTGCCTAATATCCTACCTAGGTTAACCAATGAAAAAAAAACACTATGAACTACCACGTCCAAATTTTCTGATACCCAATTGCGAACTGTGCTTTTGTACGTCTCCGTCCTTTGTCGTTTCCCTACTTTTCTTCCACCAATCCTCCAATCGCCTCTTACTGATGTCTATTGCGGACCTGTTTGCTTTACCACTGCTCCCGCTGAACCTAAGGGCTTCAAGGAGGCCAGTGGTGCCTAAATCGACCGCTGGATAGACGTCTTCACATTCTAATAAAATATGCTCCGTCGTTTCCCTAGCTTTACCGCAGCAAGCACATGCTTCTTCTTCCTTCTTATATCTCGCTTTATAGGTGCGTGTTCTAAGGCATCCCGATCTCGCTTCGAAAAGTAATGAGCTTCCCTTTGAGTTATCATAAATGGTTTCTTTCCTAATTTCGTTTTTTCCCCTTAAGTAGTTACTCATGGCAGGTTTCTTTTCCATTGCCGCCACCTATGAGATTAATTCAGCCTCTCTGACTTTCCGCTTGACCTTCTTTGTTGCTGCGTTGCCCACCCCACAGGCCTCATACTTGCTGGTAAGCTTCCTAGTTCTTTTCCTCCACTGTGAATCAATGTTTTGCCTGTACAGATACCTGAACACTCTCCCAGCCAATTTACTTTCCTCCACATTCCTCAGCCGTTCTTCATACTCAATTTTACTGCGAGCTTCCCTCACTTCAAAACTAGTCCAGCCCATATCCCTTTGCACAGCTTCATTTGTAGTCTTCCCGTGAGCGCCCAATGCGAGGCGACCCACTGACCTTTGGTTCCCGTCGAGTCCTGGTTGTACCCCTGATTTAAAGCAAACAACCGCATTTCCAAAAGTAAGTCCTGGAACCATTACCCCTTTCCACATACCTTGGAGGACCTCGTACCTATTGTATCCCCATAGCGCTCTGTGCTTCATTATGGCTGCATTTCTCTTCCCCTTGACTGTTATGGTTTTTTCCTGTGTTTCCATATATCCGTTGCCTTCGTTTATCCATATACCAAGGTATTTATATTCTTGAACGAAAAAACCAGTCAAGAACACAAAGGACAAGAGGAGAAGTTCACATCACAACGACTGGTTCACATCACACCAGTCGTTGTGATGTGAACTTCTCCTCTTGTCCTTTGTGTTTTTGACTGGTTTTTTCGTTCAAGTATGTACCAACTGGCCCAGATTTTAACCCTTCTGCAAAGCATTTATATTCTGTTACCCGAGGTATTTCTTGGCCCTGTATCTCCACTGTCTGTTCACTGTTTTCATTGAATAGAATAACACCTGATTTTCTAACACTAATAGCGTCCTCGATCACCTTGCCCCGGGGTTGCCCCGAAACTAGAATGGTGCGCCTTGCACCGCCGTGGTGGCGCACTGCGGAGGGTCAACATCGAGGACAAAACTGCACCCATTGCAGGGTGCTTGCATGCAGCGCTACTTTGCCCCTGGCGCGCAAGACGCGCGCGAACACGCGCGCGCGCACATTTTGTTGTTTGCAGGTGCTGAGCATCTGCGGCAAGCGCTCGAACCTTGTCAAACTGCGTGCTCCGACATACCTGGTTGCAAGCAAACACCAATGGATCTTATAATTAATCCTGACGACCCGTTCCTTACGACCCTTTCAATGAACCTGTCCACTTTCGGCCGCTCTTCACCACATTGTTTTTGGACGAGGTCGATAAGCATGCCGTCTTCGCTGTCAGACGAACTTGAAGAAAGCTCATCGATTGCGGCAATTAGCAGCGCTTCCTTTCTCATTGCCGACATCTCCACTGGCTAACTCCGTCAACTCCGTTGCAACCGCAGCTATAGGCTACCCAAGCACCGCGAGCGGTGCCACTGGATGGATGGATGGATGGTAGGAGCGTCCCCTTTGAAACGGGGCGATGGCAGTTGCCACCATGCTCAGATTTTTATTTCGCCTTTTATTTTTATCTGTGTTGCGTGTTATTGAATTTCTCGATTTTCTTTAAATACGTCTTCCTACCCTTTTAACCTTATGTCACCTCTCTGCTTTTGAGCCACCAATCCTCCAATTGCCTTTTGCTAATTTCCACCGCACATTTATTTACATGACGATCATTATCTCTGAACCCTAGGGCCTCAGGAAGGGTGACTGTGGCCGCATCGACATCGGGATTGATACCATCACATTTTAGTATGAGGTGTTCCATTGTTTCTACATATTTACCACACACAGATACATGTGTCTTCTTCTTCGTTAAATTTCTTTTTATAGCTCCGTGTTCTAAGACATCCTGATCTAGCTTCAAAGAGTAGGGCACTGCCTCTTGAGTTATCATAAAACGCTTCCTGCCTGATCTGCTGTTTCCAGTATCGATATAGTTCTACGCTATGCTTCTTTTCCATTGAATTTATCCAATTTTTACCTTCTGCATTTTTAACCTGTCGTTTAATGCTCTGTCCTTTTTCGTCCTCGTGTCTGGCATACTTACTGGTTAGCTTCCTAGTTCTTTTCCGCCATTGTGAGTCAACGCTCTTTCTGTATAGGTATTTAAACACCTTGGCGGCCCACCTGTTATCATCCAATTTCCTCAGACGTTTTTCGTATAGGATTTTACTCTGAGCTTCCCTTGCTTCGAATGATGCCCAGCCCATATCTCCCTGTACTGCTTCGTTTGTGGTTTTCCCGTGGGCACCTAGTGCTAACCTTCCCACAGCTCTCTGATTTACTTCTAGTCTCGACTGAACCTCTGCCCTTAAACACAGGACCGCATTCCCGAAAGTAAGCCCCGGCACCATTACTCCCTTCCAAATGCCTCTCAGTACCTCATACCTGTTGTAACCCCACAATGCCTTAAGTTTCATTATCCCGGCATCTCTTCGCCCTTTTGCTATTAGAGACTGTTCGTGCTTTTCCGTGTACATCTGCCCTTTGTTTATCCATACCCCGAGATACTTGTATTCGGCCACTCGGGGTATTTCGTGGCCTTGTATTGTAAGCTCCTGATCAGTTGTATCGTTGAAAAACATCCCACCGGACTTAGCTGCACTAAAACTTAAACCTAAACTGTCTCCTTCGTCCCCACAGTAATTAACCAGAGTTTGCAAATCTTCCTGGCTATCTGCTAACAGTACAATATCGTCCGCATACATTAAACCCGGTAGTCGTTGCTCAACAACCTTTTCGCCTAATCTGTACGACAGATTATACCCTAGATTGCTTCGTTGTAACCTTCTTTCCATGCTTATCATATAAAGCATAAACAGCAGTGGTGATAGAGGACAACCTTGCCTTAATCCTTTGTGAACCTCGACAGTTGTCGTACTCTTGATTCCTTCCCATGTTATTTCAACATTATTTTCTCGATATAGTTCCTGTAGAAAATCAATTACCTCATTACCGATACCTTCAGCTTTTAATATGTTCCACAGGAGTTCCCTGTTCACATTGTCGTACGCACCACTTATGTCCAGGAAGGCTAAATACAGAGGTCTATTTTCCGCCTTAGCTATTTCTATGCACTGGGTAAGCACGAACAGGCTATCATCTAAGCGCCTACCACTTCTGAACCCGTTCTGAAGTTCTCCAAGTATTCCATTACTTTCTACCCATGACTGCATTTTTAATTTCACCGCCTGCATCGCCAGCCTATATATAACTGATGTTATCGTAATTGGTCGAAAAGATTTTATGTTCTTCTTATCACCTCTCCCTTTATAAATCAAATTCATTTTACTCTGTTTCCAGCTGTGCGGAATTTGTTTATTTGTTATGACTGCCTCCAATGCTTTTATCAGCGTTTCCTTGCTTCTTGGGCCAAGTTCATTAATTAACTTGATTGGAATTTCGTCTATCCCCGCGGACGTGCATTTTGGAACATTTGCTTCCGCCTTTTTCCAGTTAAGATTGGTCAATTCTAAGCTGTTTTCTATTATGCTATTCTGCGTTGCTCCCTCACTTGGGGTGATTACCCTATCGTCTTTCCTAAATGACTCTGCTATAACTGAACCAATGTAGTTCACAGCGTCATCTCCCTCTAAACAATTTCCTTCGGTATCGTGAATCTGTTCCTCTTTTCTGTGATTAGCTTTACCCAGCCAGCTTATATGGTTCCAGAATTTTCTTGACCCCCCTTTAGTTGCATCGCGAACTTCAGCCAGCCAGCGATCAGAGGACTGCTTTATTTTTGCCTGGACGAGGACCTGCACTTGCTGTTTCTTTTGTCGATAATATTCCCATTTTTGGCCTATTTCCTCTTCAGATAACTGCGCCCTCTTTGCTTCTCTGTGTTCCCGAGATGACCACCGTCGTTTTTCGATGGCCTCTCTAATTTCCTTATTCCACCAACTTCGTGGCTTCCCCTTTCCTCTCCAGCGGTTTACTCCTTTTACCTCTTTTATTTTTGTACTAATGAGTAGTTCTAACTGATTATAATCCCACCTCTCCATGGGATATTTCTTTATTGCTTCCTCTATGCCAGCCGCTATTTGCGCGTCATTTAATTTTGCGTACTCGTTTTGGCTTCCCCTTATTTCTCTTTTGAGTAGGGCTCCCAACTGTAGACTAATACGTTTATGATCACTTCCGAGGCTGTACTTCCCCTCTTCGTCTATTTCCATTATTGCTAGCTTGCTATACAATCCCTGCGACATTAAGCAGTAGTCAATGGTCGTTTGTCTGTTACGGGACTCCCACGTGATTTGTCCCTCACACTTAGTTTCTCTATTCGCTATAACTAGGTTGTGTCGTTCACAGAAGTCTAGCATCAACTTCCCATTATAATCTGTGTATCCATCCAGATCCTCGATGTGGCCATTCATGTCACCCAGCAGACAAATATCGGCACCTTCTCCAAACTGCTTTATATCGTCATCGAGACACTTCACTAGATCTTTGTTCTCTTGCCTGTATTTGTCCCCTGTCCCTAAATAAACTACTCCTAGCCATGCCTTTTTACCGGCAATTGTACCTGATACCCAGACATGTTCTTTGCAAGTTAACTTTATTCTTTGCCAATTTGTTCCTTGGTGTACGAGCATACCTACTCCTCCTCCCTTCCTCTCCGTTGTTGTTCTATTGCTCCCTTCCCAGACGTAGCCTTCAATCAGCGGTGGGTCTTCTAGATCCCTGAGGTGTGTTTCGCATAGCGCGTATACACCTACTTCTTCGTCCTTTAACTGCTGTTCTATTTCTAACCACCTCGCTCTCTTTCTACCGCCTTGCATGTTTATGTACCTGATCCTGGTGTTAAACTTATTTGTAGTTTTCTTCCTGGGCCTCCTAGTGACCATTTTATTGGCGTCAGCCTCTATTGTTGAACTTTCTACACTGTTTCTACCTACCCCCACGCCCTGAGGCGCAGTGGACCCCCTAAAAAAGCTACTGCCCGACCTGCCAGGCGCCAGCCGATCTCGGCTCCTAGCCTTCCTTTAAAGTGGATGCCATCTCGTGTAAAGCCTCCGCCAGAGCCTGCTCTATGCACTTCTCTGTTTATATCTGCCACTTCAAATCCTTTCTCCTGGCTTAGCTTTCTTATTTCACAATTTACAGCCACAACGTCCTTGGCAATTGCTCCGTTCCTTCCTTGCACCTCCGGCACTGTGCATACCACGATCTGGACTTGCTGTGCTATCGCCCTTAAATCGTCAACTCCCTCCGCTAATCTTTCCACTACTTTTGCAGCTTCACCATTCAACACATCATTTAGCCCCGCCGCTACCACTACCAAATTGCACTCTGCAACATTCTCAGAAAGCTCGCTTTTTGTTTCCTTCAGTACTGCGTCCATTGTCCTGCTTGGGAACGTCCCGACTGCTGCCCGCTTATCACCCTTTGCCCGCTCCATTATAGCTCTTTTGCACCTCCTCATATTTGAATCACCACCGATAAGTACTAGGGCATTCTTTCCCTCCCTCCTAACTTCCAGGTTGTGCTTATCATTGGCTATGAGCTCATTTCTTGGGGTTAGCTTGTTCCCCTCCTCTCCTCGCGCTCGCTGGCGCCCCTGTGGCTGCAGCGTCGCCTCCCGCGGGGCATGTTGCGCTGCTTCGCTATAACTACGCCGATTCACCGGCGGTGAGCTGACTACCGCTTGCTCTGCCCCCCTGCCCCCGACTTCGCATGTAGGGTCTACCCTACTTTTTGTGCTTTTGCCTCCGGCTTGGTGTCCCGACCCATCATTCTCCGCTGCGCGCGTCTCAAGCGCATCGAGACGCCTATGCAGTTCTGCCCTCCTTTCCTTCTCTTCTCCAAGCTCGGCCACGGTTCTTACTAATTGCGCGGCCTGCACCGCTTCCACCTTGACCAACTCGGCGACTTTCGCCTGCAAAGCTAACCGGCTCTCCCGCTCCTCCTTCAGGTCTGCTTTCAGCTCCTCGAACTTGGCTGTCCAATTTCCTTCCAGTTTTTGGACTGCTTCCCTGACCTTTTCGCACAGCCTGCACGTAAAGCTAGACTCCTCCGCGTCTGCTAAGCTCTGGAAACTGGTCTCGTCGAGGGAGCACCAGCGCAGGCACTCGTCGCACTGCACTTGCTCCGCATCCCCCGCGGCCTTCCCTTTGTTTGGTTTCATCGCCAGGCCTACTTCCTCAGGCTGAACGAGCACGTCCGCCAAATCACTTCGAAGAGCTAGCTGAGATAGTTACATAGGCCTATCAAACAGGTACCGCCTAGCACCCAGGCCCAACGAGGGAAACCGCCAGACCCAGACAAAGCCGGCACGTTTACCACGCTTACCACGAATTCAAAATTTGCGCCCCCGCTCCATGCAAAACAAAACTCTTCAAAAACATCAGCCAACAAGAAGAAAAAAGACCACCTAGCCACGAACGAAGTCGCTGAAGCCTCGACACAGGTGCGTCCGCACGCCCAATTACTATCTAAATACAAAAAACAGCAAATAAAAACAGAAGCAAGCTCAAAGCATGCACAAAAACTTATGATTTCGTCGTCGCCAAGGAGCCCCGAAACGCACGTCCATCCGCCACAAAATGCACTGCTCCTGACGGGTAGCGCCATCTGTGGCAGAAAATGTCGAAACAGGGAATATCCACTGCGCATTTCTGCTGCGCCGCGCTGCAGCCGCTCGCTTTTTGTGCACGTGCAGGGCCCTCTCCTCGCTTTGCACGTGCGGCGCGTCACAATGTATCGCCTTCAGTGCGGCTTCAAAAAGATCGGCCAGCTATTTCAGGAAAGCCAACTTGTTAAAAGAAGAAAAGCTCGTCAGTCACGTAAACTCTGTGGAGCAGACAATCAACGGCAACGATGCACAGCTCAATGCAAAATGTATTATTTCCCAAGTGAGCGACAACATCGTGTACGACGTGTACCTCGAGGTGAGGGTCATTCTGTCATATGTTAAAAAATACTGATTGTCTATACACACTGCGAAATGAAGCCGCGCACTCTCGATGTTTCTCGTTGTCGAATATGAAGCGTATGCTTTAGTTGTTTTGATATGGCAGCCTTACAGTTGTTGTCGTCTACTGTCGGGGTCGAACGTTTGCGGCGTGCGAAAAAAAATAATTGTACGGCCATGGCATCCCACTGAAAAGCCTGGGAAGATACAACACTTGTGCTTCGCCCGTTGAAGGATCACCCACTGACTTGGTGGCGAGGCAGCTGGAATTTAAGCACTGCGAAGCTAGTTGAACTACTTACCTCGTTGATTTCGGTGGTCGCGTCATGCCTGCACTCGAGTTTTGTGAAAGTATCGGCTTTACAGGCGCATAAAACGTGCTGCGCGAACGCAGTTCAGTGTGAGTGATGCAGAATTAAAGGCGCGATATGGTATCGTGCGTGTGATGCGCTCGCGTAATTAGCGCGCTAGTGAACGCACACTCGAAACACTGTGCTGAATGTTTATATTAGTAAGCGTAAGCATATTATGTTGCCTTTATTTTCGCTTTATAGGGCAGCCTGGAGTATTGTGGCAGAGGTGCAAACTTGGAGTAGCTTTGGAAATGCGCACCATGCCATGTTGCTGAATATTTGTAGAGGAAAGTTGGGAAGGCAGCTGCATTTGAAAAGTAGTGGCAAATGGCTTCACTATATCACCCTTATTTTCATTCTTTCATAGCTGCAGTGGTCGTGCCATGAAAAGAGGAATTCTTGCTTTCGAGAAAGAGATGCACCTGCAAAGTTGGCATTACGGCTCAGTGCAAGCACGCAGCTGCGGTGTGCATTTACGTCAACAATAAAGAAGTAAATTCGTGCATCAGCCAGCCACAGAAATGGGGCAAGCCAAGCGGAAAGCCAAAGAGACGCCTAGAACAAGATGTCTCGGACCTTTTCCCAAATGAGTTAGAAAAATATTCATGCTGTAGAATGCACTGCTTCCGTGAAGTAACTGTGCCAGTACTGAAGGTACGAGAATTAGGGGCTCGTTACGACGCACCAGCCCACGACACAGCAGTAGTTCGGACCGCGCTTTCGCTTCGGCAGGGCTGCTTTTGCCATTGTGGAAAGTCAACTTCGCGCAAGAAGCCTATTGACAACGTTCCCAGCTGGCGGCGCGACGCGCCAGTGCCCCGGCTCGACTGAATAGCGCGGGCGCGCACGTGCAGTGGCCGCCTGCAAACTGGTTGCGCCTGGCGGCGCGGGCGCCATCTATCCCCAGTTTTGCACTGCTCGCTCGCTGGGGCAGCAGTGCGCGCTGTCGTCGCGCGAGTCGGCCGCGCGCGCGCGCTCGTCCCGCAGTGCTTGCTGGGATTGCACCCCGGCGCACCGCCGATTTTCTCGGTCGAGACGGGGCAATGGAAAAGGCCGGCGCTGGGTGCACGCACGTGGCAGCAGACGACCCCAAGTGGATTTCGCTGCTGCCACGCATGATGACGTCACAAAAAGCAAACTTAGAAAAAAATACATAAAATGCTAACGTTATCGTTTTGTTGTTAAATACACTACGCCTAAATAAATAAAGCACTTTTTTTGTGTAGCGTTTTAATATCGAAAATGACTGTCGGCGCCTACACATCTATGGCCTACACGCGTGCACGCAGTGGGAGGACCGTTGCGATTCCTTGTGGCTGTGTGGTGTGTACATATCACTGTGTAATATCGGCGAGTACGAATAACGTTGCCGTTACGAAGCTAGAGAACTTCGAACGAACTGTGCTGCATCCACGAAACAGCACGACATGTCGCATCATTTGGACTGTCGGTTTCGAAGAGTCGTGGTAGCACAGCGCCGACTGCATATTTGGTCACTGTGTAATATCGGCGAGTACGAATAACGCTGCCGTTACGAAGCTACAGAAGCTTCGAACGAACTGTGCTGCATCCACGAAATAGCACGACATGTCGCCTCATTTGGACTGTCGGTTTCGAAGAGTCGTGGTAGCACAGCGCCGACTGCATATGGTGCCGACACGGATCATGCATATTGCAGGGTGTGTCATATGTAGCGATTCTTTAAGTTGTGTGTACGCCTTCTGGCAAAGTCGGATGCCTATTTGGCCTTGGACACCACGTCGACACACTGCTCTCGAGCTCGAAAACGCAGAAGTGGTGCGCGTCGGCATTGACGTCGATGTAGGGTGCATACACATTTCCAAATCGCTGTGCAAAGTAAGGGCGCCTTTTGTCGATGAGCAAAGTGCGTTCAAACATTTCGCGTCGCCTTACGCACGCAGAAGCCTAGTAACGAAAGCCTGGACGTGAAACGTGAATCTAACAGAAAGGCCTGTCCCCGCCTGAAGGCAATGTCAGCAAGTGTCCGTGACGAGTGTCAAGTGACTCACACGAGGCTGGGCGTTGAAAAGTGTCTCTCGAGTGCCGCTGCTTCAGTCTGGCCAGGGCCCAACCCGCTTTCATGAACCATTTGAAATCCCAGTCTATTAGTTGCTATAGATTGTGGTGCAGCGAGACAGCCATTCCATAGCAGCCATGAAAATTACCTTTGGAAGTAATAGTAATGCGATAGGCTTTCGTGGTGATTGTCATTATGTATCACATGCATCGGAGTGCGATCATTTACACCCTGTGCTTGTGTTTAGATGAATGCTTTATCTTCTGAAGATACGGTACAGCACCTGGATCTTGAGTGGATCTTTCACTGTGCAGGCTATACCAAAACCTCTCTACCTTTGTGTGCTTCATTTTTGCCAACTGTCTTTGCTCCACAAAGAAGGCCAAGTTTCTTTCACTGAGTTTCACTCACTAAGGGAACAGGCTTGTGCGACTTGCAATCAACAGGGGTCAAACACATGTGGTAGAGCTTTAGTTGTACAATATTCAATTGGGTGCCATTGTACATGCACCCCTAGGAAATCATTTGCTATGGCAAATACTAACGTAGTGGCATTTCTTTTTAAAATTTGTATGCCTTAATAATATTGTTAAAATATAGAAGTATGTCTGCAAATTTAATAAATTTTGAGATCCTGACGTAATTCCTAATGCATGTTGGTACATTATATTATTCCCAATGGACTCCTCAGTATCGCTGTTATTTCTCAGCATTCTCCCACAACAGGTATTCTTTCATCTCTGAAACAAACGAAAGTCCTCCCGCTTTTCAAATCTGGTGACTAAGGCATTTGTAGCTATATATAGATTGATCTTCTTAGCACCTTATTCAAGTAAAATGTTAGAATACATAGGTTATAAGCATACTGTTGAATTCATTGAATCGCATAATGCCCATGTAAGTTCTAACATGGTTTTTTGCATGGATTTATTATGATGTCGCAGTTAACTCACGACGTCACTCATGCTTGTGTTTTCTAGCAATGTCAATCATGATTAATAGTTTGCACTTCATTTTCTTGCTTTTTTTCACATTGCATGGTGTGTGCATATTATTCTTGTATGTATACCTGAATAAAAAATTCAGTTGCAAGTCAGTGCTCCTGTTGCGTTTTCACTGTCCTTCATACTTTGTGTGCTGTTTCTACTCTTTCAAAAACGCACTAACTCGTCCAGCTCTCAGTATGGAAGCTTAAAGTCAGCTGTTAAAATGAGAATCCAATAAACATGGAAACTGTCTGTAGGACAATAGCAATGATTTTGCTGTTTGCAACATGCAGCTTGTACATGTTGGTACAAGAAGATTTCAGAGAGATATACAGAGTGTTACAGTGCGTAAGGTTGAATGGTCCCGTCCCTGCCATGAATACTGCAGTATCATCATAAGTGTGCACAGGTCTTGCACTGCAAGCCAGAGACTTGCTCCAGGGCTTTCTTATTTTATTAAGTGTCAGCTGCTTGCATTGATAATGTGGTTGGTAAATTGCTTACCTATTTCCCACCTAAGTTCTCTGCATTTCATTCTGCTGTATTTATCGAATTGTTTTCAGCACTGTTCTTTCAATGACATCAAGGGTTACATTCATTTTGTGTCAAGGTGTTTTCTAATGCACCAAGATTAAAGATTCTGACAAGTTTTCAAAGCTGACACAATGGCAAAAATATTCTCAGCCATAAAGTGTGCTCATTGAGACACCAGGCACCCTGTCCCACAAAACATCAATCAATTCTATTTTTAGATAAAAGCACATCAGTTTCTTACTTGTCAAGCTACATCTCTAGGCACCACATGGTCTTTCCAAAAAGAAGGTTGCACAAGTATTTAAATGCACTGTTTAAAAGTTTACTGTTAAGACTTGTGTTTCATTCATTTCAGTTGCAGTATGTGAAGTAGGTAGCAAGAGTGTTCAGCTTTAGTGCATCTGCTGTTGACAGAGCTAAGCTTACATGAAGGTGAAAGGGCATCCCTGCATATATCAACCCAATGTAAAGGTATGGCTTGATAAAGACATGTTGTGCTGGAAAGGTTATTTAAAGGTCAGCAGGATTCTCTGGTAATGTGGCATGCACAATACAGCTGGGATACAATATGCAGATCACTTTGCAATTACTCATTCGCTTCTTGCTTTCTTTCTGCAGCATAAATCTGCATGCTATGGTGTTATTTATCTTCATAACATCATAAAAAAATTGCAATTCATTGCTCCACCAAAGGCACCATCAGCCAGCTAAGCCATTCTTGACATAAAGCTTCTCAGCCTGGTCTCTACATATGTTAGCTTTGAGAATGTCTTTTCACACAAACTTATCACAGGAACTCTGGAAAGGAGGTCAAGAACGTAACATAAATCTTTGGAAACTGATTTGTCCAGCCCAGTATCATTTTACAGTCCTGGCTTTCTTGATGCCAGTTTGGAACTTAAGAAGCTGCAGCTTAGCATGCAAGGTGTCGAATTATATATATTTCAGAGGAGCTAGACTTGAAAAGCCATTTTATTATCCCCCACATAAAGGTCCAAAAGGCTCTACATGAAAACTATGAGATAAACTTGCGTAAATCCCACGCAATGTGAAAATTGATGTTATGTGAAGTATTTTACAGGTAGTTGGCTATGCCAAGGTGAGGTATTGCTATCGGTGATTCGAAATGAACACTCGTGTGAAACTTCCTTTTGAATTTCAAATGGAGGTGACCAACAACGGGTGGGTGTGCTGCTGCAGAGACACCTGAATCTTTTCATGTGAGCCATCTGGTTCCAACGCAGGTAGCGTGAGAGTCGCATGACAAAGCTGGAATGACGACAACGCAGCGAACACAATGGCATCACAAACATAACACATCCACACATCTAGTGGCACAAGCTAATATACAACTTGGGCTACTGGGATGTCATAAAAACATGTAAGAGTAACAACCCCATTATTGAAATCTTTCAATACAAACTATAACAAAAAATTTTGTGCTTTGTTGCACCTATAAAACTACATCAAAAAAACGTATACTAACATAAGCAAATACACAATAAAAAGTCCATTACAGCAAAAGCAATATTGTATTACTTATGCGTATTACTTTATTGATGAGGCCATGAAAGTAGAAATGCCAGGTGATAACACTTGCCAAAGCTCAAGCAAATGTCTCGTTTAGTCCACTTCCTGTTTGGTGGACTTTAATTTGCTGGTCATTGCTGCTTGTACACGTTGACATAGCTCCTGCCAGTCATGGCAAAAGCTGATATTATTGTGATTATGGCATGCAGTTTTTAAACTCCAAGCCCAGCTGCTGCTCTTTTTTTAAGCATAGCTTCCTTCAGCTGCAGCAATAATATAAAATTAATATGTGCTGGGCCAATGTACAGATATTTCTGTACTCTTGCATGTCATCCTATCTTTTTACTTCTCCCATTTCTGCCCAGAATGATGCAGTTGATTCGATTTCCAAGGTTGCTTTTGCATTGCTTGTAATTAAGCTTGGAAGGCAGCATTCTCCACTCTTTTTCTGTCCTTGCTGGATTAAGCAACAAGCGAGAATACTGCTTCATGTGGCCCAGTGGTTGCTTTATTTTGTCCTCCAGTGTAATAGCAGTTGCTACGAACTTAGCAAGAACCTGGTCCAGATGCCAGCAATCCTTTCTGCACCTTCGTCACAGATGTCTGACAATGCAAATTATTGGCAGAAAATTTGCAGATCATGCACTTCAACTTGCTCACCAGCTTCAATGCATGTTGCTATGCAATGCTTGCAGCAGTTTGTCCAGTTAACATATTCCACTGCCAAAAAAACTTGTGTGTCTGTATCAGCATCACTCTTTTCTCTGGTGTTTGGTCGGATGAAGTTCTGCAAGAGAAGAATCTGCCAGTCATCGCACGAATTCTTGGGTATACATTAACCAAAATATTAATTGAATTGGTTTAAGCAATGTAGGTAGTTGGGCGAGTTGGTTCAGCATTGTAGGCTTGTAAATGTATATAAGATACAAAGACAGTTAAAAGAAAGCACAAGAATCAGTAGTGCATGTGCTACATGTGTGTTGTCCTTTCTTTTGTACTTGTATTTTAGGTGCATTTACATGTCTGAAATTGTTTAAGCATGTCGCATCTTAGTTTCAACAGGTATGGCTGACTAGATATTGTGTGGTTTTTGGTTTTTCTGCATGGGGTTTACATTTGAGAGAGAAAGAAAGGAACAAGGAAGGCCGGGTAAGTTAACCAGACATACATCCAGTTGGCTATCCCTGCATGGGGGTGAGGGTATGAGGGTTTAAAAGAAAAAAAAGGAGGCAAGTCGAGACAGTTCACTCGCACAAAAGACAGATGGTGTCTATAAGTATCTTTTCAGATTCGTTTATTTTAGAAAGTCATAAGAGCATGTATGCATAGCTTTCTTCATTAATATGGCCAAGCACCCAGGATCCTAGCCTCTGTGAAAGGTCGACTATCCAGTTGCGTGGGTAAACTCTAAAAGGGCTGACATTGGATATCAAAGACTGACAGGGGAGGTGTTCAATGGTCTTTTTGCAGTTACAGTGGTCACATTTAATAACGAAGGACAGTGAATTTGTAAAGGCACTTGATCAAGTATGCCTCTAATTACCAGGGGTTACAAAGAAGGCCCAGATGTCATAAACAGTTCTAATAGAGCTTTCTCTCACCTCGAAGGGGAAATGGTGATGTTGCAGCACGTGCAAACATCTTTGAAAGTGGAGGCTAGTGAGTAACAATGGTTCTTGAAAATGTAGCCTGAGAGCTCACCACTTTCAAGCAAACGAGATGGTACTCAAGCAAGATGGTGGAATGTTGAATATGTGCTCTGAGCCCTTTAGTATGTATAGCTATGTAGGCCGAGATTAGGTCTCTCTGCTGATTGCAATTGTAACAATTCAACTGTCAACAATCGTGAGTGTGTTTTACACACAGTACATTCAAGAAAATGCTACCTCGAGACGTACCATGGCTGTATCACCAATTTAACCACTTCAGAGCTAAACTTGCATTTCAAAATGCTAAAGGTCTCGTTAACGGCCATGTGCTCAAGAGGGATTTATTTAGAATTATTTGTCTAGCGTATGCCATACATGTACCCGCCTGTTGTGTTAACTAGGACAGGGACCATTGATTTATATTTGCAGAGGCTTTGTAACAGTGAGGGCTGTCTTTAGGAATTCAGTAGCCACACAATACACGATTTGTGGTGCAACCAAAAATATATGTGAGCTGTGCTCCACAAAGGCAATGAGAAAATCACTTTTGCGATAATGCATTTTGCACGGATGTAAGTGTAAGTCAGTGTGTTTTTTTTTTCTTTTTTTGCTCACTTCCTTTCTTTAGTCCCTTGCCGTCTAACATGGAGAATAGTTTTCCAAGCCGGGGGCTGGGGCTTCTCTAGATGCAATTAAATTTTATCTCGAAAGAGAGAGAAGAGCTAGACGTTGAAGATTTCACAGCCACTGACAGTCCACAGTACACTCTAAAAAAAGTTTACATCCTTTAGGGCTTGTCTTGTCCTACAGCGATAATCGTCATATCTGCCTTACTTGCATATTTCCTTTCTTGAAAACTCGGTGCTCGATACTTTACTGTTGAGACTGCTGTGTCAAGCTGATTACGCACAAGCCGTTCGTGACTAGGAAGTACCGGCCTCGCAGCATTAAAGAAAGGAAATGTGGGCAAGATAAATGACGATTATTGTTTGGGGACAAAATACAACCCACAGGGGGCAAACTTGACCGCAACATAGACATCTTGTGGGCTAAATTGTACAAAATGCAGTGCAGAGGAGCATATGTGCTAATATATATATATATATATATATATATATATATATATATACACACACACACACACACACACACACACACACACACACACACACCTACACGTGGGCAAAGGTCTTGTATGTGTTTCTTAATGGTTGTTTTTTTGCTTTATCTTCACCACAATACAGACAAGTTATGTGGTGAGTTATACAAACTAACTGAATTGCTGTGAAGCATACTGAGATTGAAAGGGGGCTCAGTTCAACTCTCACGGGGACTATAATAAGAGTCCCTAATTACACACGTGCGTACACGTCGTCTCCGGTCACAGTATGAGCACAGAACCATCTTATATGTGTACCGACATGCATTCAGAGGTGTTTCTGGTGTGGTGTTTTAAACCGTTTTCTTGCCCTCAGGATTCCTCTCTGTTTGCGCCCTCTTTACACAACCGCTCGCGAACAACAATAAAGCCAACTAATAAACCCAGCTATTCGCTGCAATGCATAATTGTTGTCTGCAAATGGGCTTTACAGCAGCATTAAGTATTATGCAGTGAAGCGCTATCGTAAAAATTTTAAACTCCGGTAAACACATTGCGCTTCATCATGTTTTCGCAATGTTCAGTGTCTCGCAGGTAGCCAGTATATATATATATATATATATATATATATATATATATATATATATATATATATATATATATATATATATATATATATATACACATAGTTCATCGCAGCCACTGCAACTGCTGAGAACATATCGTAAAAACTTGATTTGCACACACACTGATGACTGGAAAACAGGTATTGTGTTCCCTGTTCATAAGTCTGGCCCTAGAAGCGACGTTTCAAACTATCGTCCAATATCATTGACATCCATCGCATGTAAAATACTAGAGCATATTCTATTCACGAGCATTGTAGCTCATTTGAATACTAATTCTGTGATTACGCCCTCCCAACACGGATTTCGTAAGGGGTTTTCTTGTATTACACAGTTGTTAGAATTCACAAATGATATTGCTTCTGCTTTGGATAAAAGGCTTTCAGTTGAGTGTATCTTCCTCGATTTCAGAAAGGCTTTTGACACGGTACCCCATTCATTGCTCATAGAAAAAATGCATAAATATAAAATTCACCCGCAGGTTGTCGCATGGGTTAAAGAATATCTTACCCTGCGCCGGCAGGTCGTGGTCGTAAACGGGGTTCAGTCGCGCCCGCAAGCAGTTACATCCGGTGTACCCCAGGGCTCCGTCCTGGGGCCTTTACTTTTTTTATTGTATATAAATGATATTGGCGAAGGCCTTACTTCGCAGCTAAGGCTTTTTGCAGATGACTGCTTGTTATATAGGGTGACTAACAACACGGATGATGCCAGTCTGATTCAGGAAGACCTCAATAAAATTAGTGAATGGTGCACTAAGTGGCGCATGCAGATAAACCTAACCAAAACAGTCAACATGACATTTACTCGAAAGAAGAACCCTATAAATTTCTCTTACACCTTGAATAACAATTTAATAGCTAAAGTAACACAGTTTAAATACCTAGGTGTTTGGTACACCCCAGAATTATCATGGCTGAAGCAGGTTAACTATGTAACCGCTAAGGCAGGGAAAATGTTAGGTTTTCTTCGTAGGAACTCCAGAGCATTCAGCACGTCTACACGAGAGCTGCTGTACAAGACGTACGTAAGGTCCGTCCTTGAGTACGGCTGTGTAGTTTGGGACCCTCCGACGGCACGTGACATTAATAAACTTGAGAGGGTACAGAATTTAGGTGTGCGGTACATGTCAGGTCGATACAAAGTTAATTTCAGCGTTACAAGTGCTAAGGAAGAGTTTAAATGGGATACTTTGGAGGTACGATGCAGAAGGCTGCGACTGAAACTTTTCCATGCCATATTCTACGGTACAATTGGTATACAAAGGGACAAATACATAATGCCACCTCATTACCGATCACAACGCGTGGATCATGCGCTAAAGGTACGAGAAGTTCCATGCAAGACAGAACTGTATAAGAAGACATTTTTTCCAAGAACTATACAGGAATGGAATAGGTTACCTGCCAGTGTCGTCAACGTCGTGTCAAATGATGTATTTTTTGCCCTGTTGAAGTGACTCAACTAGCCTATTTCTTTTTACCTTTAGATTGAATTTGCCCATGTATAAGTTACCGTGTTTTGAAAATTCTGTAAGTTCTGTTGAACTTTTGTTGTTTTTTCTCACGTCGGGTAAAAAAAAAATTTTGTGAAAGTTTATACCTGTTCTGTTAAACCTTTCCCCCCACTGTAATGCCCTTTGGCGCCTGTGGGTACTGAATAAATAAATAAATAAATAAATAAATAAACACACACACACACACACACACATATATGTGTGTGTGTGTGTGTGTGTGCAAATCAAGTTTTTACGATATGTTCTCAGCAGTTGCAGTGGCTGCGACGAACTAGCTTTTACACCAAAATCTATCGGCTTCATCGCATAAAATTTTTGCTCCAGTGAAAATGTATTCGACGTGTACCATATGCATATCCGACTGCACTGGTACAATAAACCATCCACAAAATTAAGCCAATAGCTGTTTAGCTTGAGTTTCGTAGTTTTAATGTCTTCGTGCGAGTGAGATGTTTCCAACTTTCTAGTTTTTTGTCAGTGAGGTTCATTATTACGTTGTACTGCAAAGAAGCTGCATGTCAGAAGTACATATTCTTTACTCGTTGCACAGTGACTAACAAATTAGTGGTTCTCGCCATGAACTGCTGTCCATATTCACAATGGTCACAGTGATCTCACAGTTCCTGCAAATCAGTACTCATTCAGCTCATACTACGTGTCTTTTGGTGTGCGCTACCAATCAGTGATTCATTCTGTCTGCTGTTTGCAGTCGTCCATTAAAGCTGTATGTGTTAGTACTTAGAAACTGGGACAATATGCAATGATTTACTCATTTTTATGTGTTGTATTTACATTTTTAAATTTTTTCCTTTCTTATTTCCAATACAATACAAGGCGTTGTGCAGGCTAACGATGCGGTACTTGTAAATTTATTAAGATAGCTCTGTTTTTTGAACACTCTAAACATGCATGGTTTTGAATTTGTCTTCGGTTATATGTGTAAACGGCAGGAACTCCTTTCTGGTATAACGTTCTTGGTTGCAGTGAAGGATGTATAAATATAGATGATTTCGTAATAGCTTCACGATTTTTTTGCGCCGCAGTTCTTTGATAGCGCACTACCAATACATACAGAATACACTATAAAAATGTCTTTCCGCACTACACATTAGAATTTTTGGCGAGGTGTTTGCACCTGTGAAATTCAGGAGCCGTCGTGTTGTGGCTGCCCAATTTACGTGTCCGACATTTGTGGCACGTTCGCTAGTATAGGAAACAAAGGTGGCAGTCAGGAACTGCTCTGCTTCCTTTTTACCCAATCATGTTGGTGTTCTGATGGTCTATCTTTTAGGTAGTCAGAGTTGTCAGTTGATAGTTCTGTATCTACTGTCATCGAAAGCTTCATAGTTAGCCTTTGCAAAACATGAAATAGATTATCATATCTTGGAGGTGAAGCAGTGCACTGACAAGGACAAGGCGAAGACACCTAAGAATTTATGACACTAGCTGCAAGGTATGATGATTAATCAGCAACTAGCCCAGCTTTCCACATTAATGAAATATATCATTTACTTGTAGCGTGAAAGAATGACGCAATAGAAATGTCAGCTTTTCATATGAAAGTATGCATGCACGTGATTCATGCATGTGTGCTTTTTTGATCCAGCGATTCCACAAAGGCAGCCCTGTCTGCATAACTTATTCTTATGTGAGAATAAACCAAAGTTATTGTTGAAATGTTCTTTCCCATACTCACTTGAATGACTGAGATGCCCTTGTACTTAACTAGGGATAGCTAGTTGGTCAGCACACTTGGTCAGCTGCAATGGCCTGGCCAACTAAGGTACCACTTTGCCAGAAATTAATGGTGGTTTTAAATTACACCTTATTGTGCAAGGTTTTGTGTAGAGAAAGTAGATCACCACACAATAAGTTAAATGACTGACAGTCACTGAACAAAAGAATCTTCTGCCTGGAGTCAATGTTTGGACAAAGGGACTTGCCTTATTAAAAACTGATTTCCACATAGCTCATCGCTCGCAAGGGTCGAGGAGGATATCAGGTGCGTAAGAGTAAAATGAAGGCTGTGGAAAGGGGAAGTGGAAGGCTTTGAAGGCAAGGATTAGTTTGCAATAGTAAAAGGGGTGTGCTAAGGGTTCTTCCAAGTGGAGTGACGAAAACAACCCACAAAACTTCAAATGAACCATTACATACAAGTAGGCGTCAACCTACTGTGGCAGCCTTTTAGGGAAACCTAATTAAGGTAAGGCTTGCACTGTCAACTCTGTGGACAGCTGAAAGTCTCATAATCATTTCACGTTATGTCCTGGCCATGACCAAATATAATCTGGAGCTCCTACTTTTCCACTTGCCCTTCGTATTTACTAGGATATAGTGTTACCTGAAAACACATCTTTCTTGATGGACAGCTCCTAAACTTGCTAAGCCTTTGCTCACTTTCACATACTCGGGCTTCTTAAGCACAATGTCAATTTTATTAGCTTTTTGTCAATGGATAACTGTTCTAAGACCTGTGGTGTACAAAAATTATTTATCTTCCGATGGTGCTTACTTGTTCAACATCTCCCAATATTGCCCACCATTTAATATTTAAGACAACAGCAGTTATAGTGGACTAAGGATGACTGTATTGACTGATGGAACTACCCACATAAAAATATTTCACTTTTAGTACTCTTAAGAGTTCAGCATTTGAATTGTTGAAACATTCAAATGTGGTCAAGTACACTGGGTTACAATTATTGGATTGCGTCTACATTAGAAAGAAAAGAATGAAACTGCTGCCATGTCATGTATGGAACACCTGGCTTATAAATTAAGTCATGAACTCAAACCCTAGCAGGAACACGGATTTTGTTTTTTCTACAACAATGGTTTTTTTGTAGGATCATTTCTGATCACTAACTCAGCCACGCTAGCACCTATGAGTGGTATACATGACGGCTAAATTAATATTTGGTACATTATATTCTAAGCTTGTTTTTTTAACTAGTATATGCACTTGAACTGATTTGACTAATGGTTGTGCAGCTTTGCTAAGGTTCCCTTCTTTATATATTGGATATGCGTTTAACGGGTTCACGGCAACTCCATTTTTATTAATCACTCTGTTGTGGCAATCTAAATGTACTGACAACCATCATCTTGCACTCATTTCTCTCCTTCCAAGTTGAGAAAGAAACACAAAAGAAAGAACCATGGTCACTAAGAAAAATGTTTTGCCTTTAGTGTACTTATCTGACTAAACCTGTATTCCATACATACTAATACAACTAGGAAGACGTTACAGCATGGAGCCCCTCTGGTTGCTTGAAAGTTCCGAGATTCATGCAGCTCTAATTAATATCAATATAAGTGACCTTTCCTCTGCATATGTTCCAAGTAGTACTTAACGAACAGGATTGTGGAAGTATATGCCTGATGCTGATGCTATTAAGCCAATTTGTCAAAAGACATTGCTACCTGATTTGTGTGAAGCCTGTCTGCAGCTCCTTTTTATAAGTTTAGGTGTATAGAAAAGGGTAATATTATAAACCTGATGATAAAGCAGTCATTGTAGAGAGAATCTGGTTCATATTTTAATGTCTGGAACAGGAGCCAGAAATATCACCTATCTCATCTGCCATTGTTAATGATGTGTGGGCATGTCCTACATACATCATTCTTAATCTGCTTCTGAGCCCCCCACCCGGGCCGGGCCCCTTGCTTTAAATCATTGTCCAAACAAAAAGAGCATGTAGGTGGCTGTGCTAAGACTTGTTCTTCATTATTGCCTTTCACTGAAAGCCATATGACCCCAAGCTCTTAACAGTATTCCTTTGTCTAAGCAATGCAAATTTGTGTCATCAAGCTTATTAAAAAGAACTGGTCTGCCAAAGGCATTTTCATAGTAGCCTAATAATTTACCCGCAGTTTCTTTGCAAAAGCTACCCAACATCTTTCACCGCATGCCTTGCATTCTTAGACTTTTGTCCTTGCTGTCTAGTTTTGGAATTGCTGACGTGCATCATTTCAGGCGTGCTTTCTAGCAAGATTGGTAGACTTAGCTTTCCGTCAATTGTACAAGCAATACTTGCCAGGTGTTCAGCTTGTGTTCCCCTACTTGATTCTGAAATGAAATACTTGTACACACAGTGGTATGTTTAACATTTTCCGTGCCTTCGACGAGCTAGGTTCGTCCGTGGCTTTTTGCTAAAAACGGCCAAAAACAAGCTCAGCTCATAAACAGTATTTCGCATTCTCTAGCATTGCCATGGACAAGCCAAGATGTGTCTCAATGCTTAGTCAGGCTTTTGATCGAAGGCAATGCATAATCCATGGGACAGCACAAGAAGAAGCAAATTTATTCTTTCCGAGCAGGTAAAACACGTTGTCAACTGAGGTTTTAAAAATACATTAGCCACTTCTCATCAGAATGAAATGAATTATGGGGTTTTACATGCCAAAACCATGATATGATTACGAGGCACACCGTAGTGGGGGATTCCGCATTAATTATGACCATCTGGGTTTCCTTAATATGCGCCAAATGCACAATACATGGGTGCCTTTTCATTTCGCCTCCATCGGGGTAACAGTGCGACATGGAAGGGGATAAAAAAGCGCTTGGTAGTACATACTGCACGAGTGTGCTTAACTGAGCTGGTTAGTGCACGTTTATAATTGAATTTATCAGTGCTGAAGAGTGGCAGAGAGAAGACGACAGACAGCGTTTGAGGGGTGAAGCCTCAAAACACCGTAAATAATTCAATATAGTAGCTTCTTTACAGCCACTTTTGTTTTCCAGGAGGATACTATGCCTTGATGTCACGACACAGTATATGGTCATGTGGGAGCAAGACATTACGATGTTATGACACTCGCTCTAGCTCATTCAGTTGTCCACTGTGCTGCTACATTGACCTTCAAAATTTGCAGTGCACAAGTCGACTGAGCTAGCCGGAGGCCTCAAGAGAGTGTCAAAACATTGCAATGTCCTTTTCTCACATGACCACATACTGTGTTGTGATGTCACTACATAGTATCCTCCCAGAAAACAAAACTGAAACCGGCTCCAGGAAAGCTATTATACTAAATCACGCCACTCCAAGGCTTGTTATTATATTTTTAGAGCTCTAAAGCCTTAATTTAATGAGAGAAAAAAAGGAATAATTGAAGATATCATGTCAGTACCTCTTCAAATGGAACTTTGCAGATAATGTTCGGCCTAAAGTATATTGGGTGCTTTGAATAAGCATTTATGGTCTTAGGATGTGTTGTAAATGCCAAAGAAAAGTCAAAGGGGGACAGCCCCCGGGCATAGTTTTGTTGGTAAAGTACTTTATTTAAAAAACCTGAAGGAGCTAAGTAACATCTTTTTGGTGCAAATATTGGCTTGCATAGCTGTAACTGACACAACAATTGTTGAAGCTTGAAGCAGCATCGACTGTGTCACGGGCACTCAAGCAGTGGGCATTCCTTCTCTGGACAAAGACCTAGAGTGAGGGGGCAGGGTAGAATTGAAAAATATTGCCGTCCATTATGAATGCAAGGACATACTTTATGTTATGCACAACATACGGTATCTGTCAACAATAAACTTGCGCACAGTCATAAAATACAGATATGCCTTCTCGTGGATAGACATACATGGCTGCCTTATACATGACATTTAGCATGACAGCTATTTGGCTTTGCCAAAGTATGCAGTAGTCTAACAGCCATGCAAGACTGTATGGCAAAATCTATGCAAATTAAAGGGCAGGCTATTGCTTCATGTCAAGATAACTTGATTCAGTACAATACCAGTGCAATTTATATCTCGGTATATCTGCCCAAAATAGACCCTATTTACACATTGCACTTCTGCCCACGTTAACTCTCACACTACTGCACACAAATGTTAATGTTCTTTTCTTTCCCATTGCCGAACTCCTATTTTGTTCACCACTATAGAAGTTTGACTAATTAATAACCTTTCTGCTAAGCAAAAACTGCACACATTCAGCTTATGCAAGTCACAATCCCGATTTGCTCACAAGGAACAAATTCTATTCCATCTATTTCAGGCTGAGTTTGCACAGTTATGCAATTTTGAAGCTGTGTATAATGTTTGATGTATCGTACAGTGGGGCAGTGTTATATTAATATTGTGTTCAAAAGGAAATCCTTTTTCTTTAACATAACGTATTATTTTCACTCTTTTCTTGCATTCGGGTGCTTGAGTTGTTTCCCGCAATTTTTCTGCATTCAATTGCGTGACTGTCTTTCCAAGCTGCCAAGTGCCTTTGCTTCATCCTTGTGCTCCTCTTGACGCCTTCAGTATGATGCATGTCCGTTTGATCACACACGAAAGTGCAAAAACTCTCCTTTGACTTATCGTTCTGGTTCTGATCATGACTGCCACACCTTATCTCAAAGAATCCTTGTCTTGTTTTTCTGCAAGCTTCATCCCCCCTCCCTCTTGCTTTGTTTTGCGTTTTTGTCTTTAGGATAAATGTTTAACATTACTTTAGCAGTGGTGCTAGATGGGCTATCAGTCCCAGATAAAGCTAAGCTGTCGCCGTCTTCAGGGCAGACACAGCACCCATTGACCGACACAGCATAGCAGACCTGCTGACAGAGAACAGAATGGCTTTTGTGGCACAAATTCAGATTCGCCTCAGAGTTTCTGTGCTTCTGGAGCTATGACTGTTGCTTCTGCAACGCATCTGTTTGCTGTGAGAATATCGCTACTAAAGTAGTGTTAAATTCTTGCAGCATTCTTTAGACCGAGTTACTTAGCTTTATCAATGGGCATCCTCTAGTCATGTGAACAAACCCAGCTCTATGGCCTGCTTATTAAAATCCCTGTTGGCTTGGCGGATGTGTAACACGCTTTTTTGTCTAATTTGGTCAATCGGACCTCGAGCTTCACTTTACTGCAGCAGATGTCCAATTCAATGTATTCACAAGCCTCTACGTAACTCTCGTTGAAAGCAAACTAAGTTGAACTTAACAACTATTTGTGACATAGATGTAAGTATTCTATTACTTTTCTTTGATGTCAGTGTGCAAGAATATTCCCATAATTCTCAGCCACTCAATGTCCCATATTTCAGTCTTTTAGGTCCCTAGGGCACTTGTGAGTGCACAGACAAGGATTCTACATAATTGTTAGTAAACATTAGTGATCCTTGCAGTTCTACCCATCTTTAATACTGCCATGGTGGTACTGGATGCTTGAAGGGCAAAGCTTCCAAATTTCAGATGGGATGACCTCAGCGTTCCAGCCTTGCAGACCTTGGAGAGCCTATCACGATGAAGGCACAGATTACTGGCAGACACACAGCTGGTGGTTTCAAGGGCTAGGCCTGCACGATCAGCCTTCCGATGAGACTTGCTATCCCAGCCTTGTGAGCTATGGAGCAGTCATCGTTGTGGTGGCAAGATAAGTCTGCACTCTATGCGCCATTCACTTCAAGGACTAGGCCTTCAAGATGGATCCCAATGGACCACAGATATCCAGTGGATATCCGATTTAGATCCGAACGTCCACGTCCGGAAAACAATATCCGTGGTACGAACAGGGGACCTAGTTCTTGGGACGTAACATAATGTCCGCATACTTTGATACGGTGGACGTCCAGAGGATGTTTGTTTATGGATTGACCAGCGGTGTACGTCCCCCGGATGTCCGCCTAGGAATGCCTTGCAACGTCCATTGATTTATGCCCTGGACATAAGCATGCACAGATGCGAAGCTACAGGCGATGGTTACGATGATTTAATTCAATATTTATATCTCCCAAATCGAGCTATATATATATACCGCCTCCATAATATTAATCTCCTAGGTAGAACACTCGGGAAAAGACGAAATTCGCTGATTCACTAATTTTTTATTTAAGAACCCGGACTTTGAACACGGGCTAAAGAAAATCTGACCTAGCACTTGCGTGCGGATTTTTACCTTCATGTGCGGCCTCGCGCACCGTCCACAGTGTGGAGTACAAGGGCATCATTCTATAAAAAATAGTATGCTATAGTCCACGCGTTTATTCTGTTCTGTTCTGAGCAAATGAATGTTTGTATTGTTAACAAAACCGATGTTCCTGTTCTATTCACCAAGCCGTACCGTCGTACTAGAACTGTTTTTCATTCTATTTCAGCAACATGAATTATGCGCATTTGTATTCTGCTCAAACTACTAAAATTTTTTGAAGGTATTTTGAATATTTAATAGGCTTTGTGGCATTTCGGTTTCAGTAGTTTACGTTACTCTTTTGTAATATGCACCTTCAATCGTCATAGTCATCAATGTGTGTGGTGAAAAGCGACGAACGTGCCCCATTCGTGCCCCGTCACTAAACGTGCGCGCCGATTCGCTGGCTTCTGCGGGTGCCGTGGCGCGTTTTATATTATTGAATGCAGGTGCCTTTCTCGCGCGCCTTTCAAGTGACGCACTGCGACCTTGCACTTTGGAAACGCGGTGAGAGATCTTTTGTTCCGTGCGTGTGATCCGAGGGCCAGTTTCTGCGCGGGTTGTACCGACTCTCTTCACAAAGTGCGGTTAGGGCTATTGTTAGTAGGCCTATTGCGTACAAGTGAAACTGCTTTGTTCTCGCTTCCTACGCACTGAATGTCGCGACCACCCGACAGGCGTGCTTGCGAGAAGGCAAGCAGGGAGACAAGGAAAGTTATTAATGTTTTTGCGAAAGAAGGAGTTCAGGGGGGTTGTGAAAGTAGCCGGCATGACTCGGAGCAAATAGCATTTGTTCAACCTCTCGAAGCACCACGTGACAGCGGTGGGAACAGCTTAGAAAACTTAAATCGCTCAATCGCGGGATTTGAAGAGCATTGTTACGAAGACCTCACGTCCGTAGACGCAGATGACAGGGAACAGTGGGCAGAAGTCAATCTTGAGTCTGGTAGTAGTGAAAGTGATAGTGAAGAGCGCACAAGCGTACATGACGGACTGCAGGATTCCTTGCGTGAATGGGCAAACGAATATGGTATCAAAAGAAGGGCGTTAACAGCTTTGCTGAAGACGCTAAGGACACAGGGGGGACTTCATCAGTTACCGGAGGATGGTCGTACACTTATGCAGACCCCTCGAAAAAACCTGGATGAATTTCCCATTTGTGCTTTGGCGCCAGGAAAGTATTGTCATTTCGGACTTGCTGTGGGTCTTCAGCGTTCATTGTCTCATGTAGAAAAGCTGCCAGCTGTAATTCCACTCTCATTTAATGTAGATGGCCTCCCCTTGTCAAAGAGCTCCAAAATGCAACTGTGGCCCATACAGTGCTTACCCCGTGGTTGCGGCAATGTGCCCCCATTTGTTGTGGGTGCGTTTGCTGGACAGTCTAAGGCATCCTCGTCTAATGATTTCCTGAGGCCTTTTGTTCGAGAGCTGCTAACTTTGCTTGTGCAAGGTGTGAATATCAATGGCGACACTGTTCAGGTGACAGTTGCCTCGGTCATCTGTGATGCTCCAGCGCGAGCTTTCGTTACTATGACAAAAGGCCATGGAGGGTACAGTGGTTGCGCAAAGTGTACAGTCGAGGGATCTTACATCAATGGAAAAGTAGTATTTTGCGACATGGACTGTCCGTTACGAACGGATGAGAGTTTCAGGGAGCAGCATGATGTTGAACATCACAAGGGAGAATCTTGCCTGTTGGACCTGCCCATTGACATTGTAAATGACCTCCCACTTGATTACATGCATCTTGCATTACTGGGTGTCATGCGGAAATTGCTCCAGTTGTGGATTTCTGGACCACTGCGGGTTCGTTTGGGACCTCTGGATAGGCACACATTCAATGAGAAGAGCAAGCTGCTAAATCCTCACATCCCTAGTGAATTTCCCCGTAGGCCACGCGGACTCGATGAGCTCGACCGCTGGAAGGCGGTTGAGTTCCGACTTTTTGTATTCTACACAGGCCCGTTGCTTCTCAAGTTCTGCCTTCGAGATGATCTATACCAGCACTTTTTGCTGCTCCATGCGTCGTTATCTATACTTGCAAACAAGGAGCTGTGTCGTGAGCATGCTGGTTATGCCGATGAGCTCTTGAGATGCTTTGTTTCACATTTCCGCGAATTGTATGGTGACGAGCATGTTTCTTTCAACGTGCACAGCCTCATACATCTTGCTTCTGATGTTAAAATACATGGAGAGCTAGACTCCTTCAGTGCCTTCCCATTTGAGAACAACATGCAGGTGCTCAAGAGGCAGTTGCGCAAGCATGGAAAACCCTTGGAGCAGCTGCGCAACAGGATGGTAGAGAGCCAGTCTTGGACACGCAGACAGACATGGGATGAAATTCCTGTACATTTTAGCCGTCCTCACAGTCGAGGAGAACTGCTGCCGGAATGCTGCCCTCCTGAATATGAAAGGCTGTCATGGGATGCATATACAATTGCATTGTCTAAAAGAGACAACTGCTTTGCACAGGATGGCCATGTTGTTCTGGCAAAAAACATAGCCTATATCAGAGGGTCTAAGCAGCCATGCATAATTGGCCAAGAGTTTCTCATCAAGGAAGATTTCTATTCTTTACCCTTTGAGTCTTCCAGAATGGGCATTTATGTTGTATCAGGGCTATCGGGCCTGAAGCCTTGGTCCCTGCACAACCTCCAAAAAATGGTGAAGCTGCCACTGAATGGAAAGTTTCTGGTTATTCCAGAGCTTCACACAATTTAAAGGCCTAGATTTAGCTAGCATTCGCAGAAACTTCAAATAATATCTGCAAATTTATAGAGGTTGGTGTAGTGCAGTTTAATAATCCTGAAGTTCTTGCAGCCCTTAGTGGCTTACCTTACGTAACGTTTAGTTATTTGTGAAACATGCAGTGAAAAGGAGGGTAACAGTGAGCAATGAAAGAAATAAGCCTCAAATAATCCTGTAATTAACCCGTGCACACTCACTGTAGGGCAGTTCACCGCACAGTCCTATTCTGCTCAACCATATTTCCACAGGTTACTATTGGCAGAATGCTGCCATGTTATGCCTTTATTTTCAAGGTTATTTATTGGCTGTTCATGACAAATGCCTGTCATATGTGGTTTGTGGTCTTGAGCCTGGTGGCTGATTAATGCTTGGCGCAGATAGCTGGTCTATAAGAGTAGCAAAATGAGTGCCAAGGGTAGGACACTTCGACAAAGTAGTAGGATGCCACTAGAAAATTCGCAGGCATAGGATGGAGAGCCAGATCATGTTGGGCAAGGATAATCGGATTTCATTGGGAATGGCCTTTGACTGGCACTAAGATTAAATGGCTTGGTGACACATACCGCTCCCATCACAACTTGCTGCTGGGATAGTTGGTCCATAGGTGCAACGATCCATAATGTGGCTTATTACAGCCGACATTCAAACTAGCCAAAGGGCTTGAAATACTTGAACTTTAGTAAAACGGCTGTCCTTGGCTGCAGCCAACATTTAAAGAAGACATGTCATTATGGTGAAGGCAAGTCCCTTGGGAAAATGCTTTTTCACTGGTTCCAGGCAGAGGCTTCCCTTGTTTCGCCACCACTGAATACTTCTGACGCTTCATTTTTCAGATGGCTTATGTGATCGCTGAGTTCGTTGAGGACAAACAGGTGGAGGTGGTGCCAGTGACCTGGGTGGAGGGTGACAAGTGTGCGTGGCCCGACAACCTCAAAGTCAACAGAGTGACATCCTTAGTAAAGAAATCTGTACCACCAGACACCTTCTGGAAGTGCTACAGCGTAGCAGTGAAAGGGGTATTTGGTATGTATCGTGTACATAAAAGCCTTTTTTGTTCTATACAAATCAGTTGAATGTTGAACTTTTGTTTTAGCAACATATGAACAAGCAAGGGCCAAACTTAATGACAGCCAGTATACATCAGACCTGGGCACAGGATCGGAAATGTCTCAAGGAAGGACAAGGAGGCCACCAGCTCAGTGGTCTGACTCGGATGAGCCTGACACACCACCGCCACCCAAGAAGGCCAAGCAAAGCTCCAGCAAGCAAATTCCAGCTCCACCAAGCAACTTCCCACTAGGTGAATTCAAAATACTTGTTTCTACTACTTATGGTATCCTGACACTTAGCAGTTAAAAAGTAAATTTAATATATTTTGCTTACTGGTGAGTTATTATTTCCCAGGCCTCTCTTCTGCTTCTGCAGTGCAGCAAGACAGCTGTGAAGAGTCTGAAGGTATGTGACTGACATTTTATAGATAGTGCCTCAATGGTAATACAGTGCAAATCTATTTTAGCTTGAGCTTCCTAATCCACAAAGAATAAAGTGCTTCCCCATTGTGTAATATAAGCCATTAATTGAATTGTTCTTGTCACCTGTGAGGGCTTCGACATACGGGCTGACAAATCAAGGAATGGTCATACGTTTCCTTGTTGATTTTGGTTTGTGTTTCATTTTGCATGGCCACCTAACGTCTACTTTTGGCATAAATTCAAACCTAAGCACTTGTGACAGCAGTGTATTATTTCATTTCTAGGTTCACCCGCATTAAAGAACGTACACTTGTGGCTACTGTTTGCTCATAAACAGACTTGCAAGTCATTGTACATGACACATCTATATAGCAATGTAAAGCAAGCGTTCTGGCCAGTTATTTCCTGTTTGAATTTCAGTTTATGCTGTTAGGGTGTTAAACTTCTGTTCAAGTGAGAAGTAGGCTCTTGGCAGCTATGTTGATAAACCAGCATGATTTAGTTTTGAATTGGATAATGGGTCATGTCATATAGTTAGCTGACTTGCTTCATTATTTATTATGTACATTGAATGTTTTAATGCTAAAGCTTGAGGTTACCTTCTTACAATTCATTTGCAAACTGTCTTGATGTATTAGAGGAGCGATTTGCATAGCTATGCGCAGGTGTGAAATTACACCTTTAGAATGTAAAAAAGAAACTGTTCTGGGCATGAGGTTGCAGGCTCAATTTTGAGCTGCAATATGATTTGGAGCGGGATGCATAAACACATGCATTGCGCATTGGGTGCACATTACAGGACCCTAGGTGGCCCAAGTTCAGAAAACATACTTCAGTGCCTTTGATAGATGGTATGTAGCTTTGGGACATAAAACACCATGAAAAGAAAGAAATGAGTTTATAAAATTGAAATGTCCATGGTGTGTTGCAAGCAAATTGTGAACTCACTAAAGCTTTACATCATGCCTGTAAAGTGACCACAGAGAATGCAAGTTAATGCACTGATGAGTTGGTATGCCAACCTATGATATTGAACATGTAAACAAAATGCAGACTGCAACTGCAATCATTTGCTTAGCACTCTTGCATTTTGGAGCATCCTATGGAATGTCTACCATATATGTGTATCAATAACATGACATATGTTCACTATAGCTATGCATTCACAGGTTCACTGCAATCACTCTCTGCAGATGTGAATGACATGCCGCAAGGTGGTGCAGGTGGCCCTAGTTCACACAGTGCAGATGGCTCCAGATCATACACTGCAGGTGGCTCTAGCTCACACAGTGAGTTTTGATAAATCTTGCTTTTACTTTTTTTTCAGTGAAGGGCTATAATTTTTAATGTGGCAGTTCTGTCATATGTTTAACTTCATGTGTATGTAAGCCAAAAAAGTTTCTAAGATGTATCTGTGGCTTGTTCCTAACTTCACAACTGGAATGCACTTTGCAGCTGCTAGCGACAACCTGGAGATGAGCAGTTCTGGTAGAATGTTAAATGGGCTGGGGTCCCACAATGTGACAGCCTTTGATATTAGTGCAAAGTACAAGCATGCATTAAATGCTCACTATTCTTTACTGTGCAGGTGACCAACGGACTTGTGTACCCTCAGGTTCCCCTGACGAACTTTCAAACAATAGTAAGCTTTCATTGTACTATAATACTTCACTACAAAATTTTTTTAAGTTGTGAATGTACTTTAACGTGTGATGGCATTACTTACATAAACTTGCAAATACGCAGTTTTTTTTCACTGTGTGCCTAAACGCCCATTGCATGAACACTGTTTTGTTGCATTGAGTCTTGCTCTGAAGTTCGTGTAGTAGCGCATACCTGCAGCCACAAAAGCTTCAAAGGCAATGTGTGCGTGTTCAGACTGTTGTAAAGAGGCTATTTATTGAGACCCCTGTTTCAAATCTATGTTGTTCCATGGCCTCAAGCCATTCAAAGGAAGGGTGCATCTGTCTCATTAGGTTCAATGTAGCAGGCATGGTGCAAAGCATTATAAATTCGTTATATGTTGCAACTTGATTGTGCCTTATTTTGTATTGCTGATGTGTGAGAAGCTGCCAGTTTCTAGGACAATGCAATGTTCTTTGTTTCAGAATAAATTGCTAGCAGTTAGAAAATTGTCTGATATTTTAGTAGCACATCAACATGTTTTTATGAAAGGGCATTTCTTTACCTAAAGTGTACTAATCAAAGACACTCTTACATTCCAACATACCTTGCAAAAATAATTGCCTGTAATCTGTGATGAGAAAAAAAATGGCCTATGAAATGCCTACCTGGTTTGGTTCCTGACTGCCACATTTCCTTCCTTTTGTGTTTGAAGGCTTCAAGAAGCATGTGCTCCGACTGCTCAACATCGTACGTTTTACGCAACAACACCATGGGGATTTGCTTGAGAAGTTGTGCAACATGTATGCAAAGCAGCCTCTTGGTGGAACTGATCCACTCATCGAGTGCCCCTTCCGCAGCTTGGAAGATTTTATGGCTTTTGATGAAAGCCTGGACAAAGAGAAGACTGCGAGTTTGGTACGTAGTTTTCCTGAATTTAGCATAGACAATAGAGAGCACTTGAATGCAAAAAAAAAAGATATATATTCAGTGGTGTACGCCCCTGTTGCTTGTAGTTACAACTGCATGCTGTTGCATGAAACAGGTCAGTGTATATGAGGTTAGTGTAACTGTACAGAAATAATCTTGCGAACATAACTTGCACAGGGACAATGCACGCTGCAATTGCCGAATGTATGCTTAAGAATGAGATTTCTGTGTCTGTACTGAAAACCATTTGCAGTTACGACTAATATATGCTGAATGACTTAAAGTATGCACGACAGTATGCGCCAACATAAACCCTACTTGAGATAAGCCCAATGCACAAAATACTTACTGGCAAGGTTGCATTTTACAAACATCTTCCAGCAACTTCTGAGCTTAGATACACTTGAATTCATAATTATGAGCTATTGCTTTGTTGGAATGCTAAAATTTCTACCAGCAAAGGAAGAACATCTCTACATATCTGAAATTAAAATCTGTCACACCCCTCCATTACAGCGCTGGTATTCTTCATTGCACTATTCTACCATCTACTCTGTAAAGCTGATGTCTTGGAACACAGCTACACAGTGAACTGATCACAGGTGGTCTGATTGACCTTATCCAGGTGTTTTCAAAGGGGAAGAAGTGCAAAAACATTCATGTACCTTATGCTAGGTGCACATTAAAGGACCCCAGATGGTCAAAATTAACCTGGAGTCCCCCACTACGGTGTGCCATATAATCATCGTGGTTTTGGCACATAACACTCCAGAATTTAGTTATTTTTTACCCCCGTGTCTTTAGAGTTGCATCTTCCAATTGGCAATTTTTCTTGAAAATTGCTTGGGGAATATGCAGACCTTAAGCCCTGACATGTCGCTTAGCTGCATCAACTGTGTCATCCTACCTATGGCATGGTATTGTTGATTAGGTGTGAGCTGATGCATATGCATAATGCTCTGCATAGAAATGTGGCTACATTAGTGGAAAGTAGCAAACAGGAAGCCGCTGACCAGTCTCTGCCACTGTGGCAGTTGTGTAATAGCCTGATTGTGCAGTGGAATGGTTTCAGCAGCTATTCTTGGCAGAGTGCAAAGAAGACACACCTAGTCTTCTGCACCACAAGGCCATGTTAATGAATACGTAACTTCTTATAGGTCTCTTTGCTTGGAGTTGCTGTATGCTGAAGAAAATAACACTAAGACTTGCTGTTTCTATGGCATGAGAGTGCTGCATGACAGCTTCTTTTGTGAACATGTTTGCCAACGATGCCATGCAGCAGGCGTTTTCCAACTGGTATAGCCATACATTTAGTTTTCATTTTCTGTGATCGCACACATTTACTCGAAATCTGTTTTTTGCAGGTTCACGAGTTCACAGACCTTGGAGGGAGGAATGCCAGTGCAGCGACAAAGCGTATTCTTGCGTACACCCTTCATGATGACCTGGCCACACTTTTTTCGTGGGTTGGCCGAAAGGGGAAACTTAGTTTCTCTAGTCTGAAGACTACAGCTGCAATTACTGGTGAGTTGAAACTTCTGTTTATATCTTTTAATGAGTACGAGCACTAGGATGAACTTAATTTATGCTTTCGATAGACAGCTATTAAGCCTTTTATTACACCTTGGTTTAGTGCAAACAGTTCAATATAGTACACACCAAGCGCAGTGTGGCTTTGGGTCAACTACAGCATCACTGCTGCTGCACCAGGTCCTCGTATATCGCTGGCTACTGGGAAGCGATTCATATGAGTGGACACGATGTTAGCGAAGGCTGGTGGTGTTGAGCAATCACCTTTGCTGCCACACAAGTTCTTTTATTCCAGTGCACTGAGCTATTGTAATGATAGCTTTTGGGTGTGTTGTCGATCACCTGGTGGTGGCTGATGAAAATAATATAGTGTCTAGCATGAGGTATTTTAGTAAGGATTAGTTGCATTCTGCTCTCTATTTTGCTACCTAGTCTATAGTTGTCAGTAAGTCTAAAAGATATCACCAGCGTTGCTTGTTGGGATTTCATTAGAGCTTTTCAAGTTCCATTTCTTACACAGTGATGTCTGCCTTTTATGTGTTTTGTTCTTTTTATGCATTTTTCTTAAAGGGAAGCTTTCGCTCGGGTGCTGCTATCTAACTACATGGAAAAGCAGAAATCATTTTTCTCGCAGTCACTGCAATGAAATTCATGAAGTTACCTTTAAAGGAAAAAGTTAAATTCATGGCGTCAAATGTTTTACAAGAATCCTAAATTTTACAAAATTTGAACTAAACTGTGAAGTTCATAACTGTATCTCAGCAATTCATTTTATTGCAATTCTGTAAGCTGGACCTAACGGTACGCCTAAATCAGACAAAATTGTTACATTTCACATCGATCTCAAATATACTACCTATTAGTGAATAGGACATTTCCAAAACCCGTGTAGACATTCTAACAAGTTCATGTAAGCTGCTGCAAATTTCTCCCTCAACTTTGTCTGCTTTAGGTGATCTATGTAAAATAAAATTTACTGAAATGCGATATGTCTGATGCAGAGTTATATATTTGTAAAGCTTTTTTTAAATCTTTGTAAAAAATTACACCCTAAATCAAAATTTTGCTTCCAGCAGTGACTAGACCTTAATTTTCTCTCGCAAATTCAATAAACCCCATACAAAACAGTCTAGGTGCTGCTTCATAGGTGTTTCTTCACAGCATTAGAGTTGGGCCCGAGCTATAGCTTCGTATGTACAGTTGTGCATAAAGGACATGGACACACAAAAAAACAATGGGACGTACAAGGCGCATACGATACCTTAGTGAAGTAAAGCTTCATCTTAACATCCCAAGGTATATTTGCTATTCTCACCATTAGTGGGAACTTGCTTATTTCAGTTGCTGCAAGACGGATGACAGAAGGCAGCACTAACGATATTGAAGACACCATCAAATCGTGGCTAAGGCATGCTCCAGAAAGGGCCGGCAGCCATAAGAAGCCAAGCGCTGAGGTCTGCCTGCCTCAAGGTATGCTTTTACCCCACCGATTTTCAGCAGCTTGAGAGGCGGTGCCGCATGTTGATTTCTTTAATCGCAGAATGTACCCTTTACTATCCGAATATTCACTTGATAACATTCCTTAGAGAAGAGCGAGTTGTAAGCGTGATTAAAAAATGTTGGTTGACTTCCGGCTAACTTTCGAAGAACATGCTTCAAGCATCGTTAATGCATTCTACAGAAAGTTAGGCCTTATATCAAAGATGACCGTACTTGTATAATGATCGCACTTTTTTGTGAAAAAAATTTATGCAAATTCAGGGGTGCAATTCAGGTTAAATTTCCCACGAAAAGAATTCTTTTTTTCATCCCGCATTTGCTGCGGGATGACAAGCAGGCAGCTGCTGCTGTCAGTTCGGGACATCAAAACAAAAATGGTGGCCGGCGGAGGAAGCTGAACGGGATTATTTTTCTTCTTGTGAGTACATTAACGTGCATTGAAACAGTTTCTTCCGTATCAGTAATGAATAATATCGTTAATATCGGCAAGTTTGCGACAGTAGCGTAGCCATGTCCAATTTGAGAGGACAGAAACAGAGAGGGGCACGCTTAGCTGCCAGTGACATAGAAACACATGGCGGGCACGCTGTGGAAACTGCAGCATTTGTCTTCACTGCTATCCTAATACGGCACGTTTCTGCTAAGGGTCCCACAAAACACGCAAGCAGCTATTTGATGTCTAAAAGATGTCTTCAACGGCTAATTCAAAAGCCTAGTAGCTGTCTTGATCAAGACATTTTGTAGCCATGGACGTCTAGAAGTACTTCAGTTAGCCCTGCTAACGTTACGCTAAAAGTTGGCTAATGGACAGCTTGACAAGAACAACTGAAGACTTTTATTAGACATTCCCTCAAATTTTTGCGGCAGCTCTTACAGTAACACGACGTTTGCCCACAGTTACAATTTATTTTAAACGAGGCATGGACATCAGAAAAAAAAATAGTTTATATTGTCGGATAGAGTGACGCAGAGGTATTTTTTCCAGATGTGAAACATGGCAATAGTGTAGTACAGCCTCATTGGTCAATTTGTGCTTTTTAATTAGACCAATCAATTGAATGCCACCTGTCAGAATTATTTTGCAAATCAAATAAGATCTGTATTGTATGCTGATATACTTCCAATGTTCACTCATTGACCTACACAAGAACATCTCTGCGTGAAACACACCATTATTGACAAAACTTCGCCCTGCTGGGTCTCCACCAAATTGAAATAGTTTCTAGCAAAGAAAAATTTTGTCAGTGATGCTGCAGTTCAGGCGAAAATTATATCCTGGTTTCAGCTACAGGGGGCACAATAGCCTTACACCAGTATACGAAACAGAACACTGTGCTGCAATGAGTTAAGAAATAAAGGATAGTACACATCTGGAAAAACACTCTGCAAACCACTCTAACTAGCAATATAAATATATTTTTTCTGATGTCCATGCTTCATTTAAAAGTAAATTGTAACTTACTTTCCGGGTGCCTCTTGTAAGGTAATGCCAAATGCTTGCACAGCATCACGCAGAAATAATGGCCAGTTCTTCGGCATACCATCCATTAGTGAATTCCTTGTATGTTGCATGTGACAAGATACTGAAAGATAAATCATAATATGCTGTTATTTTTTTTCATAAATTGTATGATGAGCTTTTCATGCATAAAAGGTGATTGCAAGCTAAAATGCAGCAAGGCATCAACTTCACACCATGTCACATACTCATACTTTATTACCTAATAGATTAGAAAAGATGCAGAAAGTGTAATTAAGAAGAGTGACAAATAGCAGCAAAGGTGATCATCGATAAATCTTGAAGATGATTGCCGCCGCTGCCAGAGTAGGCCAGCCTTCGTAGGAGAGCACTGGCTGCCCACAAAAGCTTGCTGTCACAGGCCACCCGTGACGGTTCTTGTAGACATAGGAAAGCAATACCTGCACAGAACAGGAAGAAAAGGGCAAGGGAGGAAATGGGAATGTTGAAATTGGAACTTCAATTAGCAATATGTGCTACGTAAGAAGTTTGGCTCACATTAAAAATAAATTTAAGCATTCCTTTCTCTTAAATTACGGGTATCTTAAGGTATGTATGCGATGATGTTTAAAATGACTAGTATATTTCCTATCATGAGAAGCCAACAAACACTGACACCAAGGACAACATAGGGGAAATTACTTGTGCTTAATAAATTAAATAAACAATAAATTAATGGAAATTAAAGTGGATGAAAAAACACCTTGCCACAGGTGGGAACTGAACCCACAACCTTCGCATTTCGCGTGCTATGCTCTACCAATTGAGCTACAGCGGCGTCGTTTTCCCATCCACTTTCTTGGGTATTTATGTGTCCTAGTAGAACACTGGGAGTGTTAGCCAGCGCCTCAACTCAGAGGCCTTGTTCCTGGCATATAGTCATTAAGTTGCATAGCAGAGTCAAAATCAGCCTTTAAATTATTGTATGGTGTTTTGTGGCTAAAAAGCCACTTATCAACTGTCAAACAAGTCTGAGAAGCTTCCTGCAAAATATAATCAGTTTAAAACAGTAATTCACTCTGCAGGTAAATGATGTACTAACTTAATTAAGTTAAATAGCGTCTTATATTGTTGAACTAAAAGCAAGTTTGGCATTTTGCGCTGCCTAGCTGTTGCCTTTCTTTCAAACTTAAACATGACACAGTACAGAGTAAGCAGGTAGCATGCAAAGGAGGACTGGTGATAAAGTAGTGTTCCAAAGTAACACTCCTAGCTGGATCAATCACTTTTGTTGATAAATTTTCAAGTGACCCTAATTGGCTTCGGGCAATACCTCACACAAATGATGCAACACCTTGGATGATGCTTCATACAAAGTTGAAAGTATCTCATGATGTGATCAAACGATAACATTGCCCGCTGACTTGGAAGTGTTAACATGCTGTTTGCGTGAGAAAGTGCGAAGTGATTCGTATAGGTGGCAAATTATCAGTGTATCTATACTCTCAGGTAATTCTGAGCATCTATGCTGACTTGCAACTGAGAAGCTACTGCACACAAAAAGGTGTATTCAAGTAATGGTCCATGCAGAATAATTGCCCACCTAGTGAAGAGGCAAATGTGGCAGGCTAATGGGCCAGGGCAAATAGATTGATAAATTCTGATAACACATCCAATGATATTATTGAAATAAGTGATAAAAAACAGCACAGGTAAAATTGCAGTCATGACAAAATTTTAAAAGCACCTCTGCAAACTGCTGGAACCCTCAGCATCATGCCTGTTCTACACGCACATATGTTGCAGCGCAATCTATATCTCAGACGCACGCGCATCCACAGATCACTTTGTGATCTCCTCACAATAAGGTTAAAAAACAGTCTGGCACAAGCTACTTGATGCGATTCATTTTGCAAGCACCAGCCAAGTGCTTATGGTGGTAGAACGAAATTGAAGTTTGTCCTTGTATGGAAGCCTTGGCCCATGTTTTATCAATTCTAGCGGCAAAGCACACCTTTTACAGCACACATAAATCTTAAATGAGACTGCTTGCTGATGCTGTACAGTAAGTTCCTGTAAAGGAACTAAATCACACAGGAAACATTTAGAATACCAAACTAATCAAATACTGGCTTGAATACTGTTTTAGGCTTGTAGCGCAGCTCGGAAGAGCAAAAAAGGAATAAGGTAGAGGTAATCAAAGGGAACGGGAAAACAGAGTGAGCGCTACAAGCCGAGCTGCGCTACAAGCCTAAAACAGTCATGACATACCAACTCGCCCAAACTGCTACGCTTTTGGCTTGAATACATTTGTGCATTAAGGAAGCAAGGTATAATGTACACTGTTGTAGAAAATTTTTACTCATGTATGGAATACTTCTATGACACAGCAGAGTTAATTCGTGAGTTCTTACATAGCAATGACTACCTACAGGTAAATTTTGTAAGGCTTAGGGAAACTAATTATTAGTAGAACTGTGTATGTACACTGGCACTGAGAAATTGGTTATAATAGTGGCAGCTTATAATGGACCAGAGCTAAAAAATGGCCGTTGGTGTGACACCAACTAGCTATTTTACCACGAAGCGCTCCCTGGCCTTAACCCACATAAAAAGCATTGGGAGGACCAGAGAGGGTACAGTACATTGGCTTACACTGATCATGATGAGGTCCCGTCATCCAGCTAGCGCCAAGGTACAAGAAGGATGTCCAGCCGTCTATAGAGTGAAAGGGACAAAATAAGATAGCATCAAGTCAGTTGAAAGGCAGATTTGCAATTACACATAAGGTGACCCAGTCACATTCATTCATTAATAAATGCTAAGCTGTCGTGATTTCACTCCCAGATGAAGCACCTACTAGGTTAAAGGTTTTGCTGCTTATTTAGAACAAAACAAGTGAAATTTGTACATCAGCAGACGATTTAATTTGGAATTGTATAGATGAAGTAAACATTACAGTTATATTTTTTGTTTTGCTATAAAGTGTGATAGCTACAAACTGCATAGTCACTGACACACGCGCGCACACGTAAGTACAAAAGGACACAAAATAAGGCGAGTTCAGTCTGGTTCAGTATTACAGCCAGCGCGTCATCTTCGAATGCACTCCTTTCGGTTGGCTCGTGCTACGTTAACCACAGGCTAACAAGCAGGGCAAAGTTCTGACTGTTGTTGCGGAAGTCGTGGAGCGCGGTAGTGCTGAACGGCTGAACACAAGCAGAACCCTCGTATAAAAGTAATGACGAAAACTCGCAGGGCAGGAGAGCCCATATATCAAGAATTGCCGCGGGTAACACCTAAACATATTCACATTGTTGACGAAAAACGAAGCGCAATGCATTTCACTTACCGGAAAAAGTGTTATCCGAACGTGCGACGTACAAAGACGCACCGAGACACGAAGGCGGCGAACGCAGATCCCGCCATTGTGGTAGTAAGCCGTCGGCGAAAACACGCAATACAGCCGATGTCACGAAGCACTGATGCAAAACACACGGCAAACAGCATCAGCACAGCTAAATGACTCCAGTTAATGTCCAGTATAAATGTACAGAACGGCTTGAACAAATGGCATAACGAACCCACGACCGAGACATTGCGGGCGGGAGTGGCCGTTTTTTTCAAACTTCCTGCCTCCCAGTGTTTCCAGCACAGAATGAGATGTCCGACAAATTTAGATTGTGCCGCCGAAGTGGTCGCAGCGCGGTGGCTCTGTGACACCGCTGTGCAACACCGGCATTTCGCTCCTGCTGCTGCGCGATCATAGAATGGTTTCCAGGCGTCGCGTGCGCGCCCTGTATGGAAAACAATAACACGCCCTTGATTGTTGAAGTTCTGGTGTGAAATTATTTAATATTAAAGCCAATTAACTTATGTTGCTTCGAACGAGTTCGATTTGTCTGAGGCGTCTTTTATTCGCTAACGTCGACGGCTGACGGTAACCGCACATTTAACACGTCGTTTGGCATTTTATGCACTTTTAGACAAAAAGATCTAGAAAAGTTCTTGAGTTAGACATTCTGAATGCGTTTACCAAAACAGACTCTAGTGACACCCGTAGTGGGTTTTGCCGCAGATAGAATATATGCTAGCATATTCCAAGTGCTGAGGTTATGTTTAGAAGAAATTCTATTTTCAGTCTTATCATAGACCAAGACGTCTATAGCCGTTTGTAGCCATTTCAAGAAGTTTTTAAGAGGTTTTGTGTTTCGTGGGGTGGGCGAATATCTTAGCTGCGTTACGAGCGTCGGTGTATTAATAGGGTACACTTCTAACGTATCAGTGCAAACGTGACCACTATTGTTGCTACTCGCGATTTGTTGCGTGCCTACGAGTGCATACGAGAAGAATCGAAAGGCGCCGTTTGTGTTGTTGTTGACCAAAACCATTATGAAGCCTACAAATAATAAAGCCGAGACAAGTTTGGTTGTAGCTTTTTTTTTTTTCAAGGAAGTGTGGAAAGTGATGAAAGGAATGAAATGAGGCATCTGTTAAGAAAGAGAAAGTTGGGTGTGTGCAGATCACTTGGTATGTCTTCAAGAGTTGTTCACATAGCATTCGACAGATGGTAAGCACGATCATCGTTAGCTGGACTTGGCACACAACATATCGCTGTGACAAGTTCAGGGGGCGATCATTACACGGGAAAGAAAAAAATCAAATTTTGACAACAAAATTCAGGGGTGCGATCATTATGCGAGTAAATAGAGTAAAGAGTTTACGAATGTGAGCTGTGTTATTCTCTCGTATTCTTTGTTTGTCCGCTCGAAGCTAAAGTTTAGTTCTGTTGTATGGAACTGTATTAATTTGACTGACTAATGTTGCAAAAATTGTATGTGTTCAGTGATGTTTCATTTGTGTCCTGTACAATCCATTTCTTGGACGCCGTGTATCTTATGCCTACGAGTGTGTACTGCGCATGTATTTTATTAGACCCCTACAAATAAGGCGGAAATACCGTGATTACTTCACAAACACTTCTCCTGTCCGCAGTTACTGTGAGCTGTAACGTTATGCATGCCTCGCCCTAAATTGCTTAATCCTAGCATTTTATATGCGAATTCCTCTTGCACCTCTAACGCTATAACAATCTCTTGTAACACAACAAAGTGCCTTGCATCGTGATCTTGATATATTAGCTCTACTATTTGCTCATTATCTGGCTCGTGTATTTGATTAATTCAATTTTTTGTTGCACTTTGTACCGCTGTTGTTTGAGATGTTTTATTTTTTGGTTTTGTGTTCTTTGTGTAACAGAAATGCAACAATATTAAGGCATAATAGCTGTTCTTGGGCACTTTTAGAAAAAAACTCAAAAAATGAAATAAGTAAATTAAGTTACCACTTAGCAACATGAATTCACATCATAATAGTGGCCACAGTGGCTTTCCACTAGAAATGGACATGGGTTTCTCCAACTGAGTTGCATGGCTCAGTTGGAACTGTTTAATACTTAGCTCAAGCTTCTGCATTGTGATCAAGACTGATGTTTTAAAGCAGCCTAAATGTAGGCCAGTATGACTACACTGCTAGTAGTTAACTGGTTTTCTGAATTAAAAATTTACTGTTGTCTGTACTTCATTTATGTATGTGTACATAGTTCAGTCTCTGCTTTTAGAGGAGCCTTCCGTGAATGTAGCTGACATAAAAGACAGCTCTAGTTCAGCATGCATCAGCTGTGATTTTAGGTTAGAAGTGATAAATGGTGTATTAAAGTCAAGCCTGTGCATTTTTTGCATTAAGAATGAAAAGAAAAAGACCTAATAGTTGCGTATTACCTAGGATCATGCTGCAGTCATACTCGTAGCACATAAGCCTAACTTGCTGTGTGGGTGGGACGAACACTCACAGCACTAACAGGTTTATCAAAAAGGGATTGGGAGAGGGATTATGTTGAACATACTTCTTAAATATGCCCTTGCCAACTGCTATCCCAAGTGTACATGAATACAGCAGCTTAGATGATGCACCACAGAGGTTTGGCATGCAGGTTTGATCTCTAAATATGGGTACCACTTCTGCTGTATAAACAGGAAGCTCTCCCATGAGTAACAATCTTCATAGCACAGGTGTACCTGAATGAAGTGAATGTAGGGACGTACACTAGATTAGAACAGAGTGGGAGACCAGTGCGATGCATTATAATGCTGTATGCATGCACGTTTCCTATGAGTGCCACAGCATTTTTGCATCTGATTTGACTGCAAAAGTGCGCTTTGAAAGCTAAAACCAGCTGTCTACAGCATGGCTGGCCCCTTCAGGTTGCCACTCATATGAGCAGGATGTTGATTTTGCAATGGCTTGATCATTATCCACAAAGCAGGCTTGTACTCGTTTGTTTCCCCAAACCTCACATTTTTTTATCATTCTGCTCTTTTACTTTCATGCAGAATAAGTGGAGGCCATTCCATTGTAAAGCACTGCAGCTATGACCTGAAGACTGCACAGGCATCAGAGGCTGCTTGGTTGTGGGCGTGTGCATCTGGTGGAACTTAGGGGATCTGCTGGGCTACGCCAAGGCATGTTTCGTGGACTAGAGGCAGCTACTCAGGGATTTTTTTTTTAACTTTGCACAGTGCAATTGCAGAATTTTTTTTCATGCATTGGAAGGATTGTGCCTGTCATCTGCATTGTCAAATCACTTGCAAAGTCATGCTCTTGCTAGGCTCCATCAATATAGTTTTGTGCAGAATTTGTGTGCGAGAACTTTTTATTGTTTTTGTTTTTTAATGTCATGGCAGTCTTCTGTATTGGTGAAATTGCTACCATTGCAAAGCCATGGTTTTCTGAAATGCTGTTATTCTGCTACTGTACAAAACTTGTGTGCGAAATACTTACATTAGACGCAAGATCTTTTTTACCTCAATATTTCATAGTATTTCTGTTTGTTCTGTATGTGCATCTACATGTCCACCCATTGTTAGCATAAACACACCAGTGCATGGTTCGTGCACAATGCAGTGCACAAGCGGCAAAAACCACATGCATGTGTGAAACGCTAAGGCAGTGTATTCCGTGGGATCGTTGCCCAGATTTCTCTGCACAGAAGCGGTTGGCTTGCCAGGAATAAATTTGACTGTTTTGCAGTCTTGCTCATCTGCCTGAGACCTAGCTCGCAAGGAGGATCCTGAATCCTTTGCTTGTATCTGTAGGCCACCGTCGTAAGTGGCACATTCACTGTTGCATAAATCCCACGCTTACTGTAGCCCTACTGTGAAGTGTCCACAATCTGTCCTCTTTGCATGGCTGTGAGAATCCCAGCCATTTCCTGTTTCTGAGCGCAAGGAATGAAAAGACTGCGACGCATGCCTTAGTGGCGATTCAGAGGAACCCTCAAAAGACCAAATAAATATGTTAGCTTTTTTATCCTGCAATTGCAGCTTGGACTGACCCCGACATATACGGGCGTCACTGAAGCATGCTGTGCATATGTATAGCAAACAAGCTGCTCCTGTTGCATTATGCTAGTGTCGTGTTCTGCCGTGCTCTATCTGTGAAATGAACACATACTGGCCTATTGTGTGATAACGTCACTGTGGTGTACTATTGTGGAAACACATGCTGGTGTGTTCATGCTACCAGTGGGCTAAACCTTGGACCTTACTGGAAATAGTAAAGGCCAGCCACTCATTGCAAAAAATGCTGGACAGGCCTTTCCCTCTTGCCTTTTTGTGTGCTTGATGGTCTGAGAATCGCCTCCATTGCAAAGACATGCTTTTGTAAGATGCTATTATTTTTCCTTTGTCCAAAGCACTTTTTGTCACTGGATCTTGAGGGTTTTTCTAACCTCTGCCTTTATTATGCATGTTGCTGCCTCTGCAAAGCTACCCCTTCGTGAGAACAATATTGTGCCTGTGTAAAATAACTTGTGAGAGCTTTTTACTTTATATATTTTTTATGTCATGGAAGATTCCTTTTATATTGCTGCTGCTGTAAAGCCATACTTGTGGGACTATTGTTGCGCATATGTATAGACTTTTGTGCAAGATACTTTTAGCAAGACCAACTTTTTTTTAATGTTTTGGTCATTTGTGTCCTACACTATGAGCATCTTGCTTATAAAAGCAAGGATGCACTTTATTGAAGTGCTCTTAGTGTGTTTTAGTACAGAACTTTTGTGCAAGATACTTTTATGATATATCTTGTATTATGGGAGGATTCTAGTCACTTTCGTGCATATGTAAGTTGCTTCCAGTGAAGTGTCATTGTTCTTTGTACAAAAGAACTTTTCTGTGAAGTCTGATGGGTACGTCTACAGTTTTACAAGGTAGAAGTGCTACCACAGTCTATATGCAAGTTTAACATCTAGTCATTGAGCCAATGAAACAGCCAGTTTGTTTTTGCATCATGTGCATTGCTGTTGTTGCAAAGATGTCATTATGTGCGTTCTTGCAAGAAAATGTGTGCATAGTCATTGTGCCAGATATTTCTTGTTCTCTTGTACTGTTTGTTTAGTTATGTTTGCGATTTCACAGTTCAGGTGCCAATGCAGTCAGTTTATTCTAGTCTTTTTCCTTTATAAAGTGTATGTACATCACTGCATTAAGTTGACAATTCGAATTTTTCTGTGTTAAGGTCACTTCAAGAAGCATCTTTAGTTCTCTTCTGTGCCCCTGTACTGATCTTGTCAATGTCAACATATACTCCTGCTGGCATCTTTTGTGATTTTCAATTTCTTGTGGGTCCTTATGGGCATTTCTTTAATGTGTTCAGGCACAGGTTATGTTTTGCTGTGCCAAGCACACAGGCATGTTCTTACAGTATGCTTTTTAAATAAAGATCCAATGTTTCTGCAGTTTATGCGCAAGTCTATGCCTCAGTTAGGCCATCCTAAAAAGCTGAGCAAGTTTTATTAAAAGGCTTATTACATCATTTGAATTCACATTCATGCAGCTTAATATCTACAACTTTGATGACTATTGGAGTTGATACATAATGCATATTCTGGCTTATTCTGTGCATTTGGAAACTGCACATATACATTTCTGATGCCTGTGTACCAATGAAACTTACATTAAATATGTTGAGTGTGCCAGTTTGCAACATGTGCTTCTGCCGTGGATGTTGTGTCCACGTACATTTTCACCTTTGCAACCTGCACCAGTAAGATGGTCCCAGTTCCTTTAGCGGCACTTAATTATTTGTGGATGCAATTTTCACAGTAAAGGAAGTGCAGCATATCCCTGTAACTGGTACATTGGTTCTTAGGTATAGCACAGCTTCTAAAGCATTGAAAAAGCCGCAGTACCAGCAAGGTGACACCCCAACAAAACCGAACAATGGATAAATCCCGGATTTATCATGGATGTCCTCTGTACATCTCGTGGACGTTTCTGTAATCAATATCCACATTTAAAATCCCACAAATGTCCCTGGGATGTCCATGTCCAGATTGTTTTATCCAGCGGACATTGTTTGGATATTTAGTTTTAAAAACGTCCATTTTTAAGGTCCGACGGATGTCCGAATGTCCGTTAAGGGCATACACGGGACGTCCGATTGAACGCCTTTTTTTTGCACGGGACGGTCCCTCAGATATCCGCCGTATGTAATCTGGATTTGTGGGGATATCCGGTGGATGTCCAAACGTCCGGCGCTAAACGTCCATTGCATGTACTGTGGATTATTTGTGGTCCATTGGGATGTCACTGAAGAAATTTATCGTCCCAGCCTTGCAAGCTTTGCAGTTGTCATTGCAGTTGTCCTTCGCATCGATAGGCAGGTCATTGGCTGCTCCAAGGGCTGGGCTGACAGGTTGTGTCATTCACCTCCGGGGGCATCCTGGCTTTGTGAACTTTAGACTTGTGCTGAAGGGCAAGGTCAGACAGGAGCTGAAGCAAGCAGAAGGTGCTCCCACCTCCCAAACTTACAGATGACGCCTGCAGCCACAGTACGAGTCCTGGGTATTATGGCACAAAATGTAAAGAATCGAGACAGATGCCATGGATACCCTGATCTTGCTCCTTTAATGGAACTCTAATGTGAACGATCATGATAGAAGAGTGGTGCTATCTTCCTTTTCTGTTTGCAATAGGTATGAGGGCATTCAAGGCAAGAAAACAGGAAAATTAAAGGACCTATTTGTACATATTAAGTAAGGGACTAATCACTGCGGACCACGAAGCCCTGGGTGACAAAAATGAAGGGAATAGCTGGAACATGGATGAAAGCCACATAGGAAGGTTGCCCCATGGATTGTGCTGAAGACATGCAGTCAAGACTTCACTGGACCAGGGCAACCAGTCAAAACCTGGCCAACACATCGCTACAAGAGTACGGTTTGTAACTTCACCAGGCTACAGAATTCTAACACAAGGCCTGTGAGCTCCCGCTTCTGTGGCCAGAACACAAGCTTCTCGATATGGTTCCCGCTTCTTTGGCCAAGTGTGGACATTATGTTCGAGATGTCTTGGACCCTTCGGTCAAGCCTGTAGTTGCTGGGGTGAGTGCAGGGCTGCTTCCCTCTTCTCACCTTGCAGCAACAGTGAAATGTTTTTATTGGCTGAACAATACTTTTTTCATTCGCTTTGTTTTGTGCCACTGCTTTATTTGTTGTAGTCTGCTGTTCACGTCGAAATACCATCTTACTCTCAGCTTCTAACTTAAATCTTTATGATTTACTTCCCCTTCCATGGGTGCATTAAACTTTTATTGCATGTATGCGATGGATTTTTTTTTTTGGGGGGGGGGTACTATGAGGTTTTTGGAAAGTCACCAATTCCAAATATAAATAACCGACATGATATCTACTGATTATTGGTAGCCATATGGAAAACAGGCAAACGCAATGAATATGTAATGGCTACAAAATCGCTCCACATAGTTAGATGGTCTGTTGAGATTTTTAGGCCTGCCAAAGTTATAAGAACACGACAGTGCAAGCCATAAAGTACTTAAATTTAGAATATACAAAATAGTATTCGGTTATTCACTATGTTGACTGTTTATTAAATAAAGACTGGCAGATTTTATTCCGTAATGATGCTGCGAACAGCCATGCAGCTCAGTATAGTTGCAGCCGCAATGGGTCTGTGCTGCGCAGAAATGTAAATGAAGTTTATTAATTAAATATTCACATAACATCTGACGAGAACTTAGTTGCCATATACATGCAGCCGTGCAGGTAGGTCTCCATGATCAATGAGCGCAAAAACAATTAGGCCATAAAAATAGCTGGGTGGCTTGTTTTATTCGAAATTGATTTTGCCCAAACTACACACAAATGAAAAATCATCACATAATATCTATATCAATAAGACAAACATAAATGAGGGGGGAAATGGTACGACGAGGAGGACAACAAAGCCAGAAAGATGGGGCTTGGTTCGAAACCTGACAGCAGCTTCAAAGCATGGCCAGAAGGTTGGCCCAGGATGCTAGAAAATATATGTATGTTGGCAAGAGTTCGAGGGCATTGTGGTCAGCTTCATGCTTGATCCATAGTACTATCTGCAATGCGTGTCAATAATTGGCCTCCTGAAAGTTGTTTCCTATGTAAGCATGGCTGTGTATGTTTCAGCTCAAGAACAGGACCTGCTTCTGTGCCTGAATTGACAGGTGAGCACGCTTAATAAACCAGAGCGTGTCAATAGTGTACTGAGCAGGCGTATGTTAGCAGGCTAGGATTTTATTTGTCTTTAGTTATATTTCTCATCATTTTACCTGTTGCACAATGCAGACCAATGAAGGCCCAAGCACAAGAGGGAAGATGAAAAAGTGAATGCATACATGACTTTCTTTAATGACAAAATGAATGTTTTCTGCACCAATGCCATAATACATACCTGCCAACTTTTTCAATTTCATCACAAGTCAGATTTTTAGAGGTTGCTTATAATTCTTCTATTGACACAAATAATTATAATGTGGGCATTTCTTAGGCACTTCATCATCTGCACATGACCATCATCACATCGTGTTCTTCATCTCTTGTGGGGACCCAGCTTAAGATTGAACTGCGCCTTCAGTGTGATCGGTCCACCATGTCTTCGGGACGTATTAAAGGTCATGCTAAATGCTACATCACAGTAAAATTTTTTCATTTGCATCTTAGTAAAGGCAAAAACTGATCTTAACGGAATGCAAATATATTATCAATGGGCAATTTTCAGAGCCAGACTACTCAGACCCACTCAGGTATTCAGGCTTACTGGCAGCAGTGCCACAATAAAACGGCAGGTAATATTTTGGCTGACGTTACATGAATATTTTGCGAATAAACATCACAAACATTTCTTTTTCTATGACGCAGATTATGTTTGCTGCGAATATAGAGCAGCGTGCCTTTTCCTAGAGCCTCTACAGAATGAAGCCATGTAAGGTTCCCTGAAATGTTGCATAATTCAGTTTCCTAAAATCAGCTTCGCCACAATACGGTCTTGTTATGCAGTGAAGCATATGCAATGTACGACGGCGAAGCATATTATAAAAGTGGAAAGGGGCCACTGTCAGGGACATATAATGTGTTCCTTAAAGTGACAATAAAGAGAAAGATTATTTCTTCTGCATTAGTAAATTACCTTTCTACAACACCAAAAACACCACTCTTACCAGTATAAGATGCTTGGTAGACCAGAAAAAGTGCAAAAACAAAAGACAGGTGGCGACGCCTCCTTGAAGTTCCCAGACCTGGTCGCTGTGACGTCATGGATTTGGATGGTATCTTCTAGGGCCTACTTAAGTACATAGCGGTACAGACTGTCTACATTGTGTTCTAAAGGAACCAAATATGAAGTTTCTGGAATTTTTACTCAGCCAACGCTGCCCAAATGCAAAAATATACTTTGAAATCCCTGACGTCACACTGACGCAGCTGTGTCGAGGTTTTGGCGTGAATTTCAAATACTGATACTTCGAACTTCATTTTCACATCTAATAACCAAACTATTGTTTTAAAATAACTACCTGCAGGGTTCTAAAACAATGCTTTATTAGTCTAAACTGATTTATTGTTTTGCTTTAGTGTCCCCTTAATGATACGTCTGTGCACCCTCCGTCTCCTGTCAGTAAAAGCACCAATACACCTATTTATTGTACTAGCAGGCCATCAGAGCTACTTTGGACATGGCTGGGGCAATGTGAGCTGTTATTTCAACTACCTTGCAAGGATGTAGCTATTATTCTAGAAATATTAAAGACTTAAAAAACATGAACACTATAAACTTTGGCTTGATAAACAAAACGTTACTTTCTTACAGCTAGGGCCGCACTTTTCACCCCAGAACATGGGCCTTAAATCTCCACACAAACAGCTTTGAATGGCTGCCAGTAGTTATTACATGTGTCGGTATTTGTAGTATGACAGAAGACAGCAGGTGCGTGCATGTGTAATTAAGGAACACGCATGTCCTGTGACAACAGCCTCTTTTCATTTTTGACATGCTTCACCGCGTGACACAGCTGTATTACGGAAAATCTGACTTTAGGAAACCGACTTACACAACATTTTTGGACCCTTGCCCAAAGTCAACCGAATTTCTTGTGCAGAAAACAATTCCCAGAATTTTTTACCATATTTTAGTATTTTATGTCTGCAATGGTAGTACTTTTTGGATTTAAAGTTGAAGAGTCTGTAATACAAATGGTTTGTTTGTGTGTAAAATGTCTATCGGGGTATCTTAAGCACATGTGTAAGCACATGTGGTGCGCACGTCTGTAATTAAGGAACACACATGTCCTGTGACTACAGCTGTATTACGGAAAAACTGACTTTAGGAAACCAAATTATGCAACATTTTTAGACCCTTGCCCAAAGCCAACCAAATTTCTTGCGCGGAAAACAATTCTCAGAATTACTATATTTCAGTGTTTTCTGTCTGCAATGGCAATACTTTTTGCATATAAAGTTGAAGAGTCTGTAATACAAATGGTTTGTTTGTGCATAAATTGTCTATTAAGCGCCAAGTAGAACACAAAAGCAAGATGACATACAACACAGAAAAGCTTAAATTTGGCCTGACAGCACAAGATAGCACGAATTTTAGTTCTTGTGTAAATGTCTTTTGACCATAAGTTGAAAAACCCTGTTCACTTAATGTTGAAGATAAAAGCTATAAGGAAAAGTACACAAATTCTTAAGGAATGAAAATGCACAAGGTAGGCCCATCAGAAAGTATAAGCTTTGCCTTTTAGTGAGAGTTTCTTGCAAATTTAAATGTGGTTTGTAATGAGAGCTAATTTTGAATGCTGATAATTGTAAAAATTCTATCACATTGAAGTCGTTTAATAAGGATCTAGCTTCGCTTTTTCCTCCAAGTTTGGCGTCGGCATCTAACCAAGTAGACGTAGCAGGATACAGCTGTACAATGGACAGGGAAAACATGAATATTTACAGGACAAAAGACTCCTGCCAGATAGACTAAGCGGAAGGGCTCTGCACTTGTGTGATAGGTGTATTTAATAGCTCATGCAATTCAGAGATGCTCAAACAGTAAACATGTTTAGTAGCTCATAGCGGCATGACTGTCACCTCTAACGCAGGCGAAAAAGATGAGCTCACATGCAGGTAGTGCGAGAATAGATCACGCTAGCGCACTTGACCAAAGTGGCCGCGGTGTCAGCCTGCCCCGAGATCCCGTGGCACCATGGCTGGCTTAAACAAACAGTGGCTACGGCAGCTACTTCTTCGCTCTGCCTCCCTCAAAGTGATGACACAGCTGACCGAGCCCAGCCTTCCCACAACTTGGTGACCAGGACGACTGAGCCCTGCCATGCCAGCATCAGCGCACCGACTTTACCAAGGCGAGTAGTGACGTGGCCTCGCACGGTTTGGCAGAAGTCTTGCGATTGTAGGGGGCACGGGAATTCTACATTGACATGGTGGACATCTGGTTCATCCCGCTAAACAACCATTTCCTTCTTAACAAGGTTCCAGGCTCCGGCTCTCAGCCCCTGCTCTGACTTGTACAAGGACTCGTGGGCAGCCGTCCTTGCTCACTATGTCACCTCGAGCACTCACTCTCCTCCAGCTGGTGCTCCATCACAACAGCTCTCGCCATCTATCGTGTCATTCTGAATATGGTCGTCCCACATCACCTGCTTCCACCCGTGCCGGTCGTCGGCATGCGCCGACCCCAGCATCAAACCTCTACGTGGTCCATGAGCTTCCTCCCCCAGCTCAAATTTCCAAGAAATACACTGGGCTAAACGCAAGCGCCTTCGGCTACTTTACAGCTCGTCGCTGTTCTTCCTTAGACGTCCCCACAAGCTGCCCGCTTTCCACTCGGGGCAACTCACTCATCGCCAATTCAGAGGCTCAGCCACCGACTCAACAAGGCGCAAATTTCACTCTCGCTGGCGCGGCGTTGCCACAAGCACAACCTTCGTGATGCATTGAGTGACCACTGCAACCCTGATGCTATCGGCATTCGAGATTCCACTGAAAGCAGCAGCAGGCAAGCTTTCCGATGTTGTGCTCACATCTTCCGCAGATGCATGGCCTACCGAAATTTTGCAGGAGCAACTTTGCCATCTGGTTTCTTCAGTTCGAGAATCACTTCTAAGTCAACAACATGAGTGACCAACACTTGCGCTATCTCCACGCAAGTCCCAAGCTGCCAGATGGTCTACTTTTGGAGCTCCGACTTCTACAGGCCCGTGCATCTACGAGTGCCTGTGGCAGGTTGCGATTTCTCACTTTGGTATCATATGTGGCTGCGCTTCACTCACAACCTATGCTGCCGGTGCTGCCTGGTGTATATCTCTCAGATTGCAAGAACCCGACACTACCAATGACGACACCGTCTGCACACTTTACCTGGGGGCTTTACCATTGGACTTTATTTCAATTGCACTTCGCACTAGGAGATGGGCTCTGTAGCCGCGCGGCATCACTTCCAACATAGGCAAAGAAGATGGGCTCACACACAGGCAGAGCAAGAATAGAACATGCTAGTGCACGCGACCTGAACGGCTGCTCCCAAGATCCCGTGACACCATGGCTGGCTGGCTTGAATAAGCCTAGTTACCTCTTCATGCTGCCTCCCATAAATTGGTGACCAGGACGACCAAACCTAGCCTTCGCACAACTTCTTTGTACATACACCTCTGCTCACAGTGCTTCCGTTGCAAGTCTGAAAACATTGCCTTAGCCTGCAAGTCATTATTGCATTCATGTAATTAACAATGAGGACTTGTTAATTTGAATTCCAGCAAAAGGGTTAAACAACTACACAAGTCGGAAATCAAAATGGAGCGACTCCCATGCATTATGGGAACCAATGTTATGGTAACATTTTGCTGGTAACCCAACATTGTTATGATTAACGTGAAGTGTTGCTAGGCGGACCAACATGTTTGTGTAAAATGAACTATGTGTGTAACAAAAGCAAAAAGACGTCAGTGACTATGATTGTGTGACACTGACAGCATGATTTCTACTCCGGCCATTTGAAGTCAGCTTACAACATGCAGACTGTTGCGTTCTACATGGGTACTGGACGAGCATATGAAAGAGAAGCATGGATTGTCAAGTTATCAGTGATTATGTGTTATACAATCGTACGTACCTATGGCTATGTCATGTGATGTATGTTAAAACAATGATGGCTTCATAGGTTTCTCAGCCCAAAGCAGTTTTTTAAAAACCCATAAGGGATTTCTTCGAAAAAGAAAGCTTCATAGCTGAAAAAAAATTTTCTCCAGGTCCTGGGATGGAACCCAGGACATTGTGCTAAAGTCAGGTTGATGAGAATTTTTCTTTTCGTGAACCCTCCTTGATTTTGCGGGCTTCCACAGAACTGATTTGCCATTAATCGGTCTTAGGAGCAGGCAAATGGTCGACGGCCCTAACTTTGACCGCCTAAATGCCTTGGGGTAGCATACAACAGTTTATTGGCTACTAGCCTGCTTCTAAGGTCACATGCAATTAAAATGAATTATATTAACTAACACATGCAGGATTGTTTTAATAACATATGCCTCCATGAACTCATGCACTGCCCAAGATCATAACACGCAAAAAGCACAGTTCACATTAGTAGGCCTTGCAAAGCATGCCAAGATGCACACCATGAAATTTATTTGAATTGTTTGAGTGCTTCCTATTATGGCCATTTAATGGGACACTAAAGGCAAATACTAAGTAGATGTTGCCTATTAAAGTAGCATTCCATAAACCTCACAGTGCTTCTTCCATGCCAAGAAGAGATAGTTTACGAGAAAATTGCATCTGAAGGGTTCGCATACCTAGAGAGCAATTCAATTCGCCTGCTCCTGAGGACAGAGTGGCGACGTTGTGCCATCACTGCCCTTCACTTCCATTGGTGAGTAAAACAGCACCCTACAGACGGTGCTACAGTTTTCTGTGCAAAATGCGTAAGCCCGGCCATGTAGCAACCGAGCCAAGACAGAACGTTGGACTCGCCGCTGCAACTGCTCTTGATCAAGTAGCACGGACTGTTCGGGAATCCCGCATCACATAAACATCGAATTCTCTGTAACTTGCAGTTTGTGCGAGTTTCGCGAGCCAGAAAATCCAGCTCAGCATGTGATAACGAAACTACTAAAACATGTAAGCGTGGGCGATGCTTTCAAGGGTAACCTCAATGGGTTCTTTTTTCTAAATATCAAATAGAACTAGATGAATAGCATTTTCTTTCATCTTATAATGCAATGCAGCAATCTTTTTATTACTAGTAGATAAGTCCTAGCGACAGAACTTTAATGAGGAGTGCCTTCATCATCGGGCTGGTACTTTAATGTGCTGGGGCAGCCTCTAATTGTGTATTGCAGTTACTTCCGTTCATCAATTACTGAAGCTCTGTTCGCAATAACAGTGATACCTTCGACGTTTTCAAGCACTAATCTATTACTTTAGCTTGACTTAATAATTGCCTTTAGTGTCCCTTTAGACACTAGTCTCTCTGACCTGCATAGGACTTGCCACAGCAGAGAGGTATTGCGCTGATAACCCCCACAGCACAACACACAAAGTGCTTGGCATGGTTCTTTGTACATCCTTGTCTCTCAGTACTCGTGTTACAAAGACACAATTGGGCTAATCACTTCGGTGCGGGAGAAACCATTGGGGCACCATATCTACTAGTCAAGTTTTTCAATTTGTGGCTAATTCTGAGCACATATGGCACGAAGTCATATCTAGTGATATCTGTTCTTCTTATGTCCGATGGTGTGTCCTAGTGAGGAACGCTTCACCTTTCAAAGAACAGATTTGGTAACGGCATGTACAACCAATTGAGTAAGTGGGATTTCAAATGCCTGTTCATTTGATCAAATCACATCAACAGGCCACTTGCCCCAATTGGGCAAATGGCCAATAAACCATCATACCCTGTCTTAGGGCATCAAGGGGCAGCCGAAGTCAGAGCCCTTGAACAGTTGCCTGCTGATGTATTTTATGATGCCTGCAGTTAAGACGTCTGCTGCTGTGGCTGTGAGTGGCAGTGGCTTATGCCAAGGGGATGGGAGGGTGAGTGCCACAGTAGCTGAATTGGTAAGGCACTACATGCCTAATGAAGGTGGTGTGGATTCAGCTCCTACCTACAGCAAACTATCTTTTCGTCCACTTTTATTTCCCTTATCCATACTATTTATAAATTCCAAGTTTGCATATTTAATTTACCCTATGCTTTCTCCGAGTTCATTACCTATTTTCATCATCTGGTCTAACAATTATGGCTCAGCTCGATAAAGGCTAATTCAGCTTGGAATATAAGAACATCCGAGGAGGCCAAAGGAAGTGACTTGGTCGGCAATTGTGGATACTGTTCAGAATCAGCTTTAAAAACATAGAAGGTTTTCAGCTAAGCGCATAGCAAAGACAGTCAACTTGTCATAAAGGTGCTTAGAGTAACTACTCACTAGTGCACTAAACATGAAAGTTTTAGCTAAGTGTGCCCAAATTGCTGACAAGAAATGCGGAAATAAGGTTACTTGTCAATCTAGTATATGCTCCTGACAGAGCACCTTGGTGGCGAGCGTCGCAACACCCGTCACAGCAGAAGCGCAACTAGCGAACAGGTGGGGGAATTAGGTCATGCGTGCCATGGCCGAATCCATTTCCCGAAAGCTGAAGAGCGGCTCGACAAGGACTTGCTAATCAAATGTAAGCGGAACAGACGCCACTAGGCCTGAGGTGTACAAATTGTACACCTCATGTACAAATATGCGCACAAATTTACCCACAGCTTCAAGAACATGCCTGCTAGATACAATGTCCCATTTGTTCCTTTATACACCTGTCAAATTAGCCCAATTGTGTTCTCGTACCTAAAGACAAGGGTGCATGAAAAATCACGCCAACCATATTGAGCATTGTGCTGTGGGTTGGTCATAAGATATCTCTCAGCTGTGGCAAGTTCTACGTGGACCAAACGGCCCAATGCCTGAATGACTATTTGAGGGAGCATTCAAACAATTTAAATAAACCGGATGGTGCAGCACACATTGCAAGGCCTGCTCATATGAGCCGTCCTTTTGCACATTATGATCCTGTGCAGGAGTAGCAACAAAACATCGCATGAGCTCACGAAGGTATATTTTATCAGAGAGTGCACATGTTAGTAGCACTTCAATTGCCTTAATTCCCCAGAGGTGCACTTGTTTAATGGCTATTTGTAGCATTAAAAGACAAACTAGCACTGTCACAACATTCACCTCTTGCCTGTGCACAAAATTTGTACACTATGTTTCATCCTTTGAATCATTAAATCAGTTAGTAGTTCGCACTTTCACGTGTCCTTCCTCTGTAAATAGATTTTCGCACACAAAAACAATGTGCAGCAGACTTCACCAATTTGCCCAAGATGAAGTCCTAGTCAGACTCAAAAATCTCCTTCAGAGATTTTCTTACTGTGATGAGAATTTCTGTCACTGCATGGAACTCTGTTCGAACAAGGCCTTCACTGATAAGATGGGAGAAAAAAAAGGTTACAGAGGCAAAAATTGTCACATTGGCACTCAGATATATTCCCTAATGCAATGCCTAAAAGATTTTTTTTTGTTGGACAAGAGGATCAGGGTAAGGCTCATGACTAATGAGCATTCTAGTGCACAGATGAAGGGATTAACCAAGCAAGCCCTGCGAAGTCAAGGAAGATTCATACAATGGAAACTTGGCATTTGCTTGAGAGTGGCATGCAGGGACCCGCAAACCCACACCAGTCATATTAGCGTGCATCTCACATCTATAACCTAATGCAGGTTCCTGCAATGAACCTACATCATGTTTGTAAACAAGTTGCGAGGAACATTTGCGCAAACCTGGTACCTCGCATAGCGCCATCACAAGAAGCAATACTAAATAGCAGCTTAGCAAACTAGCTGGAAGAAATTTAAGAAAATTTCTTGGTCTTCAAGACAGCCAAGCTTTAGAACAAAATTGAGCCAAAGTAGAACTATGAGCGGCTGGGCCACGTTCTGCAATATTTGTCTTCATAGTTTACATTGGGGTTGCTCAACATGTTCCTTTAGAACTGTGGCGAGCAGGTGCTCAAGCAAGTCGCGATTCGCTAGCCGCCAAAATCCGATAAACAAGGGAACAGTATGAACATGCAAGACAAGAAACAGTACAGGTAAATGCGACATCGAGTGCCATATAAAAATTGCAACAGCTCACTTACTTAGGCAATATCTGCAACAGCAATCCTACGAAGGATGAAACTTTTTTTTTTTTCGCGATCGATGCACAACACTAAGCGGCAACTGCAGCAACAAGCATTTGGAACGAGTTTAAACGTTTTTTACCATAAGAGCAAAAAGTTCTGCCAAACTGAGAGCCCACATATGCTCCATTCACATCAGTAAATTCAACAAACAAGAGCAACAGCACTGAAAAACGTAGCAGGAGCTGCACAAGACCACACTACCAACCATAAACGCGCTCCAAGGCATAAAGAAACGAGCTGCTCCAGCGTTGCGCCCAAGTGTGGCTCGAGATCGCAAGCTCGAACACCATCCGGTTCTTCCAGCGCAACTAACTAGAACAACATTCTATCACACAACACAGTAAGAAACCGTAAAATTCTGTTTTAGCTAAGCTGAAGCAGCTCTAGCAGCGCGCGCAAAACTATAAACCGGAACACGCCATACTTGTTTAAACAACGTCATCATAACTGTGACGTCACTTCCGTGCGTGGCAGCAGCGTTTTAGTATGGCATTTCGCTCCTACCACGTGCGTGTCAGCAGTTTACGCCAATGGAAAACCGTTCCAACAGGGTGCGCTTCCGGTGATCGAGGATGGTCGGTGCGCACCGGTGCGGTTGATCGAGGATGAAAGTGCGCACCAAGGCGCCCCGGTGCGGGTTATCGAGGACGCTATAAATTTCAAACCTAAATTGTTGCCTTCCTGTCCACAGATATCCTGTCCTGCTGCCTTCCTGTCCATGGGGCTCTTGCATTGCCCAGGGGGCGCTGCGAAAAAGGTGCTAAAAAGCGCCCTCTGTCCTAAAATGGGTCGTACCAAGCTCGCTCGTCTGCTTCGGAAAGCACGTTTACAATATGGACCCGCCACTTTCGGTTGTGTTGTATCACGGCCTGCAGCGAATATCCGGTGCCGAAGATTTTTTCATGGGTGGCACGCTGCGTAAAGGGAAGAAATTATGCAGTGCCGAATACCTGTATACCGTTCAAGAATTAAGCGGCGAAGTTTTAGCGCGGTGTCAATCGCAAGTGAAGCGAGTCGCGTACGAAGTGGAACTTCAGGTTAGGTTTGCACGCTGCTAGATTCAGGCGCACAAACGCGAGGAAATGCTTGATATAAATGAATCCACAGCAGCGATAAGCAGACATGTGTACGGAACTGCTCGAGCACACGATCGTACTCGCCGCGAAGGCAGCAGTCTTTCGACATGCCGCGAAACGGCGGGCCTCCTGCAATCTTTGTTGACTGCATGCCGCTAAACAAGTAGTTTCGTACAAACAAGCGTTGTCGTAGCGGCCATCTGTCCCTTTTAGTACCTGCTAATAACTGATGCAATGCATATGAGCTCGCACGTACGTACGTGCGAATCGCGCTGCAGCGCGAGCTCGTGCGCTGCTCGCTTGACGTAGCTTTTAATGACAGCGCTCGAACATCGATCTGCTGTAATCAATACTACCTTGCTGCGCTGCCTCAACATGCTGACTTGAGTTCAAGTATGAGCACATTTAACTCTCTAACCTGTGCTGCTCGTAGTGGGGTAGTGAATCGTCACCGAATCAGCCCGGCCATTTGTGGTCATTTGCACACACCTGGTCACTTAACCACTTCGCATCGGTCGAATTGTTAATTGTCGCTGTGGCCGGGTCTCGAACCGTGAATTACCAGCCATGCCTGCTGCTATGTCGGTGTGCTGTCGGGACTGTAGGTGCAAAAGACCGAAATTTAGAACGCAGATAATCAAGCAAGCTTCAAGACAGGCGAAGCAGTCAGCATGGCGCGAAGTTTCGCTTACTCAGCGCGACGAACTGCAGCTATGCAGCGTGCCCGACGCTCCACTTCGTGAGGCCTTGAAGGAAAACGGTAGAATCTGATGTTGGGATTCAGGCCTTCTTGCTCATGGCAGCCCACGACGCAGAAGTAATGACGGTGACGCTTTCTCGAGGCTGGCCTAGGTCTCTCCGGATCGGCGTCACCGATTCCGTCTGCTCCCAGCATTACCTCCCACGGCACACGGAGAGCCCGTTTTCGTTAAACTATAGGCTGCGGCGAGCTCGCAGCGTGGTCGGCATGGTCTGCGAGAAGTGACGAGCTTTTTCGCACTCGCAACAGGGCAGAAAAAAGTGCGAATCGACGCAAAACTCGGCCGAGAAACGTGCTTCGCCACAGCTAGGGCTCAATACGACCCAAGCTGGTACGACGCAGATGTCGTTTCTCGCGCCGCCACCAGGCGCCGCTACTATACCTCAAACTCCAGTGCAAGACGCCCATAGGATGGATGGATGTTATGAGCGTCCCCTTTGGAAAGGGGCGGTGGCTTGCGCCACCAAGCTCTTGCTACTATGCTGCCTAATATCCTACCTAGGTTAACCAACGAGAAAAAAAACCCACTATGAACTACCACGTACAAATTTTCTGATACCCTATTGCGAACTGTGCTTCTGTACGTCTCCGTCCTTTGTCGTTTCCCTACTTTTCTTCCACCAATCCTCCAATCGCCTCTTACTGATGTCTATTGCGGACCTGTTTGCTTTACCACTGCCATAGAGTTTCTCACTATAACACCTAGAGGGTAATCTGGCGCCACCGTCTATGGGAGTTTCTTAAGGGGGCACCGTGCCGTCATGGGAATGACGGGATATGTGTGTGCGAGGCTCGTGTTGGCTGGTGTTGTAAGAGGCTTCGTCTAAAACGTGGATATGGCTACGCAAATAACGCGTTCTCAAAGTAACATCTTCATAAAATGTTTCCATTCACGCATATTACATCTTTACTCACCCACGATGCATAACCAAGCGAAGAAAAGCAAGAACAGACGACCAACTGTTTCAAAGCGAGCGCGAAGCTTGTCGTCTGTCCTCCAACTTTAGCGGCCCGCTGATACTTTTTACGTAACATGTAGTCGTACACACAATAACAAGTTCTCATAGTTAAACAAAATATGTTTTCGCGTAATAATAAAGCTAAAACAGCTTTTCATGTGCTGTTCTAGTAGAAAATGAATCATTGTGACAGACGGAACGCTACTTGCCAAGCGCGTCTTCAAGGTGTCGTGTCTCTACGAGAACGATGCCATTCCGAATCCACAATATACCGGCATTCCCATGCATACCACAGCGCAGCAGCGCCAGATTTCCCTCTAGGTAATGTAGTGAGAAACTCTATGACCACTGCTCCCGCTGAACCCGAGGGCTTCAAGGAGGCCAGTGGTGCCTAAATCGACCGCTGGATAGATGTCTTCACATTCTAATAAAATATGCTCCGTCGTTTCCCTAGCCCATAGCCTATGTTCCTACAGCGCCATCTCGTGCTATCTACATGAAGCGCCTTAACGGCGAGCGCTTCCTGAACACACTGCCCCTATTCTAGCACACTGTATTTTCCTTGCACTGTGGAAAGTATGTGCCGTGGTTGGTTCGTTAATCCATGGTGGCGTTCAGGTAAATAGCGGCAACCGTGCACTTGTTTCAATCTCCGGTGTTGTTAAAATGTTCTCGCTTGTCCAAATGACTGTGGCGAAATTCCTGAGGATTCGAGCATATCGAAGTTGCTGCTTGTGGGCAACGAGTTCGCGTATGTGCGCTGACGACACGAGTTTCAGGAACATGAGCGTCGTGCTGGACGATCAGCGAGCAGGTCCCTTGCGGCAGTCCGCCGTGCTACGAGTGCAGCTGCCGTGTTCCCTCGCTATTTCGGCCATCGGCGACGACTCGGCAGCGGTGACCGCGAGGCTGCTGGGCGCTCGGCCGCAGCTGTTCCTTGGCGGCGAGTCACCGATCGCCCTTTCGATCGACGGGACCGGCGCAGGTCATCTCTCTGTGACCGGCGTGGACGGAGGAGGAGGAGCTCAGGCGGCGCGGCCGGACCTACTGTGCCGTCTGCGCGTGCCCTTCATGACAAGTGCGTGCATACAATGAGATTACCCTGCATTTAGCGAGTTGTGCAGGCGCGTAAAAAAAGAAAAATTGTATTACGATTAGCATTTTTAGCCTACTTCAGAAACCTTATTGTGCCTACTGGCTGACCTGTCTACCTAACCTCTTTGCGCCACTCTTCCCAGTGATGCAGTTTGTCTAGTAGCTTGATCCATTAGGTGCGTGCTGGCTGCTGTCTTGCCGAGAAAACGACATGGGCCACTGGGTATTGCTGCTAGCATAAAGTTTCATACAATTACTGTAGGGAATTGTGGTGCTGGGAGCTATGGGAGCTGCCAGCAGGACAGTTGAGTGCATAAGGTTTTATAGAATAATTACTAGAAGAAATTTTGGCGCTGCGATCGTGGAGCCACCATGGGAATGATGGGAAGTACATGGATTTGTCTGATCTTTGTTCCTGTAAATTGAGACTTTCTTGTGGCTTTGTTTGTTTGTGCTTTATCTGTTTTCATTGACCGAAATTTCAAAGCGATCTGTATTTTTCCAAGTGCAGAATACTCTGCCAATACGCACAATCTCTACTAATTGAAGCTGCTCAACCTCACGAGGTGGCCATATTGAAACGCCCAAGCGTCTCAACACGCAGGCTTGCCCGCAAGAAACTCATAAGGGTGTTCTATGCCGCTTGTCGCTGCAGGCGTCCGTGGTGTAAATGTTTCAATATTGGGCCCCTGTATTGGAGGTCCTGTGTTCGAATCCTGCTGGCTGATAATTTTAATGTCCAATTTAATTATGTGATGCACAGTATTATGTTGAAAATGACAAATCTACAAAGTGGCCGAGCCATTTGAATCAAGAAGGGCGAAGTTTAGGCAAATCTATGTTCTTCCCGTAATTCCCATGCTGACTGAACCGCCCCAATTGCAGCTGCCATAGAGACTAGCGTTAGAGTTTCCTCTAGTAATTATTGTGTGAAACTCTTATGGTTTAGCCAGCATGGGAATGATGATACGGTGGCTCGATGGATAGGTGTTCCTAGCAACGTAGTTCGCTTCTCCTCCACATCATGCCTGCAGGAGTAGCACTGCAGTCATAGAGGCCTGTGGTATATAGAATAATTGACCTTCACAGTAAATCCTGAAAGAAAATAGTTAAATTATGTTGAGAGAGTGCATAAAAGTGTGGTGTTTCTTACTGCAATGAGAATATTCAAAAGCGGTCATTTAAATCAGCTTTTAACTTGCTGACTGCACGGTGCATTGCTCTCGTAGTCAAGGTAATTCACCGAGCTCCTGTAATTTACTTAGAGGTTTAAGGAGCGAAGTGTGAATACTGTGGGGGATGTTTGTGAATACAAAGGCCTGCAACTGAGTGGAAGTGCTCCTCCAGCAAGAAAACTAGTCGGAGATGCACCACTTACTTTGCATCATATTGTAAGCTCGGCTACAAACATGCAAGCTGCGGGTTAAATATCACTGAATTTAGTGCCATGAGACCCTGAAATTTCTGAGAAACGTGAGCTCGCACATGAAAAATGTTTGAACTGCATTAGCCGTGTGTGAGCGCCACTTCAAGGAGCATTTAATTGAGTGTATTTTGCAGATTACGAAGGTGTACCTGCCGCTAATGAGTGACACTGTTTCTTCGATCCTACCCGGCGCTCCAGCTGAAGAAACTTCCTGTAGAATAAACAACCAATACCTTAATGGGATGGCGGTTGCTAAAATAATCCTGAAGAGACAGTTAGCCAAACTTGCACATGCACTTCGAGCAAATATGGTGTGAATTAAAATAACGCGTGTGTTTAACAAGCGCATAGTGAGCATTTGTACACAAGTAAGGAAGTGAACCTGTTGAAATATGGTTGACAAAATGATTCTATGCAAGAAGGTTGATGTTTCGGCAAGTACGACAACAAATCTAACATGCCACGCAACAGTATAAAGTACAGATTCAAGTGAAACCGCCGCCGTTCAAAAGAAAACGACTACTGTGCATGGACTGTAGCTGGTAGATTTTTCTTCCTTTTTCCAGCTCAAACCTTTTGGACTAGTCTCTTGTGAGCAGCACAAACTTGAACTTATGAACAGCGTCATCAAGCTAATCCATTGCTCTCCTGCACTTCCTTGTGACAAGCAAGAATGCAATTGTCTCGTGAGCGTATTGCAGAAATGAAAAATCACGTTGCACTAAGCTACATGTATTGAGAGCATTGCGATGCGGTGCCGTGTTTCATTTAAGGCTATTGTTGTATCGCAGAAGCAACGACACACTGACACGCATTTCGACTCAACTGAAGAAGGCACAGCTGCTTGCTGCGGCTGCTCTTTGTTCACTTTTGTGACATCATAGTCAAAACCAAGCAAAGTTGCCAACATCGTAAAACTAGTCGTGGCACGCAAGCGGCTATAGCGCGCAAACTTAACACCCCTCCCCCACATAGACAGAACATTATTAGCAATCCATTAATGCTAAAACATAGTCTCTCAAATTCCACGGAAAATTATGAACTCTTTGCAAACGACGCAAGCATGATAGATCGATGATGGATGACGTCTGCCTCGATTCCGTGACTCGTTCCCCAACGTCTTCGGCCAACGGTGGTTCATGTGCAGATGTGTCATCTGGAAGTTGAACTTCTGCAGGTCGCAGCTCTACAACTTCACTGATTTCGGAAGTTCCACTGCTCTGCCCATTGATTGCGGGGGGAACTTGGCAGGCTCGCTCTCTAGTGGCCATTCTGCGATCGCCAGTTCTGGTGTCGTGGCAGCTGCACCAATCCAATGCCGGAGCTGGTCCATATGGTGGTGAAGTACTCGGCCATCCAGTAACACGACCTCATATGACACCGGCCCCGTGGCTCTCCAGATAACTGCTGCAGTCCATGGCAGGCCCCTGCTATAGTTGCGTGGGAAGGCAAGATCTTCTGCCTGGAACGTCTGTGGGGTGGACACAGGTACTGTCAGCTGGGATGACCTGTCCGGAGCTCTGTCCAAATGCAGCTGGTCCAGCGTAGTTGACGACCGAGGGCCCATTAAAAGTTCAGCCAGCGAACAACCTGGGGCCATGTGTGGGGTTATGTGCTGCTGCAGCATGAAATCAGCCAGTCGCTTTTCATAGTTCCCATGGATGACTCGAGACTGTGCTTTTTAGGTCATTCACACCATTCTCTCAGCCTGTCTATTCGTGGTGGGGTGGAAGGGTGCTGATGTAACGTGACGGATCAGATTTGTACTCAGAAAACTCTTGAATTCGAGGGACGTGAATGGTGCTCTGTCATCTGAGACGTCTGGGTCCGGCAGTCCATGTGTCGCAAATAGCCTCTGCAGGATGCCAGTCACGGTGAGTGACATCATTGATGACACCTGAATGACCTCGAGCAATTTTGAATACGAGTCAACCACTACCAGGAAGGTCTGCCCCTGAAACGGCCCGGCAAAACTGACGTAGCCGGGACCAGGGTGTCCAGGTGGTCACCCAGTGGTGAACTGGTCCCCGTGGCATCTCTGGCCGCATCTCCTGACACGCCTGGCACCGGCGAAACCATTATTTTATAGCAGCATCCATTCTAGGCCACCACATATAGGTGTGAGCGAGTGCCTTTATCCTGATGATGCCTGGGTGTCCTGCATGCAGGGTTTCAAGTACATCATCATCATAATTTATTATTCCTTCAAAGGGGTGGAGCCATCAAAATTTTCGTTCATGCGTTTGTTGATCCAAATGTTGCGTCATGCTTCAGGGAGCACGATACACACAGCGGGATTCATCTATATCCGATAAATAATTTAATAATAGCATTATTATACCGAGCGATTCCGGTTTCTGGGCTCCGGGGGATGCTATGACGTCACAGAGAAGGAAACACGACGTCACAGAGAAGGAAACGCAACATGGCTTGGTCACGTGGGCCACAAAAAATAGTGACGTAAAACTGCTGCGTCGTCTGCTCGCGCATACGCGTTCTCTGCCAGCAGAGGTCAACAACTGGCGATTCGAAGTGCATGTCGCGATTATTATAATTATTGCGAAGAGCGACAACAACGGTAAGAAAATGTTGCGGCTTGTGAGAATCGGTGATTCATTCCGAAGCGCCGTAAGCTTTAGCTTTGAAGTGAACCGGAAAAGGCCTAGCGACGATATCGGCGGCGCCGAACGATCAGAGGCGGTGAAGCTGCCGTCGGTGCCAGGGTGACCACTCCTCGGTCGCTCATTGGCCACTTCGCCGAACGGCTGCCGCACAAATGGGTCCCGGGCCCGTCCTCTCTACGGCTAGGAAATCTCGCCGTTCGCGAGCAAAACCGCCGTCGCACCGGGGCCCGCAAACGGCGTGCGGCGAGTTTCCGTGCCGGACGCTCAAACCGCCCATCGCCGCACCGGATGCATGCGGTTCGTGAAAAACGGGCGGTCGTCGCGATCGGTCACAATTGCATTTACGCTGAAACCGCACGATGCGGTGCTAAGGCCCCTCTATAATTTCCAAGGTAGCGACATCTGCCGCGCGCGCCACCTAGGAAGTTCCTGTAGCAGACGGCGCCCACGCCAAACCGCGGCGCCGCGGCATTCGTGAGGTGAAAAAATATCTGCATACACGCGGAAAGAAAACCTACTGGTGCCTGACTGTGGCGAAAAACGAAAGAAGGACCCGAACTGCTAAATTTATTCCTTTAATTTCAAATGAGTGCTCCAAGAAAATAGCTCAATAGAGCGTAATGAGGGCTTGATCGCCTCGATTCCGCGTGTTTACATTTCATTCGTTTGCGCTCAATCACCGCGCGAGCCTTGGTGATTGCTTACGCTTAATCCCATATGCTCTGTGAAATCTTTTGCATGTAAGTGTGCTGCGTACACATAGCGGTTGCATTGAACGAAGAAGTCGTGTAAAAATGAAGGCTGACAGTCGCTTGGATCGGAAAACTTTCGACAGAACGTCGCTCAAACGTGCGATTCTCAAAGCGCGCGACCCTCACGGCAACTAAACAAAATCCTGTGTGTTTGTGGAAACGAGTGCGCCAACAGTCTTCTTGTCGCTGAGTGTGTCTGTTGTGTAGCGATTACACGACGACTGCTGTGTCTTGTGGTTCAATGCTACGAGCCAGTGCAACTGTCGTGACATGATGAAGAGGCGGTATGGATCGTGTCAGCGTGTCTCCTCGATCGTGTTCGGGCTGCCAGTGCGATCTGATTTCGCGGCACACCAACATCGAGCGTAGTGTATGCACGTGTGTCAATGTGGTTGACTGTTCTCGTAAACCGTGCGACGTCGCCGCGTAAACTTGAATCATGACGCGCATTGTTGTGTTTATCCCTTTTCGCCTCCGTGCACCGCTAAAGCATCGTAAGAATTAGAGTGCCCTTATACGAAACGCACGCTGATTGACCCAGCTATTAATGCACTGTGTTTTGCTGGCAATCCGTGTATCGCTTGTGGCGTTTTTCTTAAGTTCATTTGCAGTTGTGTGTTTTTCATCAGTAAAATGGCATTGCCGATTACTGAAACATCTTCGAGTGCAAGGGAAACTTGGAAGGAACGAGCTCGCAGCTGTATGTAATGTACTTTGATATACTGTATTACGCTTTATTATTTGACGGCCAGTAGCTGTGGCTATGCAGTATTCGTTTTTAAAAACAGAGTAATGCAGGTACTTAGCAATATATTTATTCACATATGCAATGCACAAAATACGATTAGGATATTGGAAATTACATTTTGGTCATGTTGTAAAGCGCAGCTAACAACGCGCGCACAAACAGAGGAAAGTGTAAAAGTAGAATTCACTGCTGAATTTTATTTTTTATCGCACGTAACGCAATGCGGATATTTGTCAGCGAGTTAATGCGTTTCTGCCCCACTATTTACTTGCATGCTAGGTCATACTGCACTTGCTAAGTCAACGGGCTCATAATGCACTAAAATCAGTAATCTCCACCAACTTCGGCCGTCAACATTCATGCGCGCGAATGAAATAATACTGCAGCTCTGCACACACAGGTGTATACTTTCTCTCGCACCTTCGTATCGCTCTACGTTACTTTCCTCGCATAGTCGTGCAGTTACCGACGGTGCAGTCTTTCCGTCCATTTCTATGCAACCAGAATTACCTCCTGGTTAGGTTTTGTTTGCTGCGCGGGATGCAAAATAACCTCTTGTCGTCCTCCGTCTGATCTCGGCACCCATCCGCACAGCAACAAGGCATTTCTGTCCTTCGCATCCTAGGTCATACCGATCTATTCAGCGGGCTCACAGCGAACTAAAATAAATAATCTCCACAAACTTCGGCCCTCAACATTCATGCACGCAAATGAAATACTATCACCGCTCGACACACGCACGTGTATACTTTCTATCGCACCTTTGTATCGTTGTATGTTACTTGCCTCGCATAGTCGTGCTGTTACCGACGGTTCAAAGTCCGTCCGTGCAATTCTGTGTAACCATACTTTTCGTCTGGTTAGGCTCTGGTTGCCGCGCGCGGTGCAAAATAACTTCCTGCCATCCTTCGTCCGGTTTCGGCACCCAACCGCACAGCAACAAGGCATTTCAGACCTCCCGGAACGAAATTATCGCAGCGATGTGCAAAGCACAACAGGCTAAACGCGCGCTCTTCGCCCGGCGCGCAGGAACTTTCATGGCGGCAAAAGGGCGGAGCAAGGTCACATGTCACCGATCAGCCTATCACAGGCGTTGTCGGCTGGATCCAAGCCTGGCGGTACATTTAAATGATTGAGGGACTTTATGCGGTGCGGTTCGCATGCGCCCTCTGGTTGTCCAAATAGGTAACCAGCAACTGGCAACATGCATCAGCGTGTTGGCAGCCTCGAGTGCTGGCGACCAGCAATATTTCGCATCGTGCCAGGATTTTGTTATTACATTTGCTGTATTATTAGTTATTTTTTTATTAATTAGCTCGAGCGGTACGAATGCGCCTGCATCCACACTTCGGTTTGGAGATGCGACGTCTGCTGAAAGCTGGCAAACATTCGGCAGTGCGCAGAGCAACACTGTTCGAAGTCGGCAACTATCGCCAACAGCAGACGACACTAGCATATTTTTGTCGATGTAGGTTGAAGCTTCCGCATCATAGTGAAAACATGACTCCTGCACTGTCACATTCTGTGCTGCATGTGTGGAATTGACGTGGTGACCCACCTTTGGAACAATGTGCAGTCGTCTTACCTGTGCCGCTTTTTTGTTATTTGTTTATTGCTACTGCATAACGTTGCGACAACATATGTCACTATGTGCTCGGTTGTGTAGGCGCGCTGGCGCACTTTTTGTAGCTGTGCTAGCGAAAGCTTGTGTTGTGTTGCCATCTGCTAGCCGCCTGGTTAGCTCAGATGCTGGAGCGGCTGCCCCGGATAGGCGGTGGTCCCGGGTTCAAGTCCCGGACCAGGACAAATTTTTCTGGAACTTTGAGGCTTTTCTTTCGAGGAACCCGTATGGGTTTCCTTGTAGCAATTGCTACGAACGGGTGGATGTCTGATTTTCCCTTTAGTAATGGCTTATGATCCGTGTGAATCTAAAATGGGCTGCCGTACACGTAATCGTGGAACTTTTCCACACCTGCTACAATAGCGAGTGCCTCCTTGTTGATCTGCATGTAGTTTCCCTCGGCAGTAGACAAGGTTTGCGAATAAAATTGGAGCTTTGGTACAGTCTGGCAATGGGGGGCTGAGCACGGCTCCAATACTGTACAGAGATGCATCGCATGCAAGGATCACTGGTTTCCTTTTGTCAAAATGTGTAAGGACTTGTTGGATGCCAAGAGCTGTTTCACACTGACAGAGGCACTCTGTTGCACTCGACCACAGACTCAGGTTGCATGCTTGTCCAGGCGATGTAAAGGCTCAGCAATTGTTTCCTTGCAGGGTTGGGAGGCGTGGTAGAAGTTGATGAGCTCCAGAAAAGCCTGCAGTTCGGTTTTGTTTGCAGGGTGAGGCAGGTTTATGATTGCCTATCTATTGCTTGACATCAGATGGACTGCTTTGACATTGAGTTACACATCAGCAGCATGGATTTCGTAGTGGATTTTCCTGTACAACACAGTTGCTTGAGTTGACGCATGATTTAGCAGGAACTTTGGATAAGGGTTTTCCTGTTCACTGTTTGTTTATATATTTTAAGAAGGCATTCGATGTTGTTCCTCACTCTTTACTTATAGAAAAATTAGAAGTGTATAATATAAACAGTACGGCTGTTAACTGGATAAAAGAATACCTAAATTTAAGAAAACAGAAAGTTGTACTTAATAGCAAAACATCCAGTGAAGTTGATGTGTCCTCTGGCGTGCCCCAAGGATCAGTCATAGGACCGCTTTTGTTTTTTATCTATATAAATTATATTTGCTCTGGTATTTCATCGCAAATCAGGCTATTTGTCGATGATAGTGTTTTGTGCAGGACTATTCATACTACCCATGACTGCAATGTTTTACAAAACGTCCTTTACAAGATAACTGGTGCAACAAGTGGCACATGCTCACTAACTTGAAAAAAACCATTCGTATGCATTTTTCGAGGAAAAGAACAACTCATGACTTCTGTTACTCTTTAAATTCAACCACGATATTATCGGTTCAGGAGCACAAACATCTTGGTGTTTATTTCACACCTGTTCTTTCTAGGAGCCGTCACATTGCTTGCATCACAACTAAAGCATGCCGTGTTCTAGGTTTCCTGCGCAGAAATGCAAAAAAGTTGCCTCTGGAGGCAAAGGTGTCATTGTACAAATCAAATGTCCGATCTGTTCAGGATTATGCTTGTGTTGTGTAGGATCCGTGGTTGGCACATGACGTGAACAGTTTAGAAAGAATTCAAAGCATAGCCGTTCGTTTTGTTTATTCAAATTACACCAGGAATTCCAGTGTTTCATGAGCAAAAGAAAGCCTCGGTTGGGAACCACTTCAGCAGCGCAGGAAATATCTCGGAATGAAACTCTTTCACAACATATTCCACTTTTGAACAGGTATAGATTCCGCGAAATATTTTTCCAAGCCTGATTACGTCTCTCAACAGCTGGACCATGAAAATAAAAATAAAGAAATAGCCTGCAAACCTGAAGCATTTAAAATGTCATTTTTCTCCAGAACCATAAGCCAATGGAACAAGCTACCATCAGATGTCACAACGATTCTCTAACACGATGTATGTACAAACTCTATAGGCCACTGAAGTAAGATAGTGCTTTTGTGTGTATGTACGAGTATGAATGTGTTTCGGGTACATGTTTTGTTTTGCCTGGTTTATTCTTTGTTTCCTTCTCCCCCCCCACTTTGATGCGTACGGGCGCTGCGGGTATTGTGATAAATAAATAAAAAAACAGATAAGGAATCCCAGAAATTACACGCGATCCACACCAATATTGCACTTGTTTTTATTGACTCTCAGCATGCCTTCTTGAAATTGACTGAGGACATTGGGGAGATGGTGAAAAAGCTCTTTACACAAAGCACCAGCAATGATGATGTCATCAAAACACGGAATGACGCCTGGTATGCCACGCAACAGGGTTTCCATCAGATTTCGAAAAATGCCAGGTGCAACACTGACCCCGAACTGAAGTCTTCGGGTGTCAAATGCCCCTTGATCTGTCACGGTAGTTTGTGCGTCCACAACTTCCTTGGTCACTGGCAGCTGCTGGTACACCTAAGCCAAGTCTAGTTTTGCAAATACCTTCCTACCTGATAGGGATGCAAGCAGGTGGCTGATTACCTGCACAGGATACACGCAGGGCTGCAGCGCCTTGTTAATAATGCACTTGTAGTCAGCACAGATGCAGATACAGTCAAACCTTATTATATTGAACATAGATATATTGAATTATTGTTTATATCGAACACTTTCTGTATCACCTGGAAAATCAAATGCATTTTTAATTATCTTATTTCGAGCGGGTCGAACGCGAAATGGATATATCGAATTCCACCACCCCAGACCACGTGCGCTCTGTTGACATGTGGTGAGCTTTCCTGCAACACCCTTGAAAATAGCGGTGGTGTGATGGGCGTTCCCAACTGTTGCGCACTATAGCTGCACACATTGATCATGCCGAGTGCTCCAGTTGAACGTAACGGCGTACACACACGGCGGCTTGGTTAGTTCGACGTCAACGATACATTGCATTTGCTGCACTAACTCCTTCTCAGTGACACGCTCTGCACCTGCCGTGCCTCGCGAGGAAGAGTGGTTTGCATCCACAAAGACGCGTGACAGCATGCACTCACTGGGCTCACTAATAGACACCTTGACAGGCACCACTTAATACTTTGTTATTGACAGTCTTTAAAAATGTTTCGGTTGACGGATGTGGAGATTGCAGTGAAAGTAGCGGCCAAATGAATACATTGCCAAGGTTGATCCCGCAAGCACTGATTTTGCTCCGCTCCCAACTTCAACTGACGCTGTAGCTGCTTTTTGCCCTTCTTCGCCGCTACTGCGGTGCAATAGAAGGCACAGGCCTAACACTTGTGGATCGTTTAAATTATGGTAAGGATGCTGTGGCTAAGCATGCAGTTGCTAATAAGAAGCAGGCTACACTGCTGCAGTACTTTCACCCAAAGAAATAAATGCTTTGTGTGAAGCTTCAAGTGGGCATTTACTGCGCCACAGTAGGTTCATTGATTGATTTGTACAAGTTTTTGATGTGTTTTTTATGTGATTTTATAATAGTGTTCTGGCTCTATCAAACTATTTCGCGATCACTGCGCTGTTTGATATACTAAGGTTTGACTGTATCTCTGTTTGCCTTCAAAGGAGTTACAATAGGTGTTTCCCATTGGGCGTGGTCGATGAGCTCAAGTATACCTGTAGTATCAGCTTATCCAAGTCGGCATCAATTTTGGGGCAGAGCGCAAATGATACTCTCCGAGCCTTCAGGCGCACTGTGAAATGTCCACGTTGAGAGCAAACTGCACCTGTGGTCCACAGTAACAACCCAGTGCTCCATCCAATAAGGAAACGAAATCTCTGAATATGTCAGTGCACGGAGCAGGCTGACATGTTGCACCCCGGTAATACTGATGCCTAATGTCGGGAACCAACCAGACCGAGCAGGCTCGGGCGCTCACTTTTGACGATTACCAGTTTCAGTATCGTGTTTAAATGGTGGAATGTCACCGACTATGCTGATTTCGTGCACAGCAATGTGATTGTGTTGGTAATCTCTCATTACCATATCAAGTGGTTGCAGCTTTGGGAGTCGTCCGTTTGGAAAAATCTTCCTAGATGTGCGATCGGAAATGAGCGAAAACGTAGACTCCAAGTCCACTTCCATTCGGCACGCTGTGCCCTCGATGCTGATGTTGACATAAACCTTCTTGGTGGGTTCCGGCAGCACCTGAATGGAGCTTGGCGCACTGTTGTTGCAGTAAGAGATATTTTCGCAATAGGCACCCTTGAATTGATTCTTGCTTCCGCTTTCCCAGTTTGCTCGTGGGTCGGACTGCCCCTGAGAAAGACATACCCTGGCAACGTGCCCCGTTTTTCCGCAATTTCGGCACTGTGTGTCCCTGAGATGCCAGAGATGGCGCTGAAGTGGCACGCCGCAACTAGCACAGGATCCATCCTGCAGTCTGTCATGGCCCTTCCGTGAATGGGCAATAGCTTGTAAACATAGACTGTCCTCCTCTGTGTTGTCCTGCTCTTTGGCACTGTCCTCCATCGTTCCTTGGTGCACTGGCTCCATTCGTGTTGCGGAAGTGCTAGAGTGGGGCAGAAGGTCAACCTCCCGATCCACTACTTTTGCCGGGACCGGTTCATCCATGGCGCTAGTGAGGGTCACCTCCTGTTTCGTTAAGTTCCTTTTCACCTTTTTGTTCTATAGGCCAAATACAAAACAGACCTGCAATGCAGTGTCGAGGGCCGTGAAATTGCAGTACTGTGCTGAGCTCCGGAACGCTGCAAGGTAACCGGCAGCCAACTCCCCGGGCGCCTTGCCAGTTCGGGTGGTTTCAGGGCAGGATGCTCTTGCAGGGCAGACAGTATTGTTGATGCCATGGTGTTCTTCAACTGTGCTGGCACCATAAGGGCCTTGGCTAACTTGAATGTCATGGGTCGCATCAGCTCAGGAAGGTATACCTCTGCTTGTTGGCATTCTCAATGTCGTGGGATTGCAAAAAGAACTAAAATTGTTGAGTGTAGACCTCCCAGTCCTCCGACCGAGATAAACCGAATGTCTTGATGTAGCCTTTCATGGAGGTGCCCATCAGACTTTCTGGTGGGGGGCTTTGTCCTTTTCCTTCAGTTGGCCTTGATGGTGAATCTGCAATGATGAACTCCCGGTGGTAGCATTCCGTTATTTAGGCACCAATTCCATCCTATTTGCCAGTGTTGTATCGTGGAAGCGACGACACATTGACACGCAGTTCCGACTCAGCTGAAGAAGGTGCACGCAGCCACTTGCTGTGGCTGCTCTTTATTTAATTTTGTGACCCCATAGTCAGAACCAAGCAGTGTTGCCTAAATCATAAAACTACAGTTATGACATGCAAGTAGCTGTATCATGCAAACATAACAGCCATAGTTTGCTATAAAAGCTTGGCATTGCTGGTTTATGTGTGCAACCTAAAAATTACCTTATTACATTCAAGCGTATGTATACGACCATCAAGAATCCAAACTATTATTTTGCATGCTGCAGGCTGCTACTATAATACATCATACAGTTAATCATCGATCGTGAACAAGGTAAGAAATAGCTTTTCTTTTTCTTCAGAAAAAGGATTTAATATTACAGTGGAACCCCGGTTATACGTCCCCCGGTTTTGCGATGACCCGGGTTTTACGACGGATCAGCGCAGTCTCGGCGAAGTCCCCATAGCAGCAATGCATTAAAAACCCCGGTTATCTGACGCAATTTTATGCCTGACCCGCGTGATATGACGACCTTCGCGAAGCGCGGGATGAAACGGCGGACGAAAGAAAACTGCCGTGGGTCTCTTTCCTCGCTCCGCCAGTGGCGTCACCTCTCATCTCGTTGGGGAAGCATTTCTCTCCCACCCACCAACAGCTGCCCGCGACACCCACTGTGCTGAAATAGCGCCTTTTCTTCTTTGCAGTCACTTTCTCCCTCTCTTCTCAGCGGCATTGCCTCTTGTCGCATTAGGGAAGCATTTCTCTCTTTCCAGTTTCCCAGCAGCAGATCGCCGGCAAGGTAGCACGGAGAGGCCTAGGTTTATCGCATGTGTTCTTCGTCATAATCCTAGCGACCAGCATTCAGCGGAGGTTTTGAGTTGTGCGGAGCAACGCAACGCATGATGTCTCGAAAGCATACAGTTCTGTCGCTAAGCGATAAGCTGAATATTATCGAGGAAGCAAAAAAGCGGCACGGAGCCATGAAAGCCAGCATTGCCCGGGACCTTAGGATACCCGAATTTTCGCTTAGGACGATCCTGGCAAACAAAGCGGTGATATTGCAGAATGCCGACAAGTTCGGGCTCAAGCGGAAAGCAGTAAAAGGACAGCATGAGAAGTTAGAAAAAGTTCTCATCAGGTGGCTGCATCAAGCACGGAGCTCTGCGATCAACGTTGGCGGCGCCATTGTAAAAGAAAAGGCGGACCTTGTGGCATTGCGTCTGGGCATCGATGACTTTCAGGCATCCAATGGGTGGCTGGATCGCCTTAAAAAGCGAAACAGGATTGTGTACACACACTTCTGCAGAGAAAGAACTTCCATGGACGTTTCGACAGTGAACGAGTCGATGGAGTCGCTGCCGGAGATGATTGCTGTATACAAGCCCTGTGACGTTTTCATCGCCGATGACAGTGGTATTTTTACCATATGCAGCCCGACCAAACCCTTGTGTTTAAGGGTGACAGCTGTCATGGTGGCAAGCGTAGTATAGAGCATGTGGCGGCACTAGTCCGCTGCGACATCGGACGAGGACAATGACGACGGCATCCGGAACTTCGTCTGTTCACGCGCCGCCACAGAGGACCTCCTTTTGGACATTGCCCAACTCGAGCGAAAGCTCTTGGTTCACGGATCAAACAAGGTACAAAAGAAACATACTGACTTTAAACATTCACGCTGGCTGGCGAGAATCATGGTAGTGCACAGTGGAGTGCCGTAAAGGTTCATTTGAATAAAGCGTGATTGGTACCTGTACTGCAATATTAATTCTTATTGCATTTACATCTTTGGTAATTCGGGTTTCCAAGCCCTGCAGAGTATGTTAGTAGCTTACATTGAAGTTTCTCGTAAATGCTTTGCACGAAATAAGTAGTATTTTTATAGGCATAATTTATGTTCAGATTTTACGGCGCTTGCATTTTATGACGCTTTTTTGCGGTCTCAAGAAGGTTGTGTAATTGAGGTTCCACTGTATTGGCGAAAAAGGTTGTTGGTTTATGTGTTCAGCTTGACACGAATTACCATGCATCTTGTTTATATATAATAGTACCCATATTGGCAAAGAAATAAAGCCAGGGAGTTTAGTTGTCCGAATATCAATATTTATTCGATATTTTACATTCCTTCAGACCAAGTCATTTTCTCTACAGACTTGGCAATAGAATGCTCCCTGCACGAATTGCATTCACATACAGCATCTACATACTGATTTGTAAAACAAATTTCGATTCTAGCTATACCGTTAGAGGAACTGATGAAGGGCTAGTTCCTTAGAGGAACCGATGAATGTCCGCATAGAATTGGTGCTGGTTTTCATAGACTCAATTTTAACATTTTTACCAAACGAAAGAACGTGAATAGTGCTATATTTTTTTTCCCACTCAAACTGGGAAACAAACTGCTTGCAGACAGAGCAAGTATGTTACCTTCGCAAGTAACAGGGTGCTGCATTCAGAAATCTGTATGGCTATGGTGTGACTGTGAACACAGTTTACAGTTCAAATAAAGTGATAAATACGCTGCATGTTGACTGTAATACGGTTGCAGCAGCAGATGATGCGTGCCGCTTGTGACAGGCCTCTGACCGCAGGGTCACATTTGTCATCATGAAGTGGAGAAGCACTGAAGTACGCATCATGTCCGGCAGACAGCGCACCTACCCATCTAGCCACCGTAATGATCGGTAGTGCATGGACTTGCCTAAACTTTGTCCTTCTAGCTTTAAATGGGTTTGCAGCTTTGCAAAGGGATCGTTCCTAAGAAATTACTGCATTATAAACAATTGAAGAGACATTATTAAAATTTTCTGAGAGCAGGATTCAAACACAGGACCTCTATCACAGAAGCCCAATATTGAAATCGTTATGCCATGGATGCACAGACAAGCCGAAGCACTGCAATTAGCAGTGATTATGTGTTCTTTCAGAGTCACCGGCTGTGTGTCCGAACAGGCTTGAATGACGTAATAACATAATCATCATAATAACATAATCATGAAAATTTCTACCAATAATAAGTTTTCCATTACCAAATTACATATGTGCTACTATTTGAATTATAATTGCATTGACTTAGATAATAATTCCCAAGGAATGTATTCTGCCTTATTAGGGAGTGGATCCCCGCAGGGGCGTCTGTGTCAGCAGGCATTTGGTGTGTTGCAATACCACGTATACCAGTTTTTACTAAAGATACTAGTTGTCCCCTACCATTAATGTCTAGTAACATAGTATCTGTAATGCCGGCCATCACCTTCTCCGTAATTAAGTAATTGATAACCTCAAACTATCTTCATCCACCAGTGTCGATGGTATTAACTCGAAACTGTTAAAAATACTAAGCATATCTCAGCTGCATTTTTGTGTCTCTTAATTTCTCAGTCACTTTCAGCAGGTTTCATCCCTTATGAGTGGAAAGTAGAAAAGGTCATTCCTATGTACAAGGGAGGCAACAGGAATAACGCACTAAATTATCGCCCCATCTCCTTAGCAAGTCTCGCATGTAAGATAATGGAGCACGTCATTTACTCACTCATCGTGGACCGTTTAGACGCCAACAATTTTTTTCATCCTGCTCAGCATGGATTTCATAAGGGCTTTTCTTGCGAGACCCAACTAGCTCTTTTCCCTCATGACCTTCATTCGAATCTTGACTGTAATAATCAAACTGATGCTATCTTCCTCTAATATGAAAAAGCTTTTGACAAAGTCCCTCACCGTCACTTATTACATAAACTTTCTTTCTTGAATTTAGACATGGATGTATTAAAATGTCTAGAAACGTTCCTCGCTAACCGCGAGCAATTCGTTACTATCAACGACCAGTCCTCCGTCAACCTCCCGGTATCATCAGGTGTCCCTCAGGGGTCTGTTCTTGGACCACTTCTATCTTTAATATACATCAATGACTTACCCCTTCATGTAACTTGCAAAATTTAGATGTTCGCTGATGACTGCGTGCTTTATCATACCATTAACAGTGACACTAACGGAGACAATTTGCAACAAAATCTCAACCATGTACAGTCTTGGTGTGCCCATTGGCTAATGACTCTTAATTCCAAAAAAATGTAAACATAAGTCATTTACTCCTAGTCGTACACCCTTCTTGCCTTCTTACACAATAGCCAACAATCGGATTGAAACGGTAAAATCACTCTAGTAACTAAGCGTCTTAATTTCCTGTGATCTTAACTGGCGCACGCATATCAACACCATAGTATCATCGGCGAACAAAACACTCGGTTTTATGAGGCGCCACTTGCGTCATGCGCCTCAGGATGTCAGACGTGGCGTACAAATCACTTATCAGGCCTAAAGTCGAATATGCGTCGCCAATCTAAAACCCGTATCAAAAATATCTCGTAAACGCACTTGAGCTTTTCCAAAATCGTGCGGTAAGATACATTCATTCATCCTACTCATATGACGTAAGCATATCATCTTTAAAAGAGTAATCTGAGTTAGAGTCTCTCTCGCACCGTCATAAAATAGCCAGCATTGGTCTTTTTCATAAGTTTTTCTACAGTTCTCTTAATCGTGTGCCATACATCATTCCACCCGCAAGAATATCGCAACGCGCTAGTCATCCACTCCAAGTTTTAAAACCACGCTCACACACAACTACCTTCTCTGCTTCTTTTTTTTCGCGAACAGCAGCTGATTGGAATGCCCTTCCCCACCATGTTGTATATACAAATAATCACCATGTGTTCATTGCTGAGGTTGCTTCTATTTTCTTGAATTAATTACCTTATTGTACAAATTTGTCATCTACAGTACATTTTTGATTGTATGCAATCTATCTACCTTTTTCCAAATGTTCCACTAGTTACTGAAGTGAATTGTTCATTGCCACTGTTTCTTCTCTTCAGCCAAATTAAATGTTGCTTTTTATTCTAATCGACAATTTGACACGAGTATGTACTTGTTTATACAAAGTATCTACCGCTTTTCAGATGTTTCGTTTGTTATCATGTTGAATTTTTGTTACAAGATGTACCCCACCCCTTATGTAACACCCCTGATAAAGGGGCCTTTAAGGAAATAAACTGACCTGACCTGACTGACCTGTATGAACTTTGAATGTTAAATTTTGGAAAGGAGACAAAGAAAAGAACATGTATCGAGCACTGGTTATCGACAGAAAATTTATTCCAATTAACATGAATATACTGATCATAAATACAGAGCATCACATATACTTCTACAGAAATATGAGATACATACTCGAGAAATCAATACTAAAGTATATACACACTGTTGCCAAACCAACCCACCCTGCTTATATTCAGGTGGACTTCATTTCCAAACTCTCGGGCTTTACCAAGTCGATGAACTTCGATCTCACTGTCCCTGCACTTCAGTCACCCTTCATAGTCACCTGTATAGTTTTCTTTCTTTTTTATATTCACATAGTTTTACCCCTCATGCTGATGACCTTTTTGAGCATGCAGCACAAATGAATTTAAAGAAAATGCAGTGGAGCCAACAAGTTGGTATCTATATACAGTAAAGCTTTGTGTGAGTGCATAAAGAGTCGAAACATGAGTATGCACACACACACGTGGGCGCACACGAATTATGCCAAGCCATTTGTTAAGTGGAGTTGCTGACTACTAGTGAGTACGATGGACACCTTGAACACATCATGGTTTCAGAGGCAGCATGTGCATAAATAGGTACAACAATTCGAATCCATTCTATCTGCAAGGTGCACTTACTTCCTCATTACCATACAGCTGCGGATGCGTGAAGGCAAGATTTCTGGTTCTTTTTATTTTCTTTCCTCCCCGTGGCCAGCACTGCCGCTGCTGTGGATGCGCAGAGGCGAGTGCCATCTGGTGTTGCAAGGAACCTCACAGCTCACAGCACGAAGCATGAGAAACATGCGCCGGAGCGTGTCGTATTGTCACGTGGTCGTGACGTCAAAGAACACAGTAGCAATACTGTGATAGGCAAAACTAGCTTTTATTGGGCAAACCTGTGCCCACAAAATCCGCTACACTTAAAGCACAACGAGAGTGGCGAACACAGTCGGCGATCGCCGAAAATCTGATCAACGGGTCAAGCGCGTCGGCTTTTATACATCAATCGTCGAATGTTCCAGACTAATCGTTGGGACCCGCATGCCTTCTACAAAGTTCTACATTATTCTCGTCGCGTACACATGTAATCAGATGACACAAGTTTCGGTCACAGACAGTGGATGGAACCATCGATAACATTCCAGAAACTTCCCACAACTGCAAGCGCATCCTGCGCTATGCGATAACATTTGTTAGGCGGTGAAACGTGTCGCCCGATAAAGAAAAATACACGTGTTAATACCCCCCCACTTGAGAAGCGTCGACCTGATGCTGCAAACAAATGAAAGTAATAAAGAAAAGCACTCATAGCAAAGAAAACAAAAATAAGGAAGTTCGTCAGCGTGCGTAAAAGGGCTTCAGATCGTGCCCTGCGCCGCTGTGACTGCGAAATGCCGCCTGGCACGACCTCATAGTCCAGCTCGCCAACCTGTCGGGCGATCTTGTAAGGTCTGAAATAATGTCGTAATAGTTTCTCACTGAGTCCTCATCGACGTATTGGGGTCCAAACCCAAACACGGTCACTGGGCTGGTACTCGACGAAGCATCGTCGGAGGTTGTAGTGTCGGCAGTCGGTACACTGCTGGTTCTTGATCCGTAAGCGGGGGAGCTGTTGGGCTTCTTCGGCACGCTGGAGATAGGTAGCGACGTCAAGATTCTCCTCCTCGGTGACGTGCGGCAGCATGGCGTCGAGCGTCGTCATCGGGTTCCTGCCGTAAACCAGCTTAAACGGCGTGATCTGTGTTGTTTCTTGCACCGTTGTGTTGCAAGCGAAGGTTACGTATGGCAGGACGGCATCCCAGGTCTTGTGTTCGACGTCGACGTACATTGCTAGCATGTCGGCGAGGGTTTTATTCAGGCGCTCCATAAGACCACTCGTCTGTGGGTGGTAGGCAGTTATCCTTCTGTGCCTTGTCTGACTGTACTGAAGAATGGCTTGGGTGAGCTCCGCTGTAAAGGTCGTTCCTCTGTCAGTGATGAGGACTTCTGGGGCGCCATGTCACAGCAGAATGCTTTCAACGAAACATTTTGCCACTTCGGCTGCGCTGCCTTTCGGCAGAGCTTTAGTTTCAGCAAAGCGGGTGAGGTAGTCCGTCGCCACGATGATCCACTCATTTTCGTACGTTGACGTCGAAAACGGTCCCAACAAGTCCATCCTGATATGCTGAAAAGGTCGGCAAGGAGGCTTGATCGGCTGTAGTAATCCGGCTGTCCTTGTGGGTGGTGTCTTGCGTCACTGGCAGTCTTGGCATGTCTTGACGTAATGGGCAACGTCGGCGGTTAGGCGGCCAGTAATACCTTTCATGTATCCTCGATAGCATCCGGGAGAAGCCAAAGTGCCCGACGGTCGGATCATCATGTAGGGCGCGCAGTACTTCTGGATGCAGCGCCAACGGAACAACAAGAAGGTAGTTGGCGCGGACTGGTGAAAAGTTCTTCTTTACGAGTAGATTGCTTTGAAGTGTGAAGGAAGATAATCCGCGCTTAAAGGCCCTGGGGACAACGTCGGTGTGCCCTTCCAAATATTCCACGAGGCCTTCGAGCTCCGGGTCTGCCTGTTGCTGTTCAGCGAAGTCTTCTGCGCTTATCATTCCAAGGAAGGCGTCATTCTCGTCATCTTGCGGTGGCGGGTCAATGGGGGCGCGTGATAGGCAATTGGCATCGGAGTGTTTTCGTCCGGACTTGATGTCATATTCTTGTAGTCTGAGGCTCCACTGTGCTAGTCGTCCTGAAGGATCCTTTATATTCGCTACCCAACACAACGTGATGGTCGCTGACGACTTTGAATGGTCTGCCATAAAGATAAGGGCAAAATTTAGCTGTAGCCCAAACGATGGCGAGGCATTCCTTTTCGGTCGTAGAATAGTTGCCTTCCGCTTTTGACAGCGACTGGCTAGCGTAAGCTATCACCTGTTCGACTCCGTTTCTCCTCTGGACTAGAACGGCACCGAGGCCTAGGCTACTGGCGTCAGTATGGATTTCTGTATTGGCGTACTCGTCGAAGTGCGCATGTACCGGCGGCGACTGCATGCGTCGTTTGAGTTCTTCAAATGCGTCGACCTGCGGCGTTTCCCACTTGAACTCAACATCACATTTGGTTAGATGTGTTAGCGGCTCCGCAATGCGTGAAAGGTCCTTGACAAAGCGCCTATAGTAGGCACACATGCCAAGGAATCTGCGCACTGCCTTCTTGTCGGTTGGCTGCGGGAATTTTGCGATGGCAGCTGTCTTCTGTGGGTCGGGGCGTACTTCTGATTTGCTGATGACGTTGCCTAGGAACAAAAGCTCATCGTAAGTGAAGCGGCACTTTTCCAGCTTCAGAGTGAGCCCTGATGACTTAATGGCCTCTAACACTGTCGCAAGCCGCCTAAGGTGATCGTCAAAATTTCCGGCGAAGACAACGACGTCATCCAAGTAAACAAGGCACGTCTGCCACTTCAATCCTGCTAAAACCGTGTCCATCACGCACTGGAACATCGCAGGCGCTGAGCACAGTCCGAATGGCATAACCTTGAACTCGTAGAGGCCGTCTGGGGTGATGGAGGCCGTCTTTTCGCCATCTCTTTCGTCGACTTCTATTTGCCAATAGCCAGACTTCAGGCCCATCGACGAGAAGTATTTAGCGATGCAGAGCCGATCCAATGCATCTTCTATTCGTGGGAGGGGGTATACGTCCTTCTTTGTTATCATGTTCAGACGACGATAATCGACGCAGAAACGTAGGGTTCCGTCCTTTTTCTTCACCAAGACTACAGGAGATGCCCACGGGCTTTTGGACGGCTGGATGATGTCGTCGCGCAGCATTTCTTCGACTTGGCGCCTTATAGCCTCACATTCTCGTGTGGAAACTCGATAAGGGCTCTGGCGAAGTGGTCAAGCACACTCTTCGGTTATTATGCGATGCTTTGCGACTGGCGTTTGTCGAATCCTTGATGACTTCGAAAAGCACTCTTTGTATCGTCGAAGTAAGCTTCTCAGCTGTTGTTGCTTAAAGGGACACTAAAGGTTACTATTAATCAACGTGGACTGTTGAAATACCATCACAGAAACCTCGAAACGCTTGTTTCGTGCCAAGGAGAGACCTATTTTAAGAGAAAATGCGTTCTGAAGCGTCCGCGTACCTCTAGCGCAGTTCAAATCGCCCGCCCTCCGATCGAGGAGTACTGACATCATGTTCTCATAGTGACGTTGCGCCATCGGTGAGTAGAACGGCGTCCGCAGACGGCGCTACGGCTTTTCTGCGCAAAACGCAAACGCGCGGCCAGAAACAGAGCCAAGGCAGAGCCGACAGCAGAGCGAAAGCGGGAGTATGGTGGCTAGCGGAAGGAGAAACGAATTACGTCCCACATTACGTCCCACGGCACATGGAGAGTCCGTTTTCATTAAACTATAGGCTGCGGCGAGCTCGCAGCGTGGTCGGCGTGGTCTGTGAGCCTTTTCGCACTCGCAACAGGGCATAAAAAAGTGCGAATCGACGCAAAACTCGGCCTAGAAACGTGCTTCGCCACAGCCAGGGCTCAATACGACCCAAGCTGGCATGACCCAGATGTCGTTTCCCGCACCGCCACCAGGCGCCGCTACTATGCCTCAAACTCCAGCGCAAGACGCCCATAAGCTGGTACTTCATTCTATGACGCAAACTTCGACGCTCGTCGCAATGGACCCTGACACCGACAGATTGGTTCGCGATGGTGGGCTCAACTTCAGTGATTTGAGCACCGACGAGCGCGACCTGCTGCTGAGGGCTCGCACTGCCGGCGTCGTTGTGTACTACGACGGCGGCCTCGACACCGGCTCTCCAGAGCGGGAAAGTAACGAGGGCTTCCCACGACATCACATGGACGTGGCATTCTCGCTGCTTGTTCCAAATGAAAGTTTCGCGAGCCAGCAGAACCCTCACAGCACGACGCGATAACGAAAGTACTGAAACTCCAAAGCGTGCGTGGCGCAGAGTCGAGCGAAAACGAAACCTTTCGAACACCCATATTACTGAAGGGTAACGTCAAAATGTTATTTTTTCCTAGAATCGAATAGATGTAGACAAGTAGCAATTTTTCCGTCTTATAATTGAATGAAATGATATTTTTAATACGAGTAGTTGAGTATTAGTTACACAAATTATGAGGAGTCCTTTCGTCATCGGGCTAGTACCGGAATGTCGCTGGGGGGTCTCAAATCGTGTCATGCATTTACCTCAATTTCTCGGTTACTAAAGCTCTGTTCGCGATTAAATTGACGCCTTAGACATTCCAGAACATTGCTCTACCACTTTAACTTGAGTTTCTGGTAACCTTTAGTGTCCCTTTAATCATGGGGAGGCTTGGATTTATGTCGAACTCTGGTTCGGAAACTACGGTCGTCGGGGTAGATGCGGCAGAATCTGAGAGGACAAACGCATTGCTGGTTTCCAGAATTTCATCGATGTATGCGATCGTCGTGCCCTTGTTGATGTGCTTGAACCCTTGGCTGAAGTTTGTCAGCAACACTTTCGTGTTTCCTCCGTGCAGTCGAGCAATTCCTCTAGCGACGCAAATTTCACGGTTGAGCAGTAGACGTTGGATGCCTTCGATGACGCCTTCTACATCAGCGGATATTTCTGTGCCAACTGAAATAACAATGCTCGAGCGAGGCGGGATGCTAACTCGATCATCGAGCACACTGAAGGTGTGGTGACTACGAGAGCTCTCCGGCGATATCGCTTGATCTTCTGACAGCGTTATCGATTTTGACTTCAGGTGTATGATTGCGCTGTGTTGGTTCAGAAAGTCCATGCCGAGAATGACGTCTCGTGAACACTATTGGAGGATAACGAAGGTGGCAGGGTAAGTCCGGTCATGAACGGTTATTCTTGCCGTGCAGATTCCAGTCGGCGTAATGAGGTGTCCTCCAGGGGTTCGAATCTGAGGGCCTTCCCATGTAGTTTTAACTTTCTTCAACTGGGCGGTGATGTGTCCACTCATTACGGAGTAATCGGCTCCTGTGTCCACTAAGGCGGTAACTGCGTGGCTGTCGAGAAGCACGTCGAGGTCGGTGATTCTTTGTCTGGCCTTGCAGTTAGGTCTCGGCGTCGGATTACGGCTGCGCGTGTTGAACTGAAGCTGGAACATCGTGTCGTCAGGCCGTCTTTCGTTGTCGTATTCTTTGCTTCCAGACTTCGTCGGGACGACGGCATGTCGTTATGTCGTCGAGGTAGTTTCTTCGGTGTCTTCGTCGTCGGCGGAGGACCTTCGTCAGTTCGATGAACAGCAACCACACCTGCATCGGTTGCTGCTTTTACTTTTCCGGATATGGGCTCGCTGACCGGCGCCGGGCTGAGCCAGTGTATGGTCGGCACTGCGGCGACAGGTAGCGGCCTGGTGATGGCGAACGTGACGGTCGTCGAGAGGTCCACTGATTAGCGGTGAGGTAGTCGGCGATATCACGAGGGCATTCACCTTGTTGCAGGCACGGAGCGTTGACGGCGAAACCTCGCAGTCCCATCTCCCGGTATGGGCATCATCGGTAGATGTGACCCGCTTCTCCGCAGTGGTAGCAGAGCGGGCGGTGGTCAGGAGGGCGCCAAACGTCTGTCTTCCACGGGTAGCTGCGCTGGGCGACGGGTGGGCGTGCTGGCGGCGGCGGCAGTGGTCGACGGAATTGCGGCGTTACGGGGCCCTGGCGCGGTCGTGGAGGGGGACCTTGATGGCGGGCGACGGCAGCGTAGGTTATTGCTTGCGGCTGAGGCTGCGGCGATTCAGGGGCTACTCCGAGTTGTTGTTGGAGCTGCTCACGTACGGCGTCAGCAATCGAAGCCTTTTGAGGCTGTGATGATCGGAACAGCTTCTGTAGCTGCTCCCGCACGACTGCTCGGATAGTCTCGCGTAGGTTGGTGGCCAGTGACTGAACTCTGGCGTAGTTTGTCGAGTTCGCGTGGCGGTCGAATTGCCGGTTTCGCATCTCGAGTGTCTTCTCGATGCTGGTGGCCTCGCGAAGAAACTCGTTGACGGTCTTCGATGGGCTTCGTACCATTCCGACAAAAAGTTCCTCCTTCACACCACGCGTGAGTAGGCAGACTTTCTTCTCCTCAGGCATTTCAGGGTCAGCGTGGCGGAATAGACGGCCCATTTCCTCCGTGAAGATCGCGGTTGTCTCGTTAGGTAGCTGCACCCGGGTTTCTAATAGCACTTGGGCTCGTTCTCGGCACATGACGCTTGCGAATGTCTGCAGGAAGCCGCTTCGGAACAGTTCCCAGGTCGTTAAGGTGGCTTCTCGGTTCTCGAACCACGTTCTGGCTGCGTCTTCCAATGTGAAGAAGACATGTCACAGTTTGTCGTCACTGTTCCAGTTGTTAAATGTAGCGACTCTCTCATACGTCTCAAGCCTGCTTTCCGGGTCCTCGAACGTTGAACTGCGGAACGTCGGAGGCTCCCTGGGCTGCTGCAGCATGACGAGGGATGCTGGGGCTGCCATTGGGGTGGACTTGCTGGTGACCTTCCTGGTCGTCTCAGGCAAAAGTCCGTGCTCTGGAGGCAGTCCTTGCAGCCTGCGGCTACCTCGCTGGTTCTTAGCGACGTTGGTGTTGTCTTTCGCGTGAGGGCTTGGGTCACGGCTTTGTGGGGGCGTCCGGTACATGAACGCAAAGCACCTCCACCAGATGTCACGTGGTCATGACGTCAAAGAACACAGCAGCAATACTGTGATAGGCAAAACTAGCTTTTATTTGGCGAACCTGTGCCCACATAACAGGCTACACTTAAAGCACAACGAGAGCAGCGAACACACTCGGCGATCGTCGAAAATCTTATCAACGGGTCAAGCGCGTCGGCTTTTATACATCAATCGTTGAATGTTCCAGACTAATCGCTGGGACCTGCACGCCTTCCACAAAGTTCTACATTATTCGCGTCGTGCACACATGTAATCAAATTACACAAGTTTCGGTCACAGACAGTGGATGGAACCATCGATAACATTCCAGAAACTTCCCACACATGCAAGCGCGTCCTGCGCTGTGCGATAACATTTGTTAGGCAGTGAAACGTGTCGCCTGATAAAGACAAGTGCACGTGTCAGTATATAAAAGGCAGCCAAGGAAGCTGAAGATGGCTGCTAGACTTGCTGATTGCTTATACTTCTCGCCATGACACCATCAAATGTTCTCAATTTTATCTATTGTACGGTCGCAAACGGACCTTGCCTCTCAATACTGCACTTCCCCCTGCTGCTACTTCAAGAAGCGAGTACAACTGTGAAGCACAGCTTTTACCTGGTGCACTCGTGCTCCTGTGGTCACCCTCTTGTCATGTCAGACTTTCAGAGAAGCTCCTTTCCCAATACATGGGGCCCTACCATGTGACGCCAGTAACTAATGAAATTGCTCCTGTCACTTCTGCCTCACCTTGTACTCTGACATCCACTTCTGTCATACGTATCATTAGGCTCAAGGCCTACTACACTGCTTCTGAGCCCGACCTTTAGTTGCACTGGGATGGCACATTTGCCACCAGGCTTAGTTAGATGACGTTTGGAAGCTAGTGTGGGCTTTTGCCTTTTGGTCAAATGCATTGTATTCACTTTGTAAATATACTTGTATAAGCTTCTTGTATGCATCTTCCCACATAACAATTTGGTGCTGTACAAAAATTCTTTATGTTATTTTCTGTCAGAAACTTGGTGAATGTTTCTGACGTGAACTGAGTTCTGTTGTCTGTCACAATGGTTTTCGATATGCCTAGCCAGCAGAAGATTTCATGCTCATGTAACCGCTGATTGCACTGTGGCATAATGCACTGGAATTGCTTCGATCCATTTTTAATGTGAATCTATGGCCACTAGGATCATGGTGTTATGCGTAGGACCCACATAATCCAAATGTACATACGTATGACCAATTCTCGTGTGTTAGTGGCCAGCTTACTAGTATTTTCTCTGGTGGTGCTGTGCTTGCTTGTATGCACATAGTGTAATTCCTACTAATTTGTTTGATAGCTGCATTGATGCTGAGTCACCATGAGACCGTACGGGTCGGGTCGTGCAGCAGTTGCAGCATGCCGCCGCGGGCAGGTTTGGGAGTCACGACTGTGTGACCCCAGTAAATGAGACCTTTATAAATGTTTGTCTCAGTCTTTCATGTGGAGTATGGTTCCAACCGCAAATCAGGTGCTTTGCACTCCTTTGGCCAACCATGAAGATTGTAAGACTTGACATTTGAGCACTTGATCTTTCTCGGTCAACTCTTCCGTTGCTTGTGATGAAAGAGGTGTATCATCCAGCTGCTACAGTGAGTGTAGCTCCTCTGACGTGTCCTCAGTGGTCTCTAGAAGAAACAGACCTAGTGCGTCTGCATTCAGGTTGTCTGTGCCAGGCTTGTACTCTATCTTGTGTTGGTATGCTCCCAGCAGCAAGGACCAACACTGAACTTGTGTGGCAGCCATAATGAGTGTGGAACTATCTTCACAAAGAGTTCAGTTTTTTCAAGTAATATTTGTAGGAAGTTAGTATGTAGTTGGCGCCTAACCTTCCTGGTTCTTGCACTGTCTTCTTGTGGGCTATACAGCACTGCATTCTTGTGTTAACAGCCAAATAGCCCAAGCACTTGCCCCGCATTTTGCTGTTCTTTCTGTTATCTGTCTGAGCACTGTTTTTGTGGCAGACTAAGAAAACAATGAACTAGTATAACATAAGTTCTCACTGTCCTCGTATGCACGCACTGAGTTAAATATGCAACATGACTTCAGTGTGCCTTTTTTATTGTACCATCTTGCAGGTATCGATGTAGACCTATCTCGATGTGCCCAGGCAGTGCTTGAAAACCTAGTACTGGACCAGTGCAGAGTGATGACACATGGATCAGGGGACATTACACTGTCCAATGTCAAGGTACTTCTCAAAGCTTTCTAGATCAGTGCTGCAAGTAGTGCATAGTTTGTATGCAATATATCATGTAAAAGTGCCGAACAACCATGGCAGAATAATCTCCTTAATGCAGATGGCCTAGTTGCAAACAGAGAACAACTTTGTAGTGTCCCGTGGACGGTGATGCTGTTTATTTTATAGAAGCATAAATAGCAGCCTAACTAAAAAGACCCTGTCGCTCTTATCTCTGGAGTAAGTTCATGGATGGCATGCTCAATTTAGGCATTTTGCTCCATATGCACATTTAAACTTTATCAACCACATAGCACATCCTGCGGTTATCATCTACATCCATATCATTCAGCATGAACCAACTGGCCAAGCAAGCAGCACTTCTACAATTCAGCACACTTTCTTGTCTTAGTTGTTACTAAAGTAAGCTTTCATTGATTTTTATATATGGAAATTTCAGTTTTTGTAAGACATAGCAACTAGATGTGGCCTCGCATGAGCACAACATGTCTTTGATACCTTCAACAGGCACAGGTCTTCTGATAAGCATATGCATGCATGCTGTTGGCATGTGCATTGAACTTGCGGGTCACTAGCCACTCCATTTCATTTTGTTTTTTATTGGGACCACTACCCTAATGATGCGATTCTCTGCCATGGTTTGCTGACCACCGATTCTCTTATGCTACTACTGGTATCTATCTGCCTGTGGTGTCTCAATGCCATCTTTGAAATTGTACGGCATACATTTGTGGGCTGTTCTCGCATGGCTTCTATATACTGTCTATAGAAGTCCCTGGGCCCGAAATGCTACCCTTCCCTGGACCTTCGCTGCTGCCAGCTGTCGGCCTGACCCTGACTGCCTTAACTGCTGCAAAAGCTGTTGCTGAAGCTTTTGTTGAAGCTTTAATTGGAAGCCCATCGAGGCCATGTTGACTCAAATTATAACTGCCTCGGATGGTTAAATCTTCTCGTGCTTTCGCTAGGGGATGAGATGATGATCCTATGGTGATGGTGATGATTACTAATGACATCCGCTTTGAATCAGTTTGGTGACAATTAGTTACCCAGCCTTGTAAGCTACTTAATGTTTCAATTTAGCATTCTGTCTATCACTGCTTGGCACTATGGCAAACACTGTACAAAAGGCCCTGCCATATGCCTGTAAAATGTATGCAGCATGTCCCCATACTGTCCCTCGTGGACAGGCAAGAGATGTCCTTGGGGCAAGGAAAGTGCAGCCAAATGATCATGTGAGGGAAGTCCACCAGTTGTATTCAGCACATTCCTAGGATATCCATGTTTCAGCAGTGGGTGTTCAAAGGATATCCATAGGACATCATTTTTGTCATTGGGTGGTTGTGAGGGTACAGCAGCATCATCTAGTTGCTATACTGTACTCCCATAGTTCAGTCATTCACAATGTTCATTTCCAGTGGCGCTTCCTCTCTGTAATTGGATTGCGTCCTAGCATATCTACTCCCTAAAATTACCCAAGCAGCAGAGCTAAGCGGTTCCAAAGTGAACCAGTGCAGAATACAGGACTAGGTCAGCCGTATTTAATTTTTAAGGTGACCTGCCACTATTGAGAGCCTGCTGAAAGATTTTAGCAACTCTGCTCACCTCTTGTGCCTCCACAAAAAGAAAAAAGAACTGTCATTATTGTTGTTGTTTGCTGTAATATTTCGGAATTCGAAGTAAAGAAGACTGACACCAAGTTGCCATTCAATAGCACAGCCCTTCCCCTGTGTTCTGGGGCGTAGCCAGGGGTGGGGGGGGGGCTTGTGGGGCTTCAGCCCCCCTCCCCCCCTGAAATTTTTTCATGCTGTCCATGCACCGCCGACCAAAGCTACCCCAGTGCCGGAAACCATTCTGAATTTTGCCTAGAATGTGTTTTTCACACTCGAAAAGACATTTCACCACGGACATTGCGAACTCGGGCTGAATTTCGCGGCAATGCCCATGCACCTGGAGTCACATACCGCAAGGAGCCCCATCCAAGCACAAAATGTCAAGGGCGTTTGGATGGCGAACAGGCTCGCCGCGGCACCTCGCGGAGGCCGCGGAATCTACGGAGCGCATGGATGTCGATTCCGAAACTTTATGGGTATAAATCTCATAAACTTTTGGTGTGAAAGGTGCATTGACCTTTCAAAAGTTGTGCTTTGGATTATCAATTGCGGAACTTTGTGGGTTTAATGCTGTTATAAACATTTGACGACAAAGGGGCATTGACTTCTCTAATCTCTTACATCGGAATATACAACGTGACATGCCAAATCACCACACTATCAGACAAGTTGACAAATCACGCAGCGAGGTCCGATGAGACGAAGCGTTGTGGTGGATTATTTGTGCCATCATGTCACATAAAAAATAACAACATTTTTTTTTCACCTATGCCAAAGCATCCATGTCAAGACACTAAAGCCAGCAAAGGAAACTACGTTCTTATTTATTTTTCTACTTTAACTTTTATTCGCGCGGACACGTTGAGCCTCTTCAATTTTCTCGTTCTTGCTACCAGCAGGCTGCCAGAGCCAGCCAGAGTGCTTGCTACCAGCAGGCTGCCAGAGCCAGCCAGAGTGCTTGCGTTTTTCTTGTGTTGCCCCGACCACCACGTGGCGCACTTTGGTGCACGTTTGGTTTGCTCTGGCTGAGTGGATTTTCACCTGGCAGAGTTTTGGACGCTTTCTGGCTAGCAGACGATAAAAGGAAACAATGGTCACTCGTCGCCATCACTGTGGGGACTCGATGGATTGCACCGCGTTCGCTTGAGCGCAATCTCTCCGTTAAGTCTTGTATCGCTAGTGTAGGGTCCCGAGCAGTATGCGTATGTTTCTCGGTAGACCAAGCGTCTCATGTTTTCTTCTATATGTATTCCTTAGGTAGCCACATTAGGTGCCCAAAGTAGACATTCAATTGCAGCCAACATACTTTCCTTTGCGTTTCTTCATTTAGGTGCACCTGCCCCACAAAAGGAAAAAAATACATTGCTGCAGTGCAGTGAATTGTCACATAGTGAAATTTCAATTTTGTTATTTTTTTTGTGGAAAGTAATGCTTCAGTTGCCCGATACTCTTATTATACTATTCTGATAGGAACTATATAGATGCGCCAGTGCATTCCTGCCGTCGCCATCGCCCTCATGTTTGATATAAAGTCCAAGAGCGGTAACTTCGTGACCAAGCGCCGCATGCTGCATGTGCGAGTGAAAGCGTGGGAGTGGGGGGTTGAATGGGTGAGCCGACAATGGTGACTCAGTTTTGTGTGCGCAAAGGAGAAAAGCGAGGAGCAAGCGCGTCATGTGCGAGACATCAGGGGGAGTGGAGAAAATGGGGGCGACACCTAGGATTCTGTGAATCTGTGATTGCGCAACATGTTTATTTGCCTTGTTTGACGCGTTATATCACAGTGACTTTTTCTTAGATACATAGATTTATTGGAGACTTATATGTATATTTAAATATCTTGTTGCGAAGTTTTGTGTATACGTGCGGTGAACTTTGTTTGCAGTGACAATTTTTTGCCCTTTATCAAGCTGTATCTTCGCATTTGTATATTTCATTGTATCTTCGCATTTCTAATGTACGAGGGCGAATCAGTCAGTCAGTCAGTCAGTGTTTTATATTCACCAAACAAAAACATTTGTGGAAAAGGGGAGACGGCGTAAAAGCTGCGGATACTGCAGCTTGACTAAGCACCGTCCACCCTGTAATAATAATAATATTTGGGGTTTAACGTGCCAAAACCACTTTCTGATTATGAGGCACGCCGTAGTGGAGGACTCCGGAAATTTTGACCACCTGGGGTTCTTTAACGTGCACCTAAATCTAAGTACATGGGTGTTTTCGCATTTCGCCCCCATCGAAATGCGGCCGCCGTGGCCGGGATTCGATCCCGCGACCTCGTGCTCAGCAGCCCAACACCATAGCCACTGAGCAACCACGGCGGGTACCGTCCACCCTGTAGGAGCAAGGACAGGGTAAATATACAAGCAAAAAGAGAATTATACAAGCAAAAAGGGAATAATTAAAGTGACAGCTGAAACACTCAAGCGAAAGCAAATAATTATTATACACCAGTACGAAAAATTGTACATATAGGATCATTTTTGCATATAATAAAGCAAGAGAAGACAAATTGGCATCATACTTCTATGCTTAGTGAAAACAATGTGTAGCGAAGAGAGACGCTGGTGGGTTCAGCGCTACTGGCGCTAAACGGTAGTGGGTCGAGCGCTCCTGCTCAGCAACAGCTCTCATGCTTGGAAGCTGTGACTGCCCTGCCCGTCGACGTTGCACTGCTCCGAGCTCTGCCTAATAAACACCTTTAGAATTCGTGGAGTGTGCGGGGTACCCTCAGACGATCATCCTGGAACTCCGGTCTCGTACCCTACCATCTACCATGCCCCAAGACGCCTCCCAGCAAACGCCTCCTCCTGCACCCACTGCGTGTCCCGGAGTGCCTCGTCATCGTGACCCTCCTATCTACACTGGAGCGGACGACACTGACGTGGACGAATAGCTCACGGCGTACGACAGGGTAGGCGACCATAACAAGTGGGACGAAGCGGCCAAACTGAGCCATGTTCTGTTCTACCTCGCTGGAGTTGCCAGCCTGTGGTATAACAACCATCAAGCAGAGTTCCAGACATGGTCGGAATTTAAGACTTCCCTCGCCGATGTATTTGGTCGCCCTGCTGTTCGCAAGCTGCGTGCCGAGCAACGTTTGCGAGAACGAGCTCAACAGCCAGGCGAAACGTTCACCAGCTATATCGAAGATGTTCTGGACCTATGCAGGAAAGTCGATTCGACCATGGCGGAGTCTGAGAATCCGAAACATCCTGAAGGGCATAGAAGACAACGCCTTTAACAAGTTGCTGGCCAAAAGTCCACGCTCTGTGGCTGAAATTGTCACACTGTGTCAGAGCTATGAAGAACTCCGCAGGCAGCGGTCACTGACCCATCGATCTCTACCGCGTGACGAACACCTTGCTGGTTTGGCTGCCATGTCCAACCAGGCAGCGTTGCTCACAGAAATGAAGGCGTTCATCCGCGAGGAAGTTGCCCGGCAACTCTCGTTGATGAATTTTGCACAGCCGCAGTCGGTAGACGCGCCTACGCCAAGTTTTGCGCCTCCGCTTCGCCGTGTCATAGTGCAAGAACTGCACGAGGTCTTGCCTGAGCACCACCAGCGTGTTCCTGCGGCTGCGCCTCACAGCTACGCCGAAGTCATGGCCAGGCCCCAACAGATCCCGACAGCTGTGCCACTCAGCTACGCGGAAGTCGTCACCCAGCCTCAACAACTCCCTCAACGGGGACCTCTCACGTACGCCGAAGTCCTCGCTATGTCCCGACAACAGCCTGCTATGCAATCAATTCACCAGCCGCCACGTTCAACGCGTCCTTCCACATGGATTGGACCTGCCACAACGACTCGGTGGCGTACAGCGGACAATCGAACGATATGTTTGGCGTGCGGCTACGCAGGCCACGTCGCACGCTACTGTAGTCGCGTGCAGTCGCCTAGCGCTACACCATATGGGCCAAGTTCTATGGTGGGTTCTCCGCGCCCTTATTACGACGACGAACCTCGGGCTGCGTCACCACCATTCCGCCGGTCCGCCAACATCCGCCGCTCAACTTCTCCACGCCAACGCTCCCCATCACCGATGCGGCCTCGGCCCGAAGCTCGGGATGAGGAAAATTAATCGTCGCAGTCCATGAGGCAAGGACTACGACCCCATCGAAACGCGGAAGTCCTCAACGTAGCCCGACCAATGTGATAGACGTCTTAGTTGACGGTGTGCGCACATATGCCCTCGTGGATACCGGAGCCGCTGTATCAGTTATGGACGCAAAGCTTTGTCGCTTCCTTCGAAAGGTTACGACGGCCATTGCTGGACTTGCCCTCCGAACAGCAGGCGCACAGCGTATTCACCCGATTGCGGCGTGCACCGCTCGTGTTCTCATCGAGGACGTTGTATACGCCGTCGAATTTATTGTGATTTCCTCGTGCTCCCACGAAGTTATTCTGGGGGGGGACTTTCTCGCTCGCCACGATGCCGTCATTCATTGCGCACGGGCCGAACTAGAACTGTCGCCGATCTCAGATATGACGCTTGCCGATAATGCTTCTTTTGCGAACAAACTACTCGTCGGGCACGACACAAACGTTCCTGCCAACTCGTCAGTGATTGTGTCAATGCAGTGCAGCAGCCTCTCTGATGCCATCGCACTACTTTCTCCGTCGGGCCACTTTTATACTCGAAAAGGTCTGCTGCTGCCTTTTGCGAATGTGAACGTCAAACAGGGCTCCACAGCTATTTTTGTTTGTCTGTAACCCCTTCCCATACCCTGTGATGCTGCTTCAGGGCGAATGTCTTGGCCACGTGGAAGTGATCGACGCCGTACAAATTACGGATGTTCCCGAAGACACGTCCTGCGTCAGTTACAACGCGCTCGGTTCTCTCTCTACATCGGACCCTTTGCCCACAGGTGTGTTCGATTCATTTATTGCCGATGGCCTCACCCCACCTCAGCGTTCACAGCTTCTGCACATCTTAGAAGAATTTCGTTCTTCTTTTGATGTCGGGCAACCTTCCCTTGGCTGGGCGTCTGCTGTCATGCACCATATTGACACTGGCTCCCAACCGCCATTGCGGCAACGACCGTATCGCGTCTCTGCCACAGAACGTCGTGTGATTAATGAGCAAGTGGACGATATGTTTCACCCCGAAGTGATCCGACCCTCGAACAGTCCATGGGCATCTCCTGCTGTCCTTGTTACGAAAAAAGACGGATCGGTACGGTTCTGTGTAGACTATCGGCGCCTGAACAAGATCACTCGCAAAGATGTATACCCGCTGCCGCGAATCGATGACGTCATTGATAGCCTACACGGAGCAGAATTCTTTTCATCTCTAGATTTACGCTCCGGCTATTGGCAAGTACCCATGGCTGACGTCGATAGGCCGAAGACAGCCTTTGTCACACCTGACGGCTTATACGAATTTAACGTCATGCCGTTTGGACTTTGTAATGCACCAGCAACCTTTGAACGCATGATGGACACAGTTCTCCGCGGTTTGAAGTGGCACACGTGCTTGTGTTATCTCGACGACGTTGTTGTTTTTGCCTCTGACTTCACCACGCACCTTCAACGCCTACGGCGTGTTTTGACGTGCTTAGCAAACGCTGGCCTCCAACTGAACCTAGAGAAGTGCCGATTTGCAGCATGGCAGCTCACGATACTAGGTTACGTCGTCTCAAAGGATGGAATCCTCCCTGATCCAGACAAACTTCGTGCCGTAGCTGAATTTCCTAAACCAACGTCCGTCAAAGAACTGCGCAGTTTTGTAGGTTTGTGTTCCTACTTCAGGCGCTTCATTCGCAATTTCGCCGCCGTCATATCGCCCCTGACGAAGCTCCTTGGCAGCAACGGACCTCTCCATTCGTGGTCTTCCGAGTGCAATGAGGCGTTCACTAAGCTCCGTCATTTGCTGACGTCTCCTCCCATTTTGCGCCACTACGACCCAACGGCACCTATTGAGCTACACACAGATGCCAGCGGTGTTGGCCTCGCCGCTGTCCTAGCGCAGCGCAAAGAAGGGTTTCCTGAATATGTTGTGGCATATGCAAGCCGTATGCTTACTAAAGCCGAGACCAATTACACCGTCACGGAAAAAGAATGCCTGGCGATCATCTGGGCGCTTACCAAGTTCCGGCCCTATTTGTATGGTCTACAATTTAATGTCGTCACGGACCACCATGCACTATGCTGGCTGTCATCATTGAAGGATCCCTGAGGCCGTCTCAGGTGTAAGCGAAGGCCCGCTGGGCTTACAGGATTACGATATCTGCATACTGTACCGGAACGGACGCCAGCAAGCTGATGTTGACGCCCTCTCACGTTCTCCCTTGCCAGTCGACAATCCCTGCTGCGCAATATCCCAGCTTGACGTTTCTTCCGTCGACATTGGGACCATCGCTTCTGAGCAGTGCAAGGACCCCCGGATTGCCTCCATCATAGACTGCCTTGCTGATCCGTCATCACAGCCAACCACTCGTGCATTGCGCCGTCAAGCTCGCCATTTCGCCATTCGAGACGACCTGCTTCACCGACGCAATTACACCTCTGACGGCCGCCAGTGGTTATTAGTTGTACCTCCAAGCCTGCGTTCTGAAATCTGCGCATCGTTCCACTCTGATCCACAGTGTGCTCACGCGGGACTTTTCAAAACCTACCAGCACCTCCGGCGACACTACTACTGGCGGGGAATGTACAACTACATTCAAAAGTTCGTTCACTCATGCCCCGACTGCCAGCGCCGAAAATCTTCACCCCACCACTCGCCAGCTGGCCTGCAGCCTCTACGCTGCCCTATCCGGCCGTTCGGGTGCGTTGGCATCGATTTGTATGGGCCACTTCCCCTGACGTCGTCTGGTAACCGTTGGGCCATTGTGGCAGTAGATCACCTTACACGATACGCCGAAACCGCCGCTCTCCCAGCAGCTACAGTGCGCGATGTTGCATCATTCCTGCTACGCCGATTCATCCTGCGGCATGGTCCACCTCAAGAACTGCTCAGCCATCGCGGACGCGTCTTCATGTCGGAAGTCGTTGAAGCGATTCTCAAAGAGTGCCACATTGTTCATTGTATGACTATGGCGTACCACCCTCAAACGAATGGCCTCACAGAACGCTTCAACCGTACGCTCAGCGACATGCTTTCAATGTACGTTGCCTCCGACCACACGAACTGGGACGCCATTCTGCCATTCGTCACCTACGCGTATAATACCGCTATGCAGAGCACCACTGGATTTTCACCCTATTTCTTGCTGTATGGTCGACACCCTTCGCACACCATTGACACCATTCTGCCGTACCGGCCGGATGCGTCCGAGTGCGTGCCTATTTCTGCCACGGTCAAACATGCAGAAGAGTGCCGCGACCTCGCACGGGCCTTTACTTCCGCTCATCAAGGGCCCCAGAGGAGCACTCGCGGTGACGCCACTGCCACGGTCACCTTCGATCCGGGAGCGCTCGTGTGGCGCTCAGTTCCTCTAACTGCCCCTGGCCTTTCATCGAAACTGGCCCCTAAGTATGAAGGCCCTTATCGTGTTCTCGAACGTGCATCTCCTGTGAACTATGTCATCGAACCAGTTGAGCCATCTTCAGACATGCGCCGCCGTGGACGAGACATTGTCCATGTCGACCGTTTAAAGCCTTACTATGACCCGCTCATCGTGACGAGCTGTTAGGTTGCCGGACGGCTCCCTTCTCGCTTCCGGGGGGTGATTTTAGCGAAGAGAGACGCTAGTGGGCTCAGTGCTACTGGCTCTAAACGGTAGTGGGTCGAACGCTTCTGCTCAGCAACGGCTCTCGTGCTTGGAAGCTGTGACTGCCCTGCCCGTCGACTTTGCGCTGCTCCGTGCTCTGCCTAATAAACACCTTTAGAAATGATATAGTGCAATACAATTTAAGGAATGCGCAGTTACAGAAACAAGCTAACTACATTGGTGGGGTTTAGTGTTTTGATTTCGATGTCTTGCTGCTCATATGCGTTAAGAGTGCTTGGTAATGTCTAGCTAAGCCTTTGCGTTCCGTAAATAGTGTGTGAGAATGGAGTTTCCCAGGGGGGTTTATACCGATGGAAGTGAATACTTTGAGTAGGTTCAAGATTTGCAAGTGTGAGAAATGTGTCAAGCTTCCTGCGAGTTGCACTAATGTAGGATTGTAGCAGCCTGCATTTGTATATATTGTTCGCGGTAACAATTTTATGCTTCACAAAAAGATGGCTGGTGTGTTCAAGGTATGGTATGTTCTCTATTGTCCTAATAGCTCTTTTCTGAAGTATTTTTAGCTTATTCAATTGGTTAATGTAGTGTTTCCCCATATATTGAAAGTGAGCGTACCCACCCCGCGCAATAATGGTTCGGCTCATTATGTGCGAGACATGCGCTTAGCAGAGAGGCCTCTCTCATTTACAAAAAGGATGCGCAGGTGTGAGGAGAAAGGTTCTTTGATGCTCTCATACACTGGGTTGAGCATGGTTGCCTGTCATAAATGACATTCCAAAACTTGAACAGCGTGTTGCCGTGCAGTTTTTGACAGCTGAAGGTATTTCCCAAAAAAGAAAGTAGTCGCTGTATGGCTGCCGTGTACGTTGAACATTGCATTTCATTGGCCACTGTGAAGTGTTGGAGCAAACGGTTAAAAGAAAGACGTGCAAGTTGCAAAGACGATCCAAGACCGGGTCAAAGCCATCGTGCAATCTCCCCAACAAAATTGCAAAGGTTGATTAGCTGATCAGACAAGAACGGAGGATAAGCATTGATGAACTTGCACAGCGTGTGAACATCAATCACAGTTCGGTTTACACCATAATTCATGAACATCTCGGTTATCAGCTCTTGTGTGCGCAGTTAATGTCCAAGATTTTGAACCACCGCCAGAAGACGGAGAAGTTTGGCGCTGTCTTGACTCCTCTGATCTGGTATCGCAATGAGGGTGATGACTTCTTGTCCTCAATCGTGATCGGGGATGAACCATAATGCCACTACTACGAGCCTGACACACAACGGCAAAGCTTACAGTGGAAACATTCGAATTCACCACGCCCAAAGAAAGCAAAGGCCATCATTTCTGCCGGAAAGATGTTGTCGACATTTGTTTTCGATCGTCAGGGGCCATTACTGATAAAATTTGCTATATCTTGACAGACCATCAATTGTTTCCGATATGGTGAAACGCCGGAACGGCTGCGTGTCGCAATTAGGAACAAGCGACATGGAAAATTGAGGAATTGGGTCGTCTTGTTCCACGACAATGCCCGTCCCCACCTCGCAGATGTGGTTAATACAAAACTGGTAAAGTTCAAGTGGGAAACGCTGCAACATCCACAATACAGCTCAGACATGTCGCCTTGCGACTTCCACATTTTCGGGCAACCGAAAAAACAGCTCAAGGGGACCATATTCGTGTAGGGCGATGACGTGAAAGAGTCAGCTACAGACTTTTTGAAGCAGAAACCCAAGGAGTTTTATGAGACGGGAATCACACGACTCATTTGTCAGTGGGACAAACGTCTAAATTCTCATGGAGACTAATTTTAAATAATGTACCCCGTTTGTCAAATATTCGCATTGGCTCACTTTCATTTGACTCGCCCTCGTACATTTTGCAGAACTCCTGCTTTGTATACGTGCTCTCTGTTGCGACTATAATTTGGGTGCAATTACTCACGATACACGACTGGTGACAGCTGCTCCTGCATAATACATTGGAACAAATAACAACGTCATTGAGATTTTTCACTGGCCGTTGCATATGTACCAAATGTAAACAGGGTTCTTGAATGACAAAGATATATGACAAAGAATGACATTAACATATTTGTCCTCAACTTGTTCATTTCATGGCCATTACATTTTTCATGTCAACGGCATCCAATGCTTTGCTAGTTTCGAACTGATATACTAAAGTCCGTGTGATGTATTCTTTACTTATTAAATAGACAAAAACACGAAAGCATTGATATCTGTTATTTTGGGCAAAATTTTTGACACATACGAGTATATTCTTTCATGAAAAAATACGTATTTTACTTTGACAGTGCGTAGCGTTGAAGAATTCGTTTGCAGCATCTTTGGCAATGGCAATGCAATTATTATTCATGCATTTCATCCCTCGACAAATTGTTTAAGAGGAAGCTTTAGCGTAGGCCCAGCGCGGCCTATTCAAATACATGTAAAACGCAGAAACGCTTTTCTGACATAACCCCTGCATCGCTTTGAATGAAATTTGTTGCATTTAAGAGAGAAAGTTGAATTATAGTCTCTGTTGGAAGTGGAATTTCGATTTAAGGCCTGAATTTCTTTAAAATATTGCGAAAAATTCTAAAGTTAAGAAAACTAGAAGCACAACGTTTACAATTTAATAGCTCTACATCAAGAACAGATATTGCGGTTCTGTAAACAGCATCTATTATAACTGTCAAAGCGGACAAATTTGGTATGTCAATTTGTATCTTACGTGAATTGGTTACGTTATGTACAAGGGCTCTGCAAAAGCCGTGTTTCCATAATAATTTTTTTGAGATTCATATGTAACATATAAATTTTGTCCGCTGTAGATGTACTATTATTGTATAATTCTGCGATTCACAGAATTATAATTTTTCATTGTTGAGTTACAGAGTTCTAAACTTGATAGTTTTGTTTTGTGAAAATGTGCGATATTGGTCGAATTTTAATAAAGAATTGACAATGTAAATGAAAAATTTGAAACAAGCAGTCAATAGAATTTAATTTTTTTTTTTAATGCAACAAAGCTGTTCAAATTTGGTGCAGTGGTTGCCGAGAAAAACGAATTCCCCTTCTACATGTATTTAAATCGCAGCGCGGGATTTAAAGCTTCCTCTTAAGGAGGATGCCGAGTTGCAACGTGAGCCCCCTTGGAACGAAATTTCTGGCTACGCCACTGCCTGTGTTGTTATAATTCACACAATAAATTTTACATTGAAGGAACCGCAGCGACGTTCCCGGTAATGGCCATGCTGGTGATGAGCCCTCTGTCCCAAATAGCCAGATACACCCATTAAATGTGCTTAATGTGGTACATTTTGGCCATTTGGTCTGTCCATTAGATATCTAAATTTGTTGAGAAAGTGTTGTGTTGATGGAATATGGATCATTGAAAATGCATTCGGAATATGTAAGTGCTGCATTGTGGAGCCATCAGGGTTAGATATATGCTACACCCATTAGATGTCCAGAACAACCATTAAATATTTACTATATGTAATAGATATCTGTGTGATCCATCATCTGTATGAACATCAAAGCTTTGATTGGTCTGACCCCCCTGGCATCCCATCATAAAATAGTGAGTCTCTGCCTTTTTTTCATAAGCTATATTATCATTTTCCTCATTTACGTAAGAGCCTAATTCTGCCGCCCATGATATCATCACGACGTCTGTTTAATTGTCACAGTGTTCAACGCCTTCATGGTTCAACTAAGGCTTTCAATAAATCATTTCTGCTGACTGCCATATCGGATTGGAATGTACTTCCTGACGCTATCGTCAGTGAAACAAATTCTGTAGAATTTAAACTGTTATTACTACACCAGTTTTGTCCACAGCCCCAGTAGTAAGCCTGTATATCGGCTTTTTCATTTTTATGTGTTTACTGTGTTTACCAGTTCTTGCAATCTGTATTAATTTATTTATTTATGATACCCTCAGGGCCAATGGCATTACAGAGGAGAGTGGTGTTAATATGCAAGAAAAATACAATATTCGCTCATTATACAATGTTAGCTATATCATTGGAAAAATTACGTAAAATATTAGCACAAAAACATGAAAAAACAACATTACAAATACCTTGTTTATACATTGTTGGCTAGAAGATTTCGGAAGTGATGGTTATCACTGATAGATACAGCATCAGAAGGAAGGTGATTCCTATCGCGACTAGTCCTGGGCAAAAAGGAGTAAAAGAAATGCTTAGTGTTGCAAATGTCAATACCAACTTTGTGGCTGTGATCGATGCGATGGGATCGGTAATGAGGCCTAGAGATAAATTGGTCGCGCAAAACAGGATGATAGTACAACTTATGAAAAAGAGTTAGTCTGGAAATTTGGCAGCGCGCAGACAGGGATTGGGGAGCAAGATTAGACTTCATGGCAGTAATACTAGCAGTTCTATTGTAGTTGCACAAAATAAACCTAACGGACTTATTTTGAACAAGTTCTAGTGCCGTTACAAGCTTGTCCTGATTTGGATCCCATATCGACCATGCGTATTCCAGCTTGGAACGTATTAGTGTTTTATACAGCAAAAGTTTAAGTGACGATGGCGCTCCAAGAAAGTTACGACGTATGTAACCTAACATGCGGTTTGCGTTGCTAACTATATGTTCAATATGAATGTTCCAGGTTAAGTTAGTGGTAATGTGAATGCCAAGGTATTTGTACGAGATGACTGATTCTAATTGAACATTGTTAAGGTAAAAAGGAGATATGGAGGTCTTAGTGCGGGAAATGTGCATTGTTTTACATTTGCTAGTGTTAAGTTCCATCAACCACGTTTTGGACCAAGTAGCAACCGCATCTAGGACGGACTGTAAGTGGGTAGTGTCATTAACAGTTCTTATTTCGCGAAAGATAACACAGTCGTCAGCAAATAAAAGAATGTTAGATTTTAAGAGAGGCGCCAAGTCATTGATATAGATAAGAAACAAAAGCGGTCCAAGAACCGATCCCTGCGGAACGCCTGAAGAAACGTGACTAAAAGCAGAGCAGCACTGATTCGCGACAACAAACTGTGAACGATGTGTAAGAAAAAATTCAATCCATTTTAACAAACCAGTGTCTAAATTTAGTTGATTTAGTTTATGAAGCAGTAATCTATGTGAGACCTTGTCAAACGCTTTTGAAAAATCTAAGAATAAGCAAACGGCATGAGATGATCGATCTAAGATTTGGTGCAACGCGTGAGTAAAGCACATAAGTTGCGTTTCACATGAATATGTTTTGCGAAAGCCGTGTTGAGCCACGCTAAAAAATGAGTTTGATTCCAGAAAGTTAACCAAGTTAGTGTAGATTACGTGTTCTAGTATTTTACAACAGTTACTGGTGAGAGAAATAGGGCGATAATTACAAGGAAAGTTTTTATTGCTTGATTTGAAGATTGGAATCACCTTTCCTATTTTCCATATTTCGGGGAGCGTACCCGTGTCCAAGGATTGTTGGAATATTTTTGTTAATATAATAGAGCAGTAGGTACTGGTGTTTCTCAAAAATTTGGTGTTAATACCGTCAAAGCCGGGAGAGGATGAGTTGTTTAACCCGTAGATAAGCTTAGCGACACCAGATACGTCGATTCGTACTGAAGGCATAGCTACGTAGTTGAACGCTTGTGTCAGGGGTAATTCATTTGAAGAAGCAGAGGAAAAATTCTGTACAAATGTTTGATTAAGAAGGGTCACACAAAGATTGTTGGGTACGGGTTCGTCAGAAGAATCATGTAAGGTGATAGTGTCGTGTGGTGGAGGGTTAATGGTGTGCCAAAATTTCTTTACGTTAGAGGCTAGCATCGACAAAAGCACAGTAGATAAATAGTTTTCTCTGGCGTCTCTAATGGCTGCAAGATAAGCGTCAGATGCACCCTTGTGTGCATCCCAACGTAAATTAGAAGGTGAGAGCCTGGCTGCGCGATAAAGGCGTTTTTTGTTGTAGGATAGCCATTTTAAATGAATGTTATACCATGGTGCCTGCGAATGGGTGGTGATGACTCGCTTTGGAATGTATTTTTTTATTAGTTCGTGCACTTTAGTTTCGAATGTGTCCCAATTAGCGTGCACTGAGTTATTGTCGAAGTTATGCAAGAAGATGTCTATGAATGCATGGAGTTCAGTATTGATTGCGTCAAAGTTTGCTTTGTTGTAGTCAAAAATAGTTTTGCGTTGTTTTGAGCGTTTTGGCGCGGTTGTTTCGATGTGAAAGTTTAGCAGTAGGTGGTCACTAATTCCAGGATAGCAAGTAACATCAGAGAGAAGCTCAGGGGTAGTTGTTAGAATTAAGTCAAGTGTGTGGGGTGCAGTAGCGGATAATCTGGTTGGTTCGGAAACAGTTTGGGTTAACGAAAATGCAGAGCGTATATCCAAAAATTCTTGTGATTCGGTTGAGTACGGAGTTAAAGTAGGAGGGTTCGTATTCCATATTATATTAGGGAAGTTGAAATCCCCTAAAAGTATGACGGGTGACGTGGGAAACCGAGTGTAAATCGTATTAAGGACGTCATGCAGTTCATTTAAACAACAGGAAGCGGAAGAAGGGGGTCTATAGCACACGCCAAAAATGAGTTTACGATGGTCAATTTTTACTGATGCCCAGACGATTTCGAGGTATGTGCTAACTGATATGCTCGATGAAGGAATATCATTTAAAATCGCAAGTAGTACGCCCCCACCTCGAGACGTAGTGCGGTCGCATCGGTATATGTTAAAATGTGAGGCTTCATGAAAGATTTCACAATCTTGTACGTCAGGAACGAGCCAAGTTTCCGTAAAAGCAACAATGTGCGCAGAGCAGGAATCTATCGCCGATGACAACGAATCATGTTTGTTGACGACCCTGCGTGCATTGGTGTACATGATAGACAGTTGTGCGAATGGCCGTCCAGCACCCCTCTCGCCTTCCTAGGGCATAGCATTTGCAGTGTTAGTGACGGGCTCATGCCGCTCAGTGCGTTCATTGGTTTTAATTTCTTCGATGCTATCCGTCAATGTGTTGTAAGTGTAGCGTTTCTTATTAACAATGACCTTATTGTAGCTGAGTAGAAAGGATGGGGAACCAGGAAGGTTTTTGGCGAATTCGGTTAGCTTTTTCGTGTGACACGGGTGGCGGGCGAGAAATCTTCAGATACTGTTACATTTTTTTATTTCAACATCTTGCCTGCGGAAAGTAGCTGTTCCTTGCTTTTAAAGTTCACAAGCTTCACAATAACGGGACGGCATTTGTTCGGTGATAGAGTGCCCAGACGATGCGCACGTTCAATTGAACCAGTTGGAAATGGATCTATGACTTTACTTAGTACTTCAATTAATTTTGTTTCCGTTTCTTGCCATGTTTCCTTCGCATCAGGCAAACCATAAAATATTAGGTTATTTCTTCGGGACCGATCTTCCATTTCGTCAACACGTGACTGCAAGAGGTTGTTCTGTACAGCCAGCAAGTCAGTAGTTGACTGTATATGTGTAATTTGTGCACCAAGGTCGTCTATTGTACAGGATTTCTTTTCCAGGGCGTCAAGTCTCGTTTGGATATCGGATACTTTGGCTTCAATATTTTTTTGTCCAGATTTAATGCTTTTTATGTTGGCTGCTAGATCGGCTTGGAATTTTGTGCTCTGTAATGAACGTGTGTGAACATCCTTTAGCAAACGAAAAAGGGCACCCATTTGTTCAGCGGGGTTGTCTGGTAAAGATTCGATATCAAGAAGTGCATCTGCTCTAGTGGTGGGCCCAGGGTTAGATTCAATATCCCCGCAGCACAATAACAGTAACGCCATAGAAAAGCACTCCGACAAGGTTTCGCGCAAGACGCGTGGGCATGGGAACAGCAACAAACAACGATTGTCGCTTTTTTTCGCACACAGAGAAAAGTAGGTACACACCTGCATGGCGAAAGTTTGACGATTAGGAGCGGTGCCGAAGGTGCGGCTCACATGCCCACTGAAGGAAACGCTGGCGAGCCGGCTGCTTAAATCGTCCCCGGTGATTGATGCAGTTGTCCATTGCGCTGTTGGGCAGTAGACGAGTTGTACAATTGCAGGTCCATCATAGTCAACCGCGCAGCAGGTCGACGCAGCTGACATTTCGTCCGGCCGGCCAATCCAAGGGACCGTCATTGACAGCGGGGTGAAAAAGTGTTTTATCTTTGTGACTCGGGGTTACCATTTGTTACCTTCCCCTTATGTAATGCCCCATCAGGGGCCCTTAAGGGTAAATAAATGATGATGATGATGACATCCAAAGGTCCTCTTCTGTACTGTACATCATATGGTTGTAGCCACAGCATCTAATAGATACTGATGCCCACTGGATGTCCTTTGTATTTTTCTCAGGTTACATTGGTCGTGCTGCTAAAAGAAAAAATTTGCTGATAGTTTAGCTCTGGCTAAGCACAACGTATTGCGCGCTAGCACTGTTAACCCTAGCCTTGCATAATTTGTCGTGACTTATCATGGGTATGTGCCACTCGCTCTGTTCTAGTCGCCAATGAACTTCTTTGAAGCCTACTTGGGTTATTGGATATGCCACTCTTCAGTGAACGGATTTGACTAAGCGTGCGGCATACCTGTCGCCCGTCGAGTCCTCATAGCTGAACATTGGCATCTACACAGCGTTGTTGCTGTTCCGATGTTTCATTAGACCTCGTGTTTCTCCTGGCCTCGGTGTCAGCATCGAGATGCCATTCCCTCTGTGCAGGTGTTTCATTTGCATGTTCACCTGTCTGTTTCCAACTTCCCTCATTTAGCTACAATGTCAGGATCGCTCGACAGACGCTCACGTCATTTCAGCAGTATTAGTGCGTTCCGTCAAGCCTGGCACTCCGCGAAGACCAACCCAAATGGACCCGCCACCTGTCATGTGTAAGAGGCATGCGGCGCAAAAAGAAAGGAAGAGGACAATGTGCTCAGTTTGGTCCGAATGGCACGAGCCCTCGAGGCGCGTGACCCGAGCTGTGACTGAGAGAGAAGCAGCGCTAAGCAGCGCATTATTGACGTGGCTCTGGGCCAAGAAGGTCGTAGCGTCAGCATTGCACTGGCGACGGGAGCCATGGAGGTTCGGTCGAACCCATGACGCTGGCGATCCAGGGTGTGGCCATTGACCTCGGCAACATTCGAGCGAGGTTCCTTGGATCTGCGGCAGCCTCTCATGGCACTACCGGGCACTCCAGGAAGGATCCCCCTTCAGAGGTAGATCAGCACGTACGATTGTCCCCGGGACGTCTCGTCAGCACTCAAAGAAGTAGTGGTGGAATACGGCGTTAGGCCTAGCCAGTGAGGCCAGAGTGCCACGTCACCGACGGAGTTCGGGACACCGGCATCAAAGACGGACAGGTGGACTGGCCGACATCAGGGCAGCAACTTCTATAGCGTCAGCAATGGCGAAGGTGCATCACGCACTGGACTCGGAGGTTATGTATGACGTCAAAAGTCTGTAAGAACAACCCTTTCGGTTAGTGTTGTTGCATATGAACCCTTTCCCAGGCATCACTCAAGTTTCTCGACCATATCCAATTGCCGTGACATTCCAATTATTGTGCGCACGGGCACGTCTACCACATTGTCGGACCCGTCAGACAGGTTGGCGACCCCCACCTCATGCGCCGCACGTCGAGCTAGTCTCCCCCTCTGCTTGACTCTTCCTGAAAGTGCAACAGGAGCCTGGCACGGTTCCAGGTAGTTGATCTTGGTCCCAAGCAAAGCTGTTTTGCAGCTCTGAAAGGTCATTCAAGAACGACCCATCTCCTCCAGCTGAGCGCTTGCAGACAAGGAGCCAACATTGGCGGCAAGTCACCCGTTAGACAGTGGAGCCCTTGGAGCGATCCCTCGGGGCACTTGCACGGGCACCTACCATTGGAGGAAAATGACGACACCTAAGCTGGCTCGACGATTGGCTGAAAATGATGTGACCCCGAGAGACCGAAGGTGTTAAAAGCGAGAGACAGGGAGAAGAGACATTCCTTCCTTCATTCGTTCATTTTTTTGTTCTTCTTGCCACGGGCCGCAGCATCCGATTTGCTACCGGCCATCAATGTCTTTATGATTGTTCATTACTTTGCGTTATTGCTGTAAATAATGTAAATAAACCTTCAGTTCTCAAAATCCTCCTCAACGTTGGCCAACTCCCGCACTCAACGGCAAGATCTAATAACTGGTGGCAGCGATAAGGATGAACCTTCGTCCAAATAAGCCCTGAGGAACTGGGAACAGCGAAGAAGAAAGAGCCTTCGAGCCAGGGAGTCCTGAAGAACTGGGAACAGCGAAGAAGAAAGAGCCTTCGACCCAGTGAGTCCTGAGGAACCGGGAACAGCGGACCGATGAACCAGATAGCGTGGTGCTGCATCCGTGAGTGAGCGCGTGGTTTTTTTCTTTTGATTCGCCAGACTTCACATTTTGCATGTCTATTTTGAGGGTTCTAGGAATCAGGAATTTGTTGCATATTTTGTTTGCACAAATTATTTAAGGAAAACAGTTCTAACCACCAAGTGGGGCAGCTGCCATGGATCTTAGAAGGTTGACGAGGGCAGACTTGTTTATTGTGCGACGAGTTGGGAGTTGAGGTCGACGAAAAGATGAAAAAGCCGGCTATCTAAAAGGCGATTCAAGATAGTGGCCATGATGATGAAAGAATTAAGATTGCTTGGGAGGTGATACAAGAAACGCAGGAGCGTGAGTGTCAACAACGTGAGAGTGAGTCAGAATGGGAAAAGTGTGAGAAAGAGATGGCAGAGCTAAAGGTTGAACTTGAGAAATCACGTTCAGGGGAGGGCAGTGAAGGGGACATCCCTACCAGATTAAGTGAGGTCGAGCCATATCGGATGGACCAGTGGATGAAACTGTACAAGGTTGTAGAGGACATTGCCTTATTCTTGGTTCATTTCGAGAGAACTTGTGAAAGGTGTAACTTCGCTCAGGGCACCTGGTCACAGCGGTTGGTGACTTTGCGTTGTGAGGCATTGAACGTTGTGGGGACTGCGTAGCCCATTTCGTTGCAGCGCCATAGCACAGCACGTTTTGGGCATAGGAACCGAGCGCGGCGAGGTCGCTTTTGAACTTCACGCGCGCGGTCCACCGCTTTCCCCCTCTCTCATTCCTCCGAGGGCGCCGAACGGCAGCGGGACCGTAAAACACTTGCTGCCGTCCGCCCCCGAACGGTCCAGGGGCTCACCCGATTGGTCTGTTTGGGTGGGAACCCGCGTTCCCTCTCCCCTGGCGACTCAAGTCGACCGAGGAGCGGCAACGCGGGGAGAAGCTCTCGGACAGCGAAACGGTGCGTACTGACTTCCCATTCTCCCGGTCATCCCTTTGGTTGGCCGGTCTCGCCGAAGGTCCTCGACCCGAGGCGGTTGCGTACCTATTCGCTGCTCCTGTTCTGAAGGCTACGCCAAAGAGACGCGGCTCACTTGACGTGCACGTTCGTACTGCACTGAGTCGCCCTCGGAGGCTACCCCGAGCTGAAAGAACGTTGCCCTGGTGGCACGGTCGTTGGGAGCCATCCTCCCGTATAGCGGCGTGCTACCGCGTTTTTGAGATAACTGAGTGTCACCCCTTGACTTGCGGGAGCTTCGGCTCATGAGCCCCGCGCCGAAACGGGTGTATACAGATATCCTGAACGCCAAGGTGGTCGTACAATAAACGCCTTCCTTGTACTCTGGGCCTTCTCCTTGCGGCGCTCTGTTTCGCTCCCAGAGGAGACCGAACGAGCGTCTGCTTCGGGCACACGCTACACACGCGGCTGAGCTGATCGTCCCCCTGAGGGGCTCGGATCCTCGGACCCGCGCGGTGGTCTAGGTGACTCCCGGCGGAGCACTGCTATATAGGCGGAGACCACAAGGTAGTCACAAGATTAACAGCGAATGACGCGGAAGACGATGGGAAAGTAAAGGCAGCACTGTTGAGGAGGTACTACCGAATTTCCCCAGAAGCATTTAGGCAGTGATTCAGAGAAGCAAGCAAAAAGAACGACGAGGGCTACTCAGAGTTTGCGCACGGGTTGAAAACAAACCTTGTTGAGTGGCTTAAGGGTGCCGAAGTCTACTAAAGTAGAGACAAAATTATAGAATGTAATTGTCTCAAACAATTCTACCGCAGCATTCCACAGTCAGTGAGGTTTTGGGTGCAAGATAGAGATGCGGTAGACACAGTAGACGAGGCGGCTTGGCTACCGGATGAGTACGTCATGCGACGAAAACTCACTACCGACGACGAGCGTTCAAATAGAAGCGATAATCCGAGAAAGCATATCCACCACAAAAAACAGACTCAGGTAAAAGCTGCCTAGAGGGCCGAGTCGATAAAAAAAAACTCGGGAAGGGAACAATGATAAAGGGGCTAGCAGCCCTCCAGAGGAGGGGATAAAGAAGGTTAATACGCAAGAGTTCGAGAAGAGGTGGCTGGTCCAATGTTACCAGTGCCAGGGCCTAGGTCACTATGCCTCGGAATGGAAAAAAAAAAAAAAAAAAGCCGGTAGTGCTTTCCTACGTCAGCGGAAGCGACGAAAGCTTGGAGCTTCTCCGTGCATACCTCCGGAAGCTACAGATTAGCGAAAAACATGTAAGGTATTAAGGGACAGTGGAGCAACCGTGGACCTAGTTCACCCTCTTTTGTAAACACCGAGGACTATACAGGGAAGGTAACTTGGATCAAGTTAGTGCTAGAGGAATACAGCGTGTGTCTGCCAATAGCACGAGTGACAATTTCTGGTCTTTTCGGAGAACTAGAGACAGAGGCAGGCATTTCGAAGGTGCTACCAATGGGCTACCCATATCTCTTTTCAAACCATTTGGAGCATTTGTTATGGGAGCGTGGTCAGGAGTTCGGAGAAGGAAGGGTGCAGGCATTAACCTGCTCGTGAGCACGCCAAATCGCTGCTCAGATGGCCGAGGACACCAGCGCAGCACTGGCAGAACACAACGAAGCACATTCCCTAGTAGAACCTTGGACAACGGAGGAAAAAGAAAACAGGGTGACAGTAGAGGTGCCAATTAAAATGATCCCTGTAGAAAACTCGCGTAGCGAAGAAAGGTAGTCAGTGGAAGTAGCAGAAAGGGGAGAACAGCTCTGTACTTTCACCTGCCTCTGAGGGCTTTGACAGGCATTTCCAGGTGGACAGGGATGTTGCTCAGCGCGGAGCAACATAGGGACCAGACTCTGACACGTTTACACTACAACGTGAAAGAGGGCATAGCTAGGCGCAACGTTACCATCCACAAAAAGGGAGCACTTCTGTATAGACACTACCAAGATTGTAGGGACTGTATCCGTCATCAGTTATTCATTCCGGAGAGGTGTCGGGTGGATCTCCTGACTTTGTGTCAAGGAAATGGCCGGTTGGGGCATCTAAGAATCAACAAAACGAAGGAGAGGCTCTTGTAAGAATTTTGCTGGCCAGGACGCTTTAAGGATGTGGAAAATTATGTAAGGTCTCGTGATGTGTCAGTGAGCTGGGAAGCTGGGAGATAAACGCAAAGCACCTTTAAAGTTGGTTCCCTTAATCACAGAGCCATTCTGTCGGCTGGTGATCGATACAGTTGGACCTTTGCCACCGAGCCGATCAGGGTCCAAGTACCTTTTGACCATACTCTGTCCCGCGACAAAGTTTTCTGAAGCGATTCCTTTGAAGAAACTGAGCTCCACCGAGATGGTCGACGCTCTGTGTTCCGCGTTTGCGTGAATCGGTTTTCCTGCAGAGATTCAGGCTGATCAGGCGACGGTCAGCCTGTCCAACCAGTCGCCGACTGATTTTCCGGACTCCAAAAATTCGGACATGCCCGATTATTCGGTCAGCTTTGCGGCACCGCCATTCTCCCCATAGACCATAATGTATAACAACTGCCGAAAGTTCAGATACCTTGGAACCTCTCGTCTGATTTTTCGGACACTCCTTGAGCCAACTTGGGGTACGTTCGATTCGCCTGCACCACTTGAACCAGTTCGCGAGGTGCTGCACCCTGCCATTTGTTTCAGCGATGCAGCAATGGCGCCCGCAGAACCACGACGTTCGTTTCAAAATGTGCAGGAAAGGTGCAGGGCTGGTTCATAATTTTGCTGCACCTGCTCCACTGTCGGTGGCGACTTGGTGCAGGCATACAGGTGCGAAGCAGTGACACAGCACACGGGCGCGAGCATCATTAAAACCACGCTTACGCAAGCCTGATGTGTTTACGCAACCGTGGTGTGTATTTACGCCCCAGAAACCGATCGTACCTGCAATTCAGGACTTCTCATACTTACGCACTCCGTGCTCATTAGTCTGACGTAGCATAACGCCCACACCGCGTCTGCACCTTTGCATTCGTTTCGAGTGTTTCGCTGGGCCTGCACCTCCGGAATCGTGCTGCACAGTTTCTGAACTTCTCGTGAACCGCCGTGAACTGGTTCACAGTGGTGCAGGCTAATTGAATAGACCCGATCGAGAGCACCATGCACCGACTCTGACCGGTGCATGGTTCGACTTGCTAAACGCCATTTTTGTTTTGAACGGAGCCTCCTTGCTCCCCCACAACGTGGCGCTACTGGAAATCCCCGCTCATCATCATCGTTGCTGCCTGGTTCGATAAAGTGGCTCTACAGCAGTACCGGTTTCAGCTTAGTAAGCCATCTCAAGACAATCCAGCAGCTGATTTGCTTCTTCGCGCAAGACGCTATGGTGGCTAGAAGGGGGGAGGTGATGCCAGCGCCGGCATATCCGCCGAGAAAGTACGATCCTCTCGTTCATGCACTGCCGCACAGGCCGCAGTGGCGCTGCGGTCAGCTTGGCGATGTTGTATAGGTATAGAGCAGCAACTCCCAGGTTTATTTTATGCGGATGACATTGTGTTGCTCGCTAACAAGCAAAGTGATTTGCAACGTCTGGCTAATATTGTTAAGAATGGCGAGCTGCAATGCAGGATTGCCACCCAATTACGACTGGGGAACAAGACGCGCATCCCCCACTCTCCGTCGCTTCAGCTAGGATGTGTTCGATGAAGCGGGCTTTGTGATGACACCGCCGCCATCCTCTAGCCTAATCGCCGTTGTGACGGAACGAGTTCGGCAGGTGAACTATTGTGCCCGAACTCCCCAGCGCAGACCTGATCTGCTACGCGTGAGCGAGCTGCCGCGGGAAAGCCGTTTTTTATTGCTTCCCACGCGCCGACCGGGACGCAAGACAACGAGCTACCCAGAATGGCTCCGAGCTTCCCGGAACGGTGCCCCTCTGACGTCGGCTCCGGACATCGGAATGTGTGTGCCTTTGTGTGCGTAAACTGTTCTGCGGGGTGCGGCAAATTTACAATGAGTAAACGAACGTTCGCGTCACCTTGTATCGCGGGAGGACCGAGTGTTTAAAAACTGCTGTGGTGCGAATGCTCGGGACACTTCTCTTGAGCAGTCATGTTGGACTGACACTCTTTTTTCTTAAGCAGTCATGTTAGACTGATTTAAATACTGTAAATAAACCCATATTCCTCGTTCTCGATGAGAAGCAGTTCTTCCCTTCATCAACGTCCTCAGCGTGGATAAGTTGGACGACGGCATGGGCCAGCTACCTTCGAATTCATGCCGGACTCCAATCTTGACAACGGATCACGAGTGATGGGATTGAGCCCCCAATCCTGACAATATCTGTGGACAGGAAGGCAACAATTTAGGCTTGAAATTTAGTGTTAGAAAATCAGGTGTTATGGTATTCAATGAAAACAGTGAACAGACAGTGGAGATACAGGGCGAAGAAATACCTCGGGTAACAGAATATAAATATACCTTGGTATATGGATAAACGAAGGCAATGGATATATGGAAACACAGGAAAAAACTATAACAGTCAAGGGGAAGAGAAATGCAGCCATAATGAAGCACAGAGCACTATGGGGATACAATAGGTACGAGGTCCTCCGAGGTATGTGGAAAGGGGTGATGGTTCCAGGACTTACGTTTGGAAATGCGGTTGTTTGCTATAAATCAGGGGTACAATCAGGACTCAACGGGAACCAAAGGCCAGTGGGTTGCCTCGCATTGGGCGCTCACGGGAAGACTACAAATGAAGCTGTGCAGGGGGATATGGGCTGGACTAGTTTTGAAGTGAGGGAAGCTTGCAGTAAAATTGAGTTTGAAGAACGGCTGAGGAATATGGAAGAAAGTAAATGGGCTGGGAGAGTGTTCAGGTATCTGTACAGGCAAAACATTGATTCCCAGTGGAGGAAAAGAACTAGGAAGCTTACCAGCAAGTATGCGGCCTGTGGGGTGGGCAACACAGCAACAAAGAAGGTCAAGCAGAAAGTCAGAGAGGCTGAATTAATCTCATGGGTAGCGGCAATGGAAAAGAAACCTGCCATGAGTAACTACTTAGGAGGAAAAAACGAAATCAGGAAAGAAACCATTTATGATAACTCAAAGGGAAGCTCGTTACTTTTCAAAGCGAGATCGGGATGCCTTAGAACACGCACCTATAAAGCGAGATATAAGAAGAAAGAAGAAGCATGTGCTTGCTGTGGTAAAGCTAGGGAAACGACGGAGCATATTTTGTTAGAATGTGAAGACGTCTACCCAGCGGTCGATTTAGGCACCATTGGCCTCCTTGAAGCCCTTGGGTTGTGCGGGAGCAGTGGTAAAGCAAACAAGTCTGCAATAGACATTAGTAAGAGGCGACTGGAGGATTGGTGGAAGAAAAGTAGGGAAACGACAAAAGGTGGAGACGTACAGAAACACAGTTTGCAATAGGGGATCAGAAAATTTGGACGGGGTAGTTCATAGCGTTTTTTTTCCTTTTTTTCATTGGTTAACCTAGGTAGGATATTAGGCAGCATAGTAGCAAGAGTTTGGTGGCGCAACCCACCGCCCCATTCCAAAGTGGACGCTCATAACATCCATCCACCCATCGATGCAGTCACGTGGTTGCACGCATGTGCAGCTTCCCGCGGTGTCTGGCCGGCGCGACAGCGTTCCTGTTCCTTCACGGCTGCCAAAGTGTTCTCTCGTTTATGGCAATATGTGTTTCACTGCTGACATGTTAATGTGAGTGCCGGACTTCACCGAACAGATGAATTGCAACGCAAAAAATGCGAGGCAGCATCACTGCTTCACCCCTGGCTGCACGTCCGGCTATGTGTCGTCGAGGTAGCAGGGAGGGTGCTCTAAACTTGGGAGGGTGCTCTACGTTGCATATTTCTTCAAGGTCGAATGTCTTAATTTTTTATTTAGTGGAAAGTGATATCCTTGCCTCCCCATTTCTTAGTGGGTGTTCAAAGTTTTATGTTTTTCTTTCAAATTACACAGAAGCATGTGTAAATGTGATATCTTGTATTTTGAATTACCCTGAATGTATGATGTGCAGTGCTTTGCTATTACTACGATGTGCAATAAATTTTTGCTATGCTTTGTATTACCTGTTTTGAACCCCATTCACATTTTTTTGGATTAGGCTGACGCTTCATATTACTGAAACTTAAGGAGTGGAAGACACCGGCCAAAGAACAGCCAACCTTTCTTTCTCTCATTTAATACCCCTTTTAATTTTCTTGTTACATATTCCTTTATGCCCTGAGGCAATAAACAACGTTATTAATAAAATGCAATCGCACGGACCCGAAACATATTTCTATCCTAATTCTTTTGGTCTGTGTCTCCTACTGTCGTCATGCACTATCTTGACCACATGGGACTCATTCGGACCCTTAAATTCCTGAAACTGAGACGATTCGTGAATAACGCTTTAGATACGCCGATGTGTTACGCAGCAGATGTATTGCAGAGGCAACCACTCGATTTCAAGGGTTTTGTTTGTGGGGTTCCACGTGCCAAAGTGACTCAGGCTATGAGAGATGAGTAGTGGAGGCATGAAGGACTCTGGAAATTTCGACCACCTGGGGTTCTTTGACGTGTACTAACATTGCACAGCAAACGGGCGCCTTGTTTTTCGCCTGCATCGAAAAGCGGCCGCTGCGGCCGGGATGCCATCCCTCATTCTTGGGCACAACAATCGGGCGCCCTAACCTCTGCACCACCACGGCTTAAAATTGCATTCTGTCAGCCGTAGTCACGTTCGACTAGCATTTAATGAGCTAAACCATTGCTTGCAACGACATCACTAAAAGGCTGACGCGTTGCGTGCACGGCAGGCCTGCGTCCTTGCGTATGCTCAAAGCCAGCGGCGCGTACCATGCATTGCATTACGGCCAACAGCGCCACCTACCCCCGGTTTGAAATGGAGAAGCGGCTTCCATCCGCCGTGTGCGTCACCTCTCCCTTCTAGCCACCATAAAGACGCTGCGAGTAGGCCGTGTTGTGCGACTGGTGTCGGCACGGTAGTGTTTGCTTTGTGTGCCGTGTCGAGGTTTCGGTGATCCAACGCGGCATAAGTAAACATCGCGTCAAGAGTCTAATGGCGCCGACAGTGCCCGCGCAGACTGCGCTGGGGGAATGCCGGCAAGCGGGTGCCGGGAGGCCTAAGATTTGTCGCCTTCCGATGTGCTCCCTACTGACGCGGAAAATGTTCTGCCGAGACCTGCGCAGTGGTTGCATTGCGATTCCAGACACCGTCTAATTTGACAGTTTCATAGGTGCTGACACTGCTGTATTGACATGCGCAGAACTCGACGACGGCAAGATCATTCATCAGCTTTCTGCTGCACCGCCGGACGATGACTCTGAGTCGTAAGATGATGCACCATGTGCTACGCTGCCGTCGCATGCGGAGTGTGTACAAGCAGTGACTGTGCTTTCAGCTGCCTATTGGCCTCGAGCTCCACCACTGGAAAAGCTGGTGCCACCGTCGGCGTGACATGCTATTAGGGATCACGTGGACATAGCGGCCGCGTCGGCTGCTTCGGGAGCGCCTAAGCGAGCTGAAAACGAGAGTTTAAATTCCCTCGTACGCTGCGGTCTTCATTCAGTGGCATGATTTTCCCGATTCGAGTGTCTCCTTTACAACTCTTGAAAGCACTACAATAAGTAGTGGCTGCCATTGAAGGCGCGCACCATGGTAGGCTACTGCTCGGTGCCGCAGTGCCGGACCTACGCGCCCGGTGTCCGCCTTATTCACACGTAGCCGCAACACAAGCTGCGTAAAGCTTGGCTTGCAAAACATAAAAGCGGCAAACAGTCATCGGCTACAACTCGGCTGCGCAGCAAGCACAGATGCGAGGAAGATTTCTGCCATGGCGTCGGGTCTGCGATGTTTGGAAAAAGCGCACTGAGACGCTCGCCCGAGTCTGCTGCCCGACTAATGTCACGACGGTTTGGTATATGAATTTCTCGATGCTATAGATACTGGCAAGTTCACTGGAGTGAAAAGGGAGTGGTAAGAAGCACATTAAAAGAGGCATGGAGTCATGTTTGTGTTATGAATTAATGCACTGGATTACAAAAAAGAAGCAGTGGGAAATCGCATGCTGAGAACACCGATAAACATACAGTGCGACGAAGCTCGAGAAATAATATTGAAACGTCCAAGAATTTAGAAGAAGAAAAAAAGATTGAATCGTCGCGATGGCACATCACAGTCCCCGTAGGCGTCCGTCGAAGTCTCTACAATCTAATTATTTTTTGAACAGCTCTGATAGCGCCCACGCAACAATGGTTGCTTGTATACTGTCAAATGCTCATATTCTGCGGCCTAACACTCATGGCACGGTGCGAAAACACGCACGCGGCGAAAGCGAAACAATGCACGGACAAGCATGCAGACGCACAGTCGGTCGCTGCGAATCTGTGCGATCGCTGCATTGAGGCTTCATTCTATTACGCTCCATTTAGTTATACAAACAATATAAGAACATATTTCACATAGTTTGCTCTCAGCGTTTACCTACCTTTCACGCAAAAAGCCGGTTCGGGAGACTCCATCGCGACAACCGCGCGCAGTGGCGTTCACTGTACGTATTTGGTAAAGAGATAGTGTCTGTAAATGATTCTATGCTTTCAGTTTGCCCAAAATTATTATTTAGACAGTAAAAGACTTCTCTTGTTTCGAAAGTACTTACAGAAATGTCTGGGAAAGCTCGCGCGTAGCGTTTTCAGTGAGCGCTGACAGCAAAACCTATGAGGAGGGCGCCGCGTGATCCCTCATACTACGCCAGCGAGGCACTTCCGATAGATGGCGACTCCGTAACTCCTCGTCGCCAATAGTGACCATAAGACCCTCTGAGAGATTAAGGCTTATCTGATTGCACGTAAACGGAACAGCGTGCAACGGCGCATTCACGATTTCTTCAAGCCCACTGCCGAGCCCGAATGAGCGTAGAAATAAAGGATTTCATTTTTTTTTCTTAATCTGCTTTTCCGGACACCTGTTTATATGGACATTTCTGCAGCCCCTGTGAGGTCCTAATAAACGGTTGGTGACTGTAGTGCTTTAACCATGATGTTCCTAGAAAGGTGTGGTGTGCAGCTGATACACAGCTCCATGTACCATCCACAATCAAACAGCGTTAAGAAGATGCACTCGGTGCTTAAGAGAGTGTTATGTGCGTTCTGCCATGAACACGAAGCAGACTTGGAGGACCGTTTACCCGCAATCCTGTTCGCGTTGAGAATGGCCCCACATAAGGTAATGGTAATGGTGACGCTAGTGACAGAGGGTTGGGAGCCATCCTCACCCAGGTGGGCGAAGACGCAGAGGAGCATCCGGTACTGTATGCTAGCCGAAAATTAACGTGCAGAGAGGAGGCGTACAGCACTTCCAAAAAAGAATGCACCTGCTTAATTTGGGCATTCTAGAAATTGTTATCTGTACGGAGTGAACTTCACTTTCGAGACCGACCACTGTCCTCTGACCTGGCTCAGACAAGTCCCCTAAAAATGGACACTTGCTCAGATCGAGTCTAATTTTCCAGGAATATAACAACATCTGTTACAAAAGGGGCAAGTATATATTGGAACGCGGATGCTTTGAGCCGGTTGTTTCGGTAAACCGACTTATTACCTTCCCTCCTTTGAGTAATGAGGTAGGGAGTGTTATTATGGGCTGGAAGTCGTACTTGTAGTTTCAAAACTTTGCTTGTGTATAGTTATACAAGTCGTTTTCATTAATTGTTTAACATTCTCCCGTTTCTTTTGCAGCAGCGATGTCACTCTGGTTTTGTTGGCATTTGGGGAGATATGGAAAGCTGTTTAGAAAGGTGGTTGGAACTGCTTTATCAAAATTGGGAAAAGAAAAAAAAAGTACCTGTGTTGATTTTGACATAGTAGTAGCCTGGCGGGTCAGGGGTGAAGAGCCTGCGCTTGCACGTGGTGCAGCGCGGGCTCTTGCTCTTGCCCTCGTTGCCCACATGGCCTCGTTGGCCACATGCCTTCTTCCCCACATGCCCTCGTTTATTTTGGGCCTGGGATACAGAAATTCGTCACACGAGGCTCGTTACCCGTACACTACAGGTTATATCAGCCTTCATGGCCAGCCAATTGAGTTCACCGCCCATTCCGAACTTCCGGTGCAAGGAGGAGCTCTTGGATACGGACACTTTTCCTGGCATCACTCAAGTTCCCCGACTACATCCAATCGCTGTGGCATTCCAATTATTGTGCGCATGGGCGCATGTACCACGTTGTCGGACCCATCAGACAGGTTGGCAACTCCCACCTCATGCGCCGCACGTCGAGCTATTGTCTCCCCCCCCCCTGCTTGACTCTTCCTGAAAGTGCAACAGGAGCCTGGCACGGTTCTAGGTAGTTGATTGTGGTCTCAAGCAAAGCTGTTTTGCAGCCCTGAAAGGTCGTTTGAGGACAACCCGTCTCCTCCAGCTGAGCGCTTGCAGGCAAGGAGGCAACGCCAGTGGCAAGTCACCCATTAGACAGTGGAGCCCTTGGAGCGACCCATGGGCTGACTGTGACGGCACTTGCTCGGGCGCCTGCTATTAGAGGAAAATGACGACACCTAAGCTGGCTCGACGATTGGCCAAAAATGACATGACCCCAAGAGACAGGGAGAAGAGACATTGCTTCCTTCATTCATTCATTTTTTCGTTCTAGCCATGGGCCGCAGCGTCCGATTCGCTGCCGGCTGTTGAATACTTTATGATTGTTCATTACTTTGTGTTATTACTGTAAATAATGTAAATAAATCTTCAGCTCTCAATATCCTCCTCAATGTCGGCCAACTCCCGCTTTCAACGGCGAGATCTAATAGTGTGCAACCGTAGGCTGGGGTTGCCGGACTCTCGCGTAGAAGGCGCTGAGGACTGACATAGCTGGAAGTTGGAACGTGTTTAGTGACTATTAAGTCGGTAGCCTAAATGCTAGTACTTCACTGTGTTTTGGTTTGCATGAGTTTTACTTTGAGTTTGGTTTAATTAAAATTTTTTCTGTGCTGCTCTGTGTCTCCTGACTCCATCTCTCCCGACATCCGCATGCCCCCGAGATCAGTGACATGTGACAAAGTTTGCGACACTGCCTCATCCATGGCCCACCTCCGAAGAACTGCAGCACGACTTGTTCTGATGCACTGCTAATACGAGGAGAACGACACGCGGCACTCGTAGCAGTATCGAATCAGTTCTCTCCTTTTAAACATACTCCATACACTCAGGCTGGCACCAGGTAACAGGATTCTACATTTATTTATTTATTTTTTTAGTACCCACAGCGCCCATTCAGGTACTACAGCGGGGGGGAGGGATACAGATGAAAAAACAAGCATAAAAATTGCAGGCTTGCATAAATTCGTGTAAGTGAAAAACAGATTATTATACACCGACACAAAAGCACACAGCCACGTAGCACGCAGCCATGTCAGACACAGGCACGTTGCAGATGTCTCATGTCGCACGTGAAAAAAAAGAAGTACATAAAGCACAATGATTACAAAGACTCATGATGAAAAAGCAAAAAGACGAAGTGAATAATATTTTACAAAAAAAAAAAAGAATGGGGTGATTAAGATACAGTGCGACAAGGTGAAAAAAGAGACACTAAAATAAAATGTCATTTGCAACTGGGATTCTTTATAGGTCATGATGATTGCTAGACGTACACGTGATATTTATCAAGCCTTAGGGATCAAAAGATTCTATCGCTTTTAATGCAGAAAAGAACTTGTTAGGACAAGAAATTCCTACAACTGAGGAAGGAAGTCGGTTCTACTGACTGATGGTTCTTGACAAAAAAGAGCTGGTAAAGGCCGATGTATTACATTTGTATTCTCTTATCTTGTGTTCATGATCTTTACGTGCTGATGTGTAGTGAGGCTGATTTATGTACACGTCACGCGGAATTCGAGTATGAGAATGATATATGCAGTGTAAAAGCTTCAGTCGAAACGACGCTCTTCGGTGCTGGAAAGATTGCCAGTTTAGCATTGCCTTAGATTTAGTTGCACTAAACTGCCTGTCATACATTGCTATATCTAGTACATATCTTGCCGCCACGGACTGAACCCCCCCCACTGTAATACCTGAATGGGCGCTGTGGGTACTAAAAAAATAAATAAATAAATGTAGAATCCTGTTACCTGGTGCCAGGCTGAGTGTATGGAGTATGTTTAAAAGGAGAGAACTGATTCGATACTGCTACGAGTGCCGCGTGTCGTTCTCCTCGTATTAGCAGTGCATCAGATCAAGTCGTGCTGCAGTTCTTCGGAGGTGGGCCATGGATGAGGCAATGTCGCAAACTTTGTCACATGTCACTGATCTCGGGGGCATGCGGATGTCGGGAGAGATGGAGTCAGGAGACACAGAGAAGCACAGCAAACAAATTTTAATTAAACCAAACTCAAAGTAAAACTCATGCAAACCAAAACACAGTGAAGTACTAGCATTTAGGCTACCGACTTAATAGTCACTAAACACGTTCCAACTTCCAGCTATGTCAGTCCTCAGCGCCTTCTACGCGAGAGTCCGGCAACCCCAGCCTATGGTTGCACACTATTAGATCTTGCCATTGAAAGTGGGAGTTGGCCGACATTGAGGAGGATATTGAGAGCTGAAGGTTTATTTACATTATTTACAGTAATAACACAAAGTAATGAACAATCATAAAGTATTCAACGGCCGGCAGGAAATCGGACGCTGCGGCCTATGGCTAGAACGAAAAAATGAATGAATGAAGGAAGCAATGTCTCTTCTCCCTGTCTCTTGGGGTCAATTCATTTTTGGCCAATCGTCGAGCCAGCTTAGGTGTCGTAATTTTCCTCTAATAGCAGGCGCCCGAGCAAGTGCCGTCACAGTCAGCCCATGGGTCGCTCCAAGGGCTCCACTGTCTAATGGGTGACTTGCCACTGGCGTTACCTCCTTGCCTGCAAGCGCTCAGCTGGAGGAGACGGGTTGTCCTCAAACGACCTTTCAGGGCTGCAAAACAGCTTTGCTTGAGACCACAATCAACTACCTAGAACCGTGCCAGGCTCCTGTTGCACTTTCAGGAAGAGTCAAGCAGGTGGGGGGGGGGAGACAATAGCTCGACGTGCGGCGCATGAGGTGGGAGTTGCCAACCTGTCTGATGGGTCCGACAACGTGGTACATGCGCCCATGCGCACAATAATTGGAATGCCACAGCGATTGGATGTAGTCGGGGAACTTGAGTGATGCCAGGAAAAGTGTCCGTATCCAAGAGCTCCTCCTCGCACCGGAAGTTTGGAATGGGCGGTGAACTCAATTGGCTGGCCATGAAGGCTGATATAACCTGTAGTGTACTGGTAACGAGCCTCGTGTGACGAATTTCTGTATCCCACATCATCCCACATCAATCATGATTGCACATCTTGCAATCATGATTGCAAGATGTGGTCGCTCTTTGCTGGAAAGTCGACGAGAAAATGGCTGAGGTTGACAAAGTCGGCCATGGCATCGCAGACAACGCGGTCAACTTGTTGGTCTTCAACAATGTGTCCACCATCGACGTCATTGTCAAGGAATCCCGCTGCTTTGAGCTCGCCAAAAGTCGCTGCGTCATTCCACAGTTCTCCCGGCTCCCTAACACGGCTGTGACGTCGTCTTGTGTCGACGTTACAGGAGGCGAGCAAAGGCAATTTCGTATGCTTGGGCTGCTCTGGTGTTCAAGCCAATGCGAAAGAACGGCTCTGAAGGAATGTTGAGCGGTTGAAGACACCGGGCAGGGAGCGTCGATGGTGTTTTTTGGAGCTGGCATTTTTCACACGCCGCAACGTATTTCCGGACGGATCAGGCAAGGCATGGTCAAAAGAAGCGTCGACGAATCCGGTCGTAGGTGGGGGAGACACCAAGGCTGCCTGCTGTTGGTGAATCGTGAAGTTCTTGGAGAACAGCTGACCGGAGGTGCTTAGGAATGACGAGGAGTAGGGCAGGACCATAGGGGTGTACGTTGTGGCGGTATAATACACCATCCTAGAGAGCAAACAGGTGAAGGGACGAACCAGAAGGCGAAGACTCCAAGCCATCAATGATGGCATGGAAAGTGGCATCACGGCGTTGCTCGTCGGCAAAGTGTAGCAGCTGAGAAACAGAGAAAATGCAAGCGTCGGTATCAGGGTCAGGGTAGGTGGGTGGTTCGTCCACTGGATAGCGTGATAAACAGTCTGTGTCTTGATGTAATCATCCCGACTTGTACAATACTGTATAGGAATATTCTTGCAGCTACAGAGCCCAGAAACCAAGTCGACCGGTAGGATCCTAATGTGAGGAAAGCCAGCAGGACGCGTGGTGGTCCGTGATTACAGAGAAATGTGTGCCGTACAAGTACGGGCGGAATTTGGAAATCGCCTAGATGAGAGCCAGGCATTCACAATCTCTAATCGAATAGTTGCGCTCTGCCGCTGTGAGGAGGTGGCTAGTGTACGCAATAATGCGATCTTGACCCTGTTTGTGCTGGGCTAAGACCGCTTCGATACTGTGACCTCTGGCATCAGTACGCACCTCTGTAGGACAGGACGGGTCAAAGTGGGCTAAAATAGGTGGTATGGTGAGAATGTTGGTGAGGTGGGCAAACATGGCAGTTTAAGTGGGGCCTCACATAAATGGCATGTCCTTCTTCAGAAGATCAGTAAAACGTCGGGCAGTCACTGCGAAATGTTTAACGAAGTGTAGGAAGTAGGAGCAGAGTCCTACAAAAGTCGGACATCTTTGACAGACTGAGGTACAGGAAAAGACATGACAGCACGAATTTTCTCCGGGTCTGGTTGAATACCGAAGCATTGACGAGGTGGCCCAGCACTGTAACCTGCCGACGACTGAAGTGACACTGTCGGAGATTAGCAGACGACAAAGAAAAAGAATGGATCGTGGGCTGCTGCCTCTGCGCCTGGCACCAAGAAGTGTGCGCACCTTTATCATAATCATGATATCTTTTGTGTCTGTCTCTTGCCATTAAAAGGCTTTGTTGGGTGTCTCGCGGCTCCGTTTTATTTGGAAACGCGACCTTTAAGTGGTCGGTGTTCCGCAACAGACACTTCGTGGAATTTAGGTGGAGCCCAGCCTCGTGGAAGACTTAAAGAACAGCTGATAAGTGCTCAAGGTGTGTCTCAAACGTAGGCAAAAATACAAGAACATCCTCTAGGTAGCAGACGGCATGTTGACCACTTGAACCCTTGAAGCAGAGAGTCCATCATACGTTTGAACGTTGCTGGGGCGTTGCATAGACCGAATGGCATAACTTTGAATTGATATAGACCATCAGGAGTGACTAACGCGGTCTTCTCTTGGTTTTCTTCACCCACAGAAATCTGCCAATAACCAGGCCGCAGGTCTATCGACGAAAAGTAGTTGGCACTGTGGAGACAATCGAAGGCGTTGTCAATGCGAGGCAAGGAGTAGACATCTTTCTTGGTAATGCGGGTTAGATGACGATAATCTACACGGAAACACCATGAGCCATCTTTCTTTTTAACAAGCACCACAAGTGATGCCGAAGCGCTCGACGAAGGTTCAACAATGCCTTTGGCAAGCATCTTGTTCACTTCCTCTTCAATAACCTTACGCTCTGAAGCAGAAACTCGATATGGCCTGCGATGAATAGGACTGGCATCACCAGTATTTATGTGATGCTTAACATTTGAAGTCTGGCCTAATTGGTGATTGTTGAGGTCGAAGATCTCGTGGTAGGAAACCAAAAGGCGACAAAGAGCTGCTGCTTGTTCAGGCAATAGGTCCGCAACAATCATGGGCCAAAATGTTGCGTCAGGGCAAATAGCATCCTGTGGACATAGTGAAGAATCAAAGCAGCTATCTACGGAAAACGTCATGACATGGTCATCTCCGATAGCAGACAGCGTTGCAACCGATACACCTTTGGGTTGAACTTCCTTTGCCAGGCTAAAATTGACGACAGGGAGGCATGTCCGGTTCTCGGCAACGGTGACGACGGAGTTGGGCACAGTGATATTGCGCATGAAAAAGACATCACGAACAGGTGTGGCAACAAAATCACCATCGGGCACAGGAAAAGATGATACCAAATAAACGAAAGTCAAGGCTTTAGGCAGCAGGTGGACGAAGGCAGTCGTACTAAAGTTGTTCGGCAGTTCAGCACGAATATGCGCAAGTAGAGGAAGTTCGAGGCAAAGGGTACCAGCAGAACAGTCTATCAATGCTGAATGCGCCATAAGAAAGCTGAGTCCAAGGGTTAGGCCATGAGGACAATTAGTCAGCACTGTAAAAAGAACAGGAACGTGGCGGTTGGCGACACTTATATGGGAAGTACACATTCCTGTGATGTCAACAGTGCTGCCATTGGCCACGCGTACGGCTCGGGTAGTAGGAGGTGTGAGAACCTTATTCAGCCGACAACGGAGTTTACAACTCATTATGGACAGCTGGGCTCCAGTATTTATTAACTCCGTCAAAGGGACGCCGTTTAAATGAACATCAAGTAAGTTCTGGTTCGTTGGGATGGTCAATGGAGGATTTCCACATGACGAAAATAATGCAGCACTACCTCCAGGAGCTGCATGGTCTAGTTTTCCATTCGGGAGGTTCCCTAATTGGTCGACGACAAATAGCAGCATGGCTGGGCCGACGGGGACTGATGGCACTGAGGTGACGGTGAGCAAGCAGGACGACTGACATCGACGGATACGTCAGAGGTAGGAGGCATACGGCGAGGCGAGTAATGGTGCAGGTCGGCATATGAGCGAGGAGACGGGGAAAAGGAGCCTGAATACAGCGACGTCCAGAAGGTGCGGCAGTGGCGAGCGGCGTGGCCAATGCAGAGGCAACAGAAGCAAATGGGCTTGTCGTTTGGAGTTCTCCACCCGGTAGGGTTACAGTATCGGGAGGGGAATACAGATTGCCATGAGGTGTAGCAGTCGGCACCAGTCGCGTGTCAGGTCGGGGGATGGAGCAGGCAGCAGGAAAACCTATGTTTGCAAATTCTTGCAGCACAACTGCCTGAATGAGAGAGATTGCTGGGGCTGGTTGTTGTTTTTTTGTAAATGTTTAAAATCTTTTACACTTGATTAGAGCAATATTAGCTCTTTCTTTGGCAGGTTGAGCTCTGTGCCAACGGGTGGCTGGACTGGAGACCGATCAGGCAGCTCACGTACGTCTACGCTAAAGTTCCTTCGTCAGCTTGAGTTTATACCTTCACCGTTCCGTTGAAACGTTCTGCTAGTGTGTGATTACTGGAATACCAGACACGTTCGGCGCTACGACAGAATGCTCGCAACGCACGCTGCTTCGATAGCTCTCGCTGGGGGTTGACGGCCAAGCCGCTAGCGGAGACGTTTTGCGCGAGCGGGGGCGGGCTCCAAAACAACCGGGAGTGGACAATGTGACGTCGCATCGGGACGCAGAACCAGTGAAGGTGGAGCTTAGCCCTGTCCGCTCGGCGAACAAGTTGAGGAAGAAAAGCATGGCTAGGGAGGAGGGTAACTTGTATTCGCTTGTAGCTCCAATAATACCTAACGCTTCACTTAAATTGTGGTGCGGATGTTCTACTTAAGCTGTACCCTACGCGTCTACAAAATTTGTCCGAACCGTTTCAGGGGCACTTTAATACAAAAGACTTCCAGCGGCAGTCAGAACAAAAGCAATGCACGAATAGGGACTGTCTCAGAACATTGAGCTCCCCTATCAATTGTGTCATTGTGCACAGGACCTGCGGACTGCGAGAAGTGCAGTACCAGACCAAAGCGAGTATGAGCAGCTGAACTGAAACATGGGACAAAGGAAGACAGACAAGAATTTAGCTTGTCTATCTCCCTTTGTTTTGTGTTGCAATTCAGATGTTCAAACTCGTCTTAGCAATCCACCAACTAGCTCAGCTTAATACTATTCTGGCATGAAACACTCCCGACATGCCTTGAAGGGTACTGTCGAACTCGTTGTGCATCGGCTCCTGCGGCCCATGTGAAGTGCTCATTACTGGCACACAGAAAGGAGAAAGCACAAAAACAGACCGCCAACACACCCTGAAAAGCAGCGCCCGCCGACAACTGGACACCACTGCAGACGTCATGCGAGAGGGAAAGGAAGTGTCACTGTGTCAAGGCTGCAACACGCTTAAGCATGTTTGCTTGTCGCACCAGTGCCTTCTTTAATCTAGATGTCTGGAAGCTGAAAACCCGCTTCTTTACCCTTCCTTCCTTGCTACTTGGGAGTGTCACTAGAGACCCTCTCGGAGCACGCTTAGAACACACCTGTGGCTGTGCCGCTGAAACCACTGTGCTGCCGGTGAAACTCCAACAGACGTCTGCTCATTATGATGCAGGTTTCAGCACACAGCACTCCTGCTATTTCCTCGTTCGCACAGCTTATCACTGTAGAATGTCTTCCATTACAAAAACAGTATGATAAAAGATAAGGTGTGCGGTGTGCTGAAAAAGTGCTAAATAACATAATTTCACCTTGCAGAAAGTGCGCTCTCTGCCAGAGAAAGTTCAGTGGTACAGTTGCAAGTGCTATCTTGCAGTGGTGGCTTGCAATGTGCGACAGGGTGCCTCCAATGGGAAAGGAAGCAACATTCCAGGCATCTAGTTAGAAGAAGGGTAGGGCATATTTATGGCGACACATGACAGGCACATGACTATAATGAGACTAACTGATAATTAGACAATAAGACTTATAAGACAATAAGAGTAAAATCTTTTTAAATTATTGAACTTTTTTAACGCCATGCCAACAAATTTGCTTACAGCCACCATCTTTGCGACACACTGTACGGCAGCCTCTGATTCCTGACGCTGTTCGTAGACACACTTCGGTCTCTTTTTGTAGCTTCGAGCAACCTGTCATAGGACTAGTTTTGGATTTGCACGGTGCGCGTGATGTGTCATGTCACTAGTGCGCTGACATATTTGTGTGCAAACATTTGCGCATATAGCAGGTGGAGAAGGAAAGGGGCGAGGGCTGTCAAGTGAACTGCCACGACCCTCCTGATTTATCTTTCACAAGTGGGAAATTACGCCAGCACAAGGAGTAAAAACAATTTTGCCACCATCAACTTTTCCACTTTTGCCAACTTTGGCAGTACTTGATTCTACCAATCAGATTTGGAGCCTCTGGGAACCTTGGTATCAACATTTCCACCTATTGGCACCAGGGTTGTTCTCTGTGTCACTACAAAATGTTATAATCTCGTCAACCACATTTTGAAAAATGTCAGCAGAGCACATGACTAACAAGTGAGAGCTGGAAGATGTGCATTTCTGTAAATGTGTGCTGCTACTTTTGTGAAACTTCTAGTTGTATCTACAAAATAATCCATGGCCACTGACTTCATTTGCTCATGCACGTTGGTGTATACTAGCTGGATTTGTTTTAATATTTGCAGGCGAATTCTGTGACGCTCAACGTGGAGGATGGTTCCATTAAAGCCACAGGTACTCTGCAGGGAAACCTGGAAGCTGTAGCTCAAGGGTCAGGGGTAATGTTTCAATCTTTATTCAATATTTATTTGCGAAAGAAGACAAAATCTGCTTGTAGAGTGGAGCACGCCTAAGTTACTGCTAGGGTTAAATTGTAATTTATTACAGTATCTATTTCACCAATGCCTTACTGATTCCGTCTTTGCTCACATTTCGCTTATTTCATTTTATTCATGTTTTTTAGTGTAACGCAATAGATGATACTGTGTGATAAAGAGCTGCAAGGATGAGAGAACAGATGCCATTATAAAAATAAACTAGTTCATAACAACCACTGTACTTCATGAACTACTACTACCATGAAAAGTTTATAAAACTCGTGAAAGATTTCTTCTGCATCATATTTTCATGATGATAAGAAGATTTTATGGTAGCATTTTACTTAAAATTGTATGGTTCAGGGAAGTACACCTGATGTTCCAAGCGGTAAAATGGCAGTCTGTTAGCGTAGTTGTTTGGATGCCAAGGAAATGAGAATTTCATTAAAAAATCGGATAGTGTGATTATACCAGGAAATTGGCCAGTGTAGGGTTGACCCAGGAGTGAGGAAATGTAATTTTTAATATGGCCAAGGAGAGAACCGGATCATGAAAGGGAATCTTTAGGCAAATAAAAAATTAATGACTCTCCCATAATTGAGACTAGATTTAAGCATGAAATAGCAACCGGCGAAGTAGACTTGTTGGAGATGATACTAGCCACAATCTTGAAATAGGTGTAGTGCATGTTCGCAATGGCACACCCCACTACACGGCACCACGCTATACTGTGCACTGGTCCACATGGGCATAGTAATTTCCTGTCACAGACAGAACCTCATTTCAAATCTCGTCTCGGTTAAACAGCCATCAGCGGTGCGCCGAATGCTACCAGCTTGGGTGCTGCTGGACGCTACCGGTGCTGCTGGTGTGCCGGATGCACTGCAGGCCTCACGGACCGCTGGCATATTGAAAAGCCGCACAGGCAGCTCAGTGCCAAAAGATGACAGTCATGTATTTGCCTTTTCAAACGTTGGTATTGGAAATGACAAATAAAACTTCAGTGTAATGATATTGTGAACAAACATTAGGAAGAATTCAGAAGCAATATTTTTTGTAAGTTGTTTGTGAATAACTAGAGTAGGTAATGTGGTCCTGCCCTGTACATAGGGTGGGGGAATCTCGTTTTGTTCTCGCAACTTGCCCGAATGTTCTCGTTTCAGTGCCCGGATGATGGCTCTGGCTTTTGGCTCAAGGTCACCTGAAGGTCGCTGACAACAGGAGCTAAAAGCTTTCCTTGCTTAAAATGGCTTGGAGTATCCACTCTTAATGAGTGATATGTTACCAGTATTCTGAAAAGAAAATTATACCGCCTGCTGTTTTTTTTTCCATTGCCTGTGACAGATAGCATTTTTCTATCGTTCAGATGCAATTCTAAAAGAGGTGGAAGTCACCTACACAAAAAGTTGCTGTGTCTGAGTAGCTAATTGGAAAGATTCTCTAATTAACCTTTTAGTTATTCACTTTAAGACACGTATTGCAACAGTAATATTGAAGCCAAGCAGTAGTGAAATCATGTCTGCTTGGAATAAATGATAATACTAGCACCACTGCTGAGATATCTGTCCTTAAAATGTGGAATAAATACATTGGCATTTATTATGTATTTTAGAACTCTTTATTTAGGTTGCGATGTATCCTGCTTGGCAGCTACAAGTGTTCTAAACGATATAAGATCCGTCGCTAGGCAAAGAATTTCCACGCAGTGCATGTAGCCAGGCTAATCAGTGGTGGAACTGCTGCTACATTGCTCCAAAACTGCTACAAATTGCAGTATCTCCTACACGTGACTATAAGAGCCCGATTTTGGAAAACATCGCACCATATCTGCTCTGAGAGTGGTTCCAGAGGGTTCTATATAATAGGTCTTATGGCAGCGAATGTGAAAACTCAACTGCAACTTAAGCTCCACGTTCGTGTGCGTATAGCTGCATGTTATTATATCTGGCTGCAAATTGCCATCCATTATGTTTGCTGGGCCTGGGTCAGCAAAACAAAGTGGGCGGTTGCTTTGTTGATTTGTATGAAAAATAAAAAATCCAACTTGTTACAAGTTCTAATGTATCTGCTTCCCTGCACATGCTTTGTAGACTCAGTACTCAAAGTACAGTACAGTACACAGTACTCAAAGACCTTCGGTGTCTCCACCAGAGTTTTTGAAGACAACTTAGACAAGGTCTTCTTTGGCAAATTCAGGTCAATTTGGGTTTTGGTGGATCTAGGCACCTAACCACTTTTGTTTAATCAAATTCGACAATTTTAATCATAGTGCATGTAGGACAACAAAAAAGGCCTTAAAATGAAGCTTAGAATGAAGCAGACGCACCAAGTTAGCGTAGAGCTATGTACAGACCAGCAACAATGCATAATTAGTGAAAAAGGTCGAAATATAACCTAGAGGTGCTTGTTTGAACTGTGCTCACCTAGGATTGCACCAGGACGTGTGGCTTTACTCAACAGGAAAGAAAATGGGACCTGATCCCGGAGATAGTGCAGTCTAGAAATGTCGGCGGTTCCTGAAGGTAGTGCAGTTTAAAAAAAGCACAGTAAAATAAAAAAAAATGTAATGGCTAAGAACTGTTTTGTGTCAAAGGAAGATGGTCCTAAAGCAGGGCAATGTGGCAAAATGAAGTTAAAGCCATTTAATTAAGAGTGGTAAACGTCGAAAAAAGAAAGACAAGGTCTTCTTTCTGGGCGAGCCAGCTTTAGTGAAGGTATTAATGGCACCGAAAAGCCAAGCACCACCTGTTTACAGATATTGTCTCCCACCTTCACCAGCATTTCTACCCTCAGTCCTTCGAGCTCTACAGCAGATGTGGCATTTAGCGTCGAGACCAGCTGCCAGATGAGTGCATTGCACCCTTCATAGCAGTGCTAAAAAACTGGCAACCGAGTGTAATTTCGGAACTTCAACACTGGTGCCAGAACAGTCGCAGTTGGATCGACTTGACTCCATTGCCAGGAAAGACGCTACCGCTTGACATCATGCTGCGTAACTGGTTTGTCTGCAAATTCCAAGACGACAATGTCAAGCAGGGATTGTTTGCTGAGAAGGACTTTGCTTTCCAAAAGGCCCTCGATATTGCACTGCGAGCAGAGAATGCCAAGATCCACCAAAAACCCATCAAAGGGGAGGAATCCAAAATCAACAAAGCCACTGCCAAGTCATCTGCAACCAGCAACTGGAACAAGCGCTCAACACGGTTCTGTTTCTGCTGAGACGATCAGCATAACCTAGACAACTACCCATACTGCACTTCCAGATGCCACTACTGCACAAAGGTAGGCCACCCCACATTGACAAAGCCTGTGTAAAAAAGAAGGAGAAAAAGAAAGTGGAAAGAGTGAAGCACACAACTCGCTTCTAACAAGCCTCCACATCACAGGTTGCATGCTGTAGGCCAGTCTGAAGCATTGGGCATCTCAAGACCATTGCAAGAAATGAAATTGCATGACTTGAACATTGTGACGCCAATCCAAGACCAAAAGCTGCTTATGGTCTTGTTAGAAGTTAAAGGCACAACCCCCACATTCAAGATTGATCCAGAAGCTGCCTGTGACGAGTGGAGTGGAGACAGGTCTGCAGGAAAAACATAGTAGACGAAAAGGAAGTGATGGTGCTTAGCGGTGTGGCACGCGAGGGGAGCGGGCACTGTGGCTCAGATTTGGGCAGGTCAGCAGAATGAGCATGGGTGGCGATGGCCTGGTAGGACATGTTCCATTGGCAGTCGAGATGGCTACCGGTCTACCTTGGAGCTATTCTGAAAGCACAGGCGGGCCAGCGCATGCACGACTGGCTAGCGGTCCACTCGGGCAACTATCCGAGGCTGATCGGGACCAGGAAACGACTCCGGCGCTTGACGGTCTGAAAGCTGCTGTCTGAAAGCCACTGCTGAAACCGAACAGTGCTGCAGTTCACATGGCCGGCAGCAGTGCTGTCGGTCCTGTTACGTGCGGCAGCCACTGAACGCAAGCGGTGCTCAAGAGAGGAGGCTGAGCATATACGTGGCATGCATCAGGGCGGCGAGGTGCGTCCGACACCACAGAGTCCAGGGACGCGATAGGCCAACGCAAGAGAGGCCATGCATTTGAAACGACTCACTGCATCTCCGGGTACCAAGGCAAATGAAGCTCGGAAGCGGCGTGACTGCCATCTTGCCGCAGCAAGCCGAGCAAGTACAAGTCAATCAAGCAAACCCCAACATCGCCGTGGAAGATGCATCTCCTCCCGATCCACAGGTGGCGCTGCAACAGTTTGGCGCTGCAAAGCAGCCATCCTGGATGTGGACCCACTAAAGCACAAGGAGTTCACTGGCGATGAGTTGCAAGCCGACATCCTCCCAGATGACAGCTTTGAAACGATGGACTCGGAACACATCAAAATGATAGACATAGGCGCAAACGACGTTGCAGGCATTTGATAAACAAACAAACATTCACATAACAGTGTACAAGTTGTGTGTCTTCGTGGTGTTTCCAACGCAACAAATCGCCATTGCCAATGGTGTCAGGCTTTCGCCGTTTCACACTTTAGTCTCGACAAAGTGTCTTCCGTTTTTTTATTAATTGCTGCTCTCCACCATGCGGGTTTATGCAGAACTATTACGTCAAATTAAATGGCATTGATCACATCTGCTGTGACACGAATGGGACTGCTGTACTCAGCAAACATGCTGCCATTTTTTTACGGGGGCATAAATGAGTACAGGAGCCTGTCCACCAAGCTCGAGCTGCACGATTCAGCTCCCCCGAAGTTCATACCTGCATTACCGGTTGCCCAGAGGCAAGCTGTATAGGAAGAGCTCAAACGTCTCATGCGCCAAAGTGTGATGCAACTCATGCAACATGTTACTTGGGCTACCCCAGTTGTTATTGTGCGGGAAAGAGATGGCAGAATCTGACAGCACCGTAAATGCAACCTCAATAAAGGATTTCTATCTGTTGCAGACAGTATCCAAGGTCCTCACAAACCTGTAAGGCAGAAAAGTGTTCTCAAAACTGGACCTCACCCAAGCCTATGGGCAACTAAAGGTGATGATGAGGTGGCCGAGGTTCTGTCAATCAATACGATAAAAGGCTTTTATTGCATTAACACTTTCCGAAAGCATAATGTCAACCAGAACGCTGACACAATTCTTGAGTAGGTTTTTGAGACTGATGTCTCAAAAGTGGTGCTAGTCATAAGAATTCTGCGAACAAGAGGTGGCTTCACTGCTGCTTGGCTTCAATTCTGCATGTGCCCTAAATTAAATAATAGTGAAGTTAATTTGGTGGCATTTATCAGGCACCGATCAATCATTAGTAACATTAGTAACAATCATTAGAGTAGCAGGGCCGAAATGTCTTTTTTTTTTCAGTGATTGGTGGGTGCTTGATATTTCCCACCATGAATTTTTATAACTAGATGGGTTTCTGTTTAACCTTGGATTTCAAAGTTAATTAGGGAATCTCCTTAATTCACCACCTGGCCGAAGCAACTTGTCATATAAATAATGTATTGTGTCTTCAGATAATCAACCTGAACAGGCAATTTGTGCTATGCACTCCATGCAATATTTAAAAATTGTGTTTAAATAAGATAAAATAAATAAAAACAACCCATGCAAATGAGTTTATTATGCCAGTGTAGTCTAACCTTGTTATAAAGGAAGTCTCATCTGTTACTAAGATTGCTTTGTTATATTTGATATTTGTGTAACAGCACAGACTAATACCTACAGAAAAAATATTCAAAATTACGTGGACGTGAGAGAAACCCAGTATTGATGCCATGCTTAGGCATTGCAAGGCACCCAATAAGGGCAGTATACTTGGTCATTCATTTAGGAGATAAAATCGCTTTCGTAACATTTTGCCTGACTAACAGCTGACCCGTAATTGTTGTATTGTTGTTGATTATCTGAAGACACAATACATTATTTACATGAAACATTGCTATGGCCAAGTAGTGAATTAAAGAGATTCCTAATTAACTTTGAAATCCAAGGCTCAACGGAAACCTATTATCCTGGTACCATGTCAAGCACGCTGTCTGGCATAACTGGCAAGCCGCTGCCCTGTTATCACCGAGCTGAGAAATAATGGCTGTGCGGCAGTGGGCCAGTCAGATCAGAGCCCAGTAAAATTCATGCATGACACCTGAAGGCTACCACACCTGCAAGCACGTATTTATTTTTAAAAAAAACGTAATTGCAGTCACTGCAATTAGTCACCACGCCGTCACGCCGATATCAGTTGCACAAACGAAAAGCGTGGCCTACTCGCAGCGTTATGCGTGAAGAAAGAAACAAATCAGCTGCTGGATTGTCTTGACATGGCTTACTAAGCTGAGACTGAAACTGCTGTAGCCACGAAACAGGCAGAAACATTGATGATGAGCGGGGAGTTGCAGTAGCGCCACTTTGTGGGGCAGCAAGGAGGCTCCATTCAAAACAAAAAGGGCATTCAGCAAGTTGAACCATGTACCGGTCAGAGTCACTCAAGGAGTGTTGGAGTCGCTCAAGGATCGAGTTGGCTCAAGGAGTGTCCGAAAAATCAGACGAGATATTGCAAGGTGTCCGAACTTTTGGCAGTTGTTATACATTATGGTCTATGGGAAGAATGGTGGTGCCACGAAGCAGACTGAATAATCGAGCATGTCCAAATTTTTGGAGTCCGAAAAATCAGTCAGCGACTGTATATGAATATATAGTATATAGCTGAAAAATTTATCATATAACATTCTGTTAATATACGAAAGCACAGATAGCAAATAAAGGTGTGTATAAACGTCTTGCAGGTTACATCCTATATGCAAAATGTTATCAAAATGTAAAACCACTTAATTAAAGGAGGTAGGTAGTGACTTCCCCTAGTCAAAGGAATGTTTAAAAATAATTACTCACTTTGACTTAGGAAGTCTCATATTGTTTTCCTAGTAATGTCAGTTATCTCGACACCGTTTTCACATAGTTTATTTAATAAGAATGGGACGCGATTGGTTAAACGATTTGATCCATAACTTGTACGGGAAAGTGGTAGCAGCCATCTCGTTCTTTCCCTAATGTTATAGGATATGCGTGTCTGTTTGCTCTGTTAGGTTGCACAACCCCAGGAATGCTTCATTGTTGTAATTAAAGTACCTCTGGTATTTTAATACCAGAGGTACTTTATATAACTTTATATAACCTTATATAAACTTGCTAGACAAATGATATTAAACTTCGAAAATTGTTCTGATGCATGTGCATTGAATGGCACGTTTGTGATATGACGAAGAGCCTTTTTTTGTTGCAGTAATTTTTTTCTGATATTATGCTTTGACGTGGTACCCCACACAAGGTGGCAATACATTAAATGAGATGAGAATAGTGCATTATAAAGGATCAGCTTAACTTTAGATGGTATCGTCTCACGGAGTCAACAAAACACACCGCAAGCTTTAACTAAACGGGATGCAATAAGTTCCACATGTTCATTCCACATTTATTTTGATTAAATATGACACCCAAAGTTTTGACATTAGGAACAAGTTCAATTACTTCACAGCCAACCTGCACATTATGTCTTCACTTAGATGTTTTTGTGGAGGTGCAAAAATAACAGCTTTTGTTTTTGTTGTATTTAATTGCGTTGACCTTGCGTTGCGTTGCGTTGACCGTTTAATTACGAGAGCGTTGACCTTGCTCCATTCGTCCAATTGTTTCAGTGTGATATTTGCCAATGAGAGATCGGCGATATTACGAGACTGAAAAAAAAAGAGGCTAAGAGGCTGGTGTCATCCGCATTAATGATGAAGTTCGTGTCATTAGAAATTTTGACAATGTTGTTAACATATATATTAAACATTACTGGCCCTAGTATACGTCCCTGGGGAACACCCTGTGTAATTTTCCTGAGACGTGAGTCTTCTGATGAAATTGAAACAAGTTTGTTTGCTATGGTTAAAATAAGAATGTAAATGTTTCAGAGAAATGCCCCGAAACCCATAATGCTCTAGTTTAGTATGCAAAGTCTGATGATTTAGCCTATCAGATGCTTCAGAGTAATCCACGAAAATTCCTAGCGTTAGTTCCTTATTTTCAAAACTATTTAAAATGAACTCTTTTTGGGTAAGCAGAGCCAATTCAGTTGACATTGCCGCACGGAACCCAAATTGTTTATTTGATGTGATGGGATGTTTATCAGAAAATGACTTTAATCTTTTACAAATAACTTTTTCTAGTCCGTTGGCTAGGACAGGCAGTATTGAGACTGGCCTATAATTCTACAGCATATTTTTGTCACTGGACTTCAATAAGACTAACTTTTGCATATTGCATTTTTTCAGGAAAAATTCCAGTTTACAGTGGTAGGTTAAAGTTATGAGTAAGTACTGGTAGCAAAAGATCAAGCACAAACTTAATAGGTCTTATTTGCAGTGGCGTAGCTAGGTGGTCTTGCACCCGGGGCCCATGGGTCTTCTGTCACCCCCCCTGGTGTAGTCGAGAAAGGCGAGGATGTCGACAATTTCCAAGTTTCATCACCACCTTGGATACCGCGCACGTCCCCCGGGTTCCCCCCTCCTTCACTTTCTTTCCCAGACATCGCGAATGCAGCAGGTATACACGCTGTTTTTTCTGCGCCAAATAACACAGGGTGCTGCACTGATAACTTGCGAGAAACGCATGTGCACATCTTCTGTCAGACTGTAAGGGTTGGCAGCCAATACAAATGCGGCATCATGGAAAACGTGGCTCACGTCACAGGTAACAAAAATATATTGATAAAGCTTTAATTACCAATTTTAGCGACAATATTGCATTTGGAAAATTGAAGCCCGACATTCATATCTTGCCCTACAACAACTTCACAAAAATCGTCGTAGGTACTATGGCGCGCAGTATTTTGGCTGTGGGCAGCCGTGAACGAAAACGATAGTTAAATTGTGTGTCAGTGACGCTGATCTCCCCACCCTATTAGAAAATGTCACCTGCCTCCCTGCGGCGCGGGCGCCAATGCTATGAAAATTGCGAGCTCTCTTTATTCTGAACAATAAAGCCTTGTTTTTACTTGCTGCTATACGGACAAACGTGATTATGCGGGCTTCGGTACCACCACAAGATTGGGAACAGAGTAGAGCACGCTTCGCGTCGATTCTTAGCGTCACCATAAAAAAAAAAAGAAAGGCCGTGATGAAGCCCGTGCCAGCGAAAGCTTGCACTACTGTTGGTCTGCACTCGCAATGGATATGATTGAGGGATCAACGTCACTGGTCCACTATTTAATATTTCTGTCGCTGCTGCCATACTGGGCGCCGCCCGCAGTGCCAAAGTACTGTAGACTGTAGCACCAAAAACGATTTTGTTAAAGAAGTTTTTCTTGAGTTAATGATATGACTTAGTCCTCGATTCTCTAATTGAAGTGCTTCCTCTATAAGTATTAATTAAATGATTATTCAGGATATGGTCATAACTTATCTGCCATATTTTTCACGCTACCGAGTTCCTAGTAATCACAAAGGCACATAACGTCATAGAATATCGGGAAATATTATTACAAAATTAATCTTTTTTTTTATAAAATTCCGTGTAGCTGACACAGACACTGTACTTTTGACATGAAGTCACACAACAACAAAATGATAAAGAAATGGTTAGCTATGACTAGGAGAAATATCTTTTATTGAACACCGCGAAACTGATAAAGAACGAATACAACGATTCAAAATTGATAAATAGAACATAGTATACATATTGCCGATGCACAAACCATGGTGGGACATCGAGCCTTTTGCACTAAAGTAATGACCGCTAAGGACACATTTCCTTCAGAAGTTCTTTTTCCGACACTTCGCTTCTGCAAACTCATTACAGTAGTAAAGATTATATATTTTTTACGTCTTGTTTTTCTATGGTCAGTATCGCCAAGTTTGATAGCATTTTATCACTCATGGTGGAGCGCAGAGACGTCTTGATCAGCTTTAGCTTGGAAAAGTTCCTTTCGCATGATGCAACTGACACGCAGATCGTGAGGAACATGCGAAAGATAACAGTAAGTAAGAAGTTCCATTTGGCGATAAATTCTAGGAACTCCAGGCACCGAGTCTGAAGACGATCCAGACAGAGAATCCCATTCGCGACTTTTCACGGCCGCACTTGTGCAATGTCGCTCTCAACGGACGATTCGCTGTAAACGCGAGCGCCGGGCGCGCTCGTTGAACGCCCTCTCGCTGCTGTCTTTGTTCGTCTTCGCTGCGCGTTCGGAACGGAAGAGGGACCCAAGAGCATCAACGCCTTAGAACGCCTCACTGTAAGTTTAGCGACGCCTGCTCCCAGCATGCATGAAAGCACGGCACGAGCGCACCCCACATGAAACATTCCGCTAAGGCGAGTATAGTTCAGCGACCATTTTGCGAAGTAAATTTTTTAGCCCGCACATTCGTGCAATTATTTCGTGGAATGTTGATAGAGCTGCAACCGACAATTCTGCGGCGCAACGCATCGGGTACGTGAGCTCGGGCTACTGGATACCGGAGCATTCTTTGCTATTTGCGCCCAGTCAAGCCGGCGGAAAGAGGGGTGTCTTCAGACGCATATGACACCCCCTCCCTCCCCCCCCCCCCCCCTCCTGGCACCTTGCACCCGGGGCCCACGGCCCCCCGGCCCCCCCTGTTGCTACGCCACTGCTTACCGTATTTACTCGCATAATGATCGCACTCGCGTAATGATCGCACCCCTAAAATTTGTCGTCAAAATTCGATTTTTTTTATTTCCCGCGTAATGATCGCACCCCGAACTTGCCGCAGCGATATGTCGTGTGCTAAGTCTAGCGAATAATGATCGCGCTTACCACCTGTCGAATGCTACGCGAACGACTCTTCAAGACAAGCCAAGCGGCCTGCACGCACTAAACATTCTTAAGTAGATGCCTCATTTCATTACTTTCATCACTTTCCGCACTTCCATGACAAAATTAGGTACAACCAAACTTGCCTTTATTATGGGTTGGCTTTATAATGGCTGATGTCAACAAAAATAAAGGCGCATTTCGATTCTTTTCATCTGCTTTTGCACTCGTGAGCACGCAACAAATCGCGCGCGGCAATGATAGTAGCCACGTTTACTCCGATACGTTAAAAGTGTACCCTATTCATACGCCGACGCTTGTAGCACAGCTAAGATATACGCCCACCCTTAGCGGAAAGTAGTGAAGACAGATGCCGCAGTTTCCGCAGCATGCCCGTCATGTGTTTCTGTCACTGGCAGCTAAGCGCGCCCACCTATTTCTGTCCCCTCAAAGTGGACATGGCTACGTTATTGCCGCAAACTTGCCGATAATAACGATATTATTCATCACTAATACGGAAGAAACTGTTTCAATGCACGTAATGTACTCACGAGAAGAAATAAAAATCGCGTTCGGCGCGTTCGGCTCGCTCCGCTAGCCGCCATTTTTGTTTTGGTGTCCCGCACCCGCAATCTCGCATCCCGCAGCAAACGCGGACGAAAAAAATTTTTTTTTTTCCCGGGAAATTTAACCCGCGTAATGATCGCACCCCTGAATTTGCTTCAATTTTTCTGACAAAAAAAGTGCGATCATTATGCGAGTAAATACGGTATTTGAAGCCCGTTCACATCACAGGATTTACTATTCTTTAATGGCATGAATATCATGTAAACTTCATGCGGATCTGCAGGTTTAATAAAAGCTTTATGTGCGTTGCGTGTGCCCAAATAGTTGGGTTACTGCTGTGCCATGAGTACTTCTTTCCAGACTGCTAAAATAATCATTAAACACGTTTGGTAATTCTTTGCCTCTTACATTTTATCCTCAACTACAAGGTCAAGGTCAACACTATTGTGGACATTGGAATGCACTCACCTCTTGAAATAGGTTCCTGTAATACAGCTTTTTAGCATATCATACAAATTTTGTAACATAGTTCCGGTATTTCCTAAAGCCTGCAAGTGCATCAGGGTTCCTTGTTCTGACAAACTTATGATACAGTGAATCCTTCTCAAGGATCACCATAAGGCATTAAACCGCTGAGCATTGATGACAATAGCAGAGGGACAGCCGCACGCACTGAAGTTCATAGTTTTATTGGTGGCATCACAGCATGTTCCAGAATTGCTTTTGCAACCTCAATTGTTAAGCTTTAGTTAATTGTGTGCTTGAGAAATGCAATTGTTTACACCTACTATGTCCACTGCGGGCAACATAAAACAAGCCCTCTAACTCACTTTTTGTGTGAGTGGTGATGTTTTCATTACTGATAACTGTAAATAATAAAACAGTTACTTTGTGAGCTGTTAGCTTTGCCTACTCAGAAAAGAAGCAATATTGTTGAGACATGTATAATTCACTTACTTAAATTGTTGTAAATGATTCCACCCAAGGAATCTCTGAAGTCTGCAGGTTAATTTTTGCATTAGCAAAAAAAGACAGTGGACTTGCGTGGCCTTACAAAATCATGGGCCAATTTCTAGTCAAGCTGTATCTTTCAAGCAGTCGCATTTTAAATTTCATTTGTTTGTAAAAGAACCACACACAAAAGAACCAAACGTTGCCTGCATATGACTCATGCATTGGTTCTTTTCCTGCAGGCTATTACGCTTTTGCACATTCAATTGCTATTTGTTTCTTTTGTTTTTGTTTGTCTTTAGAGTTGTTTCATTGTGTTATCGCACCAACTTGCTCAAGGAATTTTCATCCGAGGCTGTACTTCACCTGTGCGCTTTTAACTTCGCATTCATATTGGCCGTAATGTTCCCCCATTTGCCGAATTTGATATTAATGGCTTACAGTTCTGCCAGATGACAGGCTAAATTCTGCGCTGTAAATCAATAACACACTTTGAACTTCGCCTGCACACCACCAATAACCTTCCACCTATACTCATGAATATAAACAAGGTGACTCGTTTATTCATTGAGGACACCCCAGGTGTCTTGCATATTGCATGAAAAGAAGAAGAAAAGAACGGTTCAGTAATTATTTTCAAAGCTCCTTATTACTTTAGAAACATTAACTTTTCACCACATATTGCGCATAACACACTCCCAATTTTCACCAAATGTAAAGACATTGTGGCCTAGAGTCCTTTCAGGACGTTGGGAAACACAGAGAAAAACAGCTGTGTAACTCACGTGAACACTTGATGAAGAAATAAAGCACTTGAAGTGCAGAATCTTGCAGATGCGTTTGGCATGTTCTCAACTTTGTACTTCGCCTACACATTACCATCATAATGAGAGCAGCATTCCGGGCAAGTTGGTAATCCATTGCTTAAAAGTTATTGCGCGACATAAAAAACGACACGGACGTGAAAGAAGTTTGCGCTTGGTGTGTCGTCTTCTTTCACGTCCGTGTCGTTTTTTATGTCGCGCAATAACTTTTAACCATCATAATACTCTTATTTTCACAGAGTATAAACAAAGTGTCACAATTACTTCACCAAAGACATCGGAGAAACCGACTATGAATGCCGTGTAATGCATGAGAAAGAAAAGAAAAAAAAAAAAGGATGAAGTATTTATTTACGAGACTCATTATCAAGCCAGAAAGGTTGAAGTTTCGCCACACATTACATTTAGCATGACCCCTGGTTTCATCAGATGTATATGCGGTGTGATGCAGAGTTCTCTCACGACATTGGCAAAAGGCTGATGATGGCCATATAATGCTCTCGAGCACTTATTAAAAAATGTTTAGCAAAGGGCATAATTAACTGTTTCTCTTTGAGAATTTGTTCATGCATCACGCATAATATGCCCCCTATTCCCTCAAAATGTAGTCTTTGTGGCACGTTGAGTTCTTCGAGGACATTTTGATCACTTTCTTCGTAGTTCGTAAAATAAGCTTGTAAAGCTTTTGATGCACGTCACCCATGCAAGGCACCCATTTTGTGCAAATATAGAACCATCATTGCTTCTTGGGGGCAGCGGGGAAACCTTGTAAGCATTTTAGTAACACAGCCAAAAAAGAAGTTTACCATTTGTCGTTTAGTCATTAATTAACCAACACACTTGAAAATTTTCTGTGTATTATGGTTAACAGTCCCCACATTCCCTCTAACTGTAACTTAGTTATTATAAGCAGATCACTTCAAAAAACACGGACACAAAGAAATGAAGGGCGTCCTCATTTATTGTGTCCGTGCTTTTTAAAGTGCACTCCTGTAAGGAAGTCATGAATTACCAACCGGCTTGAAAGGATGTCTTAGGCTCCAAATGTAAATCCGTGAATCGTCTATTCTCCCATGTTATCATTAAAGCAAGCATAGAATCTTTTCAAGCGCTCTTAGTCGCACTAGTTTCTTCTTTGTAAAGACCTGCAGAGCAATGTTAGAGAAATGTCAGCAACGTTTAGCAAATATTGTAGAAACTGTCCGTATGCCATTAGAAATGAAGATTATTTTGCTAAATTATTCTTTAATCCGCTTTTACTTGATTATCAGCATTTCCAGAAATCAGCAAAAGTATTATTTAGTGAAAAGCAGAAAAAGCGCACATGAACAAGCTTTTAGTCAATTGAGAAAACTAGCAAGTGCCAAGTTAGGAACAGATTAAAAGAAACCTCAGCTGTGACCGACAGATGCTTGGCAATGAGAAATTGTGCCATAGGAAAGGATGCAAGGGCTAAGGATCAACATTGCCCCCCTTTTGGAATACTTCCCTCGGAGCGGAGAAAACCGCTCCAGAATGGCAGAAAAATATGTTGAACAGTGAGTGAGGAAATATTGACTTGACCATGTCTGATATTGCATTGTATCTTATACTTTCGACTTCATTATAGCAGTAGGTTAGTCCATTGAAACAAAGCAGGGCCAACCAAATCTTTTGTGTTTCTTCCTCCATGCATATCACCATGGAAGAAGGAAATAAAAAGAGCATTATGTCACGCCTTGGCAGGAGAATGTTCTATGAAGCTAGGCCCAGCACGTGACTTCTTGCATCGAGGTCACAGGACAAGAATTGAGATTTGCCGAGACGTTTGGTTCCCTGTAGCCATGCCAGTAGTTTTTATTCAGTGTGCGCTTGTTTGGCTGCTCTGCCATGGCTCTGCTTGCTGAGCGAGAACACTAATGGCGTTTTTCAGTGGTTCATCTCGAGCAGGATTTTTCGCTCCATGGCGACGAATTTAAATTTCACTGGTTGACCTGGAACGGGTTCGCACTTTTCATTGGTCTTTTCGGATCAACTCACTCCGTGCCGGATCGGTCTCACCTGCTCCGCTGCCAAGGCATGGATTCGGACGGAACTAGGGCAGGAAACATACGTTGCTTCTGCTTGCTGTGAGATGGCAATTTTGGTGGCCACGAAAACGCACAGAGCAGAAGTTGGTTTGTGTGGTGTAAGCGCACAGACCTCCGGTACGATCCACCGTGGAGCATTTTTGCTTTCTGCTGGCAAATTCGGATTGGTGAAATGCAAGCACTAGCTCCAGGTTTCGGCGACTGCTGTAGATCGACTAGTGAAAAACACTATAAAACCAACCGCACACTTTCACATGCAGTGACGTGTTCGCCTGACAGGTTTGGCTTCAATTGCGTTGCACAATGCTCCCTCCTGACTTTTCCTTCCTCCATGCATATTACTTACTTTTTTCACTGATGACCATGGCGACTCCGCCGGTTGGACGCTGGCGCTTTTTTTGCCCTTTCCCAGTGTGCATTTGTGGTGCTCTGCACTTGCAGAGCTGCTGTACTCTGCCGTACTAGAGCCAACTGGGTTGTGCTGGCCCTAAGGAAGTTGAAGAAATACTGAAGTTCTTCAACCCAGTTTATCTTTAACGTCCTTGGCTGCTTAAAAATAAAATTTTTTTTAGTCCTCCGACGTAAACATCAGTGCACATGCTAGCAGCATCTATTTACACACAGGAGAAATGTGCATGGTGGTAAGTTATGGCCTTCCAGATTTAAGTGCAAAAGCTTAGGTGCGCTGCCCGCTTTCGGGGGCTGCTGGCAGAGCTATTGGCCATTTGCGTGTGTGTGTTGCACACTCCGTCGTGGGTGATGGAGGTTCCTTGGATTGAGTGCACCTCATGTTCACTGTCTTAGCCACTTAGTGAGAGTGGAACCAGGGAAAACTTCTTGGTGGTTCAAGGAAGCCCGAAAAAGGGCCTGTGGAACCCCTCCATGAAACCCACTTTCGAGAACCCATGTTTGTATAAGAAAGGTGCACGGATGAGCAGCTCATTTAGGACATAGAGCAGATAACCAGTGTCCATTTAGAGTAAGAGGGTGCTTGCATAAGAAATGAAGTACTGTCAAAGGCGATGAGATTAGGAAGCCTGTGACCACATAATGGACTAGATTGATGTGCAACATAATATGACACCTCTGGGAGTGTCCAGAAACAATCATGAAGTGGGATGATTATAGTGAAAAGATGTCATGATTTGTCATGCGATGGACTGATGATGATGATGAGGCATGTAGAAGAGCATGGACAGGCACTTCTCATTATTGATCACAGTGACACTGGCAGCGTAGAGCTTGTTTTCCCGAAACTGTTGAAATATGCACTTGATTGGGACAATGATTCTGCATAACACAATTTTCTCTCTCTCGCAGGGATTCGAGGCTAAGCGGTTCCTGGCGAACTGCCTCAAGGTGCGTCAGCATTCTCGCATTGTTGGCTGCTGTCACTGACTCACTACCATGTTTACAATACGTTTTTGTCGTGTTTAGGGACAGAGTCCTTCCGAGGAAGCTTTATCTCAATCTAATTTTGCGATTCATAGGAAATGCGGACACACTGTCATTACAATTGGTATGGTTGCAAATCGTTACTTGATAGGGAAGCACTAAATTGTATTGAATGCAGAGAGATGTCTTACTTAGCCCTTTTTAAATGTTGCTGAAAACTGATAAAATGAAAATGTCAAATTCAAACTTTTTAACAATGATGTATATCATATATAAATTCTTTAAACTATTACAATCTCTGTAGCACATTAATAAATACAGCTGTTGAGCGAATTTTGGGAAAATAAGTGTATCTGCAGAGTTTTAAAAAAATTGAGTGCCTGAGTATTTTGGTAGTTGTGTCTTGCATTCACCTAGTCGTAATGTAGCTATCCAACGCTTACATGAATTTCATCTGGGTTTAGCTGATAAAACCAACATTGCAGTATGATGACAGCCTGTGTATTGGCTGCCTGTCTGCATGAAAACTGTATTGCCTGCATGAGATGCGGCATAACTTTTTCAGGACAATGGGTCAATGATGGATACGTACTGCTGTGGATTGGTTATCAAAATTATCTGCAAATCGACACAGTGGCCAGATGATGCTTGGGGAGCCAATTTGTTACCCTACCATGAGAAATGGGTTCAACATTGACACATGGCGCTCGTGGTGTCATGTCAAGCCACCACCATGCATTCACCCTAATGGGCACGTTCGGTGCATGGTCTAAAGACTATAATAGGCATGTAATAAAAATTGGAGGCTAGTCTGAAAAGAATGTGTCAGCTATTAGTTTGCCGTTTACATGGATTACTCATTTGCATCTGTTTACAAAAATCCTGTATTCAAGAACTATTTGTATATTTTTATACAGCAGAATGCTGAAAGAGTTTTTAGGGAAGAGACAGTCCAAAGACCCATAATTAAAATGGGGAGAGATAAATCTTGGTTGGCAACATAGTAAGTGGCTATCACTAAGCGTGTGATAGTCATTTATAGAGACCAGAACTTTAGGTACAATGCGTATTTTTTTCTTTAGTTTTTATTGTGCGTGTTTCACACATAAGCACCAACTACGGGCCTAGAAACATTTTGTGGCATCTTTTTCTGTGCCTATAAATGCCTATTTCGAGGTTCATGCCTATACTGACTTTTCAGAGCCTAAAAATGCCTCTTTCTATGTTTTGTCCTAGCCTTATTTTGTTTCTAATGTCATTACTCGCTGGGGAACTTAGCTGAAGGCAGCGGATTATCAACACACACTTTACCGACGCAAAGGCTGTAATTAACAGCTTTGCAGAAGACTAGAACATCGCCATGGGAAGCGCCCAAGCCGCTCAATACGATGACACACTCAGAGGTGACTTAGCATACTTGTGTGCTCACTTCACATTTTTAACCAACTTCATCAAGAAACCTGAATTCTCAGGTGCGGCTTTTACCCTGAATGTTGAGCTCAATTAGGATGTTCGGGAAAGGTTCTCCACCATCCCCAATGGACCTGTTGCTGACAGAGTTGGTTCGAAACTTCCCATCTGTCTCGGATATCGATCCCAGGTTTTTGTACTGAAAGAACTGCTGAAGGTTCTCAGTGGCAAACCTTCTACAATTCCAGGAGGCATTGGACCATCAAATGTTCCAAAGTACAAGTATGCGCTGCTAACGTTGGGGGATGTTGAATGTTCCTTTTTCTGTGCACAAACTAATACTCAGTTGCAACATGAAGCTCGAAAATCTTGAGATGGTGCTTCTTTGTCACTGCTTTCATTCACTTTTCTCAGGATGTCTGTCATACCAGATATATAAATCTTGTAACCTACGCAGCTTGCCTTGCTCTGTTTTATTGAGAAAATGAATTTCACAAAACGGGTTTAGTGTGCTGTGTTCCTTGAAAAATCATAATTTATAGTGATTAGTTCTTATTATTTAAGCCCCTACATGACCTAAAGGACAGTATTTTGCACCTGTGTATGGCCTTGAGTGACAGCTTTAGTGCCTAAACACATCTTGTCTCTAGTCATTTAATTAAAAATATGATTTTCTAATTAGCTTTAATTGTTTATGTGATGACTAGAGGTAGCAAAAGAGGCAGCACTAGTGTTCATTGAATGGACTGACAACCGGCCAGAATCTGTTGTGAGATGTTGATAGAGTATAAAGGGGGACGCGGCTTTCGCACTGCGAAATATGGCCGAAAAATCGATGTTTTGAAAATCACATTTTCAGTTTCTATAACTCCTTTTCTATCTGGTTCCGAAATATCATCCCTGTAAACCAAGTAGGAGTGCTCTAAAAAATTTGTTTTATCAGCCAAGGTGGTGAAAAATTTCACGTAAATCAAGAAAGAACAGTATTTTTCAAGCCAAGATATCTCCGAAATGGCCCAATCGAGCGCCGCCATCTTGGTCTCGTTGGAAAGCGCATTTCTCAGTCTTCAAATTTGCCGCTTCAGTTACCTCCTCCATACAGAAACAAGCACACAAAAAGCAAATGATTGAAGCTCGTGCCGGAGTCTGCGATTGGCCGCGCCTGCCACGGGATTCCAACGCTGTTCGCCATTGGTCCGGCACTCGTGTCATCTGCTCGGCTCTTTGCACCTCGCGAGTCTGGATATGTTCTGGAAGTCTGCACTTGCCGTAATCTCGACGTGCCAAAACGGGCGCTACGCGGCCATTGCAGTAGCGTGGCCAATCCCTACATTTGTGGACATCTCAGACCTGTGGCTTAGCATACCGAGCATCGGCGATGTGGACATCGTGATCAAGATTCGCGCGCAGAATCCTTGGACATGTGGCTAAGCCTTTCAGCATTTGCTGTTTTGGAATCCGTGACTAAGCACATCACACGCAATCGTTAAACCCGCGGCGAAGCATTTCGTGCATAGGCATCTCCGACTCTGCGATCAAGCACATTGAGCGCGGACATCTCGGACCCTCACCTAAGCATTTTGAGCATCGGCACCTCCGACTGCGCGACTAAGTACATCGAGCATCGACTCCTCGAGCCCGCATCTAGGAATTTTGCGCGTCATCACCCCGGACTACGCGACTAAGCACATCGAGTGTCGACTCCTCGAGCCCGCGGCTAGTCATTTCGTGCATCGGCACCTTGGACTGTGCAACTAGGCACATCAAGTGTCGACTCCTCGAGCCTGCGACTAGGCGTTTCGCGCATCGGCACCTCGGACTGCGTCGCTAGGTACTTCACGCTTCAGCACCTCCGACTGTGTGACTAAGCACATCAAGTGTCGACTCCTTGAGCCTGCGACTAGGTGTTTCGTGCATCGGCACCTCGGACTGCGCAACTAGGTACTTCGCGCATCAGCACCTTGAACTGCGTGACTAAGCACATTGAGTGACAGCCGTCAGTGAACCAGAAAATCATCTCGTGTGCACGAAGTCAGAGGGACCAGGACAAATTTTTCTTCAACTCTGAGGCTTTTCTTTCGAGGAACCCGTATGGGTTTCCTTTGTAGCAATCGCTACTAATGGGTGGATGTCTGATTTTCCCTTTATTAAAATAATACTTTCTCACGGTTACGGCTGTACTTGTTGTGTGCCTCCCGCTAACGCTGGCATGTAATTGCTATCAATCACGCTCACCTACCACATGCTTCCCGGAAATGACTACATCCTCACTGCAGATAGAAAAATCCCGATAAAAAATTTTACACAGTGTTTTCCGCATTACCACTTCATGGTTAGGCACCCTGACCAATCAGCTTTACGTTGCAAAAAAAAAAAATGGGTACCATGAAAATTGGTTTCCAGTCCCGCCAAGCTTGTTAGAATAAAAATGCAGGTACTGTATCTTTTGCACACAACTGTAGAATTTTCAGTATTACTGTAGTAGCTCACCCTTCACATAAAACCTCTTCACTGGGGTCTTTGAGGTATTGTAAATAAATAATTAAATAAACAGTTGCACTTTACTGGCCAGTTTCCCCAATCTCTCATAGCATGTGACACCTTGCAGTTGAAAGGATGTTCATCTGCCACCACACAGCCATGTGTGCTACCAGCTAACAGTGCCAGCACTAATATGTAGGCACAGATACCCAAGGAAGTGTACAGGGAGTGAGTCTTGCGTAGCAGCATGATGCGCATCATGTCGAGATTTTAGGTTCAGCTCCCATTCTTGGTATGTTTCCTTTTTTTTCCACTTTTTTACCTTTTGCGGGATAACTGTACATTTAAAGTAAGTAAACTGTCAACTTTCTCTGCACCTTTTTGGCTCGATACATAATTGTTCTAATGAAAAAAAAAATCAAGGCCCCGATTTCCTTTGATCCTTTTCACTCGTATGTAGGGATAGTTTATGCAGCAATATGTAGCGAGAGTTTATGCAGCAAACAGATAAATTAGCAGCAGCCTGTGTGTTCCAAGCTGCTACACCTTCAACTTTCCCTACCACCACGCTGTCTAGTGCAGGTGAAGACTCTGGTGGGGCAGCAGCGCATCTCTGCGGTCTATGCTGACAAGGCATGCCTGGACTCCACAGAGGGTGCTATAGACATAGGCACCCTACACAGCCAAGATGCTGTACTTGCGTCGCAGTCGGGTGCCATCACATTGGGTGAGCCCACCACTCCTCCTGTTTCTCAGTGTTTACAGTGACACAAAGCTTCACTAGAGGCCAGGACTTTGTAGCCTTGTCAGAGGGGGACATTTAGTGGCATTCGTATTTAAGGACGGTGAAGACATTACATGAGTATAATATGAAAGGGCAGTAACTCTTTCTTTTTTAGCTTTTATTTTTGGACGGCATGGTCCTGCACTGGCTTTGACTTTTTTTGTGTCTCATTCTCAGGTTCAGGAACTAAATTTGTGGTGGCAATAGTTAAATAAAGGCTAATACTTAGTGATTTAATTGAGAGAGAATTAATATGCAGGGGAAACAAGTGATAACAATTTTAAGCGAGGAAAGCTGAACTGTCTAAATGGTCTGTTGTCTCAAAAGAAAGGCCTCCCGAGCCACAGCTTCAACTGTGCTGCCACGTGCTCACATTTATTCATTGCGTCCAATGAAGCAGACAGTGATGTGGTTTTCGTCACTGGACTTCACAAGGCATCCCAATGGCAAAAGGAAACAAGAAAGCTCTGCATGCATCCTCTCTGCCTTCCAAACTTTCGCACCAGTTGGACATGTCCGCACATTTGAGCACAGCAAAGCATTCGAGGTGCAGGTAGTCTTGATGCGCTGCCTTCTTATTTCTGTTGTCCAAGACATTCCCTTGGGGGACAAATGCAGCTTCGAAGTGTTCCGAAAAGTGCAGTCGTCTAGAAGAAAAAAAGAATTTGGGGAAATTTGGGCAATATTTCTAAGCTGAGCTTTACAGACATAGCCAAATGTTATGCAGCAGGCTGCAGTGATCTCATGTGCATAACTAAATGGACGTCGAAACGTTCTGGCCTGACAATAGGCCTGGAGTGGTCTTACGAGATTCTGTAAGCTACCTAGGTATCTTAGGCTGATGCTTCACTTCATTAATTTTTCTTTGACTTTGCCACTACGCCGCTGGCTTACCATTTTTTACGCTGCAAAAGTGCTGACATCTATGCAATAAAACAAAGAAGAGTGAAATAACTGTGTATTTTAATTGCTGTCACTGCAGCCATCTATGCATTAGAAGAAAAACTAAGTGGACAAGATTAATCGCGATCGTGCAACAAGAGGAGCTAGTCTAAAGCACTCAAGTGGTTAACAAGCATTTGTACATATTTTGTCAGCCTCATCTCCACACCGGTGACGGAGCAGTGAACTCTCCTGGCAGGTAGAGAGCAATGGTGCAGTCCGGTCTGGCAGCCGAACATCCGATGTCATCGTGAGTGCTGAACAGATGTCAAACAGAACAAAGGGAAGGTAGTCAGTCGAGTGTTCACCTGAGCTCACAAATGAGAAAAGCTGCCTGCAGCTGTCAGTGTAGGTCCTTGATGGTGCTATTGGCACAAGGATAGTGGCTGGTCGTGTGAATGTGTGGCATGCTGAGGGCAGTCACACGGGCAACAGACAGAGTGAACTTTTGCCCGCGCTCTGTTGTGACGTCAGTGAGGTAGCGAAAGTAGAGGATTCATCCACTGATGAAAGTGGCGGTGACGATCCCTATGCTTTTGGTGTCATTTCTATTTGCTAGATTGGCAACTGTGGATCGAAGCAGTAAGCCGTTTATCTTTGGTGTAGCTTTATACAACAAATGATTCTGATTCCACTTGGAGACCTGCAGAGGGTTTTCTTTTGGTGGTGCTAAGCTTTGTGTTTCTTCTTTTCTCTAGGGGGCCTCGACGGGGAGCGGTGCACGGTGACGACCGACTCTGGAGACGTCTCAGTTGTGGTCGCTCAAAGCCAGCATCTCAGCATCGTGACAGAGTCTGGTGACTATTTCAGCATCAGTTTAGTATTATCAGTTCAACAAACAATGATTAGGTACAAATAGTGTGCAGGCGAGGGTCCCAAAGTCAACTACTGCATGGGACTCTCGGTCAACAAGAATTTGTGTACAAAACGTGGGTGAATGCAGCAAACTTAAAAAAAAGTACAAGTTAAACAAATGAACCCACAAAATGGAACATAATATATTGGTAAGTGTCAGTTAGCAAAGAGTACGTATCCAGAAAGCATAACTATACAGCAGAATGCATTATCTTTTCGGAGACAAAATGTTTGTGTACTGCCTTGAGTGAAGACATAGTTAAACCGTAATGTAATGAAGGTGTACTTATAGCGAAAAGCTTCATTGAATTGTGAATTTTTTAAATTTGAGGTTTTAGGGTTTCAGCACTAAAAATAATTTCACAAATTCTCAGGACATTCATGGTAGATAGTATCTTGTTAGTAAGCACTTATAAGCAAATTGCAAGAAAAGAGGTCAATTCCTAATAGCACAGTTATGAGTGATAGCGCGTGCGGTGCAGATAGCGCTGAGAGCAATGCATCGATATGGCTTACAGCACCTGAGATTTGCATGCGTTGCATCGAGCAGTGCCAAATAACTTGGACACCATGGCTGACCACGCTTGGGGCACACAAATTTAAAAGAAAAGTGTGAAAAGATACAGATATTTGTCCTCAACACATGGTGCTGCACTCTGTACTTCATGGTGCATACTTTCCATGACTTCTCAATTCTCCTCGTTAGGATTGTGATGAGTATCCCCGCCTGTCATGTGGGAGTCTGGGTTGTGATTCCCAAAAAGCAGAAGACAGTTTCTTCAGAAAAGCGAAGCATTGATGGAAATAGCAGAGAGACAACTACGCGAAGTAAGGGTTGTAGTTTTGTCGGTGTCATGCATGCTTAGGCTTAAGAGGCTTAAGGATTAAGAGGTCTCACTTGATGACCACGAACTCGCTGGCACAACATGAGCGAACCCTTTGCACTGTGTCGTATAAACTTGAAATTACGTGACCGCCAAAACTAATGCACACCAAGGCACCAGCCGTCTTGGCGAGGTGTTTGGACTTGCCGCAGAGAGATTACTCCCAAGATACAATGTGTGGCCCACGTGGGAGGAGGAGATGCATGCGTGAGGGGGTAGAGGGTTTTATAGATGTGCATTCATCCCCAATCTACTCCCCCACCCTAGCGCGTGCTTGATCACATTACCATGCTTTCACTCCCTCGCCATCTTCTTTCCACAGAAGGAAACGTCAGTTCTCGTGTTTCTATGAGCGCTACGAGCTGCCGTGTGCCCCACAGCCTCCGCAATTTGTTTACCAATGTGACAACTGGCGCTGCAGTGTTTCCTGCCTACTGCGTTCCTCCGTGGGCGCTTTGATGTCATTTTTGCCGATCAAACTCTTCGTGCGGAAGGACACTTGAAGTAACTTTTGCTTCGGCCGACCTTTTTGTAGTCTTTTGCTGGATTTACTACTAACCATACAGGCTCCAATTACGTGCTTGAAATTGCCGAAAAATTTTCTTAAATCGAAACCGTTTCATGAAAGTGCTTCGTTAAATCACGAATAAACAAGACAGGTTTTTCTTTGCAACTAAGATTGGGTATTGAAAATAATTAATTACATTGCGAATTTCTTTAAATCATGGTTTGTTGTATTGAGGCTTAACTGCATATACAGTGGAATCTCGACGATACGATCACGGCTAATACAAATTTCCGGATGATACGAATATTTCTGTGGCCGAGCCCCATTACTTTGCAATGTGCTAGAGAACGGTTGTTACAAATCAATTTTGGACCCGCGACGGTTGATAAGAAAATTACCGAAGACACTGGAAATTCTAATCTGAGCTTGGCGAAAGCCAGACGCAGCTGCCGTCTGTGCTCCACTTCCCTGGCTTTGCTGTTCGGTGACATAGCCAGTTGCTGCTGCCGTCTGTGCTCCAATTCATTCGCTTTGGTGTTCAGCGATATCGCCTGTCGCTGCTGCCACTTTCGCTCTGCTTCCCTGCCATTGGTACCCGGCGATCTAATCAGTCGCTGTTGGCGTTTCCGTTCTGCCTCCCTTGCTTTCGCATCTGGTGACATGTTCAGTCGCCGCATGCGCATTCGCTCCTTGTTCTTCTGGCGATCGGTGCTGGGGGAATCCGGCGTCCGCTGCCGCTTCCCCGAACTGCTTGGTGCGGAATCACTGGGCCGCTTCGGAGCCATGCGTCTCACTCACTCGACTGCAACGAGATGTCTGGCGAAGGAGCAGCGGTGCAGTCACAGAACACCTATACAAATTAGAGAAGGAAAACTGTACCTTCCGCAGTGCAAAGAAAATAAGAGGTGGCATTGTGAACTAAAGTATGCGACTGAGAGTTGGCGCTGGCACTAATATCATCATCATTATGCAGTGAGCCGCTATGGTAGTGGCTGGTGGGGTTCGTAGTGCTGCTCGCTCGCTGGTTTTGGGTGTTTTGCTACCGCTTTTGGAGCGGTGTTCGTGTGTAAAATACTCTAAAATGACTATCAATACCTTTATTATATCGCCAGGTGACTGAGAAGCCTCAACTGGCAAAAAAAACACACATCAGACAAGTAAGCTTGCATTGTTTATTGTCAATCGTGAATGAAGCAGTACATGACCACAATTTTCGTACAGGTCAAGTGGAGCTAATGCTTTCAGTTACTGAGTTTACAACATACAGAAACACAGATAGTAATCTGTTTAACGGAATTGAAAGCTGATATCGAGCGTAGTTTTCTCATCATGTTTGGCATTCCACTTAGGCAAGGACAACGATATTGTGCTCGCCTGCACTCGTACTTGTGTTGCATACAGTGCTGTTTGACTGTTTGACATGTTCCATGTATGTTGTCTGCCTTTGACGATTTCAGCTAGATTAAAAAAAGAAACATAAGAAGTACTCGGCAAACATCTACTGCCAGTAAGGTAAGCTCGAGCTGCAATGTCGCATTGTTTTCATAACACATTGGCGATAGGCACGAAGTGTAGAGGGAAAAAAAAAGACGTTACGCTGAATTTAAGATCACATATTGTGTGTTCTTGATATTTCTGCTGCACATTTAGTGTTCAGGTGCAGCAGTAAAGGCTTTGACACAAGTGGAGTACTCGAAGGAGGTCGAGGAACGTTATGGAGACAGTGCTTACAAGGACCTCTGCAAATATTGTGTATAAACAAGGACACTAAATAAGCATATACGTATGCCCAACTAATGCTCACAAATCCTTGTAAAATGCAATTTACAGTTTCACGTTGAAAAAACGTCTCGGTTTGCGTGTTCAAACAATACAAAATGGTTACAAGGAGATGAACATGTCAGTTGAGTAACAGAGGTGAGCAAGGGAAGCCTCAGCCTGTTGTAGCCAATGTTTCAACAATCAAACATATTTGTAAGGGCGGTGACGAAGATAAGTTCCCACGCTGAGGCTTCCCTTGCTCGTCCACTGTTGTTTGGCTGAATGTTAAGCCAAACTTCGAGTATATTTCAAAAACTTTTTGTGAACACACTATCCTAGAAAAATTTATTTTATTGGTTTGTCATGTTTGAGAAGTGAGGAGTAGGCCAGTTGTGTGAAGTTGCCTGTTCTAGCCATCTCTTACGGTGCAGGGCTAGCCTAGTTACTGATCTTATGCAAATGAAAAATGCAATATCCAGATCTAATTCTAACCCTATCACTTATCATCTTAACAATGTTCCTTTAGATTTCATCCTGTCCTAGTAATGTATTGGTGTACACATTACGAATAATTTAAATTGGACCAATATGTCATTAGCAATGCTATTCACCTGCTCGGGTACCTACAGTGCAACTTTTCCAAAGCACTGTCTATGTTAAAACTACACCTTTACAATACGGTAAAAGGTTCAAAACATTAATATGCATCTGCAATATGGTATCCCAGTCGCGTTACTCGTCTTACTTGACTTGAACTAGTACAAAATAACTGCTCGTTTCATTCTAATTATAACTGTACAGTGAGTATAACCTTAATGAAACTAACCAGCACTTATTCCCCTAGCTAATCGCTGCAGTCGCCATGTTTTGCTATTTCATAAAATTTTCTGTGATACCACACTTCATGACGACTTCATACCGCGGCTTCAAGTATATTTCAAACTGCATCGATCATCTCAGTAATGCAGGGATTGATTCTTGCTACACAAAGTCTTTCTTTCAATCCTTCATCCCCCGCACATCTCAGGAATGGAACCACCTTTCCTCAAATATTGTAGCCATCACCGATAACAAACTTTTTTTGCAAAACATTAGCCAACATTGTATAATCAGCAGAATCATTGTATTACCAGAACTTGCTGCTCTTGTTCGTTTGTTTTACTCTAGTGCTTTGTACCAACTCCCCTCTTTAATGGCATATGGCCCTGAGCATACTTTAAATAAAAAAAATATAATAACGTGAGGAGTGACTGCCAGAATTTCAGTGAACATGAAGCATCATTTTCTCAATGTTGCATTGAGCGGTTTTGAAGGCTTTCAAATTCTTTGCGTGTAACAAATTAATTCTATGAGGGAGCATGTGATACTTGGTGGTAGTGCCCGTCAATATGATTTGCAAATAGGAGATGACAGAGTTTGTGCATTACCAAGTGGGAGCTTTCTACATGATGAGAAAAGAAACAAGTTGGGACTCAACTTGTTACTTCTCTGATTGTCATAAAATGCCCTTAATATCAAGCAAGCTTGTATATCAAATTTTAGCATTCCCGCTCCGTACGATACAAAACTGTAGACTGCTGCTTTCCTGATAGGACTTACAGCCCTCTATCTGGCAAACTTGGAAACATTTCATGGTAAGTCACGTAGTTCAAGAGGACCTGTTGTCATTATAGTGTCCATTGAACTTCTTATGGCTTGGCATGGGCAGCTTGCAAACCAATATTCTCTCTTTTGTCCTTATTCCTGAAAAGAGAAATCATGAAGCCATGACAGACATGCAAGCAAAGATAGGCGAAACAAAAATTTGTTCAATAAACGAACAAATCACAGTTCTAGTTGAAGTGTTCAGAAACATACCTACCTTGCAAGGATTCTGGCTCTGTGGCGACACATCCACTGTTGACTTGTATGTCCCAAGACAATAGAGGCTGAAGTGGTGATCAAATATGAGCAGCATCTTGGAGGCTGGAGGCAAAAGAAAAAAGCCTCAATTACTATGGTGGAAGTGTGGGTGAGTTTGTGATTCATGTAACGGTGCACAAAACGCTCCATGACAGAAAAGCACATACACACACACACACACACAACACTGTTTTGAGTGTGCATTTCTTTCACTGGTGTCCTTGTGCGTGATGTGCTTAGTGAAGCCTCAATTAAATTTTTTGCCAGCTACTAGGTAATAAACACAGTAATTTTATTATGTATCAAATGATATTAATCCAACTGTATCACTGGAAGCACACTTGCACTGATGTACTGCGAATTTATCGCAGTGTATCATTCATGCAGACACAACCAAAGCTATTTGTTTTATACTGTACTCTGTGTTAGGAATTTTAGCAATGTTTCAAAAATAACAAGGGCTTTGTTTGAATTGCCTTTGAAGAGCAGTAACTTAATTATGATTTTCCACTTTGAAAAAAAAGAAAATTGACTACCGCAATCTGTTTTACACTCCTTGCACCCGAAGAAATTGAAAGTTGAAAATGCGTATCAGTGTCTTTTGACTCACTGCTGCACACACCCAGAGGCTGCAAGGCTAATCCGCTTTCTTGGGTAGTTTCCAGACAGACTGTGCTCGGTTCCAGCGACAAGTTTTCACACTAGCTAGTACAGTTTTTTCAAGCAACCCGTCATTACGCGGCAAGAGGAGGCAGATCACTTACAATGGAAGCCGTGTATGTGGCCATTACGCCAGTTAAACGCCGCAGCTGATAAAATTCACCGACTTTAAACACATGCACCTGGTAGCGGCTATATAATGTCGGATGCACAAACTGGCTGAGATATTATTGTTGTCTAATTAAAGCGAACCTGCGTGATGCTGCACAAAGGAAATGGCCACCCCGTTTGCAAATATAGCTGCCGTACAATTTGAATCGACAAACGGCACGGACTGCAATCGATACCGGTGGGCTGCTCAGGCTGCTGCTTATCACACATCAGTGAGGTCTTAAAACCTTTATTCAATAAAGCACAGGTTTTAATAACATAGGCTTAATGAAAACAATTGTCTGTTTATTTTGCAAAGAATTTCGTGTCCACTATGTTTGACGGTTATGATATGTACATTTATAGATCGAATAGGACGGACGGACGGACGGACGGACGGACGGACGGACGGACGGACGGACGGACGGACGGACGGACGGACGGACGGACGGACGGACGGACGGACGGACGGACGGACGGACGGACGGACGGACGGACGGACGGACGGACGGACGGACGGACGGACGGACGGACGGACGGACGGACGGACGGACGGACGGACGGACGGACGGACGGACGGACGGACGGACGGACGGACGGACGGACGGACGGACGGACGGACGGACGGACGGACGGACGGACGGACGGACGGACGGACGGACGGACGGACGGACGGACGGACGGACGGACGGACGGACGGACGGACGGACGGACGGACGGACGGACGGACGGACGGACGGACGGACGGACGGACGGACGGACGGACGGACGGACGGACGGACGGACGGACGGACGGACGGACGGACGGACGGACGGACGGACGGACGGACGGACGGACGGACGGACGGACGGACGGACGGACGGACGGACGGACGGACGGACGGACGGACGGACGGACGGACGGACGGATGATTGAGGCTCAACTCTTTGAATCGGGCGGCGGTGGTGCGTGCCACCTAGCCTTGAGTGGTACTATATGCATGCATACCTATGTATTTACTCCTTTACTTTTGCGTTGATATTATCCATGAATCACATAGCCTCCGTTTAGTTATTTCTACCTGTTCAAAGTCTATTTTACTTTCACTGTCTTTAAAATCCAAAGCTTTGTATAGTTCCCTGTTACATTCAACTGCAGGGTGAAGTTGTTTACAAGCAAGTATCAGGTGTTCAGCCGTTTCCTCCTCCTCGCCACACGCCCCGCACAACATATCTATCTCCTGGTATCTGGCTTGGTAGGTTTTAGTTCGCAGTACACCTGTCTTGGCCTCAAACAACAATGAGCTTCCCTTAGAGTTATCGTAAATATTTTCTTTTGCTATTTCTTGCTTAAACGTCCTGTATGTCTCTAATGCTGTTTTGTTTGCATCTCTGTTTTTCACATACTCATCTCTGTCTCCTTAACCTTTTTCTTGACGGATGATTCCTTACCTGTCCCCCCACTGCTGCTCAAGTATTTGCTTGACAATTTTCTAGTTGGCTTCCTCCACCTTGTGTCAACATTCCTCGTCTATAAGTAACTGAAAACCTTCCCAGCCCACCGCATTCCCCCCATTTTTCTCAATCACTCCTCAACTGCTATCTTGATACTAGCCTCTCTACCCTCGAAACAAGACCATCCCAGATCCCCCTGCACCCCAAGATTTTGTGTCTTGCTATGTGCTCCCTGAGCGAGCCTACCCTCACCATGTTGCCTAGTTTCCAACTGTTGCCGAGTTTCTGCTATCATACATATAAGTGCATTGGCAAAAGTCAGGCCTGGAACCATTACACCCTTCCGTATCCCTCGTACTACCTCGTACCTATTGTAGTTCCACAATACCCTACTCTTCATAATCGCTGCACTTCTGTTACCTTTAGTCGTTACATATTTTTCGCACTCTGTCAGATACTCAATGCCATTATTTATCCACACCCCAAGGTACTTGTATTTATCGACTATCTCCAGCATGGCCTCCTGTATCTTATGCTCGCCGCAAATGTTATCGTTAAAAAGTGTGACTGCTAATTTTTCTTTGCTAAACTTCAACCCTAATCTGTCTCCGTCTGTACCACATATGTCCATCAATCCCTGCAGATCTTCTGTGTTGTCAGCCATTAGTACAATATCATTCGTTTACATCAGTCCTGGTAATGACTGTTCAATAAATTTTCCTTGTTTGAAAACTGGTGGGAATTGAAACCGAGTCCGCTTTGCTGTATTTTGGCTTCTAATCCTTGTAGGTACAGCGTAAACGACAGAGGTGACAATAGACACCCCTGCTTAAGCCCCCCTCGCCGAATCATTGCAGGCTCCAAAACCTGCATTTCCCATTGTATAATCACCCGGTTGCATTTATATATGTCGTTTAAGAAATTGGTTACTCCATCTTGCACTCCTTAAGTTTCCAGAATGCCCCACAAGCCCTCTTGAAGTACACTCTCATTGGCTCCCTTGATATCCAAAAAAGCCAGCCATGGCGGTCTGTGTTCCTTTTCAGCTATTTCAATGCACTGTGTTAGCGAGAACAGATTGTCTTCTAGCCTCCTATGCTTCCGGAACGCATTTTGTAGCTCTCCAAGCACCCCCGTGTTCCCTACCCATGCCTGCAGTCTGTCCTTTATAATCTGCACAACCACCCTGTAAACCATTGACGTCACTGTTATAGGCCGGTAGTTATTTATGTCAGCTTTGTCCCCCTTTCCCTTGTATATCATTCTCATCCTACTTAGCCTCCATTCGTTAGGTACTTTACCATCCATTAGCATTTTGCTCACCACCTCCCTTAATGCTTTCTTAGATTTCAGGCCCAATTTCTTTATTAACATAATTGGAATACCATCCGGGCCTGCCGATATGCTACTTGGTACCATCTTCTCGGCCCTTTCCCACTCTCTTTGTTCAAGTGGAAGCAGTGGATTGACCGGGCTATCCCTCTCCGACATACTGCACGTACCATTTCTCTGTTCTGTAAATTTTTCCCTCATCATGGTTCCTATATGCTCCATTGCCTCCTCTCCTTCTAACCGAGTACCTTGAGCTGTTACTATATACCTCTGCTCTTGGCTTGTCCTATTACCCAAGGAGTTCAGATGTTGTCAGAATTTTCTAGCTGCCTGATTATCTTTTTTATTGCTTATTTCTGACAGCCATTGGGACCCTTTTGTTTATATTTAGCTGCGTTGAGCGCCCCTAGCAGAAAATATACAAATTAAAGTATGCGACCAAATTACAGTAGCTCCACTTGTGCGCTGGTTTCTAGGTTTTCATTGCGCTTAATGCGGCTGTATCCCGCTTTTTGAAGAAACAACTATCTTAGCTAGACATTCTAATGAATGCAGCAGACTTATCATTGAAGCAGCAGTGATTGCCGATGGTGACTCAGTTAGCAAGCCATCAATTGCATTAGCAGACAAAGAACTGGTTTTTCTGAGGTCGCACATGCGCTCTCGCTCATCTTAGGCCATGAATTTTGAATGCACACTCATGTCGGGTTGATGCTTTGTAGGGGGCGCTTTTGTCTTGGTGTATCAGTACATATATGTTTGTTTCTCAAAATAAAAATCAGTTGGAAGTCAGCGCTTGTCTTCGTCGTCCTTTTTTGTCCCTTGTCTATGTATGCGCTGTAAGTGATGATTGATATCATGGAGTGCCAACTAGCTCGTACCCAAACCTTGCTTCTTTAATTTAGCTAGTTTTAATTGTTTGGATGATATGAATTTAGGCTAATACGAATATTTTTCATGACCCCGTGAGATTTGTATCATCGAGATTCCACTGTACTCTATTTACTGTCTATTTACTCAAGTCCAATTTGGCCTCAATTGTAACATGCACATGCTTTCCGTGACAAAAATAAAAAAAAACAACAAAAATAGGTTTCAATTGTAACACGTACCTGTTGTCTGGGACCAAAAAAATATAAATAAATAAAAGGTCTCTTATCGTATTGGGCACCTCATGCTTTCATACAGAAATACAACTTTCTCTCATTTGCAAAAGCAAAGTTTTACTCCCAATGCACTAAAGTTGTGATGGATAAAAATGACGCACTTTTGCCCAAAAGACGAAGCATTAATTGTGCTAGCAAATTAGTAGACAGCTATAGAAAGTAAGGATAGTAGCTTTATTGGCCATATAAACTTGTAAACATTTGCTTACTAGCTAAATTAACAAACATGGTGTCACACGTGCACAAATGAACACATCTCACCCGACGAATGCACAAACTCGCCATCAAGATGCTGGAGCAAGGAGGAGCGGCAGCAGCACTGAGCAGACTGACCTTCGTGCTTGCTTCTCTCTTTCAGTGCAAACTGAGGGGTGAGAACACAGCACGCATGAAGCCCCCTCCCCCCCCCGGTGAACCTAGACTCTGTACTCATTGCAGATCAATTTAAAGATGAGGCCTGTGTGGCCACGCCATACACAGCAGCTACCAGAGCAGAACGTGTTTCTGTTTGCGCCAGTCCCGCACGAAAGTTTTGGGAACTTTGAACACTCGTGATGTAGCTTGATGTCCATCTGTCTCCACACATATGATCACTTTCTTATTAAATGAGGCATTGTGATCAACTTGTTGTGTTTTTGCAGTTGACATGTGCATGCTGATAGAGCAAACGCAGAAAACTGGAAGACAGACGGTTGACTAACCTGAGCACACATACTATAACATGTGGACGAAACCATGGCTGCTAGGCTCGAATTTTGTACGAGGCAGCCATTTTTAAATGCCGATGGCAACATGTTAAAGCAGATTTAGGGTCGCACTCAATCGTAACGCACGTGCAATTTTTGGACCCCTTTAATCAGAAAAAATGTACTCGTTAGATTCGAGTAAATAACGGTATGTATGTACAGTCGAACCTTGGTATATCGAACACTGCGGTGATCGCGAGATAGTTTGATGTAGCCATAATTCGATACATAAAATGAAGAAACACGTCAAAAACTTCTGCAAATTAATCAATGAACCAAAGTGTGCGTTAGGTTGTGCCGCGTGCAGCTGGCTTAGGCCTTGCTGGGAGTGTGCGGTCGATTGTACCGCACGCACTTAGCGTAGGCCGTGTTGACTTTGCAAGCCGCACGAAATCGGCGTGGACTTGGCCAATTCCGCGCAGCGGAACGGAACGCGCACTACCAACAACGATCCCCAATCGTGCCCCAATTGTGGCGTAGTAAATACTCATTAGAAGCTTCACACAAAGTATTTATTTGTTTAGTTGAAAGTACTGCAGCAGTGTAGCCTGTTTCTTATAGGAAGCCATGTGCTTAAACTAGGAGTCCTCAACATAGTCTAAACGATCCACAAGCAATAAATAGGCTGATGCCCTCTATTACACCACAGTAGTGGCATAGAAAGAAGGGCCAAAGCAGCTACAGCCTCAGTTGAATTTGCGAGCAAGGCAACATCACCACTCACAGTATCAACCTCGGCAGCGTCTTCGTTTGGCCGCTACTTCTGCTGCGATCTCTGCGTCCGTCAATCAAAGTGTTTTGAGACACTGTCACTAACAGAGTATTAACTGCCGCCTGCCAAGGTGTCTCTCAGTGAGCCCAGTGAGCACCCACTGTCATGTGCTTTTGCGGATGCAAAGTGCCAGTTCTCGTGAGGCACGGCAGGCGCAGAGTGCGGCACCGAGGAGTCAGTGCAGCAAATGCAATGTGTCATTGACGTCGAACTATCCAAGCTGCCACGTGTATACAACGCTGCGTTCAAATAGCACCCTCGACGTGATCGATGTGTGCAGCTATACTGCGCAGCAGTCGGGAACGCCCATCGCACCACTGCCATCTGCGGGAGTGATGCGGGAAAGTTCAGTGCCTTTAACAAAGTGCACATGGTCTGGTTTGGCGGTGTTCGATATATCCATTTTACAAACGACCCTGTTCAAAATAAAAAATAAAAGAATGCATGCGATTTTCCAGGTGATATAAAAATTTTCGATATACACAATAGGTAATTCAATATATCCGTGTTCGATATATCGAGGTTTGACTGTATATATGGCGGTTGTCTGCTCCGTGCCACTGTCAGTTACAATGCGCTCATTGAAGGGGCAAGACATTTGTCGAGGGAGCTCCTGAACAAAACTTTGCAATGTGGTGAATGCAGTATACCGTATTTAAGCACATAATGATCGCACTTTCTTCGTTAAAAAAGTATGGACGCAAATTTAGGGGTGCAATCATGACGCAGTGAAATTTTCCGCGAGAATAGTTTTTTGTTTTCATCCCGCATTTGCTGCAGGATGACAACAGGTCAACAAACGGGCGGCTGCCACTGTAACAGTGCGGGACACCAAAACAAAAATGGCGGCTGGCAGACCAGGCTGAATGCGCCGAACGTGATTTTTTTGTTCTTCTCATGAGTACATTACATGCATCGAAACAGTTTTTTCCGTAAATAATAATATCCTTAATATTGGCAAGTTTGTGGCAATAACGTAGCCATTCCCACTTTGAAAGGAGAGAAACAGAGATGGGCGCGCTTAGCTGCCAGTGACATAGAAACACAAAACGGGCATGCTGCGAAAACTGCGGCAGTTGTCTTCACTACTTTTTTAATACGGCATGTTTCTGCTAAGGTGGGCTATAAGTGTCGGTGCATGAATAGGGTACACGTCTTAACGTATCAGTGTAAATGTGGCTGCTCTCGTTGCCGCTCGCAATTTGTTGCGTGCTCACGAGTGCACACGAGAGGAATGGAAAGGCGCCTTTTTTGTTCTTGTTGACCACAACCATTATAAGGCCTACAAATAATAAAGCCAAGGCAAGTTTGATTGTAGCTTTTTTTCATGGAAGTGCAGAAAGTGATGAAAGGAATGAAATGAGGCATCTGCTTAAGAATGTTTGGTGTGTGCAGACTGCTTGGTATGTCTTGAAGAGTTGTTCACCTAGCATTTCACAGCATTCGACAGATAAGTGCGATTGTAAGTGCAATCATCATTAGCTAGACTAGGCACACAACATATCGCTGCTGCAAGTTTGGGCTGTGATCATTACACGGGAAAGGAAAAAAAATGAATTTTGGCGACAGAATTCAGGAGCGTCATTACGCGAGTGCGATCATTATGCAAGTAAATGCGATAATTAATGAATCTGAGACTTCAGGGGTCTCCACTGAATTTTTTTCTGGTGTACATGGGATCTAGCGGCCAGAAAACATGATACAATTGCACTTTGGTGATGTGCTGAACATTGGTGCTGGAAAATTCTATTTTTCAGGGACATAATAACCGGCAAAAAAGAAGCTTGACTGTGTTGGTTGTTTTTTGTGTTCTTGATTGTGAGCGTTGTTGCCGGCAAATCATAGAAAGCAAGACTGTATCAACAAAGTTCTCTTGTATATATATTTGGGTTGTATGACATTCCAGAATATAATTGGTCTTGCTCACTTACATTTGAGTGTGTGCAACAGAATTTATGTTTACGGGATTAGTAAATGAGGCTTTTTCACTATAGAATCTGCAACAACCTTTAAAAATTTTTGATACAGTAGGTGTGCTGAGCTGTGTGGAAACTTGATAACGGTGGTAAACGGGTGTAGAACAGTCACTGCCAAAAAAGCATAATAATATTGTTATGCGAAGAACGAGTCAGTAAGACGAGCAACTATTTACAGGTTATATTTACAACAGCAGTTGCAGCGCTGACCGGTTAGATTCACTGCACGAGTCCAGTTCGTTCTTTTTCCTCTTTTGTCGAGTGATGGCACCCACGTGCCTCATTCAAACAATCAAATATCACACGTGTGTAGCATGATGCCCCGGCAGCAGAAGCGACATCCCGGAGCATCTAAATGTCCTCACTGGGAGGGTGATACTGCTTCAGTCATATAACGTGCACAATATCACTGGACTGGGAAGCAGGTAGGGTGTCAGGGGCGATCTTGTAGGTCACGAAGCCTTGGTATGGGCCTGTGTAACGAGACAGCAGTTTTTCTGACATGCCGACCTGATGCGACGGAGATTATAGAAGCACCAGAGAACCAGGCGAGAAGTGCACGTCTCGGTGTCGCCGGTCGTACAAAGGCCTTTGACTCTCTTAGGATTTCAGAAGGCGGTCACGGGCAATTTCCCTTGCGTGGGCACAGGAGGCGATGGCGTCAAGTGCATATTCACTGGATGGTGCTGCGTGAACAGGGAGGGTTGTGTCGAGGGGCAGTGCTGGTTCTCGGTCAAACAGAAGGAAGAATGGGGAATAACTGGCTGTGTGGTGGCACGAGGAATTATAAGGAAATGTGACAAAGGGTAGAGTGAGGTCCCAGTCAGTGTGGTGTGAAGAGACATATTTCGCGAGCATGTCTGTGAGAGTGCGATTGAGACGCTCCGTGAGGCCATTTGTTTGCGGATTGTATGACGTGAATAGCTTGTGCCTCGTGGCACAGGACTGCAGGATGTCCGCGATAACTTTTGATAGGAATGTCTGACCACGGTCTATGAGAAGCTCCATGTAATAAAATCACGTTGCGTAGAAGAAAATCGACAACATCTGTGGCGTAGCTTGTTGAAAGTGCTTGTTTGATGGCAAAGCGCGTGGCATAATCCGTGGCCACAGTGGTCCACCTGATCCCAGAGGTAGAAAGAGGAAAAGGGCCAAGTAAGTCCAAACCAACCCGAAAGAATGGTTCCGGGGGAATGTCGAGTGGTTGAAGGTACCCCGCAGGGAATGTCGATGGTGTCTTGCGTCGCTGGCATTTCTCACACGCAGCTGCGTATCTTCGAACGAAGCGAGCAAGCCCTGGCCAAAATAAGCATCGGCGGATCCGGTCGTAGGTACGTGACACATCCAGGTGACCGGCAGTGGGGAGGTCGTGAAGTTCATGGAGAACAGCCGAGTGAAGGTGTTAAGGGACCACAAGGAGTAATACAGGGCCGTCGGGGTGAACGTTGTGGCGGTAGAGTATGCCATCTTGAAGTGTGAATAAGCGAAGGGAACTGTTGGCAAGTAACGCTTCTAGGCGGCCAATGATGATACGCAAGGACGGGTCATGGCGCAGCTCGTCAGCGACATGGAGCAGTGGAAAAACAGAGAGAACACAGGCGTCGGTGTCAGTATCAGACTTAGAGGTCGCGTCTTCGAGTGGGTAGCGAGAGAGGCAATCTGCGTCCTGGTGTTGGCATCCCGACTTGTAAGTCACTGTGTAGGGATATCCTTGAAGTCGGAGGGCTCAACGACCGAGCCGGCCAGTGGGATCCTTCAGCGACGAAAGCCAACAGAGCACATGATGGTCTGTGATTACTGAGAAGGGCTTGCCGTATAAGCATGGGCGGAACTTTGAAACAGCGCAGACGAGAGCAAGACATTCGCGCCCGGTAATCGAATAGTTGCGCTCTGCAGTTGTCAGGAGCCGGCTAACGTCGGCTATAACGCGGTTGTGTCCATGTTGGCGTTGCGATAAGACAGCGCCGATCCCATAACCACTGACATTGGTTCGGACGTCTGTAGGTGCGGACGGGTCAGAGTGGGCCAAGACCAGTAGATTGGTGAGAATTGTGATAAGGCATGAAAATGTGCCAGCCTGAAGGGAACCCCATGTCAAAGGCACGTCTTTCTTCAGAAGTTCAGTGAGGGGTCGAGAGATTGTTGCAAAGTCTTTCACGTACTGTCAGAAATAAGAACAGAGCCCCACAAACCTCTGGACGTTTTGGAAACACTGAGGTACAGGAAAAGCAGTTCCTGCTCGAACCTTCTTCGGGTCGGGTTGTACTCCGGAAGCATTGATGAGATGGCCTAGCACTGTAATCTGTCAGCGTCCGAAGTGGCATTTGATAAGTTTTATTGGAGCCCAGCCTTGCGGAAGACGTCAAGGATAGCTGCGACGCATTCAAGGGCGTCTCAAATGTAGGAGAAAACACAAGGACATCGTCGAGGTAACAAAGCCAAGTTGACTTTTTGAAACCTTGAAGCAGAGAGTCGATCATCTGTTCGAACATGGCGGGGGCATTGCATAAACCGAACGGCATAACCTTGAATTGGTAGAGGCCATCTGGAGTGACGAAAGTGGTCTTTTCTTGGTGTTGCTCATCGACCGAAATCTGCCAATAACTAGATCGAAGGTTGATGGACGAAAAGTATTTGGCACCGTGAAGACAATCAAGAGCGTCGTCGATTCGGGGTAAAGGGTAAACTTCCTTTTCACTGATCCGGTTGAGGTGGCGGTAAGCAACGCAGAAACGCCACGAGCCATCTTTCTTTTTGATGAGCACAACCGGCGATGCCCAAGGACTTGACGAGGGCTCAACAATGCCTCTGGCGAGCATCTTGTTTACTTCTTGCTGAATACCTTGCCGCTCTGCTGTGGACATGCGATATGGTCGGCGGTGAATGGGAACTGCATTACCAGTGCTTATTCGATGCTTCACAAGGGACGTCTGACCAAGTGGTCGATCGTCAGTGTCAAATATGTCGAGGTAGGAAAGCAAAAGGCGATATAGGTTGGCTGCTTGGTCAGGTGCGAGGTCAGGAGCCACCATGGGATGTAATGGGCCATCAAAGTTCAAGGCATCCTGCGGGTAATCAGGAGGATCTGGAGACGCGTCGACTGCGAAAGCAGGGATGTGGCCGTCTGTCACTGACCGGAGCGTGGCCACCGCTATGCCTTCAGGTAACACTTGCTTCGTCAAGCGAAAATTGATAATGGGGAGACACATGCGATTAGTGGCAATGGTTACGATGGAGTGTGGCATAGAGATGTCGCGCGCCAGGAGGACATCATGAATGGGTGCAAGGACGTAGTCGCCATCAGGCATGGTTGCCGTTGAGGCCAATTCGAAGAAGGTTAGGGCTTTTGGAGGTAGGCGAGGAAATTCTGTAGTGCAGAGGGTGTTCTGTTGTTCGGGGCAAACGTCTGAAAGAAGAGGAAGCTCGAGGCACAGCGTACTGGTGGAACAGTCGATGAGGGCAGAATACATCGTCAGAAAGTTGGGCCCGAATATTAGGTCATGACGGCAACTGGTCAGCATGGTGAACAGGACTGGAACTTGGCGGCCAGCAATTCCTATGTGAGCAGTGCACATACCTCTCACGGCAACAGTTGTGCCATTGGCGACGCGTACGGCTCGAGTGATGGCAGGTGTAAGAACTTTTTTGAGGCGATGACGTAGGTTAGCGCTCATTATGGACGCTTGGGCTCCAGTATCAATTAATGCCGTCAACAGAACACCATCTACGTCTACTTCAATTAGGTTCGTGTTGGTGAGGAGCGTCAATAGAGGATTTGGACAGGACAAACGTGAGGCAGCACTGCCTCCAAGAGCTGCATAGCCTAGTTTTACATCCGGGATGGTCCATAATTGGTCGGCAACGAATAGTGGTGCGGCTGGGGTGACGGGGACTGGCGGCGCTGAGGTGACGGCAAGCGAGCAGCACGACTGTCATCGACGGATACGTCAGAGGTAGGAGGCCTACAGCGAAGCGAGTAACGGCGCGGGTCGGCATATGGGTGGGAGGATGGGGAAAAGGAGCTTGAATACGGCGACGTCCAGGAGGTGCGGCAGTGGCGAGCGACGTGGCCAATGCGGAGGCAACGGAAGCAAATTGGCTTGTCGTCCGGAGTTCTCTACTTGGCAGGGTTGCGGTATCTGGGAGGAGAATACAGATCGCCATGAGGAGGAGCAGTTGGCACCGGTCGGGCATCAGGTCAGGAGATGGAGCAGGCAGCAGGAAAACCTAGGTTCGCAAATTCTTGCTGTACAACTGCCTGAATGAGGGAGATCGCTGGGGCTGGTTGGTCAATGGTGGGTTCAAGAGGGCATGAATGGAGCGGCACAAGACTTGTAGCCTCGAGTTCGCAGCGAACAATACGTATGACGTGCTCATTAAAAGCTGGTGAAGCGGTAAGGTCAACACAAGACGACGTCGCAGTTGTGTTGGAGAGTCGGGAGAACTGTGGAATGATGCGGCGGCTTTTGGCGAGCTCAAAGCGGCGGCATTCCTTGACAATGACGTTGATGGTGGATGCATTGTTGAAGATCAACAAGTTGAATGCATCTTCCACGGTCCCTTTAAGTATGTGGCCGACTTTGTCAACCTCGGCCATTTTCTCGTCAACTTTCCGGCAAAGAGCGAGCACGTCTTGTATGTACGAGACTTACAATTCTATAGAAGACTGAACTCGGGTAGCAAGCTCTTTTCTAGCAGCCAGCTGCCGACCGGTGGGATTTCCAAAGAGGTCGACGAGCTTCTCCTTGAAAGCATTCCAGCTAGAGATCTCGTCCTCATGTGTCTGGAACCAGACACGAGGAGTTCCGCCCAAGTAGAATAGGACATTGGTTAGCATAATGGTAGGGTCCCAGCGGTTGTTTTGGCTAACACACTCATACAGGTTGAGCCAGTCCTCAATGTCGACATTATCTTGGCTGGAGAATATGCCAGTGTTGTGGGGATTGGTAACCGTAACGTTCGTTGTTGTAGGCGTCGCAGGAGTAGAAGGAGACGAGGTGTCGCCACCGGGAGCCATGGCGGAAAGCAGGACGGTGCGGCCGCTGCGGAGCTTTGTGGCGAGGATGTGGAATGGCACCCTCCACCACAGTGTTATGGAAAGGACGAGTCAGTGAGATGAGCAACTATTTACTGGTTATATTTACAGCAGCAGTTGCTGCGCTGACCGGTTAGATTCACAGCGCGAGCCGAGTTCATTCTTCCTCCTGTTTTCTTGAGTGATGGCGCCCACGCCCCTCAAACAATCAAATATCATACGCGTGTAGCAATATGTACAATGCACGCTTGCACAGATGTCAAGATAGTTTCATAATCCCTGAAGACATTTTCATAAGACAAAATCGTAAGAATGGAAAAAAGCCCTACCGATCCCAGGTTTTGGGAAATCAATGTAAGCGAAGCTCCGGTAAAATGGCAAGATGAAATGGCACATCTTGGTAAGAGATGCACTGTGGACTTTAGTGATGAATATGCCCCACAGCTGTCAGCCAAGGCAGTGGGAAAACTTGACACAGCACCACGACCGACCACAGCATCTAAACGTGTGGGTTGAACGGAAACTGTTGCAACTGTCACATGCACGTGCTCTTGTGCGCATGTGCTTCAAGATGTCTCAAACAGTTACTTGGTGTGAGAGAAGTGTGCATGCATTTGTGGCCTTACAGTTAGAGCATTGGGCTGTTGTGTTGAGATACCAAGGCTTGATCCCACTATCAAATGCGTAGTTCTTTCATGTGCTGTGCGTGGACTATTAGGCAAGTCTGCAGCAGCAAGCAACTATGGTCAGCAAAGTGCGGGAGGGCTCACCAAGAGAGCTTCGTATTAAAATGGAATTCTTTGCTCATGAACGAAGATTGATTTCATTTTTTTTAATGGCTCACGGAATTTTCTTTATAAATTCCTTCTTTTGTATTTTTCCTGGCAGGAAATGTGACGCTCAGCTTGAGTGCACCCTGTAACGTGACTGCAGATGCACCTGTGGTGAAGTCTGACTTCGATGGCTTGTCGCAAGAAGGTGTGTGTTCTTTTCCATCTCCAGTGGACTGTGGGCAAATCGTTCTCAATGGAATTGAGATATAGAAGTGGGTGCAGTTCTATGTGTTGTGAGTTGGCATACGACTACAGACACAGAGATAGCAGTTATATGATTTAAATGAAACCATTCAATACAACTGGGTGTCCAGATCTGATGAGTTTCCTCCAAATGTCACCCTTGGGGAGTTCCATCAAGCAGTGCTAGACATCGCTAGTGTTAACTTCAGTTAAAGCAAACCAAAACAGTTAGTTACTTCCTCCAGTTGAAGCACCAAACTTCGGTGCAGTACTGTCACTACAACGTCATGAAAAGAATAACAAATGACGGCGGTCACTCTTTGAATCCATAACTCACTGTGTTGTAGCTCAACGGCCTGAGAGAGGAGATGTAAAAAAGAATAGAAAAGTATGCACAACTTCAGGTTATCTTAGGTTACCTTTATTGTACACAAGTGCGCAAGTTTGCAACAAACTCGAAACACATACACGTGTAGTATATGTGTCGAATACTTTTTAGAAAGGTTGATTTATTGCGTTTGCCACTTGGTGACATGTCCATCATTGATTGTAGGTATATAAAGTGGTCCAGCTATGTTCTGTTCACAATTGGAAGTGCCCTATTTACCCTATACTAATGCACCTATGAATCTAATGTGCACCCAATTTTTGTGGGCTTAAAGTAAGAGAATGAAGGGGCAGCTAAATGTAACATGCTGCCGAATTTTAAAAAATACAGCATGCCCCCCACATTCAGGATCAGAAAAATGGTGACGTCCAGAATTTACCTTCACAGGCGAGAGTCATGTTTGATCAGCATTTCATTATGAAAACAACACATTGTCATCACCATTGGCACTTCGTTGGCTGCAGACACCAGGCACACGGTTGCGGAGCAATCACTTGTGGAGGCACTGCGGCCAATTTCGCGAGAGGCTGCTTCAGGCTTGTCGAAGTACGCCTCCGACAGCATTGCTGGCACTGTGTGCAGATAGCGATCTTGGCACAGCACCAGACACAGTGGAGCTGATTATGCCAACACATTCGGTGCTGAGTTGCGTGAAATCTCGTGAAAGTGATAGCATCTCCGAAAGTTAATGGCCAAAAATAATGTTCTAGATTGTAATCGAGGAAAAAATTAACCAGTAGCAACCTGCTAAAAAAAAGTGGGCTGTCGCCATTTTGCGATGGCCATGACGCTGTGTTTGACAGCTCTAAAGGTTGGCTGTCACCAATTACACAAATGCGGTATGTGTAATTGATGCTGTGATGATGCTGTGTTTGATAGCTCTAATGGCTGGCTGTCACCAGTTACACAAATGCGGTATGTGTAATTGATGCCGTGATGATGCTGTGTTTGACAGCTCTAATGGCTGGCTGTCACCAGTTACACAAATGCGGTATGTGTAATTGATGCTGTGATGATGCTGTGTTTGACAGCTCTAATGGTTGGCTGTCACCAATTACACAAATGCGGTATGTGTAATTGATGCTGTGATGATGCTGTGTTTGACAGCTCTAATGGCTGGCTGTCACCAATTACACAAATGGGGTATGTGTAGTTGATGCTGTGATGATGCTGTGTTTGACAGCTCTAATGGTTGGCTGTCACCAATTACACAAATGGGGTATGTGTAATTGATGCTGTGGTGATGCTGTGTTTGACAGCTCTAATGGCTGGCTGTCACCAATTACACAAATGCGGTATGTGTAATTGATGCTGTGATGATGCTGTGTTTGACAGCTCTAATGGCTGGCTGTCACCAGTTACAGAAATGTGGTATGTGTAATTGATGCTGTGATGATGCTGTGTTTGACAGCTCTAATGGTTGGCTGTCACCAGTTACACAAATGGGGTATGTGTAATTGATGCTGTGATGATGCTGTGTTTGACAGCTCTAATGGTTGGCTGTCACCAATTACACAGCTGCGGTTTCGGAGTTGTATCCGATTGTAAAGTGATTTCCAGACCCATTTTCTCTGAAAGAAGCTGCGCTTTAGATTCAGGTAAATACGGTAATCACGTTGTCATGACAACAAACGAGTTCACGTGCACACAGCTGTTCTGGCCATAAATACAGTCAAACCTCAACATAACGAACCTCAATTTAACGAAATTCGTGATGTAACGAAGTATTTTAATTTCCCAATGTTAGTTCTAAAGAAAACTGTTTTTTTTTTTTTGCAATCGAACGAAGTAATTTCGTGGCATGGTTTCGATTTATTGAAGTTATTGGCCATTCCAAGCATGCACTTGGAGCCTGTATGGCTAATAAATCTGGGAAAAGAAAAACTATGAAAATGGTGGCTGAGGCAAAAGTTATTTCAAACGTCCTTCCGCATGAAAAGTTTGAGCTGCAAGAATGGCGTCAAAGCATGCACACCTGGATGTGGTAGGCAGAAAACTTCGATAGGCAGGCACACTGCAGTGCCATTTTTGGCAAACAACTTGAGGAGGCCATGCGGTGCATGGCAGCTCACAGCGCTCAGAGAAACAAGAGAGCTGGCGGTTCCTTCTGGTGCAGCTAGTCTAGTGTTGGCAGTCGCATAATCTCAAGTTTCTGAGATATGGTGCGAAGCGGTCGTTTGTGTTGTGACAAGTTTGTGGTCATTGAAATCTGTTAATGTTAGCCGGTGCACGCATGCCACCACTAAAGCTACAAACCTTACGTCGTGTAGTCTCTTTGCTGTTGTCACAGTTTCGCCAGAAGTGCTTCGCATTTCTGGCGAAACTGTGACTTTCTTTAGTGCGCATATCTTAGGCGCTCGTTCCTGCAGCAAGCATCAGCATCGTCCTCATAACCGAGTGAACCCGCACAGCGAAGGATGAAAGCAAAAGCAGAGCGCAGCTCGATATGAAAAATGGTGATAGTAAAGGGAGTGTGAGGAGGAAAACTGAGGAGGAGGGTATGGCAAAAGCATGAGAAGAAAAGCGTAGTGCCACACAAGGCAGGCTCTGCGGCAATGACTGCGATGTGATGGCACCTCAGTAGCGCACCGTTTGTTCACCGATAGCATGCGTCGGGCGCATTCACCGATGCCATATACGGAAACAAAGCACTGCATGAGCGGAGGTCTGTCTGTGGCGGCTGCTGTGAATCACGCGTCACTCACGGGCAGCCTCTCGTGATTTCCAGATGGGTGAGGCACCACACTTCGCTCTGTTTGCAGCCAGCATGCTGCACGAGACAGATTGTCTGTGCCAGCCAATATATCATGAAATAAAAATACATGTAGAGCTGCACTCAAATTTCGCATTAAGAGTATCATTATCATTGGTGAATTTTTTGTTGCCAAGGACAAATATCTGTATCTTTTTATGCTTTTGTTTTTAATTTGTGGGCACCAGCTACGAGCACTAAGCGTGGCCAGCTATAGTGTCCAAGATCTACAGTGCCGTGCAATACAACACACGGAAATCTTGGACACTGTGAGCCACATTGAAGCATTGCTCTCCGTGTCATCTGCACCGCGCTCACTGGCACTCATAACTGCACTATTATGGGCCGACCTTCTAGCTATTTGTTTAGAAGTGCTTACTAACGTGATAACATCCACCAAGAATGCTCTGCGAATTTGTGAGATTGTTTTTACTGCTGAAGCTTTAAAACCTCAAACTAACGAACTTTGCAATTTAACCAAGTTTTTTTGCTGCAAGTACAACTTCCTTATATTGAGGTTTGACTGTGTATTACTTCTTATAAGTCAATACAGCAGTGATGATGCTTATGTTGATATGGTACCGATAAATGTAATAGTTCAGACGAGTAGATAACATTGTACTTTTCTCTCGGAAGAGTGTAGCCAACTGGGCCATGGCGTCACCAACAAATTGTGAGTGTTGAAGCCAGCGATGGTCCACCAGGAACTTCTTGCGTTTCTCGCTGCAGCGCATGGGACAGTCTTAAACCAGAAACTTACCAGACAGCAGGGAGGTCAAGGCAAGTTTCATTAAATGTAGAAGTCAGCAGCCCCTCAGAGAAGCCATATTGGCTTCCTCACAAGAACGTTAATTATGTAGGAGAGGGATGGCATGCCTGTGTAAAAACAGAGACACTGACCGAATAAAAGCACTAGCAGGTTAAAAAAAGCAGTGACACTTTGGCTCCCACAAGAGAGCCGAAACATCTTCTCTTTGTGCTTTCATTTTGTCCCTGTTTTTACACAAGTGTGCTGTGTTTATCCCTGACCAAACAAGCTTTCGTCAAACCCAATGTTTTTTAGGGAAGTGGTGTTTCAACTTTCCCTTTAAAATAATTCGGGATGTGAAGCCTTACACTTCCACTCTTAGCCTCCACCAGGCACTCGGGTCTACGGCCGGCTGTGTTGCTGGCGAAAAATCTTGGAATCTCGTCCACTTTGCTCTAAAACCTCCTTGGCCACCATCTGGCTTCTCACCCGTACAGTCTCCTTCCTCTGTGCACCACTGTGGAGGATGTTAATCGGCCCAGACATTTTGTTCTTGTGAGGCAGGCGTGTGTTATCTTTGTCTTCACCTGGATTTTGTCATAACCCTTGTGACCTCTACGCTGACATTGTATTTGTATCGATGCACTCCACACACAGCATTCGCACGCCTTTCTGATCAAGCCATATAGGCGCATAACGGGGCCTTTGGGATCGGTGGTTGTTGTTCTCATGGAGGCCATGTTTACTGCATGTGTGGGCAACTCGTTGATTGCTTACTACTGTTTTTCTCTTGCTTGGTGATATTTTCCTTTGATGTGCTTCTGTATAGTTCATGCATCTGTATTTTGAACTCTCATTTCTTTCTGTTCTGTTGCAGATGTTCACTCCCATCTTGAACCTCAGATCACCACCAGAAGTCGCTCTGGGAGTGTGATCATAAAGAAGCAAGACTGGATCACTTCGCTCAACCTTGGAGGAGGAGGGTAAAAGAGGCGCGGGTGCTACCCAAGTGTGTCGACTGAGGTTAAAACGTTGGCGGGCTAGTTGGTTAGAATCCATGGTAGAATGTATAAGCGCGACTGGACGAGAATGTAGAAAGAAACAGATACACAGACACAGCGCTTCACTTTCAACTATAGATTTTATTTTCACACGCATGGATAAATATGTACTGTGTAAGCGGAAACAAACGTAACAGCAAAAAAGAACATTGAGTAGTGCATTTCGATGAACTGAACATGTGTGCAAGGCAAGGGAAAACATGTACTGCAATGGTCACAGAGATAAACCGAGGAATCGTATCTCCTTTTTCGATAGTGACACCAAAGGCATGCTTACACACTTTTGCGCTAATTTTGTAGGCCTCTGCAATCTCCCTCGTCATCCTGCTATGAGCCTTATGCAGAATCGAAGTGCTTTCAAACATGGGCTTGCAGGAACAATCTCAGCAGTGAATATCCAAATGACCCGAGATTACCCTAGTGACGTTATATCGATGCTCTTTTAATCTCTCGTTGAAGCATCTGCCGGTTTAACCAATATACGTTCTTCCGCATGAAATTGGGTTGGCATAGACAACGTTAAGAGTACAGGTCACAAATTGTTTGCGACGTTGGGTAGAACATGCGTGCTTTTTGTTATTCTCTGTGTTAACCTGTTTGCATAGTTTCTGTGACGCTCAGGGGCAGAGAAAACCTCGTCTACCCCCGATTTTGCTGCTATTCTTCTGAGATTATGTGAAATGCAATGAATGTATGGTACCACAGTAACTTTCTTTGCTCTAGCATTGGTACTGCTTCCATTCGGCGTGTTTTTGCGCTTCTTGCTTAAGCCCTCCGCGACAGAAGTTGGCATACGTACCGGGTAACCAGAATCTGCCAGGCACTTGGCCTGCTCTCTGAAACTGGCTTCCATTTCGCGGTTACACGACTTCATCATATAATTGTTGAAACACGATGTTACTACGGCGCGTTTTACAAGTTTTGAATGAGCGGAATGAAATGGTAGGACTGGATTATTGCTTCTCGGCTGATTACTCCAGCATGTCATTTGTGGATAAAAGTACAATCCCAACTCTAAAAACCTTACGAAATTGCCTATGGGGGCTTCATGTGTCAAAGACAAAGGGGACAACACTGTAGTGAATGAGGTTACGGTTTTTGAAACCAACAAGTCAAAATTGTCTGATTTGTTATTTAAAATGATTAGAAAATCGTCAACGAATCTGAACACTTTCGCGACATCGGTGTCATTTTTCAGGCATTCATCAAGAACCTAGTCGTGGTTAGCTAGATACAAGTCACTTAAGCAGGGAGCGATAGGGTAATCTAGGGTCAATCAAACGTCACTAGGGTAATCTCGGGTCATTTGGGTATTCACTGCCGAGATTGTTCCTGCAAGCCCATGTTTAAAAGCACTTCGATTCTGTACAAGGCTCATAGCAGGATGACGAGGGAGATGTAGAGGCCTACGAGATTGCAAAATTAGAGCAAAAGTGCGTAAACATTCCTTCGGTGTCACTATTGGAAAAGGAGATACGATTTCTCGGTTTATCTTTGTGACCATTGCAGTACATGTTTTCCCTTGCCTTGCACACGTGTTTGGTTCATCGAAATGCACCACTCAATGTTCTTTCTTGCTGTTACGTTTGTTTCCGCTCACACGGTATTATTTATCGATGTGTGTGAAAATAAAATTTATAGTTGAAAGTGAAGCGGTGTGTCTGTGTATCTGTTTCTTTCTATGTCCTCGTCCAGTCGTGCTTATATACTCTACCATCGACTGAGGTGTTTTCACTGTTATCATGAGAGCCACGCATGTTGTGTTGCTCAATTTATCAGTCTGGTTTTATTCACTGAGGAAGCAAGCTAAAAATATCTGCTTCCTGTTTCTTTCAGAGGCCGTGGCAATAGATAGTGATGAAGGAAATCGCACCAGTGCAAGAGCTAAGAATAAAATTTAGATTGTCCTTACAGTGAAATAAAAGCAGACCATTGAACAATATTATTACGGGGATGTTGGGAGTATAGAAGATTATATTTACAATATATATACAAAATGAGTCTGAGTAGTTAAGATGGCTGACCATCAACAACCCGCAGCAGCCAGCATCTCGCAATCTTCTTCTTCCTCTCTTCATTCATCCTTCCGTAACAAGACCCCCGGATGGTGAAGTGCCGTCTCAGCGCATGGTAGGTGAAGAACTGCGAGCAAAGTATAGTTTCAGCCGCGAAACGTGCATGCTATCAAAGGGCGGCGGACTTCAGGATGGATGAAACTGTAACGGCGTGATCTCGTAATTGACGTCGTTAACTTGAGGTAGGACTACATAAGGCCCTCTGTAGCGAGAGAGAAGCTCGTGGGAGAGGCCAACCCGATGACATGGGGACCAAAGCAGCAACCAAGCGCTTGGGGTGAACTGAACATCGCGATGGCACCGGTCGTAACACTCCTTTTGCAGATGCGGTGAGGCTAATAAATGATATAGGGTGATTTGACATGCCATGTTAGCGCGATCGATGTCTTCGCAAGTGTACTCTGGCAACGCGGCGCACAGATCATAGGATGGTGTCAAAGGGCAATGTGGGGTCGCGACCATGCAGAAGAAAAAAGGGTGAATATCCTGCAGTGTCATGTCGGGCGAGTTATACGCGAATGTCACGTATGTTAACGTGGCGTCCCAGTCACGGGGATCGTTGGAAACGTACATTGACAGCATCTCTGTGAGTGTTCGGTTGAGACCTTTGGTAAGGCCGTTTGTTTGTGGGTGCTAGGTAGTGGACAGCTTGTGCTCAGTCGCACAAGAGCAGAGGAGGTTGTTCACTACTCGAGACAAGAACGAGTGGCCGCGGTCTGTAAGCAACTGTCGAGGTGCACCGTGCTGGAGAATGACGTCGTGAAGGAGAAAATCGGTGACGTCTGTTGCGCAACTAGTCGGCAACGCCTTTGTTATCATGTAGCGTGTCGTGTAATCAGTAGCGACGGCGATCCACTTATTCCCTCTAGTCGTCGTCAGAAAAGGGCCAAGCAGGTCAAGGCCTACATGAAAGAACAGTTTACAGGGAACTTCAATTGGATAGAGTCGTCTGACAGGTGGCAGGGGAGGTTTCTTCCGGCACTGACACAATTCGCAAGTTGCGACATAATGTTGCACAGATTGGTTGAGACCTGGCCAGAAGAACCGGCGTCGTATGCGGTCGTATGTACGCAAAACACCAAGGTGTCCCGCTGTTGGTGCATTGTGAAGTTGTTCGAGAATGACGGATAGCAGATGACGAGGAAGGACAAGGAGCAACTCGGGGCCGTCAGGGTTGATATTGCGGCGGTAGAGGATGCCGTCGTGTGGCATGAACATGCGGCATGTGCCGTCGGAGCTGCCAGATTGCAGTCCGGCGATGCTGGACTGTAAGGATACGTCGCGCTGTTGTTCAGAGTGCATGTTGGTCATGTCAGTCAAAGCCATCACGCAGGTCACTCGATCATGCCCAACAGGATCAGGGGATCCATGGGATGACGTGAGAGGCAGTCAGCGTCCTTGTGCAGACATCCAGACTTAAAGTTCATAACAGATGAAAATTCCTGGAGCGGCAAAGCCCAGTGACCAAGTCGTCCTGTGGGGTCCTGGAGGGAAGACCGCCAACAGAGGGTGTGGGGGTCTGTAACGACCGAAAACATGCGGCTGTACGAATATGGCTGGAACTTGGCAACAGCCCAAACTAAAACGAAGCACGCTCACTCGGTGATGCAGTAATTTCTCTCGGCAGGTGACAGCAGGCAGCTGGCGTAAGCTATCACACACTCGGTACCATTCTGCTGTTGGGCAAGAACAGTGCCGATGCCGTGGCCGCTTGTGTCAGTGTAAACTTTGGTCAGTGCAGATGGATCAAAGTGGGCAAGTATGGGAGGGGTGGTCAGAAACCCGATGAGAGTGGTGAATGCGTGAGCCTGCTCAGGGCCCCATGAGAATGGCGTGTTCTTCTTTAGAAGATCTGTCAAAGACCGAGCAACGTTGGCGAATTTTTTTGACGAAACGGCGAAAGTAAGAAAACAGGCCGGACAAAGCAGAACGTGGCACAGGGAAACTGTGTACGGCACGAATTTTTTCGGATCTGGTTGGACACTGGATGCCTTAACGAGGTGTTCCAACACTCTAATCTGTCGGCGCCCGAATTGACACTTTGTGGAGTTCATTTAAAGGCCGGCTTTTCTGAAGTCTGCAGGAATTGCAGCGAGTTGGGTAAGGTGGCTGTTGAACGTGGGAGAAAAAACAATAACGTCGTCAAGGAAACAAAGACAGGTGGTCGGTTTGTATCCTCGCAGAAGAGAGTCCATCATACGTTCAAATGTCGAAGGAACATTGCATAGGCCAAAGGGCATGACTTTGAACTGATATAAGCCATCCAGCATGATGAAGGCAGTCTTCTCGTGGTCCATTTCATCAACTGAAATCTATCAGTAGCCGGATCGAAGATCGATGGACGAGAAGTATTCAGCTCCGTGCAAGCAGTCCAAGGCATCATCGATGCTTAGTAGTGGGTAGACATCTTTACGCATGACCTTGTTTAAGTGGCGATAATCGACGAAAAAACGCCAGGTACCATTTTTCTTTTTCACAAGGACGACAGGCGAAGTCCAAGGGCTGGCTGATGGCTCGATGGCCCCTTTCTGGAGCATTTTGTTCACTTCTGATTGGATGACTTGACTTTCAGCATGCGATACCCGATGGGGACGCCGACGACAATATAACCATATAATGACCAAATTTGTGTTTCAACACAAAAGTGAACATGTGCAATTCATTGCAGCACTTTTTTGAAGACTCCATCTTTGCTCTAGAGCTGTTCTCAGTATGTCAAAAAAATAGGAGGAAAAGGAATTCATCATGCAAAAAAGAGGTGAGGCGTGCAGAAGACTGATAAGCAGAAGACCTCAGCGAAGACCCATGAGCGAGAAATTCCTTTTGATGCTATAGTGTCAGAGATAGGAAAATGGCAGGTCTGTGTCGCTAGTTACCTACAGAACTGCTTAGCTTCACTAGTCTTTTCAGACTCCTTTTGCTTGCGTAATTCTCAGGCACTAGTTCAGTATTTGAGAGAGGAAAATCCTGGTGATTGTACAGCTTTTAGTATGGATATCAAAGACCTGTATTATTCCTTGCCGCATGACGGGTTGCGAAATTCCGTAAATGAGTGCATTAAAGAACAAGTACAAGAGTCGGCTTTTATTGACAGATGCGGTGTTTCCACGGGAGCTTTTCTAGAAATTCTTTCAATGTACGTGAAGTCGACGCTGATTGGGTGGAGAGATGGCGTTTTTTTGCAGAAATCAGGCATTTGTATTGGCTCAAAGGTTGCCCCTATTCTTAGCAATATTTACCTGAGTAAGGTTGACAGCTGCTTAGAGGAAGCCTTAGGTGATAGCGTTATCAAGATATTTCGTTACGTTGATGTTACCTGATTTTCTGCAATAGGGAAGAATTCGATTCCGCTGCTACCTCAGTAAGTGAGAAATTTAAACTTTATGGAGGAGGATTAAAATTTACCAAGGCATTTACCAAGGAGTTTCTTGACATGTCCTTAGTCTTCGAACAAAATCACCTTTGTTGGCAGTACTCCCCACGATCTTCGAAGCCATTGCTAAACCTTCCTTCCAAGCATTCTAAAGTAGTAAAAAAGGGAATCGCCAAGTCATGCCTTAAGTCTTCTCTCACCAGATCCTGCATGCACAAAATGAGCGCCAGCTTTAATGTGCAGGTCCGGTGCTTATTAAAAGCAGGTTATCCTAGTGTAGCACTGGCCACTGTGGCTGAGCGCCTAAAGAAGACGGTTTCGAGGGGGACGGACGTGATTACAGAAAGCAGTAATAGCAAAAAAAGAGTAGTGGCTATTCTGTATATTCATTCACTGTCACACAGGCTTAAAATAGTTGCAAGTAGATATGATGTTAATGTTGCTTTCACTGCTCCCAATAAGCTAGGTAAGATATGCGCTGCCCTACAGAGGAAAAGGGAGGAGGTAAAAGGCAAAAAACGAAGAGATATTTTTCCACTGAAGCACAATAAGAACAACAGTTTTACTGACTGTCGTATGGGTGTGGTTTATAAAATTCCCCCTAGCTCTGGCCAGTTCTACGTAGGGCAAACGGGACGGTGTATCAATCAGAGGCTAATGGAACATAAAAGGTCGTTAACCGGTGGGTTGCCTTCAAATTTTTTCCTACATTGCCAAAATTGCAACTGCATGCCAGCGTTAGGTGAATGCGTAATATTGAACAGGCATAAGAATGAAGATACGCATCTTATGGTAGAGGCATGGCATATCTATAATGGTGGAAGTGCGTGCGTGAGTCAGCCTTTGATTACTTTACATAAGGAAGAGATTAAGTGCCTTAACAGTTATCGCTCACGTAGACCGGCACGTGTACCTGACTGACATGTGGCGATACCATTCCTGAGCTTGCGCAGATGAGTTTTGTGTCTTCTTTCTTTTCGCCTCAGTGCTCCCTTCAGTTGACAGTCAGCGTTCGTGTTGTCCACTTCTCTACTCTTGTGTCCTGTCTGCACGCCTCACCTCTTTTCTGCATAATGAATCCTTACCAACTAGCTCAGCTTTCGGTTGTTCTAAGGAAAAGGAATTATAATGCACACAAACTAAGCTATTGCTCATAGAAACTTGAAAATACAAGCAAAGTAAGAGTAACCATGGGCTAAAATTCTGGCTCTGGATGCCACGTTTAACTCTGTCATGGCGCTGTAGAGTGCCACACGATAGCCACGGAGCATTGATGTTACGGGAAAAAGGAAGTTGGCACGTTTTGTTCGCCAAGTCTGCTCAACTTGTTGATGGCGTTACCACGGCCTCGATGTGGAGCTTGACTTCAGGAGCCATGGCGTCATTCCTATGGTTAGGACAGCTTCCGTAAGGCAGCCGTTGGCGTGCTGTGTGCTTGGCACATCGTTGCATCATTCCCATGGTTGCTCATGGTGTGTGATAATTGGGCGATACTTCATATATTTGTAAAATTTAATGACATAGATTTTTCACAGTACTAACAATATCATGTGAACATGAATTGCACATTACGTTGTCAATAAATTATTATAGTGACACTCACGGATATGTCACCCCTATTGTACAGGGGGCATGAAATTGCCACATTGTGGTAATGTCATCGGTGCCGCCGAAGAAGCTTTCTCGAGAGTGTTGCCTGAGTCCCTTTAAGCTCGCTGAGGAAAAGAAAATGTTTAAGGGGGGACGTGGGTCTTAGAGACCAAAAAATTGTAAAAAAATGGGTTTCTTGAAAGTGGTATTTTCATAATATGCAAACACTGCTGCATGTTCTGACCATGTTTCCCCCGTTATGTATCAATACTTTAGCCGCAATATCAATTTATGTAACCGCCGCAAGCTTTATTTTGACAGAAAGAAGCATAAAAAGGAGGCTTTTTTCATGCCATGCCGCTGCTGAACGATGTATGCAGGCGCAGCCATCTTGGTCGTGTTGGAAAGAACTACTTCTCTTCTTCAATTTCCTGCCACATTTTCGTTCATCCCCCTATTCGTTATTTAGAAATACCGCACCAAAAAAAAGCCCCAGTGTGCGACCCCATTCGCCCATTCAGTGCACATGACTAAATAAAGCCCTGCGATTGGCTGGCATCGTCTGCTATGGTGCGTGGACGTGCTTGACAAGCCAATGCCTCCTTTACTAGATGCCAGCCGCGTTGCTCGCTTTCCCATTGCGGTGGCGGTTACCTTAGTTGAAGTTAGTTCAGCATAATTTCCGTGAGGCGGCGCTCGTTGCCTTTTCAACTCTGGCGGATGTGGCAGCGGCGGCTGAATGCCCCGCAGGCGCTTTGTATGCGCGGGCGTCTGCTAGCGAGCGTTATCGCGGGCCTACGAGATGGCAACAGACGCCATGGTAATCTCGGATGCCGCTGCACGTGATCTAGGTTGCAGACGTTCGCCACAAGCGGCGCTCGTTGCCTTTTCATGGAGGAGAGAAAAGGGAGAGGGCCAGGAACCGAGTTTACGGACAACGCGGCTGGCATCTAGTAAAGGAGGCATTGGACAAGCTAGCCGTAACGCCATTTTGAAAGCCGCTAGCGTAGCGTGTAGTGATGTGGAAATGTGGGAAGTTTGCCACTCAAAATAGGTTTGGCAAGAAAAGAAAGCGAGCGCGCTACAACTTAGAAAAGTGCTCCGACTCTGCCAAAAAACACAGTGACAGCCACCCGCTAATGGTTTCAAGCGACGGCTGTGACTTGGGACTGCTTGGGATGCAACGGACTTGGCGAGAGCAAGCTAGGGCCAACGACGTTGCCGGCTGATAGTGATCGCACGAGCAGCGTTCGGCAGGACACAAAGATGGTGCAGCCAGCAGAATTGCCCCAATGGCAGAAACAAGCAGGGGAAAACCTCCAACAACTGGTGGGAACTTAGGCAACGAAGGGGAAATTGGACATGTGTATGAGCGTCAACGACGGTGCGGACAGGCCAGCGGAGATGGAGTCACGCTTTTATGTTATCATTGCGGAAGTGATAAGCACTTTGGTCTTACGTCTAAAGTGCATTCTCTGTGGCGTTTGACTCAGAGGAGCGAGAATACGACCTTGTCGTCAATCTTCTCTCCATTTGTGAAAACTACGGCAATGTTGTTTCCAAGTAGAGCTCGCCACGCATGAGAAGCAGCAAAACGGTCCACCCCTTCGTAGTGAATATTCTCGCTGCTCGTGCAATGATTAGCACTGGAAATCTACAAACAGCGATGAACAACATTTTAGCTGCAACAAATATTTCGCACTGTGGCCTTCATAACAAAACGTGCCAAGGCTAACTCAAGCAAAAGCTGGCGCCGGTGGCGTCTGCTGCCCAAAAGCTGATAGGCGCGTGTGGGCTATGAGTGAAGTCATTGTATGACTTGAAACTTGCGAACTCTGGGAATATAGTGGTATCCTATGATGGCTTGTGGATGACGCGCGGCCATTCGTTGCACATCGGATTCGGCACGGTCATCGAACTGTTCTCCGGACTTGTGCTCGGCTACATTGTCCCGACCAACTTCTGTGCTGGGTGCGTGTGCAACCCGAAACCTGGTTACCCGGACTACCAAGATTGGAAGGCAAGCCATGTGCGCAAAAAAATAAAAATACCGAAAAAAGGCAGGGGAGATGGAAGTTGAAGTGGTGCTTGGTTCCAGAGGTCACTTCAGCTGCACGAACTGAGATACACCACAATACTCTCAGATGGTGATAGTCGCGCATTTCTTGTTCTCAGACAAGCCAAAGTGTGTGGCTTTGTGCCAGTCAAGAAGGAAGATTGCGTGAATCACGTCCAAAAAAGGATGGAGACTGCTTTGCGCACTCTCGTTGCCAAACACAAGGGCTCTGCTTCTGAAACACTTGGTGGCCAAAGAAAATTGACAAGTGACCTGATCACCAAACTCGGTGCCTACTATGGGTGGCATTAAAATCCAACAAAGGGGATGTGGAGGCTATGCATAAGGCTGTGATGGCAACATACCACCACATCATGTGAAGCGACGAGGTTTCAAAGCACAGTCTTTGCCCATCTGGTCCAGACTCTTGGTGCCGTGTGAATGCTGCGCAAGCAAAAAATGAGCCCATTCCAAAGCATCAATATAATTTGCTTGTCCATGTTTGTCAAGCCCTTCTACCAGTGTATGAGCGCATCTCAGAAAAAAAAATTGCTTCAAAGGTGCCAGCGCAGCATGACCCAAACATTGATGAATGCTTGCATTCCATGATTTGGGCGTTGGCACCTAAGGAACAGCATGCCTCGATTTTTGCTGTAGAAGCTGCTGTGGCTGAGACAGTAATGAAACTTAATTCGGGGGTCCAGAGAGCTTCATCTGCCATACTCCAGAAGCTTCATTTGAACCCGGGGCTACCTAACAGCGTGAGAATGGCCAAGAAAGATAACCGGCAAGCAGCAGCATCCGCCCGCAAGCTTGTATCTGCAGAAAATCTGCGACAAGCCTTCAAAAAAAACCATTTGGGTAGCTGTAGGCAGACAGATTACATCCCTGGAGGCTACTCACCATTTAGATATGTTGATATATCAATACTTTTTGTTATACTTGGATAAAAATTAGCTTGTCTGTTTTTTTACGTTTCCTCAAAGCATGAATTTTTGAATATTTGCATCCTTCCGGAAGCGATTTCACAGTAATCGGGGCACCTAGAACTGTCATTTTTGTTGCAGTCTTGAGCTACATAAATAATGCACACACTGGTAGGACCAGATTTTCGTATCTCCGTTTTAGTATTTTTTTATTGTCTGTGCATTAAACAGCCACTTTGAACCCATTTTGAACAGAAGGTTTTGATGTGCTATATAATTGTTAATAGAGAGTTTTAGAATAGGGGCCTCAAACGTTTTGGAGCCCCAAAGAAATAACGTCGAAGCCACTGCGCATGCGCAAGACGCAAACTGCCTTTGGGTTTTGCGTTGGGAACGCTATTTCACCAATTTAGCGGGAGCCCAAATAGCGGCCCCAAAAGTTTTGCGTCGGCAAACATGGCAGCATCCATCGAAGCGACAGCTGTAACCTAGCACCAAACTGGGTTCGATTCGCGTTACCGCGAATCGAACCCATCGAACTATAGGGGCCCCTATTCTAAAACTCTCTAATAACTGCTATACCAAAAGACTATTCCTACTATTGTGAATCTTATGGTTCCTAGTATCCAGCTATGTGCCTAAAGCAAAATTTCGATAAGTAGATTGTGCTCCATTGTTCCCGGAAACAATGCTAATTAATTTCAGTTAACATTAGAACTAATTGGCATATCTTAAAAACAATTACATACTTGGAATCAGCATAAACAAATGAACAAGGCTGTGCAGTTTCATTAAATTTGGTAATCGGGCTCTTAATGAAGGTCAGAATACCCACTTCGCACTTTAAAGAACGTGGTGGCAAACGAAGGACAGCTTGCATATGCAGAACAAGTAATCCGCTCAGGAGTGCAACATCGAGACCTGGCAGAATATTGGATTGCTGGGATTTAATTAATTAATGAAACTTACCTAATAGACACCGATGCGCTAGTTGGTGAGCCATGATTTTGATGAAGCAGTGCAAGAGACATGTTTGCATAAGCATGAAAGTTTAAATCAGTCCTGGGGCTCTAACAGGTGTCGTATTGAAAAGATCAGGATTAACTTCAACCATTCTGGGTTCTTTAATGTAGACCGACATCTAAGTGCATGTTTTTGTATGACACCCCGATAAATTCAAGCATTATCTATGATTTCATAAAAAAATGTAAATAAAAATGAGGAAGAAGCTTGTACCTACAGTTTAAAACAGCACACTTAAACCAAATAAAATTAAAGAAAATGTATTTAAAAGAACCCCGAGAACAAATTTGGTTTGAAAATAAATAAACAAAGCCTGTCCGGACAGGCCTCCATTGGATTAAGACGGCGAGTTGGGCGAGTTGGTGGTTGAACATATTCCTGTGGGTGGGTAGCGCAACCCGGACAAGGACGAAAGGAAGAACACAACACGAGCGCAGACTAACAACTGGTTTATTATTTCAAGCAGCGGACTATATTATACAGAAAACGTAAGCACGTGTAAAATGACGTTTACAAGGGTGTTATCCTATCTTGCCATTCAAAAACTCAGCTTCTTTATCCTGTAGAGTGATAGAAGGCTGGCTGACGCATGCGCCTGAGTTCACATGCATGAAGTAGGCCTCTACAATCTCGCGGTTAATTTGATGCATATTTTTATAAAGTATTTCTGTTTGTTCAAACATGGGTTTGCATGAGCAAACTCTACAATGCGCGGCGAGATTCGAGCCTGTTTGATTCCTGATCGCACCCTGGTGCTCCCTAAGGCGGATGTTAAGGCAGCGTCCCGTCTGCCCAAAGTACATTTTTCCGCACGAAAGAGGGATGACGTAGACGACTCCCACCGAGCATGCCACAAGCTGCCCCGAGTGTTTGACGCTGCATGTAGCTTCGGACGGCTGTTTAGGCCTATTGACAAGATTGCAAATCTTTTTTAAGGAGTTCTTTGCTGAAAAGATTACTTGAACGCCATATTTCATGGCTGTCTTTTTTAACCCATGCCCCATCTGATGTACATAAGGGATGACTGCGTACTTTTTGACTTTTTCGATCTGTCTTTGGGGTGCGTCCCCTTTCTTTATTTTCTTCACTAGCCCTTCACATATAGATAGAATAATGCATTTTGGATAACCGGCCTTCTCTAGACGATTGAGTTGTTGCGAAAAGCTCAGATTGGCGAGGTGGTGGCACGACTTTCTAAGTGCGGAACCCAAACACGTCATAGCAATTCCTCTTTTCACAAGTTTTGAGTGTGCCGAGGCATAGTTTAGAATTGGTTTGCTAGTCCTGGGGTTATAATGCCAACAAATGTGTTGCGCTGTTAGTCTTAACTGCAAATCCAAAAATTGAATTTCGTTATTACTGGGTAGTTCATGAGTAAATCTGAGACCCATTCCTTCTTTATCAAAAGCGGCGAGAATATCTCCAATGATTTTGGGACTGTTTTGGGAGGGGATAACTACCAGGTAGTCGTCAACGAACCTGAAGCACTTGATCAAAGTTCCTGCCAAGGCGCTCTCGAGTGCCCGGTCAACTGTGCCGAGAAAGATCTCGCTAAGAATGGGTGCGACCTGAGAGCCGATGCAGACCCCCTGCTTCTGAATCATTATTTGATCATCCCAGATAACGAACGTGGAATTTAAATAGAAAACCAAGAGTTCGAGAAACGACTCAACCGGGACGCCACTATCATTTCTAAACTTTAACTCGTCGCTTTCCATAATGCAATCTTTGATTGTCTTGATCAGCTGATTTCTAGGAAGGGAATAGTATAAATCGGTGACGTCGATGCTGAACGCTGTGCATGCTGGGTGCACCTCTTCTCGTAAAAACCTAATGACATCTTCCGAGTTTTTTACTTTGAATGGGTCTTCTACCTGGAGCCCTGTTAAGTTCTTCTGAAGATAACCAGAAACTACGTGTTGCCATGTGTTTCTTTCAGACACAATTGTTCGTAAAGGTTGGTCGGGTTTATGCGTTTTTATCGTAAAGAACACCTCAAGGTTCAACCCCTGACTTTTGTTCACTGCACCAGAAAGACGCTCGAGGTTCAATTCTAGCAACAATTTCTTTGCTTGATCTTTGACTTTCTTAGGTTGAATGTGCACCTTCTTGAAGTTCTTTGTTAAAGCGGCTGAGGCTTTCTCGGAAAACTGCCCCTCCGTTAGGAGGACGAAGTACCCTTCTTTATCAGCGGTCAGTACTTTCACTTCGTTTTCCCTTAAAAATTGCACAAGGGGTTGAATTTTCCGCGCTCTGCCATTCTGGTTTCCTTGATGTCTAACTAAGACGTCAACGCACTCAGAAATGCACCTGAATTTTTCATCTTCTGCTACATGTTTAGACACTGATCTAACGGTGGCTATCTTATTCACAGAGTCTAGGCACGGCTCTAGGCAGAACTTTGGGCCTAATTCAAGAATGTTCATGTGCTTATCTGGAACGCCGATATCGGTTAGGTTCAGCACTTTGGTCGTGGGCTTGGGTTTCTTCTCCCTGGGGGGTAGGTTGCGCCGGACGTTGTTCCAGAGGAATTCCAGCGAAGATTGACTTGACCTGGACCACTCGTAGTATCGACGGCACTCTCGTTGTCTTCCTTTTACAAAACCACACACGGACTTGAGGCAGTCTCTCAGCAACCTGGCCTGGCTCATCCATTCGGACCGCAATATTTTGCAAATCCTTCTGGTGTGGCCAACCGAGGGGCGGAAGATTCCGCATAGAGCCGTAACTTCTTCTGGACACGTACCATGGCGAAGATGCCAAGACGCCACCCTTGCTCGGCACTCACACACAGCTATTGTTGCGGCCAAGTAGGCCGGGTCATGAAGGACTTGGTTACAGTTGGTGTGTGAGTGCCGAGCAAGGGTGGCGTCTTGGCATCTTCGCCATGGTACGTGTCCAGAAGAAGTTACGGCTCTATGCGGAATCTTCCGCCCCTCGGTTGGCCACACCAGAAGGATTTGCAAAATATTGCGGTCCGAATGGATGAGCCAGGCCAGGTTGCTGAGAGACTGCCTCAAGTCCGTGTGTGGTTTTGTAAAAGGAAGACAACGAGAGTGCCGTCGATACTACGAGTGGTCCAGGTCAAGTCAATCTTCGCTGGAATTCCTCTGGAACAACGTCCGGCGCAACCTACCCCCCAGGGAGAAGAAACCCAAGCCCACGACCAAAGTGCTGAACCTAACCGATATCGGCGTTCCAGATAAGCACATGAACATTCTTGAATTAGGCCCAAAGTTCTGCCTAGAGCCGTGCCTAGACTCTGTGAATAAGATAGCCACCGTTAGATCAGTGTCTAAACATGTAGCAGAAGATGAAAAATTCAGGTGCATTTCTGAGTGCGTTGACGTCTTAGTTAGACATCAAGGAAACCAGAATGGCAGAGCGCGGAAAATTCAACCCCTTGTGCAATTTTTAAGGGAAAACGAAGTGAAAGTACTGACCGCTGATAAAGAAGGGTACTTCGTCCTCCTAACGGAGGGGCAGTTTTCCGAGAAAGCCTCAGCCGCTTTAACAAAGAACTTCAAGAAGGTGCACATTCAACCTAAGAAAGTCAAAGATCAAGCAAAGAAATTGTTGCTAGAATTGAACCTCGAGCGTCTTTCTGGTGCAGTGAACAAAAGTCAGGGGTTGAACCTTGAGGTGTTCTTTACGATAAAAACGCATAAACCCGACCAACCTTTACGAACAATTGTGTCTGAAAGAAACACATGGCAACACGTAGTTTCTGGTTATCTTCAGAAGAACTTAACAGGGCTCCAGGTAGAAGACCCATTCAAAGTAAAAAACTCGGAAGATGTCATTAGGTTTTTACGAGAAGAGGTGCACCCAGCATGCACAGCGTTCAGCATCGACGTCACCGATTTATACTATTCCCTTCCTAGAAATCAGCTGATCAAGACAATCAAAGATTGCATTATGGAAAGCAACGAGTTAAAGTTTAGAAATGATAGTGGCGTCCCGGTTGAGTCGTTTCTCGAACTCTTGGTTTTCTATTTAAATTCCACGTTCGTTATCTGGGATGATCAAATAATGATTCAGAAGCAGGGGGTCTGCATCGGCTCTCAGGTCGCACCCATTCTTAGCGAGATCTTTCTCGGCACAGTTGACCGGGCACTCGAGAGCGCCTTGGCAGGAACTTTGATCAAGTGCTTCAGGTTCGTTGACGACTACCTGGTAGTTATCCCCTCCCAAAACAGTCCCAAAATCATTGGAGATATTCTCGCCGCTTTTGATAAAGAAGGAATGGGTCTCAGATTTACTCATGAACTACCCAGTAATAACGAAATTCAATTTTTGGATTTGCAGTTAAGACTAACAGCGCAACACATTTGTTGGCATTATAACCCCAGGACTAGCAAACCAATTCTAAACTATGCCTCGGCACACTCAAAACTTGTGAAAAGAGGAATTGCTATGACGTGTTTGGGTTCCGCACTTAGAAAGTCGTGCCACCACCTCGCCAATCTGAGCTTTTCGCAACAACTCAATCGTCTAGAGAAGGCCGGTTATCCAAAATGCATTATTCTATCTATATGTGAAGGGCTAGTGAAGAAAATAAAGAAAGGGGACGCACCCCAAAGACAGATCGAAAAAGTCAAAAAGTACGCAGTCATCCCTTATGTACATCAGATGGGGCATGGGTTAAAAAAGACAGCCATGAAATATGGCGTTCAAGTAATCTTTTCAGCAAAGAACTCCTTAAAAAAGATTTGCAATCTTGTCAATAGGCCTAAACAGCCGTCCGAAGCTACATGCAGCGTCAAACACTCGGGGCAGCTTGTGGCATGCTCGGTGGGAGTCGTCTACGTCATCCCTCTTTCGTGCGGAAAAATGTACTTTGGGCAGACGGGACGCTGCCTTAACATCCGCCTTAGGGAGCACCAGGGTGCGATCAGGAATCAAACAGGTTCGAATCTCGCCGCGCATTGTAGAGTTTGCTCATGCAAACCCATGTTTGAACAAACAGAAATACTTTATAAAAATATGCATCAAATTAACCGCGAGATTGTAGAGGCCTACTTCATGCATGTGAACTCAGGCGCATGCGTCAGCCAGCCTTCTATCACTCTACAGGATAAAGAAGCTGAGTTTTTGAATGGCAAGATAGGATAACACCCTTGTAAACGTCATTTTACACGTGCTTACGTTTTCTGTATAATATAGTCCGCTGCTTGAAATAATAAACCAGTTGTTAGTCTGCGCTCGTGTTGTGTTCTTCCTTTCGTCCTTGTCCGGGTTGCGCTACCCACCCACAGGAATATCTCCATTGGAATATGAACCAGGCAACGTTTAACGCTAGAATGTTATCTAGTGAAGCGAGTCTAGCAGTGCTATTGGAGGAATTAGAGGGCAGTAAATGGGATATAATAGGGCTCAGTGAAGATAGGAGGCCGAAAGAAGAATATACAGTGCTAAAAAGCGGGCACGTCCTGTGCTACCGCGGCTTAGCAGAGAGACGAGAACAAGGAGTTGGATTCCTGATTAATAAGAATATAGCTGGTAACATACAGGAATTCTATAGCATTAACATGAGGGTGGCAGGTCTTGTGAAACTTAATAAGAGGTACAAATTGAAGGTTTTACAGGTCTATGCCCCTACATCCAGTCATGATGACCAGGAAGTCGAAAGCTCCTATGAAGATGTGGAATCTGCGATGGGTAAAGTCAAAACAAAATACACTATACTGATGGGCGACTTCAATGCGAGGGTAGGCAAGAAGCAGGCTGGAGACAAGTCAGGGGGGGAATATGGCATAGGCTCTAGGAATAGCAGGGGAGAGTTATTAGTAGAGTTTGCGGAACAGAATAATATGAGGATAATGAATACCTTCTTCCACAAGTGCGATTGCCAAAAGTGGGCGTGGAGGAGCCCGAACGGCGAGACTAGAAATGAAATAGACTTGATACTCTGCGCTCACCCTGGCATTATACAAGATGTGGACATGCTCGGCACGGTGCGCTGCAGTGACCATAGGATGGTAGGAACTCGAATTAGCCTAGACTTGAGGAGGGAACGGAAGAAACTGGTACACAAGACGCCAATCAATGCGTTAGCGGTAAGAGGGAAACTAGAGGAATTCCGGATCAAGCTACAGAACAGGTATTCGGCTTTAACTCAGGAAGAGCACCTTAGTGTTGAAGCAATGAACGACAATCTTATGGGCATCATTAAGGAGTGCGCAATAGAAGTCGGTGGTAACTCCGTTAGACAGTATACCAGTAAGCTATCGCAGGAGACGAATGATCTGATCAAGAAACGCCAATGTATGAAAGCCTCTAACCCTACAGCTAGAATAGAACTGGTAGAACTTTAGAAGTTAATCAACAAGCGTAAGACAGCTGACATAAGGAAGTATATTATGGATAGAATTGAACATGCTCTCAGCAACGGAGGAAGCCTAAAAGAAGAAACTAGGAATTGGCAAGAATCGGATGTCTGCATTAAGAGCCAAAGCTGGCAATATCATTACTAATATGGATGACACAGTTCAAGTGGCTGAGGAGTTTTATAGATATTTATACAGTACCAGTGGCACCCATGACAATAATGAAAGAGAGAATAAATAGTCTCGAGAAATTTGAAGTCCCAAAAGTAACGCCGGAAGAAGTAAAGAAAGCCTTGAGAGCTATGCAAAGGGGGAAGGCAGCTGGGGAGGATCAGGTAACACCAGATTTGTTGAAGGATGGTGGGCAGACTGTTCTGGAAAAACTGGCCACTCTGTATACGAAATGCCTCGTAACCTCGAGCATATCGGAATCTTGGAAGAACGCTAACATAATCCTAATCCATAAGAAAGGGCACGCCAAAGACTTGAAAAATTACAGACCAATCAGCTTACTGTTCGTTGCCTACAAACTATTTACTAAGGTAATTGCAAATAGAATCAGGAACACCTTAGACTTCTGTCAAGCAAAGGACCAGGCAGGATTTCGTAAAGGCTGCTCAACAATAGACCATATTCACACTATCAATCAGGTGATAGAGAAATGTGCGGAATATAACCAACCATTATATATAGCTTTCATTGATTACGAGAAAGCGTTTGATTCTGTTGAAACCTCAGCAGTCATGGAGGCATTACGGAATCGGGGTGTAGACGAGCCGTATGTAAAAATACTGAAAGATATGTATAGCGGCTCCACAGCCACCGTAGTCCTCCATAAAGAAAGCAACAAAATCCCAATAGAGAAAGGCGTCAGGCAGGGAAATACAATCTCTCCAATGCTATTCACAGCATGTTGACAGTAGGTATTCAGAGACCTGGATTGGGAAGAATTGGGGATAAAACCTAATGGAGAATACCATAGTAACTTGCGATTCACTGTTGATATTGCCTTACTTAGTAATTCAGGGGACCAATTGCAATGCATGCTCACTGACCTGGAGAGGCAAAGCAGAAGGGTGGGTCTAAAAATTAATCTGCAGAAAAGCAAAGTAATGTTTAACAGTCTCGGAAGAGAACAGCAGTTTATGATAGGTAGTGAGGCACTGGAAGTTGTAAGGGAATACGTCTACCTAGGACATGTAGTGACTGTGGATCCGGATCATGAAACTGAAATAATCAGAAGAATAAGAATGGGCTGGGGTGCGTTTGGCAGGCATTCTCAGATCATGAACAGCAGGTTGCCATTATCCCTCAAGAGAAAAGTGTATGATAGCTGTGTCTTACCAGTACTCACCTACGGGGAGAAACCTGGAGGCTTACGAAAAGGGTTGTACTTAAATTGAGGACGGCGCAACGAGCTATGGGAAGGAGAATCATAAGTGCAACGTTAAGGGATAAGAGCAGATTGGGTTAGGGAACAAACACGAGTTAATGACATCTTAGTGGAAATCGAGAAAGAGAAATGGGCATGGGCAGGACATGTAGTGAGGAGGGAAGATAACCGATAGTCATTAAGGGTTACGGACTGGATTCCAAGGGAAGAGAAGCGTAGCAGGGGACGGCAGAAAGTCAGGTGGGCGGAGGAGATTAAGAAGTTTGCAGGGACAACATGGCCACAATTAGTACAGGACCGGGGTAGTTGGAGAAGTATGGGAGAGGCTTTTGCCCTGCAGTGGGCGTAACCCGGCTGATACTGATGATGCTGATGGAGCTCCTTGGGGGGAGGGTGTTCTGATATGTGACTCCCGGTGCATGGGCGTTGCCGCGAAATCCAGGCCGATTTCGCTATGTTCATGCTCGAATGCCTTTTCGAGCTTGAAAAGGACATTCTAGTCAAAATCGAGCATCATTTCCGGCGCCGGGTGTTGTTTTGGTGGGCGGCGCATAACAGCTTGAAAAATTTCGGGGGCGGGGGCTGAAGCCCTATATGCCTCTCCCCCCCCCCCCCCCCCCCCTGGCTAGGCCCCTGGTCATAGACCATAAGCCCCTGACGTTTGCCTTCCACAGGAATCACAGTAAGTACACTGCACAGGAGGTCCGCCAACTGCGCTTTATCTCCGCTTTCACAGTGGATCTCCGCCGCTGATGCACTCTACCGCGTCGAAGCCCATCCACTGGTGGACATGGAGGAACTAGCAGCCGCCCAGCGCAACGACCCTGAGCTGCATCGCCTTCGTTCCTCATCCACGTTCCTGTCGGGCACTGAGTGACCGCTTCCGTTTTCTTCCTGGTTGATAACGTATCATTTGAAGCCAACAAAGAGACCAGGGACCTGAGCCAAACGGGGGTATTTATGTGCCGCTACTAAACCGACCCTGGGAGTGTTAGCCAGCATCACCGCTTAGAAATAACCTTGGCGGCGGTTGTGGAACATCCTTTCTGCCGTAGGCGTCACGAGTACACGATCTTTTTGGGGGAAGGCAACTAGTCATAAACCCACGCATGCTACCTGAAGGCATCAATGTTGCAAGATTCGAGACCCTCGTTATGTAATGAACGAGAAGGAAGGGGTTAACCGAGGGGCCCGATGAATTAAAGTCGGGCCCCTAGGTTAACCCCTTTTAAATCGGGCCCCTCGGTTAACCCCTTTCTTCTCGTTCATTGATAACGTGCGAGACATCCACTGGTGTTCCTCGACCCTTCGTCTCTGTGGCTTTTCGTCGCGCAATTTTTTTTATCAACTGCACAACATAAGCCACCCTGGCATCCGTACGACCCAGAAGCTAGTTACAACTCGCTTCTTTTGGCATAGCAATAATGCAGACGTCCGTCGCTGGGCGCGAACCGGCCTTCACTGTCAGCGTGTGAAAGTTCACCGCCATACCGTTACGCTAAATCCCCATTTCGGCCTCCAGACGCGAGGTTTTCCCACGGCCACACGACCACTTCGACATTGTTGGTCCTCTCCCGCCATCACGTGGGGCCTCTTACCTGCTCACATGTGTGGACCGCTTCATCCGATGGCCAGAGGGGTTTCACATAACAGACGCTACAGCAGAGAAAGTTGCTACGACTTTCATGAGTGGCTAGGTGTCGCGTTTCGGATTCCCTTCTGTGGTCACCATGCTATCCAGCATGTAGTCCAATACGTTACGTCCGCCTGGTGGACGCTCAATATCTGCAATCTTCTTTCGGCAGCTTAGGCAGCTTTCGGCAGGCTTTGATGACTTTTCGCACCGTGCATTCGATATTTCATTTGTTGCTTCCCCCACGAAATTTCTTCCCTGCTGCTTATTTCCCGCCAATTCAGCCCCACCGCTGCAATGATTCTTCACGCTTCTAACTTCACACTAGCCTGATTCTTTCCCGAACTCCTCCGGTTGCGTTTCTTCGCCTTCCACACTCACCAGTTCCATTATGGTGGGCGGCCTGGTCATCTCCGCGGGCGTGCTAGGCCGAGCTCTCTCAGCCACCGCGGCGGCGGAGACGTTCGAGTTGCGTTAGGCGTAGATCTCCCGCCATGCGTAGCCAGAGAAAAGAACGATTGACGGCCAAAAAATGGGCCCATCTGGCAGAGAATGGTATGTTTTGGCTCTTTGACACCTGTTGTTGTGATTATCAATGAATTTCTCTACAAAATGCGATATTCCGCCGAGAATCATAATAAAACTGTGGAGCTGACGTGACGTGTATCCGCACTCCGTGGCTTCTTCGTTGACATTAGGAGAAAAAAAGAAATGGCGCTGCTGAGCAGGTCAGGTAATTAATTCGTAGGGTAGAACACCGGTGGACGATTTGAGTTACAGAATGGGGTCCCAGCAGTGGCGTAGCAATAGGGGGGGCCGGGGGGCCGTGGGCCCCGGGTGCAAGGGGCCTGTGGAAGGGGGGGGGGTGTCAGATGCGTCTGAAGACACCCCTCTTTCCGCCGGCTACACCCGGGGGGGGGGGGGGGTGTTGACAGAAGACCTATGGGCCCCGGGTGCCAGACGACCTAGCTACGCCACTGGGTCCCAGAGAAGGGAAGCGCAGTCAAGGGCGGCACAGAGCTTGGTAGGCTAATGAAATTAGGGAATTTGCAAGCGCAAGTTGGAATCAGCTAGTGCAGGACAGGGGCAACTGGAGATGGCCGGGAAAGACCTTCGCCCTGCAGTAAACATGAAAATAGATTGATGACTTTAATTATGTACTTTCAAAATAATTAACTACATATTGGTATTAATGCAACGTTTATGCCTTATGGGAGGTATGCCGTATTTTCCCAGGGATCCTCCTTGCAATGAGTAAGGCACAGTGTTTGTAATTCGCCTAAGAAGGAAGCATGTTCCCGTGACGACTGTGTACATTAATTACAGCCTTTGTAGAAGGTAATTTAATAGAGTGCTCCACAGTTATCCGTAATGTTTCTCGAGTCCTAAGACAGCTGTAGAGCACACCAATCTCAATTTTGTCAGACATTCGGACAGACGCTCGTCGTCCCATGACCAAGAATGAATCCCTTTTTAAATGTACAGTCATGAAGTATATACAGCCAGAACGGTCACATGACTTGTGTGAGAACTGGTTAAAGGAAATGAAAGCATAGCGCTTATCTCAGCGTGTGTCTGTGGCTCAGGCGCACACAGGGCGTATCGGGATGACGTCACATCTCCGTTTTACAAGCACTGCGTGCTTACCAAGAAAGGAAAGCACTTTGAAAATCAGTCATCAATGCCGAGTCTTTTCGGCGCTCGTACGACGCGACCGTATCGCGTAGTTCTTTGCTCGGGTCTCGAAGTTTCGTTCGGTGGAAGGGTTTCCTGGGCGTCGGACGATTGCTTAGCCACGATGTCCGCTTTGTCGGCCGTGTCCGTTGGCAGGCTGCTTTGTTGAGGCTGTTCGGCTGGGACGGGACTGGTATCTCCTCCGTTTGGGAGCAGGAACAGATGGCGTCTGTTTCTGCGTATGGTCCCCCCTGCAGTCTGGACCCAGTAGGATCTTGGTGTTGATGAAGGACGAAGGACTGTGCCCTCGGCGCATCTGTCTCTCAGCCCTACTTGGTTGCCTGCGGATAAACTGGGAAGAAGTTTCGCAGCAGGACGTCTGTCAAAATACATCTTTTGTTTCTGTCTGCATTTTTCGTCCTGCTTTTTCCAAGAAACGGTTACCACTCGCGGTTTTGAAGCGGATTGCACGCATGGCACTCGTGAGCGTAAGCGGCGGCTCATTAGCAGTTCCGCTGGGCTACAGCTCGTTGGGCCCGGTGTGTTTCTATAATTCAGCAAGGCAATGTATGGGTCCGGCGCTTTCTTCAGTAGTCTTTTGAGAGTCCCTACCATGCGCTCAGCTTCCCCGTTAGCTTGTGGGTAACGAGGGCTCGTTGTGACATGCGTGAAGTCTTGCAATTTCAATGAAAGCAAATGAGACGAACTGTGGTCCGTTGTCTGATATTACCGTTTTCGGTATCCCATGCCTGGCGAAGATGCTTTTCAGGTGCTGAATGACCACCTGTGACGATGTTCCTTGATCCAGTAGGGCCAGCTCAGGATATCTGGAGTGGTAGTCAACAACAAGATAGACAGCTCCTTTCATCTCAAACAAACCAATTCCGATTTCCTCCCATGGAAGCTCCGTTGTTTCAGATGGGATCATTGGTTCGGAAAATTGAGTGCGCTCTGCAGCACAAGTTTGGCAGTTGGCTACGGTTGTTGCGATTTCCTGGCTAATTCCTGGCCACCAGACTGATTCCTTAGCGTTTGCGCGGCAGCGGGAAGTGCCTTGATGCCCTCCGTGGATTCTATGAAGCATTTCTTTCCGCAGAGATCTTGGGATTACTAGTCTGGCGTCCTTTAGAAGCAACTGCTTGCAAACCGTGATGTTGCCACGATGCGCCCAGAATGGTTTGAGAACTTGCGGCAGCCGATCCTTTGCGGGCCAACCTTGCATGCAAGCTCCGAGCAACGATGCGCACTCGGGGTACGTTGCCTGCTCTGAGCGTATGCAGTCGAGCATGTCATCTGAGAGCGCAATCGACCGACTCCATCCACGTGAGCCGAGATGTCAGCTTCAGACAATTCCCCGATAGACAGTCCCGTGTTCATCCCTCTGGCTCGAGAAAGAGTGTCCGCTGTAGCGATGGTTTTACCCGGGACGTGTGTGACCGTGAACGAGTACCGCATAAGACGCATTCTGAACCTTTGGATTCTTGGTGGAAGCGAATCGAGAGGATCGCGACCCAGTAGCGGAAGGAGGGGCTTGTGGTCTGTCTCAAATAAAAACGTGAGGCCTCTCAGAAATTCGTCGAAGCCTTCTGCTGCCCAGGTCAAAGCCAACGCTTCCTTCTCGATTTGTGAATACCTCTGCTCTGTTTTTGTGAGCGATCTGGAGGCATATGCTACTGGACGCCTTTCGCCAGATGGCTGATCCTGGAGTGGTACAGCGCCAAGTCCTTGCGAAGTGACGCGTCCGCCGAAACGATTGTCGAGTACATGGGGTTGTACCTTGCCAGACATCTGTTAGAGCTGAGAGTAGTCTTGATCTTCTCAAAAGCTTCCTCTTGTTGAGTTCCCCAACAGCAGTCGCTGTCTTTGTTTAGGAGGCTGCGTAAAGGCGCAGATATAGACGCAGCATCAGGAACAAACCTTGCGAGGTGGTTCATCATGCCTAATAAGGAACGAACCTCAGCGACGTTTTGGGGTCGAGGCAACTCCTTGATTGCTCTGATCTTCTCAGGATCTGGGCGCACACCATTGGCGTCAAAGATCATGCCCAGAGATGCTACTTGCTCAACAGCGAAACAACATTTTTCCTTGTTAAGGGTTACTCCTGTTTTTCCAGACGGTCGAGCACGTTACGAAGGCTGTTGTAATGTTCCACTTTGTTCTTGCCGTACACCAGAATGTCGTCCATGTAGTTTAGTACGCCGTCTAGGCCTTCGACGACCTGCGAGAACTTTCTTTGCAAAATTTCTGGTGCGGATGTGATCCCGAACGGCAACCTGCGGTAGCAGTACCGCCCATACGACGTTATAAAAGTGGTGAGCTTTTGACATTCCTCGGAAAGCTTTATCTGGTAGAATCCAGAATTCGCGTCCAGTTTAGAAAAGACCTTGGCTTCCTGGAAGCTTCCCCTAACTTGCTCTACCGTTGGTAGCTGATGACGTTCGCATCTGACAAATTGGTTCAATTGAGTTAAGTCGACGCATATCTTTACTGCTCCAGATGGCTTCATTACGGGTTCAATAGGAGCGCACCATTCTGTCGGTTCTTCGACCTTTTGTATCATTCCTTCTCGCTCTAGCCTGTCCAGTTCTTGCTTGACTTTTTTCTTCATGGGAATAGGAATCCGTCTGGGTGTAGACAGAGCGTACGGTTTTGAATTCGGAACGAGACGTATGGTATGTTCTCCAGGTATGGAACCCGTGCCTTGGAATACCTTAGCATACCTGCTTACGGTGTCGTCAGCAGTTCCTAAGTCATCTAGGCTTAGGAACTTTGGCTTTTGCTTTTGGCTTTTGCCAAAGCAGTGCTCAGCGTGAGATTAGGATCCATCTGTAGTTCTTCCGAGAGAAGCTGGTCTCGTTGTCCTACTACGAAGCGGTCTCTTATTAGGCGTTCCTTCATTTCTTTGAACTCGCATCTGTCTGCTAGCCTGTTAAGCTCGGTTGCAAACTGGTCTACTGTTTCTACCAGCTGTTGGCGGCGTAGATTAAATAAAGCGAGCACTCTCGTAGACTGTGTTCTTGGTATAGACGAAATAGCCCATAAATTTTGACTTTACGAGGTCGAAATCCTCCATTTCTTCGTCTTTGACGTTCAGCGACCGAAGAATCTCCCGTAACTTTCTGCCCATTGTATAGAGAAGAGTCCTTACTTGTACTTCGTCTGGTTTCTCATTTAGTCCGGATGCGAATCTGTAGTCGTCGAATTCGTCCATCCAGGTGGCGCAGTCCGCAGCGTTCTGGAAGTCGAAAGGCCTAGGAGGCTTGATTCCTGCCATGCTGAAGCGTTGCTTGACGAATGTCACCGGAAGGACTTGCTCTTGTGGAAGCAGGTGCTCGTTCGCTTCTTGACGGGCTGCTGCAGCGCTACATCGTAGCCAACTTTGAGATAGCCACTTCTGACACCATGTCAGACAGACGCTCGTCGAGCCATGACCAAGAATGAATCCCTTTTTAATGTACAGTCGTGAAATATACACAGCCAGAACGGTCACATGACTTGTGTGAGAACTGGTTAAAGGAAATGAAAGCATAGCGCTTATCTCAGCGCGTGTCTGTGGCTCAGGCGCACACAGAGCGTATCGGGATGACGTCACAAATTTCAGTGAAAATAATGGAAATGTTAAATTTGACGCACAGCGAAACTGGCACGCTACCGTTTTTATTAGAATCGTTGTAAATAAATACTCAACTTTCGTCTTTCTCTATTTGCATGCGTAATAAGGGTTTTTTAGTTGGTTTCTCTAATTTCCTCGGCGAATTTAACTAGGAACCTCGTTTATATTTGGATAATGTAAGGAACACGTTATAGGTAATGTGTAAAAGTTAAAGCGTGTTACTCTGTGGGAGGCTGTGCGGCGAGATAGCCGCGGATTTCGGGAGCGGCCGACACCGCGGCCCCTCAGGTCGAGCCAGCGTGGGCCCACCTTCGCCTGCTTTGGAGGGGACAGTATGTATTGAGTATGCGAGTGTTTCGAAGCGTCAACAGCGTACTTTACGAGCGGCGTGAAATTGAGCCCTGGCCTATAAATGCCAACAAGGTAATATTTAGCGAGCACGGGGACAACGCTACTGCAAGATTACGTGCGAACTTTATTGCAAGTGGACTGGATACAGCGGTTAAAAAGAAAAAAGAAACTATGGGCAGTTTGCAATAGTACTAGTACTGCAAGGCTGGGTCACAGCGGAGCTAGTTCCGGTTTTGACTAAATATTGCTGGGTTTTGCTAACTTTTGCGAGGTTATACGTGGCTCGGGTAGGTTCATACTAATTGTCGCTAAGTTTTCCCAAGTTTTGCGAGGTTATGCATAGCTTGGCTAGGCTTATACCATGCGTCGCTAGGTTTTGCTAAATCTTACGAGGTTAAGCATGGCTTAACTATGCGCATACTAAGTTTGGCTAAGATTTTGCGAGGTCATACACGGCCAGGCCGGTATGCCACACAAGCCCCGGCAAGTCGCACGCATACAAGCCGCAGTACGTGCATCACAATTTATTTTGTACAGTGCTTCAGTACCAGTCATCATCGTCGATCCGCTCCTCGTCCTCGACGTCAGACCGTTGTCGTGGTCATCGTCGTGGTCGGTGGCGTCGGGGAAGGCACTCGCAAGGCAGGGCTCTTCTGTTCAAGGTTCCGCACCGAGCTTACCGCGGAGAGATTCACGTGCGGTCGCAGACGCGGCAGCTGTGCCCGAAATCTATGCCGAGGAATTCGCTCTGGAATCTGCCGTACGCATCCCCCGGCTGGCTTGACGCTGGAAGTGTTCGAGCAGTCGCAGGCCGCGTTCTCGGCGACGTCGAGCGCTGACTTTCACCTTCCTTGGACTCGGGATCCTCAACTCGGCGGCGATCTCGCTTGGCGGCTCCCTTCCTGGTGAGCCGCTTCGGTCTTCCCATGCGCGGAGTAGAGGAGGCGAGGGGTGTGTCGCCGTGCCGGCTGTTCCGAGATTTCACTCGCATGTGGGGTGCGACCTACGCGCGTGGGATGCGAGGTAATTTTGTGGCTCGGTGCTCTCGCAGGTGGATGCTGGGCAATGCGAGGCGGTGCACAGCTGGGCTGAGTTTTCTGGTAACGTTCCACGGCGGAACGAAAACTTAACAGCTCCGCTGTTGACATTCATTTAGAAAGTGCTTGAAAGCGTTACGCGATCCTTTTGCGCTTGTTTCTAAGTGTTCCAATGGAACTCGACGTTACACAACCTTCATATTTGGAAAAAAAAATAAATGAATGACAAATTGTGCGTTGTACGTAGGCGAAACTTGGAAGCTTTGGGTTTTTTGCGGCCTGTACAGTAAATTACGCACTCAGGCGCTTCTAAGCGTACTACGTAATTCAATTCGACGAGCGGCGCGAAATGTGCGCGGAGCCTTGTATAACTACAATTGCCACCGTAGTCACGTTTAGCGAAAAGTAGGAGACGTCTACGGCAAATCTCCGTGCGCAGTTCAATGCGTGTACATCAAACGCCCCCTTTCCAAAAAAAAACTCCTAATTATTAGTAAGTGTCATACCGCCATTACTCGAATTATTTCGTGGCGTCTCTAGATAACCCTAGAAGGCTCCAACTTTATATTCAATCAACATAAGGGGAATTTCACGTTTAATGTGCCGTGAAACTTTCACGTTCGTGGCTTAATTTTAGGTGTTGCGCATAATTACCGAACTCTCGCAAGGAGTATAGTGCATTTTCTTTTGACTTTATCCATCGCCGATTGCACGTCTTCATAGAAGCTTTCGACTTCCTGGTCATCGTGACTGGATGTAGGCGCGTATACCTGTACGACCTTCAATTTGTATCTGTCATTAAGTTTCAGAAGGCCTTCCACACTCTCGTTAATGCTATATAATTCCTGTATGTTACCATCATCATCATCATGTTTACGCCCCCTGCAAGGCAAAGACCTCTCCCGTACTTCTCCAACTACCCCGGTCATGTACTAATTGTGGCCATGCCGTCCCTGCAAACTTCTTAATGCCATCCACCCACCTAACTTTCTGCCGCCCCCTGCTACGCTTCCCTTCCCTTGGAATCCAGTCCGTAATCCTTAATGGCCATCGGTTATCTTCCCTCCTCCTTACATGTACTGCCCATGTCCATTTCTTTTTCTTGATTTTAACTACGATGTCATTAACTCGCGTTTGTTCCCTCACCCAATCTGCTCTTTTCTTACTCCTTAACATTACATCTAGCATTCTTCTTTCCATAGCTCTTTGCGTCGTCCTCAATTTAAGTAGAACCCTTTTCGTAAGCCTCCAGGCTTCTGCCCCGTGCGTGAGTACTAGTAAGACATAGCTGTTATAAACTTTTCTCTTGAGGGATAATGACAACCTGCTGTTCATAATCTATGAAATCCTACCAAACGCACCCCAGCCCATTCTTATTCTTGTATGGTATGTTACCAACTACATCCTTATTAATCAGGAATCTGACTCGTAGTTGTCGTCTCTCCGCTAAGCCCCGGTAACACAGGACGAGCCCGCTTTTTAGCACTGTATATGCTTCTTTTGTCCTCCTAAGTTCACTGAGCCCTATTATATCCCATTGGCTTCCCATTAATTCCTCCAATAACACTGCTAGACTCGCCTCACTAGATAACGTTCTATCGTTAAACAATCTCAGGTTCAGATTCCAATGGGGGCCTGTTCGGACCCAGGTATTCTTAGCACCCTCTGGTGCGTCACAGATTTGACCGCCGCCGTGGTCAGTTGCTTCGCAGCTGCTTGGGACTGAGGGCCAAGGTTAGATTATTGTATTCATATAGGAGGTTTTGGCCAAGTACCGCACCAGGGTGGCCAATCCTGCTGTGGTGGATTTTGTTCAGGTGGCGATAATCTACACAGAAGCGCCACGTTTCATCCTTCCTTTTGACAAGTACGACTGGAGAAGCCCAGGGACTACAGGAAGGCTCGATAATGTCCTTTTCAAGCATCTTTTTTTACTTCCTGTTGGATAACAGCTCATTCCGATGCAGAAACACGATATTGACGTCGGTGAATAGGATTCGCATCGCCAGTATTTATGCGATGGGTCACAACGGACGTTTGACCTAAGGGTCGATTGTCAAAGTCAAAAATGTCGCGATAGCCTTCAAGAACGCTGCAAAGGGCTTCAGCTTGAGCAGGCATAAGGTCAGAGGAAACCATGTTCTCAATGTCGACGTCAGTACCGTGGGATGACGTCGTGGTATGGGCTGAGCTGTAACGATATTCCGCTGTGAATGGCTCCACCTCATCATCCTGCAAAGCGCTAATTATAGCCAGTGAGATCGCCTGATGCAGAACTTGCGTGGTTAGCGCGAAAATGACAAGGGGAAGGCAGGTGCGGTTGCCAGCAATTGTCAGCACAGTATGCGGCATGGTAACACCATGTGTAGGTATAACGGCCGGAATCAGTGCGACCACGTAATTGGCGTCCAGTACAGCTGGTGAGGACAGCAAGTCGATGTGTGTCACAGAGTGAAGTGGTAGGCAAATAAAATTCATTCAGCTCAAATAGCTTGGAGGCTGGTCAACAGGGTCGGCGAGAAGAGGCAAGTCAAGGCGAAATGAGCCGGCTGAACAGTGAACGAGGGCAAAATGATTGGCAAGGAAATCCAGACCGAGAATGAGTTCGTCAGGGCGATCCTCGATGACGGTGAAGAGGACGACGGTGTGTCTCTCAGCGGTGGTGAGTTGGACAGAGCACATATCAACAATAGCGACAGTCCCTCCGTCGGCGACTTGTACAATTCGGTTAGGGGCAGTCGTCAGAACTTTTTCTTGAGCTGGCGGTGAAGAACAGCAGTAATAATGGACACATGCGCCCCGGTGTCAATCAACGCGCGCACAGGAAATTGTCGACGAGAACGTCCAAAAGATTCTTGTTTGTGGGTAAGGTGAAGCGAGGATTTCGTGCCAATGCCGTCATTGCAGCTTCGCAGCCAGAAGCTGCACTGTAGTTTTCCGGTCGGGGGTGCGGCGTGGGTCGGAGAAGGAGCACGGCATGACGGGGGCGAACGAGATTGACGGCGTGAGGGAGAAGGAGAGCGGAAGTAACGGGGTTGTGTCAAAGGTATCACAGGGTCCGATGATGAGGCAGGAATAGAAGGAGCGAAGGGAAAGGACGCGCTAGAGGGACGAAGGTGGTAATCAGGAGAATAGCGCATCGGAGAAGTACAGCGGCTGCGGCAGTGGCGAGCGACATGCCCAATGCGTCGGCAGTTAAAACAGATCGGCTTGACGTCTACGGTTCGCCATTCGGAGAGGTTGCGCTTTCCATAAGAGTAGTAAGAAGAGCGGGGTAGGGACGTGCGTGGAGAAAGGTTCCGAGCGTACGGAACGAATGGATTGCAGGCCGACGTTGGACAACTCTTGACATACGAAGGCCTAGATCAAGGAGATTGTCACCGGAGAATGATCAGGTGACGGGAATGAAGGGGCCGCCGGTTGGGCTGCTTCGACCTCACGACGAATGATGCGGGTCAAGTTGTCACATCCCGACGGCTGGTGGAAGAGGTCGTCACAAGGTGACGTAGCAGCTGTGTTGCGAAGTCGCGTGATGTACTGGGATACCCGGTGGCTTTTAGCATGCTGGAGACGGTGGTATTCCCCGCACTTCCCCGCACCTCCACCAAATTATTGTAACGTGTAGCTGATGCCCAATGTTATTTACAATTTATTTACGGGGGGCTAACGGAGGCCAAAATGGCGATGCCATATCCAGCGGGCACATGTCTTCTTCCTCTTCAGTGCAGCCACACTGTGGCGGCTGTTGCATATCAATATGTAGGCAGAGTATAAAGCGTGGGCAATAGCTCCTCTGAGGCGTTGGGAGTGTATTTTATGGGCCGCACGAATTTGAGTACACTGCCGTGGCATGACTACAAGTGCCACCAAGGTCAAAAGCAGAAAAATGGTGATGATTACTATGGCGAATCTGCATGCGAATGCGACGCTCGTGGATCAAGTGCAGCGCTTGCGAAAACGTGCTTATAGGGACACTAAAGTGAAACAACATATCAGTTGAGACGAAAAAAACATTGTTTAAGGACCCTGCAGGCGGTCATTTTAAAATAATAGTTATATTATTAGTTAGAAAATGAAGGTCGAAGTATCAGTATTTGAATTTCGCGCCGAAATCCCGACGCCGGTACGCCAATGTTACATCAGTGGTTCGAAAGTATGTTTTCGCATTAGGGCCGTGTTGGCTGAGTAAAAGTTCCCGAAACTTGCCATGTTTAATATTTGGTTTCTTTAGAACACAATGTAGCCAATCTATACCGCTAATAATTAAGTAGGCCTTATAAGATGCCATCCAAATCCATGACGTCACAGCGACTAGGTGCGGGAACTGCAAGGAGGCGTCGCCACCAGTCTTTCGTTCTCGAGCTTTTTATGGTTTACCAAGTGTCTCATCGTGGAAAGAGTGGTGTTTTTGGTGTTATAGAAAGGTAATGTACCGATGCAGAAGACATATTTTGTCTCTTTAGTGCCCCTTTAAGCAGTGTTCGAATGTGTCACCCTGCCGTTATCAGCTACATTTCCCAATGTCCCAAGAAAATTATACTTTACGGAAACCTTCTATTGAATTGAAGTTCGAGCTATCTGAACGTTTCTGACTCAGGGGTGTTACATATAGTGATTGAACCTGTTTTTTTTTTTCGTTTTCTTTATGCGTTATATGAGCTTTTCCCGATATCCTTGTTAAACTAAACGAGGCACATTGCTGAGCATTTGGTCAATGCAAGAATGAAGTGACATGTAGGCCAAATTTGATATGCGTGGCTTAATTGGGTACTTCGGAAGAAAATAGGCAGGGAAACGTTCCGCAGCATTACGAGTGTGAATTACGAGCGGCGCAGAATTTAGCTCGTTGCCATGGCAGGACCACAAACGCCACCGAGATCAAACTAAACGAAAGTGGGGGCCATTTACCTGCCGAGGTAGATGCGTGCGAATTACCTGCAGCAAAACTGCAGAAAAATAAAATTTTCATCAAGTGTTCAAAAGTGTCATACAGCCGCTTCGAGCTATGTTTGCCAGTGTCCTGGGAAAACTTTAAGTTACACCAAGTTTATAGTCTGAGGAAATAGGGGTATTGTTAACTGCATTGTGTTGCGAAACTTTAACGTTCCTGACCTAATTAGAAGCAATGCAAGTAATAAGTAAACCCTCAATTTTTCGTCTGCGTTAATCGATATTTCTTGTTGGTTTCCGTGTACTGTCGTGGGTGACTACACAGGTCACCTTGTTTATTTTCTTTGTGAAAAATTGGACGCAGGTTATGGGTAATGCATAAGCAAGGTTCAGAGTGCGTGGATCAATTATACATTAGCAGCGAATTGCGCACGTAAACGTTGCAACGGTATTTTACGAACCGCGCAGAATTTATCCCGTGACCTTCGGAAAACTATGAACGCCAGCGAGAGGATAATTGGCGGCGAAATATTGTGGAGGTCAGGGCCCTATGTCCAATGTTCACGTGAGGTAAAATGCGTATGGACGCAATACTGGCTTTGTAAAAGTTCCGTAAGTGCGCGAAAGTGTTACACGCAGCCGAGGTTTCCAACAGACCAGTCGCAGACGGGCACTATTTTAAAGTGTGTGATTTAATTACAGGTTAACTTAACTCGCAATTGCAACTGCAAAGAAACAGATTCGCTGAAACTGAGTTGTAATTATGTAAGGTCGCACCAGTCTGCTACGTGATTTTTTTCGACGTAAGTGTTCTTCTGTCCTATGGCTGGGTTAGAGGAGATGCGAGTAATTATTATTGGCGACAACTGCAACGCAGCTACTTATACTAGCTGTTTTATTGTGCCACACTAATAAATATTCTTTGCCTAAGAGTCGCATTGCGCGCCATTCGTCTACGTACATGGCGCCAAAAGTAACGGGAAGAAGCGGTGCGTGAAGCGGCCACGACCGGGTCCAACTTGTATAGCATATCTATGTGTGGAGAAAGGAAAAAAAAAAAGGTCGGATGATGTTGACATTTTGTAGTCAGTTGTGTATCTCGGACATAGAAGTATAACAGCGCCAGCGAACTCGCTCAACTCCGTATCACACTCCGTACCAACACCGACTCGCACAACTCTGTATCAGCATGATTCGTGCGCCGATCATACCTGCACATTTGCTTTGGGCGTGCTGTATCATTTTGGCTGACGACATTCAAACGAAGCCATGACGAATCGTTAGCACCACGCAGCCATTTCATCGTTGCAATTGATACAAGACGATGTCACATTGGCCAATCATCTAACGTTTCCTAAATATAGTTCCGACTACATGTCATCTCTTGATGTCAATACCACAGGTGCGAACAGTAGCCAAGTACTGCATCAATACGTAAAAGTGGCTGTTGGTAAAGGGCAGGGAAGGGGGCGGCAGCTCGACATGTACTGAATAGCTTTCTCGAGAGCCAGAGGTGCTGCGCGTTAAGCACTAGAAGCCTCAGTAATATTGAATGCATGATTAATCGGCAGTCGTTACAATGAATGCAGCGCTGGTAGATGTACCCGAGCTGAATTGTAGATATGTGTCATGCCCAGTATAGGCAATTGAATCGCCTCAGTTTCTGAAATGAAAAATGGTGTTTATTGGACAGGTAGTCAAGCCAGGTAGGCACCATTGGGAGCTTTCAATGTCGCTCCCTTCGCGCAAGGCTCAGAGAGGTATTGAGACGACGGTGCGACTGACCATTCTGAATAGCTACCCGCGGGTGCGCTAGGTTTCGGACGCCAAGGGACAAGCAGACCCGACGAGCGTATCATGCGCAACTCGGGGCCTCTCAGTAAGCACTGAAAAACTTTTCCCTTCTTTATTTTTACGCACAAATGTTAAGTGCTGTTCAAATTCAGCGAAAATATATCGTGTACGTAGGCGCGCTCAAGACTGCGTGCATGCGTGACATTCGGGAAACAATGGGTTAGGGCCTCCAAGAATTGACACTATGTCGTGAAACCTATGACGATCAGCAAAACCCGCAAAGGGCGGACAAATCAGCGGATCTCTTAGGCACGTAGGACCCTCTGGGTCGCACTTCTAGGTAACAAGGTAGCCTAGCCGCCTGCAGGATTATCTTACTGAGCTATGCCTTATGCTCGGTTGCGGTAGTCGGGTTCAAACCCTCCCCCTCCCTTCTTAAATTTACGATGGTGTATCTGCGTATGACATCCTCCAGTGCACTACATCCGCAGGCTCAGAGCGGCGCCTGCCACCGGCGAACGATGCCGAGAGCGAGTGGGGCTATACTAGTTCAGGTACAACCAAATTAGGAAGGCCCACTAAGCTTGAACAAAGACACTCCCTCACCAGAACAGGAATTGGCCTCCCTGGTGCAGTATTCGGCCACAACCTCCCCAATGATATCTTCAAATAACTCACGGCCCTCAGTACCCAGCAGCTACGGAGCAGCTGTCCAAGGCGGCTGTCAGACCTGTAACGCAGCAGAGGGCGCTAAGAATCTCTGGGTCCGGACAGGCCGCCAATGGAAACTGACCCTGTCAACCTTTGATTGCCAAACTTTGATTGCCGAGTGAGGCTAGCTTAGCAGTACTGTCCGAGGAACTGTCAGACATTGTTTGGGACATCATCGGCCTTAGTGAGGCTAGAAGAACTGGTGAGGCTTATACGTTGCTGAATAACAGTCATGCCCTCTGCTATAGAGGTCTGCCAGATAAGCAATACGGCGTAGGATTCTCGATGCATAAGGACATAGCGGGTAACATTGACGAATTCTACAGCATTAATGAGATGGTAGCCGTAGTCGTAATCAAACTTAATAAGAAGTATAGATTAAGCGTAGTACAAGTCTACGCTCCAACATCCAATCACGACGATGAGGAAGTACATCAGTTTTATGAAGATGTTGAATTAGCGATAAAAGTGCAAACTCAATATACAGTAGTAGACTTGAATGAAAAAGTGGGGAAAAAGCAGGTTGTGAACAGGCAATTGGCAACTACGGCATCGATTCTAGAAACCCTAGAGGAGAGGTGTTGGCAGAATTCGCAGAAAGGAATAAGCTTAGAATAATGAACACCTTTTTCAGGAAGCGTAGCAAGAAAAAGTGGACCTGGAGAAGCCCTAATGGTGAAAGAAGAAATGAAATTGATTTCATACTTTCATATGCCGATCCCAGCATAGTGCAGAGAGAGAGAGAGAGAGAGAGGAAAGGGGAAAGGCAGGGAGGTTAACCAGAGGGGAAGATCTGGTTTGCTACCCTACGCTGGGTAAAGACGGAAGGGGGAGGTAAAGTGATAGCAAAGTAGAGATAAAGAGAGAAAGGAGCACAGTCATACAATCGCAGTTGGTCACTGTCGCCGCACACTGTCACCGCACAGCACAGTAGCACTTGCAGCACTATGAACATCTGTTCATGGTACAGCCGCTTGTCCAATTATGTAGCCCTTAAATACTGCAACAGTGCCCTAGTCGCCCTCTGCTACGATGGCTTGTGATGGCGGCATTTTAATATAACTTCCTCTGCTAGAGGTCTTCCGTCAAAGCGCCCTATCGCGTTTGCGAGCGATCGTCTCTGTAAATTATAGCGATGACAGTCACAGAGAAGGTGCTGAGGAGTCTCCTCGTTACCACAGTTATCACACGAGGCGTCGTCGGCCCATCCGATTTGGAAAGCAAAAGACTTGGTGAACGCCACCCCTAGCCATATTCGACAAAGCAGGGTAGCTTCGTGACGGCAGAGTCGAGCTGGAATACAAAGGCGTAGAGAAGAGTCTAGGTTGTGCAGCCGGTTGTCTAGACAACTTCCTGCATTCCACAACGAGAACGTGATATCTCGGCTGAGTATTCGAAGTTTTCTTGTGGCATCTGTCCTTGATAATGATATCGGCTCCTCTTCATCGCCTTTAAGAGCCGACCGAGCAGCGTTATCGGCATGTTCGTTTCCTATAACGCCGCACTGACTTGGAAGCCACTGAAATGTCACGTGGTGCCCTTTCTCAGTGAAGGTATGGGTTAGTTCTCTAATCTCGTATACCAGTTGTTCGTGTGGTCCACGCCGCAGGGCTGATAGCAGAGACTGCAGTGCTGCCTTCGAGTCACTGAATATTGACCATCTTCGAGGTTGTTCTTGGCTGACGAGACGAAGTGCAGCCCGAAGAGCTGCAAGTTCCGCAGCCATCGGTGTCGTTGGGTGACATGTCTTGAAACTGATGATGGTGGCTTTCGCTGGGAAAACCGCGGCTCCAGAGGAACACTGGAGAGTTGCTGATCCATCAGTATAAGTATCTACGTGGTCGGCGTACCTTGTGCAAAAGGAGTAGAGTTAGTTGTTTAAGAGCAGGTGATGACAGCTCAGATTTTTTCCTGATTCCTGGTATGGTGAGGTGCACTGCAGGCCGAGCCAAACACCAAGGAAGGAGGAATCGATGGCTTTGTTGCGGGGGTGAAGCCTGATGGAAGGCAGGTGTAATAATCCGAAATCGGGGTACAAAATGATCCCTGCGGTCTTTCTGATGACAGTGTTGCCAGATGGTGGGAACGGGCATGGGCAACGTGCCTAATGTGCACTCTCAACACTTCCACCGCAATGTGTGTTGTTATGGGTTGGTCCCGGGCTATTGCAATAGTCGCTATTGTCGATGTGCATTTTGGCAAATCAAGGCAAACCCTGAGAGCCCGAGCTTGAATAGCCTGTAGAGAACGAAGATGCGTCTGGGAAGTGTTGGTCAGTACGGGCAAACTGTATCTCACGAAGCACACAAAAAGAGCCCTGCACAATTCCAACATTGCATGCACTGACATTCCCCAAGTCTTTCCACCCAGAAACTTGAAAAGCTGGGAAATTCCTGTCAGACGCTGTTTCAAGTAGGTCACATGTGGGCTCCATGAAAGATCTCTATCAATGATTATTTAAAAATATCTGTGAGTCTTCTCGTAAGAAATTATCTGGCCATTTATTGAGATGGCGTAGGGTGCAATTGGTTTTTGAGTGAATGCCATCAGTGCACACTTGTCTGACGAAATTTCAAGACCTTGATTGCGGAGGTATGTAGCTGTCAGAGTAGCAGCTTTTTGAAGTCTTGCACGTATCTGAGGACGTGTCCCACCTGAAGTCCATATACATATGTCGCCTGCGTACATTGATATCTTGATCGCTGCTGGCAGATGATCAACGAGGCCAATGAGTGCGAGGTTAAATAGGGTAGGGCTTAGTACAGCGCCTTGAAGAACACCTCGGTAGGTGTAGTGTCGTGCGGTCTTATCATCGCCGGTACACACAAAGAAAGGTCTCATAAAAAGGTAATGAGAAATCCATTGCAAAACTCGACCACCTAGGCTAACCATTTCAAGAGCATCGAGGATAGCCTCGTGAGATACGTTATCGTATGCCTCCTTGACATCCAAGAGAAAGCAGCAGATAATCTTTTGCCTGACTTTTGGTGCTGGACATACGTAGCGGGATCAACAACACCGTCTACCGATGAGCGATCTCGGCGAAAACCAGCCATGCAATTTGGTAACAGGTTGTAGTGTTCCAGGTACCACTCCAAGTGGGCAAGGATCATCTTTTCCATTATCTTTCCCACACAGCTAGCCAGCGCTATTGGGTGGTATGAGTTGAGTTCAAGTGGGGACTTGCCTTGCTTCAGGAGAAATACCAAGCGGCTTGTCTTCCATTCTTCGGGTACGATGCCATCTTGCCAAGATACGTTGTATAGATGTAACAGTTCTCTCCGTTCGCCATCACTCAGGTTGTTCAAGGCGTGGTAGGATATTCCATCTGGTCCCGGAGATGAAGAACGCCTGCATAAAGCAAGAGCCACTTCTAGTTCCTCCATTATGAAAGGAAGATCCATGCGGCAGTCACGTGAAACAGGGATGTGACTGCGGGCTGGAAAGCCTGCACCGGTTGCTTGGTCAGCGATCCTTGCACAAAAGTCTTCGGCAACATCAGCATCCAGTCCCCTCTGGAAGAGCGCCAGCGCTTTGAATGGGAAGCGTTGTTCAGGAAGGGAATGCAGACCACTTATGGTTCTCCAGATGTGGGAAAGTGGCTTTCGGGGTCTAGTGACTGGCAAAACATTGTCTAACGTCGAGATGCCAACCTATCCATGCGACGTTGAATTTTCTTTTGTAGTCGTCTGGCTGTTCTAAGGTATTCGACGGATTTTGTACGCCGGTAACGCCGCTCCGCACGACGACGGAGCGCACGAAGTCGCTCCAACTCTATATCAAGTTCCATGTGCTTCGACGAAACCGAGGCCATGCGCGTGGCGTCTCGTATTGCAGACTTGATTATTTCCTCTAATCCAGAGGACAAGCCCTCCCGACAAGCTTCTTCCATGGTGGAAGTAAATTTAGTCCAGTCAATTAATCGAATGGTGTTCCGTGGGACAGACCTGGACATATCTTTGATGACAAGATACGTGGGAATGTGATCACTTCCGTGTGTCTCGATATCCGAAAACCATTTTACACATCTTGTGAAAGAGCTGGAGACGAAAGATAGGTCAAGGCAGCTGCCGTAATTCACGCCTCGTATAAACGTTGGGCTGCCGTCATTCAGGAGTGAAAGGTCGTGGTTGCAAGCGAAGCTTGCAAGTCTTTGCCCTTTTGCATTTGTTCTTGTGCTTCCCCATGCCATATGGTGCGCATTAAAATCTCCGATAATGACATATGGAGTAGGGCACGCCGACAAGATGTTCGTTAATCTTTTGGGATCAAAATTACTTGAAGGCGATATGTAAACGCCTACAAGTGTAAACATGAGTTTGCCCTTTTTAATTGTTAGGCAAACATTGATTGTTATCATGAGGCGGAATCGGCTGGCAAACAGGTCAGTTCTCGACGAATAAAAACGATGACTTTGCTGCATGCCTCAGTTGTTGCGGACATAACAGCTTCGAATCCCGATAATTTGACTGGTTTTGACACGCTAGGCTCACATATGACAATGATTGGGAACAAATTAATGTATACATACTGACGAAAGTCTGAAATGCGTGACCTTAGCCCTAGCTCTTGCGTTCTACTGCATGATTGACGCTGCCTTGACTTCTCGAAAGGATGGGCGATGGTTGGCCATGTCTCTACTCGAGAGACCTGCTTTGGGCGTGTCATCAGCGTCAGGAGTAGGCTCCCGAGCGGCCTTGACAATCTGTGGTTCTGTGGGAAGTTGCTGGCTCGGAAGCGCAGGCCATTCTTCCTGAGAAAGATTGTTTTCAGCTGACTTTCTTGTGCTGTTCAGCCCCTTTTTGGCCTGATTGGAGAATGTCGGTGCTACACTGGAAGGACCCCTCTCCTTTCGTGTGTCTGCCTTTTTTTAGGAGGTTCGGTGACGCCGACGTCGACGCCGGATCGTTTCAGCAGCCTCCCTGTGAGTCGAATTGTCTCGAACCATTTGCTTGAGAACAGCGACCCCTTTCTTGATGCGAGGGCAGTCCATAGACGTTGCAGCATGGCAACCATTACAGTTGCCGCACTGTAGGACAGTAGTCCGGCACGTGTCCTCGGCGTGAGGTTCAGCACACCGGGGACACAGTAACGAGTTTGGACCCCCTTGACATCTACAAGCCTAAAGCACTGATGACATTGAAGAGGCTTTTGTACGAAGGGCCGAACAGGGTGTCTAAAGTGACCGACTTTGACGTCAGATGGTAGGCAGACTCCTTTGAAAATCACTTTGACGCAGCGCGAAGTTCCAAGGCGGCTCACACGCGTGATGACAACACCCTCACTCGCTGGTTTGACGAGGATGGGCAAGTCCATGTTGGGAATGGCGACATCAGTGTCATAAATTACACCTGCTGTGGATGCATCATCAATCGGGATATAGGAACGCACTTTGATGCGCCCTAGCTCCGAGATTTGCTTCAATTTTTCGACCGCACTCCCGTTCGAAACATCGAGTGCGAGGACATTTTTTCGTGTATTTATCCGAATGTCCTCAATTTCATTCGGCACGACCTCTTCCAAGAAAACGGATAGTTCTTGTCTGTTTAGCAGTCGGAGGTTGCTTGAGGGTTCCTCGGGTATGAACAGGATGGCGTGAGGCCAGCGTTCAGGCCTTGACTTCCGAGTCCCCGTGCTCGCTTGCGTTGATGTATTTGCGGTGACAGTCCTCCCTTTGGCCCTCTTTCTGCAGACAGTCATGAAGCTATCATCCGACGAGTCATCATCCGACACGGAGTACAGCTTAGTGTCCTCGGTGTCACTGAGCACGCTTCCTCTCTTCCTCGGGAAGGACGGCCTTGACGACTACCGGCCAGGAGAGCCTCTGGAAGGCTCCACGTCCATGGCCAGAAGACCGGGAGCCAAGGCACCAGGAAATTCCGAATATTTCGCCAGAAATCAGAGAACACAGATAGAAGCGTTCTACCAGGATATAGAAGTGATAGGTAGGGATCAGTGATCATAGCAGTGCAGTGCAGTGATCATAGGTTAGTGAGGGCTAGAATTCAGCTCAATTTGAAGAGAGAAAGAGTAAAATTGGTCAAGAAAAAACAGGTCAACTTAGAGGCAGTAAGAGTAAAAGCAGACAAATATAGGCTGGTACTTGCAAACAAATTTGCAGCCTTAGAACAGAGAGATGATGACGATGACATAGAGCTAATAAATGAAACCGTAAGGAGGCTGGCTTCAGAGGCAGCAACTGATATGGGTGGCAAGGCACCAAGGGAACCAGTAGGCAAGCTCTCCCAAATAACAAAGGGCCTAATAAAGAAACGCCAAAAAATGAAAGTGTCCAATTCAAGGGATAATGTAGAATTCGGAGAACTGTCAAAACTGATCAACAAGGCGAAAATAAGTGATATTAGAAATTACAAACGAGAAAGATGAGGAAGCCGTAAAAAATGGTCGCAGCCTGAAATCAGTGAGAAGGAAGCACGACATTCTAATTGACATTAAGAGAAAAGAATATGTTGAGCAGGTGACGTAATGTGCAGATTAGATAACCGGTGAACCATTAGGGTGACAGAATGGGTACCAAGAGAAGGGAAGCGCAGTAGAGGACGACATAAGCTTAGGTGGTGCGGCGAAATCAGAAAATTTGCGGGTTCTAGTTGGAATCGGCTGGCGCAGGGCAGGGGTAATTGTAGATCGTGAGGAGAGGCCTTCATCCTGCAGTGGACATAAAGTATGATGATGATGATGTTATGGGAACAAAGATGATGATGAGTCAAGCCAAGGATTAAAAAAAAATAAACTTGGTCAGGATGTAGGGTGGTCATAGTGCAACACACGCTTAATTGTTGCGTAGCGAAGAGCAGAAATTCGTCGAGCACCAAGTTGATAAGAGGCTTAACCTGTCGGTAATGTTACGCGCCACAGTACGCGTTGTAGAATGTGCATCAGAATGTGGGAACAAAGGGACTCTTTTAATAAAAGCTTTGTGTAGAGATGAAATGAAAGGAAGCCAAGTAATCATGCAGGAGAAACTGAGTGTGGTTTTTTAGATTAAATGAACAATTATGGTTAAAAGACAAATGAAAGTAAAAGAAAAGGCAATTCGCCGCCACTAAGAGCTGAACTTACGCATTACGCATATGACCGCTAGTGTGCTGCACCAATTAATTTGCAGTTTAAGAAGAACGTACACGCGAGACAAGCGAAATTTCGCAACTTAACGTAGTTCGAATCATGCACTGCGCACAAACAAAGGAACAAGGAAGGTGTGCAGACCGCGCACGGCGCATTGGAGACCAGGAACATCGCAAGTGCACAAGAAAAACGAGGTCATTCATTGTTTTTACAAAATGTGCGTCATTTCTGTGCAGCAGTACAGATGTGTCAGTGATACACGCCTTCTCGTTCTGTCTGATCTGTAAGAAGCTTCCATTAAACTGCGCGCGAGCATGTCTCCACTTTGGGCCAGGACTCGCGGACATTGCAAGACGACAGCGATGTTGCCCGCATCAGTGCGCATCTTTCTTGTTTCTTTGCTAAAAAAAATTTAATTATGGTGTTTAACGTGCCAAAACCACCTTCTGCTTATGAGGCACGCCGTAGTGGAGGACTCCGGAAATTTTGACCACCTGGGGTTCTTTAACGTGCACCTAAATCTAAGTACACGGGTGTTTTCGCCCCCATCGAAATGCGGCCGCCGAGGCCGGGATTCGATCCCGCGACCTCGTGGTCACCAGCCGAACACCATAGCCACTGAGCAACCATGGCGGGTTTGTTTCTTTGTACGCATACGAATAAACTTTAATAGCGACATAGCGGTTATCGCGTGTTCACGTGCTCCTACCGTTTAAGGTGTGTGCTTTTCTTTGACCTCCAATTATGAACAAACTAGTCCAGCAACACGTTCTGCGAAGCCGTACTACTTAAATGAAGGCTATTGCCAGCAGCTGTGGTCCCGTCTATCTGTCTGTATATTTGTGTAGGACTAGCGAAACGGTTCTCCTAAATTCGTGCTCCACGCAGCGCTCCCCTTCGTCGCCGTCGTCGTGAGGGGCGCTGGCTCGCTGACAGCTGTGACGTCACGCCGGTTATGGCTGCGCTCTGTTCAGAGAGCCGTCGTGATGCACAGGCCGACACGGGCGGGCGTCGAACCCGTGCTCTCCTGCTCCGCAGCAGAGCGCCGTAACTGCTGGCTGGGCACTGCGCTTTGGGATTATAATCGCACGAAGCCTTGTTTGCAAAGTTACCCTGAAGCTGAATGTTGCCCGCCTGAGAAGCGACGAAAGAAAAAAAAAAAGACAGCCGCCGTGCAGTGTGTTTGTCCGTTCCATTGTGTTCCGCAGCGGAATTAACTCCCGCATGTTGCAGGCATAACTTGCACTACAGACTCGTACGACGCTTCCAAGACAAAGGCCGTGCAAAGCGACAAGATCGTAAATCTCGGCGCTGCTGGGCGCCTTTTGTTCCCGGTGCACGACCGGCCTGCGATATAAGCGGTGGTCCCACCCTCAACAAGCTGGCCTGAACGCAGCAGCTGAAGGAACGAGACCCCCGACGAGCCTGCGGCAAACATGAAGCTCGCCGTGGTAGTTTTGGTCACCCTGGTCGCACTGACGGTGGCCCATAAAGACAGTAAGTACTAAGATGCTTTATCTAGGGAGTTGATCGTCAGTGAGAACTTACATGGAGCCTCGGAAACAAATTTGTGCATGTTCTTGCTTTACGTCATTAGGTAGTGTGCATTCTCTTTTCGCCTTCATAATCAATAAATATGTCCCAAGCCGGGCAGCCGCATTTTGTTCCGGAATTTTATTGCTAAATGGTAGCACTCTTTTTTTTTACACGAGCTTTTCACGGAAGCATGAAAGCCATACCTAATCAGGTTAGGAAATGAACGCGTTTCTCACGAAGCCATTTTCTGCTTCCGACTTGCGGTTCTTTAGTGCTGCGGCCAAAGCTATCTGTAAAGTGCGAGTGCTCCCTTTGGAACACTAAACGAGGGAAGGCTAAGTTGTCCCAAAGCAACAACTTACGAGGGACGGCCGAACGAATTTCGACAGTGCACTTGAGATCGGGCGGCACGTGCTGCTCAATCATGGGGTCCCCAATTTTGATCGCGCAGTTGTGTTCATGTGCGCCAGAGGCACTGCAGCTACTGCGGCCAGGCATCTAGCATAGGTGACAATAGAAAGCATTCTCTCTTAACGCAACTTTTGCAGATTATCATTTTCGAAAGCGCAATGAGGCAACTTGTATATTTCACGTCGCGTTAAGCGCTTCGAGTTTGGATTGATTTCTGACGAAGAAAGAATGAAAGTTTCCGTCTTGCGAGTTTCATCAGTGACGAATCGCGTACCGCGTGCCCTTTCCCGTGCGACGTGCTTTCCTGTTGGCGGAAAAATTTTGCGAATCAAGAATCGTGGAAAATTGAAAGCTTTAGCTTGAACGTGGAATTTACTATGTAGTGCAATGTACTTGCTTCTTCTCCTTTCTTCCTTTTTTTACCGTTACAAAGGTGCAGCTGTCTGGCCACAGTGACCTTCTGTTAGAAGCTGCACAAGCACTGGCCGTCCGCAAAGATCCAGGTTCGCGCTGCCGCAAGTTAATAAAACAGACAACGTGCGCTTATAGATTCTGCCCTTTCTTTTTTTATTTCGTTCTGTAAGCCTTACACAGGCTCATACAGGAATGGGCAAGTGTAATACAGACAAAGAAAGTCAAACAAAACATATTAAAACATATAAATGGAAGGCTTGGCATACGTTAGCACAGTTAATACTCATAACGTAACTGTTTTTGAAAAAAAAAGAGCAAACACCTTTATTTTATTTTGGGAAGAGAAGAAAAGGCAAAAAACGTATATATATATATATATATATATATATATATATATATATATATATATATATATATATATATATATATATATACAGTGAAGTAGACGCGCGTATGAAGCGGATTATTGACGTTTCGGCCGGGGTCCGGCCTTCATCAGCATGACTCTGATGAAGGCCGGACCCCGGCCGAAACGTCAATAATCCGCTTCATACGCGCGTCTATTTCACTGTGAATATTTACCCGCACCCAGAACTGCTTTTTTTCGTATATATATATATATATATATATATATATATATATATATATATATATATATATATATATGCGAACGGATACACCTGTGTGTTCACATACACGGGTGGATCAGGAACAAATCAATTCCAAAAGGCATTTATGAAACGCTTAGATCACTAAAAAAATCGGAGAACGGTAAAGGTGGAGAACAGCTCGGGAGTGACAAATTTTCCCCAGTTGCATTTAGTGAAACAATTCAAGTTTAGCGGTGAATGCATCCGTTGACGATACACCCATGCACTCATGTGGTAGCTTATGCCACAGTTCTATTGCAGATAGAAAACAGGAATATTTGAACTCGATAAGAAAGGTCTTATACACTTGGTTGGTTCTGCTCGAGTGTTGGTAAGGTGGTCTGAGGTAGCCGCTCTTGTTGATAGCTATGTTAATGGAGACGTAGGAATTTCAGAGCAGCGTCGGGGGCTTTCCAGGGTTTGTATGGCGGCGCGGTTGCGCAGTGCAATCACTCCAGGAGTGCTTTCCATGGACGGAGCGGAGAGCCTTGTTTTGGTTTGCCTCTAAACGTTTGGTCAGATAAGCTTGACGTGGATTCCAGAATATGTGCCTGTATTCGAGGATGGAATGGACGAGAGATTTGGATCTTGACAACACTGGGTGGCTCTGTTGCTAGCTTTTTACTAAACCCCCTTGATAATTTGAAAGTAGCGACACTCTCCTCCTCACGGCGCTTTCCTGCTCGATTCTCCTCGCCCGCTGGCTGCGCACGGTGCGCTTTTCCTCCTGGGCTCCCGCGGACGGGCCGCAGGAATCTATGGATGCGTGTTATTTTGAGCCAGTTGCGCGGCCCAGTGGGGTTGAAAATTTTGAGAAATGCTAATAACAGCATCGATAATGGTGGAGGCAACGTTTATGAGGAGGTTGGTTTTTTCTTAAAGCCGTATGAACTTGGTATACCGATGTAAAGGGAGCTTTGAGGCGAGTTCTATACTCCAGACAATTTTTCTGCCACATGATAAGATGCTTTTCTTCGTGCGTCTGATCTAGTATTGCTTGTGACACATCCCTTTGTTCGTGTCTTATACCCCTGTCAAGCGGGCAAGTTAAGTGTACTTACGGCGAGTGCACTTTGTTTTTAAGTGCACTTTCCCAAATCTTAACGGCGCAGCGGAGTGTACTCTCAGATGAGTGCACTCAAGTCGGAGTACGTTCACGGAACGCACTTTACTGGCCGAGTACGTAGCCTCGCCGCCAACGCTTTCAACGACGCAAAATGTAATGCATAGAAAAAGGACACAGAAGTTTATTTCAGTTATTAAACAGCTTTTAACAGTATAATTTGTGTTTAGCGAGGAACGAAGCCGCACAATAAAGAAACGAATTTATCATGTACGCAACTAACGGCGCCCGAATGATGCGGTACTGCGGCGCCGCCATGTTCATTCAGTTCGTGTTTATGTTGCTGTGAAAGCGTCAGGATGGCGAAATTGTTCGCCATGAGCTGATCCTCGAAGTACCTGAAAGTTGTTTCTGCGTCTTCAAAGTCATCGTCTAGTTGTCCTTGCCGTTGACGCCGGGCTCTCGCGCACACATAATAGCCTAGAACTCGCTCATATTCTGTTCTAGCAGGATCAGCTGCCGCATCGCCGAACGCCGCCATGTTGTTTTGGATTGGCTAGACATTCGTCTTGGCCAGCATTGACTTGCAACACACTTAAAATAAAGACATCTTCGTATCTTGTTGAGACAAATAGATGAAGTTTGTTTTTATTTATAATTCTACTTAAAACAATCGCTTTTTAGCAGCTTTCTCTTGTTAATTTACATCTTTAAAAAACGCGCTCTTAGTCTGTCGCCATTTTTTTTTTACTGGGAGTACACTCTATTTTCCCGTTAAGAAGCGCGTTGCCTAAAGTGTGACTCAAGGTCCAGAAGTGCACTCCCAATAAGTGCACTTAACTTGCCCGCTTGACAGGGGTATTATTAAGCGAAAGCCTTAGACCTGTTTCAAGGTCCCGTTGTGAGCTGCAGAAAATATCACGTGACCGAAGGAAGTCGGGAAGCGAACCAAAGCATGTGCAGCCGCGTATAGGAGATGATTAATGATTAGCAAATTAATGATTGATTAGTGAAGGAACTAAGATGAATTTGGATGTAATAAGGAGGATTAAGGTGGATTAAAGTCGATGAAGGTGCATTAGGGTGAATGAAGGTGCATAAAGCAGGACTAGGTTGGATTAAGGTCGATGAGGGTGGATTAGGGTAGATGAAGGTGCGTTGAGGTGCATAAAGGACGATTATAGTAGATTAGGGTGGATTAAAGAGCACGAAGAACGATAAGGGTGGATGAAGAAGGATTAAGGAGCATTCAAGAGGATTATGGTCGGCTAGGGTGAATTAAAGTGAATAAAGGAGGATTAGGATGGACTAAAATAGATTAATGTAGATTCGGGTGGATTAAGGAGAGTTAAGGACGATTCTAGTGAATTAGGATGGATTAAAGTGAATGACAAAGCATTAAGGTTGATTAAGGAGGATAAAAGTGTATTAAGGAGGGTTAGAGTAGATTAAGGTCGATGAAGGTGGATTAGGGTGTATTAAGGAGGACTTTCATGAATTATGGTGGATTAAATCGAATGAAGGAGGATTAAGGTCGATGAATGTGGATTCGGTGGATTAATGTGCAATAGGAGGATTATGGTAGACTAAATGGTCTTAGTACTCAATGAACCCTAATTCACCTTAGTCCACCCTAATCCACCTTAATTCTGCTTCATCCACGTTAATCCAGATAATACTCCCAATCCACCTTAATACAACCGAATCAACCTACATCGCCCCTAATGCACCTTAGCTCTACCTTATACGGTCTTAATCCTCCTTTATCAACACTAATCCGTCATAATCTGCCTTAATCCTCATTCATCCACCTTAACCCTTATTCATGCACCTTAGACCAACTTAATCCTGCTTAATAGTCCCAATCCACCTTAATAGATCCTAATCCACCTCTATCAAACCTAATCCAGCTCCATGGTCTTTAATCCACCCTAATCGGTCCTAATCCTCCTCTATCAACCCGAATTCATCTTAATCCACATTAATCGACCTTAATCTACCTTTATACGCCTTAATCCTCCCTAATCCTTGTTCAGCTACCTTAATCGGTCTCAATACCCTTTCATCAACCCTTCACCTTAATCCACCAAATTCCGCATTAATCCTCCTCCAACCACCTTAATCTTTATTCATGCATTTTAGCCTTCTTAATGCACTCTAATTCACCTTAATCTTTAATCAACCTTAATCCTCCCTAATACACCTTATGTCAATCACTAATGATTCATTAATTAACTTGGGTTCTCATTCTCTTATACAGGGGTGGACATGCTTTGGGTCACCTCTGGCCTTCCTTGCGTCACGTGACACTTCCAGTTTACAACGCGACCTTGACACACAGATCTGAAGGCTTTCGCCTTAAAACTTAAAAAAAATACTCAATGTTGACTAGCTAACGCTCATCACCTGCAATACCACGGGTATACTTGCCACTAATATCATCATCATCATCATCATCAGCCTGGTGACGCCCACTGCAGGGCAAAGGCCTCTCCCGTACTTCTCCAACTACCCCGGTCATGTACTAATTGTGGCCATGCCGTCCCTGCAAACTTCTTAATCTCATCCGCCCACCTAACTTTCTGCCGCCCCCTGCTACGCTTCCCTTCCCTTGGAATCCAGTCCGTAACACTTAATGACCATCGGTTATCTTCCCTCCTCATTACATGTCCTGCCCATGCCCATTTCTTTTTCTTGATTTCCACTAAGATATCATTAACTCGCGTTTGTTCCCTCACCCAATCTGCTCTTTTCTCATCCCTTAACGTTACACCTATCATTCTTCTTTCCATAGCTCGTTGCGTCGTCCTTAATTTGAGTAGAACCCTTTTCGTAAGCCTCCAGGTTTCTGCCCCATAGGTGAGTACTGGTAAGACACAGCTATTATACACTTTTCTCTTGAGGGATAATGGCAACCTGCTGTTCATGATCTGAGAATGCCTGCCAAACGCACCCCAGCCCATTCTTATCCTTCTGAATATTTCTGTCTCATGATCCGGATCCGCCGTCACTACCTGCCCTAAGTAGATGTATTCCCTTACCACTTCCAGTGCCTCGCTACCTATTGTAAATTGCTGTTCTCTTCCGAGACAGTTAAACATTGCTTTAGTTTTCTGCAGGTTAATTTCTAGACCCACTATTCTGCTTTGCCTCTCCAGGTCAGTGAGCATGCATTGCAATTGATCTTCCGAGTTACTAAGCAAGGGAATATCATCAGCGAATCGCAAGTTACTAAGGTATTCTCCATTAACTTTTATCCCCAATTCTTTCCAATCCAGGTCTCTGAATACCTCCTGTAAACACGCTGTGAATAGCATTGGAGAGATCGTATCTCCCTGCCTGACGCCTTTCTTGATTGGGATTTTGTTGCTTTCTTTATGGAGGACTACGGTGGCTGTGGAGCCGCTATAGATATCTTTCAGTATCTTTACATATAGCTCGTCTACACCCTGATTCCGTAATGCCTCCATGACTGCTGAGGTTTCGACAGAATCAAACGCTTTCTCGTAATCAGTGAAAGCTATATATAATGGTTGGTTATATTCCGCACATATCTCTATCACCTGATTGATACTGTGAATATGGTCTATGGTTGAGTAGCCTTTACGGAATCCTGCCAGGTCCTTTGGTTGACAGAAGTCTAAGGTGTTCCTGATTCTATTTGCGATTACCTTAGTAAATACTTCGTAGGCAACGGACAGTAAGCTGATCGGTCTATAATTTTTCAAGTCTTTGGCATCCCCTTTCTTGTGGATTAGGATTATGTTAGCGTTCTTCCAAGATTCCGGTACGCTCGAAGTCATGAGGCATTGCGTATACAGGGTGGCCAGTTTTTCTAGAACAACCTGCCCACCATCCTTCAACAAATCTGCTGTTACCTGATCCTCCCCAGCTGCCTTCCCCCTTTGCATATCTCCCAAGGCTTTCTTTACTTCTGGCGTTACCTGTGGGATTTCGAATTCCTCTAGACTATTTTCTCTTTCATTATCGTTGTGGGTGCCACTGGTACTGTATAAATCTCTATAGAATTCCTCAGCCACTTTAACTATGTCTTCCATATTAGTAATGATGTTGCTGGCTTTGTCTCTTAACGCATACATCTGATTCTTGCCAATTCCTAGTTTCTTCTTCACTGTTTTTAGGCTTCCTCCTTTCCTGAGGGCATGTTCAATTCTATCCATATTATACTTCCTTATGTCAGCTGTCTTACGTTTGTTGATTAACTTCGAAAGTTTTGCCAATTCTATTCTAGCTGTAGGGTTAGAGGCTTTCATACAGTGGCGTTTCTTGATCAGGCCTTTCGTCTCCTGCGATAGCTTACTGGTATCCTGTCTAACGGAGTTACCACCGACTTCTATTGCACACTCCTTAATGATGCCCATAAGATTGTCGTTCATTGTTTGAACACTAAGGTCCTCTTCCTGAGTTAAGGCGGAATACCTGTTCTCTAGCTTGATCTGGAATTCCTCTATTTTCCCTCTTACCGCTAACTCATTGATCGGCTTTTTATGTACCAGTTTCTTCCGTTCCCTCCTCAGGTCTAGGCTAATTCGAGTTCTTACCATCCTGTGGTCACTGCAGCGCACCTTGCCGAGCACGTCCACATCTTGTATGATGCCAGGGTTAGCGCAGAGTATGAGGTCTATTTCATTTCTAGTCTCACCGTTCGGGCTCCTCCACGTCCGCTTTCGGCTGTCCCGCTTGCGGAAGAAGGTATTCATTATCCGCATATTATTCTGTTCCGCAAACTCTACTAATAACTCTCCCCTGCTATTCCTGGTGCCTATGCCATATTCCCCCCACTGCCTTGTCTCCAGCCTGCTTCTTGCCTACCTTGGCATTGAAGTCGCCCATTAGTATGGTGTATTTAGTTTTTACTCTACCTATCGCCGATTCCACGTCCTCATAGAAGCTTTCGACTTCCTGGTCATCATGACTGGATGTAGGGGCGTAGACCTGTACAATCTTCATTTTGTACCTCTTATTAAGTTTCACTACAAGACCGGCCACCCTCTCGTTAATGCTATAGAATTCCTGTATGTTACCTGCTATATTTTTATCAATCAGGAATCCGACTCCTAGTTCTCTTCTCTCCGCTAAGCCCCGGTAGCACAGGACGTGCCCGCTTTTTAGCACTGTATATGCTTCTTTTGGCCTCCTAACTTCACTGAGCCCTATTATATCCCATTTACTTCCCTCTAATTCCTCCAATAGCACTGCTAGACTCGCCTCACTAGATAACGTTCTAGCGTTAAACGTTGCCAGGTTCATATTCCAATGGCGGCCTGTCCGCTAATAACTAACTAATCTGTTAGGGTGCAAAGCAGAATCTATAACGCCGCACTTCGGACTGAATAACAACAGTTAGGGCACATTCACACCGGCGACTTGAGGAGGTCGCGCGACCAAGTTGGTCGCTTTGCGACCAGTCGCAAATGGTCGCAAACGGTCGCCTTTCTCGAAAAGCGACCATTTTGGGCGAGTCGCTCTCTGCGCGATTTTTCAGTCGCGCGACCGTGGTCGCAAAACTGATAAACCAATAAGCGGCGCACCGGAAGTGATCTTTCGTGTGTCTACATCCGGCCTCCTCCGGCGTCGCATTCAAATTCCGCGTAGATTCCGAGAGTTCTCGCTGAGAACGATAATCTCTGGGATTGCGACTTGCGGGTCGCGCTCAAAGGTCGCAAATGGTCGCGCGACCTCCTCAAGTCGCCGGTGTGAATGTGCCCTTAGCGATGTGCGAGGGGATGGAGCCGCCCCACAATATTAAGCATACTGACAATGAAACAATGAAAAAAAGATGCAGTATTACGGGATGCTTTGCGACGAGCTATAAGAAAGACGCCTCAGCTCGCAAACAACGCTGTTCATTGTCGGAACAAAGTTCTTTCGGCCAATGTCATGCAGCCACTGCTTCCTGCGCAAGCCGTCACGCTTTCCTTGTGGTATCATAAAAACGGTATAACCATCTTGAGGCAGCTTGCTTCAGTTATATGCGAAACAGCTCGGCACAGCGCTAGCACATAGAGCAGGAAACACAGCGTACAACGTTCGCTACGACGAGCTAAAGCGCCGAGCCAGCCGTGCTCGGGAGGAAAATGGCTCGAACGAAAAAGAAAAACACAAGCAAAACTAAAGATCTGCGCGTTTCCAAGGGCAACGGCAGGGAGACCAATCGTCGTGCAGAAAAACGGGGGCGAAGCTGGTTGCCGCGGAGGAACGCACAAGGGGGCGAGGAGGAGGCGAGGAGGTCGCGTCGCGGCGGCAGAGTTCAAAGAGTGTCGCTACTTTCATGTTATCAAGGGATTTTACTTTCTACGAGAGGTTTCTGCTAGCTCTCTAGTAAGAAACGATTGGAAGATTGGTGGAAGAAAAGTAGGGAAGCGACCAAAAACGGAGACCTACAAAAACAAAGTTCACAACAGGGGGCCAGAAAATTTGGCTGGGGGAATTCATCGTGGTTTCTTTCTTCTTTTCCTTTTTTTCTTTTTTAACTAGGTAGGGCATTAGGCAGTGTAATAGCTTAGTGGCGCAATCTACCGCGCCGTTCTAAAGGGGACGCTAATAAAATACATCCACACGAAGAAAGCCTAACTGTCTAAATGCCTTCTGGCATGTATTTTTAATATGTGTGTCCCATTTCAGCGTCGTTGATACTGTTACCCCCCAATATTTAAATGAGTTAGTGCGCGCAACCGGTGATCCCATGATGTTGTAGTGGAATTGTAATCGCTTCTTTTTACGCGTCATCGACATACAGGTAGTCTTTATTAAGTTTAGGTCCAAGCTCCATTCCTGGCACCAACTGGCAATGCGAAACAACGAAGAATTTAATTTTACTCGAACGGCCTGTGCTCGCATTGTCGTGTATATGACGCAATCTGCGAAAAGTCTCACTGTCACTCCCGGCTCAATATGAAGGTGCAAATCACATCCATATATTAAAAATAAAACAGGACCTAATACCGAACCTTGTGGAACCCCTAGATAGACTTTTAGCCATTCGGATTCTACTTCGTCCACCTTAACGTACTGCCTTCGGTTAGAAAGGTATGCGTTTATCCATGATACTGTTTTGTCTTCAATGACCATGCCAGTAAGTTTTTAATTACCTTCTAATGCCCTGTCGGACGCCTCCGAAATGTCAACGAATATTACATCACTTTAAGATGGACAGTTAATCACATCCCCAAAGTCGTGCACTACTTGTAGATGCGTGACTGTAGAAACTCCTTTGCGGAACCCGTATTGTTTGGAATACAGTAAGTTGTGTTCGTCGAAGTAGGTCATAATGGCTTACACCAAGAGCTGGTTAGAGAAATGGGCCTTTGCGTGTTAATGCTCCACTTGTTACCGCCTTTGTGGACAGGGATGACTTTTGCACTTAATCAGTCTGTTGGTAGCGTAGAGGTTTGCAGAGACGCGGTGAATATTTTGTAGATAAAAGGCGTCAGTTTTGCATAGCACCTTAAAAGCGTATTAGAAATATTGTACAGCTCTGAAGACTTTTTGACATCCATTTGCAGCAGCAAGTTCACAATTCCGTGTTCAGTGAACAACAATGGTGCCATTGTTATCCCGAGGCTAAAATCCTGTTCTATAGGTGGAGTAGAGCGCGTGAAAACCGACTGAAAATACGCGCTGAAGATGCTCGCTATTACGCTTGCGTCGTCAGTAATGTCACCATCATTTTCTAATTGAATAGCGGAACATGCAGGCCTGGATGGGTAGCGCCAAAATTTTTGTGGTTGTTGCGTCATGAGAGTTGTCAGTGTAGCAGAAAGGAAGACGTTACGCGCGCACGTTATTGCAGCCTTAAGTTCACTGGCAAGTCCGTGAGTGTCGTCCGGGTTACTTCGGTTTCTGCGCACACGCTGTAATTTCCCTTTCATATGAATAATGTCACGTGTTATCCACGGTTACTTACGCTTTATACGTTTTATTTTCTCTGGGATAAGGTTACTTTCACAGAATGCGATTCCTTCCTTAAATTTATACTATAGCTTGTCTACAGTTTCGTATCTTTCCAGATTGAAGCCATCTCGTAGTGTTTCTTAATAACCGATGACATCGACGTCATCAGCTCTGAAATAATTTTCTACAACCATGCGCTTTCCGTGCGTGGAGCGCCTGATATTCTTGCACCCGACCTTAATTGTTAATGCTAGTAGCTTGTGGTCTGATATGCCATCTTCTACTGTTATTTGCGATAACAAGTTATGCGAGACAAATTCAAGGTCCCCAGTGTTGAACTGCTTGTCCTTGAATGCGTGTAGGCACCTTCACCAGCGGGTTTAATGAAAAGCTAAGGAAAATGTTTAGAAGTAATTGGTAGCTTGCGACTCCTTCTTCGCATTTTCGAATGTGTTGCAATTGCTAGAAGGAAGATTAACATTGCCTATAAAGGCCATTTTGCTTCGCTGTTTAACTCTGCCGAAGAGGAAGTCGTGAATTCGCGTAGTGTACTCATAAGAAGTATTTGGTTTCCTGTAGATGCCTCCTATTAGTATTGTTATCTCTTGCCCTGTTATAGTACACGAAACACTTTAGTGGTTTGCAGTGCGTTCCTCTGCACGAAAACACAAACTCTGTTTTATTGCAATTGCCACAGACCCGTCCCACGAATATCGCAATCAGATCGGCGTAAGATCGAGTAACTTGGAAGGATTAGTTCAGAATCATGAATACCGGAATGTAGCCATGTTTCAGTAATGATGGTAATGTGAGGGGAGTACACGAGTATTGTTCAAATTTCTCAATTTTGCGGACTATGCTACACGCACTAGAACATATCAAGGACAATGACTCTACACATTTAAGTTGCCCCATTCGGGTAGCTTTGGATTTTCCGGCATCTGCTTGACGGGTTTCTTTGAGCAGTAGTTTTGAATTTTTTTCTCGTCCCAAACGTACAACTTGTCGTTTACTTTAAGTTTGCTGTAGACAAGGGTAACTTTATCACCATTTTCTTTTTCGGCTTTGCAAGACTGCCAAAGCTCACTGCGTATAGCACGAACGGATGGCAAAAAATCCTGCGGAATAGATAAAGAACTGTTGAAATAGTTTTAAGCACGGACATATTCTCAGTGAAGTTAAAAAAGCTTAGAATGACAGGTCGAACTCGTTTTTTTGTTATTTTACCTATATAGTGAACACGCTCAATTGATTGAACGTCTGCACCAATGTTGTTAGAATGTTATTAATGACTACTTGCCTCAAGTTAGCGACGGTTTCGTCAACTCGTTCTGTCAGCACATAAATGACAATATTATTACGGCGGCTCCTACTTTCTATCTCGTTAAGTTTGTTATTCTGATATTCCATTTGCGCACGTTCAACATTAACTTTCTCTTCACACTTTATCAACTTTTCACTGGGTTGTTTGAAAGAAGCAAACGAGGTTTTACTTTTCGCTAGCCGAGATTGAACATTATGAAATCCGTTTTCTAAAGTTTTCTGTGAACTTTTAAGTTCATTAACGTGTTCTAATATTTATTCGGTTGTGCTCGGGCTTGCATTTCGCTCAACGTCGCCACCGACCAGCAGAATCAAGCGGAACGTGTCGGAGCATTCAAATAAGGAGGACGTGATGCACCGGGGGGGGGGGGGGAGGGGGGGCTCAGCAGCACCACTGAACAGACGCTATTACTTCTAACACATTTAACAATTGACAATTTGTTACTACCCTGTACGACAAAGTGGTTACTCATGGGACGTCTGCGACGGTGCTGCCAAGCCCACTGAAGCCCCGGTTACTGCGGCCTCTTATAAGCGTTCGTTGATGTCGCTGTTGTCGCTCGTTGAGCTCATCTGGGATCGTGGTTGCTGTCATGGTTGGTGCGCCCTCCACGTGCGCGATGATTGTCGCAGCGATAACACAACGACGCTGTGCGTACTTGTGCGTGGTCGAGCTGCATGTGATGGTGGGCAACTGGCGCAGAATGGCCAGCAATGCCAGCCATACCGAACAGCATCTGTACGACAAAGAAGTGGCTACTCGTGGTGGCGCCGCCAAGCCCACTCTTGGTAAATGCGCCGAGCTCTTAGTAAATGCGCGTTTTCTAAAAAAAAAAATACCTACGCAGACTTCTCAGGCAACATAAATAGCGAAATAGGCTCACCGAGCTGGTTTTGTAACCAACACAAGAGTAATAAAAGCGCGTGGCGTTTTGCAACACACCATTTCGCAAAGGAACAATAAAGTGATGTGGTGGGCAGTGTTTAGCGCAATACAAAATTTCTCTATCACTTAACAAAATGCTCACTTTGGTCATATGTGAGGTGCTACAATCTATAAATCTTACCATTGTTTATGCATATATATATATATATGAACTGTTCGTCCGTACTTGCGTTGCTAATGACGGACCCGCAGGCCACGCTGTCACCTACAAGAATTAACATTTATTCGCGTTTATAGACGAAGAGTAAAAGATAATAGTCCTGATGGGATCTTCAAACAACTTTACTTTGAAGACCGCCAAGAGGCTCCCGTTTGATGATGCGGTAATCGCATTTAGCTCCAGAGGCGAAGCTCTACCTTCTAAGCCTATTCTAACTCCCCTCGTTCTCGGATATTTGACTGTAGGTAAATGGGCGCTGCGAAAAGAGCTGCTCTTGAATTTTCATCAGGTCAGTTTGTATGGCATGGAATGTACAAAGAGAGAGAGAGACGGAAACAGAAGAAGCTCGGTACGTTAATAAGAAACACGTCTAGTTGGCTTCCCCACGCTGGAGAAAGGGGAATGCAACGAATGGAGGGACAGCAGAGCGGTGAATCTGTGCGCACGTGAGCGCACAGGACCAAGCACTCAGAGGCGCACTCACAAGTGGGTCGTTTTCGACACAGCATAAAGTGCTTTTATTATGGGGGAGCTTCGACTAGGCACAAGAGGAAGAGAAGGGGACATGGGAATGTGCATCTAGTGTCACCTGTGTCACCACGCAGAGGAAGTCGACGCCAATAAGAACATATTGGCGGTTATTTGACCATTTCTCGCCCTTTCACCATTGAACACCACTTATCGCCATCACGTAATAGTGGTTGCATGAATCCGAGTTTCAAGGGAAAGGCGAAAGGTGCGAAAAATTCTGGGGAAAGTAATGACGTTTCATCGCCTTGTCAGTTAAGGCGCCGTCGTCCACACTGCTGGACAAGCTATAAGGATGCAGCCAAAGCTTCCCTCTGAGTCGCTACGCGCTCACCTGCGCTGGTTTTGTCTAGTAAAACACAAGGAATTTGCACGCGGACGTGTACAACCGACCACAAAATTATGCGTACCCCGGGATCTAAAGAAAGAAATAAGTAAGCATAATTTTGGAGCAGTTATCCGACCGTGCAGTAAAACTGTACAACGCTACGTTTTTCTTGCGCTTTATTGAAGGATGCACATACGAATCATGTGTCATGTGGGGCGTAATGGGGTTTTTTCAAGCCGCTGCATGCGGCTTTTACCCTTACGCCCGCTCTCATTCTGTATTCTGTGGAAAGAGAGAAATGAACATTATTTGTTATTATTATTATAATACCAAGCTGGCTGCTCAGGCCGCAGAAATACCGGCGTTTTCCCAATTCCTTCTATTCGTAAGATTCGGGTTCGAGTACACCAAAAAATATTAAAGGAAATTAGAGATCGTATATGAATCCGTAAAGGCTACTCAACAATAGAGCATATTCACAGTATCAATCAGGTGATAGAGATATGTGCGGAATATAACCAACCATTATATATAGCTTTCACTGATTACGAGAAAGCGTTTGATTCTGTCGAAACCTCAGCAGTCATGGAGGCATTACGGAATCAGGGTGTAGACGAGCTATATGTAAAGATACTGAAAGATATCTATAGCGGCTCCACAGCCACCGTAGTCCTCCATAAAGAAAGCAACAAAATCCCAATCAAGAAAGGCGTCAGGCAGGGAGATACGATCTCTCCAATGCTATTCACAGCGTGTTTACAGGAGGTGTTCAGAGACCTGGATTGGAAAGAATTGGGGATAAAAGTTAATGGAGAATACCTTAGTAACTTGCGATTCGCTGATGATATTCCCTTGCTTAGTAACTCAGAAGATCAATTGCAATGCATGCTCACTGACCTGGAGAGGCAAAGCAGAATAGTGGGTCTAAAAATTAACCTGCAGAAAACTAAAGCAATGTTTAACAGTCTCGGAAGAGAACAGCAATTTACAATAGGTAGCGAGGCACTGGAAGTGGTAAGGGAATACATCTACTTAGGGCAGGTAGTGACGGCGGATCCGGATCATGAGACAGAAATATTCAGAAGGTTAAGAATGGGCTGGGGTGCGTTTGGCAGGCATTCTCAGATCATGAACAGCAGGTTGCCATTATCCCTCAAGAGAAAAGTGTATAATAGCTGTGTCTTACCAGTACTCACCTATGGGGCAGAAACCTGGAGGCTTACGAAAAGGGTTCTACTTAAATTGAGGACGACGCAACGAGCTATGGAAAGAAGAATGATAGGTGTAACGTTAAGGGATAAGAAAAGAGCAGATTGGGTGAGGGAACCAACGCGAGTTAACGACATCTTAGTTGAAATCAAGAAAAAGAAATGGGCATGGGCAGGACATGTAATGAGGGAAGATAGCCTATGGTCATTAAGGGTTGCGGACTGGATTCCAAGGGAAGGGAAGCGTAGCAGGGGGCGGCAGAAAGTTAGGTGGGCGGATGAGATTAAGAAGTTTGCAGGGACGGCATGGCCACAATTAGTACATGACCGGGATTGTGGGAGAAATATGGGAGAGGCCTTTGCCCTGCAGTGGGCGTAACCAGGCTGATGATGATGAGGATGAATCTGAACGAGGGTATCCATATTCGCAGCATCAGCCTCGAATAACCACGAATATTTTTGTGCTCTGCACTTAGTCAGCTAAGTAAGGGCACTTGATGGCGCGAACACCTAAGTATTTGTTTGACGGCATCAGTTAAGATTAAAAGTGTTCCGAAACGTGCGATGTAGTAGTGTGCGTGGTTATTGAGGGCGACCTCCTCCACTTTAAAAGCTGGCGCCACCGTCGACGTGACGTGGAATGAGGGATCACGTGGACACAGCGGCCCCGTCGGCTGCTTCGGAAGCGCCGAAGCGAGCTGAAAACGAAAGTTTAAGGTCCCACTGCGCCGCGGTTCTGATTAAGTGGTGAGGCTTTACCGCCTTGGGTGTCTGCTTGACAACGTTTGAAAGTACTATAATAGGTAGTAACGGCCTTTGGAGGCGTGCAGCATGGTAGGCTAGTGCTCGGGGCCGCAGTGTCGGACGTACGCAACGCAGCCCGGTGTCAGCTTTATTCACACGTAGCCGCAAGGCAAGGAGCTGCGTGAAGCTTGGCTCGCAAAACGTAGAACCGGCAGACAGCCATTGGCTACAACTCGGGTATGCAGCAAGCACAGACGCGAGGAACATTTGTGCTATGGCGCCGGGACTTCGCGATGTTCGGTGAGTAGCAGAAAACGCGCACTGAGACGCTCGCCCGCACTCGCTGCCCGGCTAATGTCCTGACGGTTTCGTCTTTGAACTTGCTGATTCTAGATACTGCGCACGTTCGCTGGAACGGAAAGGGAGCGGTAAGACCACATTAAATAAAAGGCATGACATACGGTCATGTTTGTGTTATGAATTAATGCACTGGATTAGGAAAAGGAGCAGAGGGAAATCGCACGCTAAGACTGATAAACATACCGTGCGACGCAACTTGAGGAATAACATTGATATTTTCAAGAATTTAGAACACAGATGCAGATTAAATCGTCGCGACGGCACATCACAGTCGCCGTAGGCGTCTTTGTCTCTATAACGAAATTATTTTTGAAAGATTCTAATAGCGTCCACGCAACGACGGTTGCTAGTGTAGTCTTTGCACCCCCTCACCCCAAGTTTAATAGGGCGCAAGCCGTTTCGCTTAGACTTCTACAAACCAGCACATGTCCGTGTCTGTCCGCTCTGCACGAGGCTTACCCCGACGTGTATCGCGACGACGCCTGCCCGTCCTTCGGCCAGACCTCCACTGTAGCTCACATGCTCTGGGAGTGCGGGTCGACATACCCCAAGTTCATCAAGGAGGAGTGGGACTCGCTTCTGCGTAGCCCCGCTCTAGAAAAGCAAATCCTGGCCGTCCGGCGTGCCCGCGTGCCCGGCAGGTGGGCTACACCTGCCGGTCTCGATGTGGGACTAGCCGGGTGCGCGCCGAGTTCGCGTCCTCGCCAGACCTGCAATAAAGTTTTTTCACTCACTCACTCACTCACTCACTCACTCACTCACTCACTCACTCACTCACTCACTCACTCACTCACTCACTCACTCACTCACTCACTCACTCACTCACTCACTCACTCACTGTGAAATGCGCATATGCTGTGGCCGAAAGCTCACGGCACGATGCAAAAACGCGTTCACAGCGAAAGCAAAACATTGTGCGCGGACATGCATGCAGACGCGCAGTCGGTCGCCGTGAAACCGTGCGATCGCTGCATCGAGGCTTCATTTTGTTGTGCCCCATTTGGTTACACAGACAGCACACTAAAAGAACGTATTTCACATAGTTTACTCTTAGCGTTTGCCTACCTTTAACGCAAGAAGCCGGTTCGGGAGACACCATCGTGGTGACCGCGCGCAGTGGCGATCACTGTACGTATTCGGTAAATAGATGGCTTCTGTAAACGATTCTGTGCTTTCAGTTTGCCCAAGATTATTATATCGGCAGTCAAAAACTTATCTCGTATTGAGTGTATTTACATAAATGCCCAGGAGGGCTGCCGCGTGTTGTTTTTATTGAGCGCCGTAAAGCGAAGCCTACGAGGAGCGCTCCGCGTGTTCCCTCATACTACGCAAGAGAGGCGCTTCCGACAGATGGCGACTCCGTAACTCCTCGCCCCCAATCTTTTACGTAATTCCCTTATGCCGCCGTTAAGCTAGGCACGTCCACGGAGGAAAAGCTGCCGTGTTGGCGCACTGCCAATTAAGGGCCATGGCGGCCGCATTCCGATGGAGGCGAGAACGAGCCGTGCATTGGGTGTAGCCGGGTGGTCGAAATTAATCCGCATTCATCCCACTGTACAGCGTGCCTCATAATCAGATCCTGGTTTTTGTTCATAAAACCTCAGAATTTAGTTTATTTTACCATAGAGTAAACTTACTATTATGCCGCCATTGTGACAGGAAGTACGATATTTGATCGACACGCATTCCTGGGTGAGACACAGCAGCCTAAGACAGAGAGAGAGTTTATTAGAGCAAAGCCAAGGATGTTAGCCTGGGCTAGCATGCCCTAGCTTGCCACTCTGCACAGGGGAAAAAAGAAAGGGACAAAACAGGGTGTGATGGAGGATGATGCAAACGTGTCGTACGAGCGATTGGGCTCGGCTGGCTGTATTGCGATTGTTCGTGTGCACGTCGGCTGAGAGAAGAGCCCGTACCTGGCACAGCTCGCAAGGATTCAGCACTTTCCCTTGTGTCAGCTTCCGCATTGTGTACTCGTTTAAGACAGAATGCACAACCTCTGACTATACACGATCTATCGTGAAAAAAAAAAAAATTGTCGGCCCTTCCACTCAGTGAAGATGAATCATAAGCGAAGCTTGTCATTTAAATACCTAACCATCCAGGCACGTACCCAGGATTTTTTTTCGGGGGGGGGGGCCCGGCCACCTCCATCATCATCATCATCATCATCGCCGTCGTCGTCGTCGTCGTCGTCGTAAGCATCATCATCAGCAGCCTGTTTTATGTCCACTGCAGGACGAAGGCCTCTCCCTGCTATTTCCAATTACCCCTGTCCTGCCGCCAAACGATTCCAACTCGCACCCGCGAATTTCCTAATTTCATCGCTCAATATATAGTTTTCTGCCGTCTTCTACTGCGCTTCCCTTCTCTTGGTACCCATTCTGTAACCCTAATAGTCCAACGGTTATCTAACCGGCGCATTACATGACCTGCCCAGCTACATTTTTTTCCTCTTGATGTCAATTAGAATATCGTCTGTACCCGTTCGCTCTCTGATCCAAACCACTCTCTTTCTCTCTCTTAACGTTATGCCTAGCAGTATTCTTTCGATCGCTCTTTGCACGGTTCTTAACTTGATCTCATGTCTCTGCCCCATATGTCAGCACTGGCAAAATGCACTGAGTGCACACCTTACTTTTCAATAATAATGGTAAGCTTCCAGTCAGGAGCTGGCAATGTCTGCCGTATGTGATCCAACCTATTTTTATTATTCTGTGAATTTCCTTCTCATGATCAGGGTCCCCTCTGATTAATTGACCTAGGTAAACGTACTCTTTCACAGTCTCTAGTGGCCGACTGGCCATCCTGATCTCTTGTTCCTTTGCCCGGCTATTTATCATTATCGTCATCTTCTGCATATTAATATTCAACCCCACTCTTACACTCTCTCTGTTAAGGTCTCCAATCATTTGTTGTAAATCGTCTGCATTGTTGTTGAATAGAACAATGTCATCGGCAAACCGAAGGTTGCTTAGATATTTGCCGTCGATCTTTACTCCTAAGCCTTCCCAGTTTAATAGCTTGAATTCTTCTAAGCACGCTGTGAACAGCTTTGGAGAAATTGTGTCTCCCTGTCTGACCCCTTTCTCTATAGGTATCTCCCTGCTTTTCTTGTGTAGAATTAAGGTAGCTGTAGAACTTCTGTAGATATTCTTACGCGAACGACGAGTCAGTAAGACGAGAAACTAGTTACAGATTATATTTACAACAACGGTTGCAGCGCTGACCGGTTAGATTCACAGCACGAGCCCAGTTCGTTCTCCCTCCTCTTTTCTGGAGTGATGGCGCCCACGCACCTCGTTCAAACAAACAAATACCACACGCATGTAGCAATATTTTCCAAGCTTTTTACGCGAGCGTTCTGTAGTCCTTGATTACGTAGTGCCTCTATGACTGCTGGTATCTCAACTGAATCGAATGCCTTTTCGTAATCTATATAAGCCACGTAGAGAGGCTTATTGTACTCTGCGGATTTCGCGATAACCTGAGTGTTGACATGGATGTGATCCATTGTAAAGTATCTCTTCCTGAAGCCAGCCTGTTCCCTTGGTTGACAAAATCCAGTGTTGCCCTTATTCTATTGGAGATTATTTTGGTAAATATTTTATATAATACTGGGAGCAAGCTAATGGTCCTATAATTTTTTTCAATTCTGTAACGTCTCCTTTTTTGTGGATTAGTATAATGTCTGCATTCTTCGTTTTCTGGGACCTTTGCTGTCGATAGACACTTCGTATAAAGAGCCGCCAGTTTTCCAAGCATTGTCTCCTCCATCTTTGATTAAATCGACTGTTATTCCACCTTCTCCTCCCGCTCTTCATCGTTTCATTTTTTGCAGGGCCCTTCTGACCTCATCGCTAGTTATAGGAGAGTTTCTGTATCCTGTTCATTACTGTTTCTAAGTGAGGTATCGTGTCTCCTCTGAGTACTGTATACAGGTCAGCTTAGAATTTTTCCGCTGCTTTTACTATATCTTCGAGATTGCTGATATTATCTTTTAGTGTATACATCATGGTTTGTCCCAAGCCAGGTTTCTTTCTTACTGATTTCAGGCTGCGTTCATTTTTTACAGCTTCTTCAATCTTTGTCATGTTATAGTTTCGAATATCAGTTATTTTCGCCTTGTTGATCAGTTTTGAAAGTTCCGCGAATTGCGTAACGCTGTGCGGCCGCCAGTCCCATACAACCGCGTAGAGCGCAGGATTCTGCGATTCTAGATGTACTGCTCTCACCGCGAAAGGTTAGATAAACACCCACACAAGCACAGCAGAGAAGTGGCTACGTGAGGCGGTTAGACCGATAACTGTAGAAGCGTCATTCAAAGCAAGTAATTGTTCTCCACTTCCGGCAGCGTTTTCTCTACTTCCTTTTTAAATAAAAAGATGTTGATCCATAAATATTCTCATAAACAACGGTTAACTTTTTTTATTATTCGATTTTCCTTGCAGTTTGCTGTTGCCTTGGCTCTCTCCCTTAGTAGATCGCTTAACTTCTCAACTCCTTGTGATTTTTGTTTCCAGATGCCAATTTTGCTCGAAAAGTGCTATGCAATTAGGGAAAAACAGACGAAGTAACGGGCGACAGTCATCTTGCTTATGTGTTTAAGGGTTATTGCAGGGTTTCATGATGGACGCACTTTCACATTATTTTATTTCCCACCTTATCTAACCCATATCACGTGTATATGGTTGCGGGCATCTGCCAGCCTAGCGGCGAGCCGTAACTCAAGGAAATAATGAAGCAAAGGGAAAAGTTAAGTGCAGTTGGCGTTTTCTCCGGCCGCAACTCGTTCCACGAGAATACAGACCAGCTCAGTAACAGCCGCATCCCTTCCCTGGTCCCAGGATCAGCCTAAACAAAGAAGGTTGAACTAACAAAAGCAACAGCTATGCGCGTGACGTTTCAATAGATGGTGACAACTGAACGCATATCGAGTTAATCGCACGGGTGCGGAATCTATGAGAAAACTGTCCTTCACATTACAAGACATGCCGATAACTACCGCAATCTAAAAGGAGTGAAAAAGGCAGCATAATGCTGACCGATGATCAGCTGCGAAGTCTCAACATTGATCTGGCGGCGCTTAAGGAATGTGTGAGGAGTGGTGGCGTGGGAGGGGAGGGGGGGGGGGGGGGTATGCCACTTGATTTCGAGGGGGGGGGGGGGGCCCGGGCCCCCCCGGGCCCCCCCCCTGGGTACGTGCCTGTAACCATCCCCTTTGCAATCAATTTTATGTTTACTTGAATGTGCCGTTGTGATTAACGAGATGTGTACTGGTGGCATCCGTGAAGACAAGTTGGCAGTGACACGCATGTTTATTGAATTCTGGAAACTTCTCCCGTTAACTTCTTTTTGCAAGTGAGGAGAGTACTATAGCCTTGTGATCGCTGCAAAGGGTTCGGCCATGTCGATGTGACACATGTCATTTGCGAACCTACACACGTACGTCTTATGGTAGTGGATACGTTCACCTGAGTGCAACACCGAAGTGACAAGCGCTCAAACCCGAATGTAATCAGCCACTGTTGTTCTTGTTTGGGAACGTTCGAGTCCTCTGCTTTGCGGGCGTGTGGGCTACGGCATGTTTTGCTCGCTCACGGGGCGTACGAGCCGTTGGATTTTTGCGAACAGACACGGACGTTCAGGCTAGACGTATATACAAGCGTCGCCTGTAAAAAACCTGCGTGAAAAACGGAACAAGAAAGAAAAGATTCTTCAATTATCGAGCGCACCACATTACTTATATTTGATAGATAATCGCACATTGCCAACACCGCTGCACGTTTGTTTTGAATTTCGAATGAGAATCTAATACTTCTGCCTGTAACTGAAATATTTTCACACGAAAATGAGATAGTTGGTTGCTTCGAATACTCGATATTACCGCACGATATACCTAGATACAGATAATATGGAACCTAGCGTGTTCTGGAAAATGACGCGACATTTTAGTTTATGGTAATCTTCAAGCGGTCCAGTTCAACGAATTACCAAACAGCATTGCTTAGTTTGAGGAGTGAAACACACTTACTGAGGGTGTTCGTCGCATGATGGAGTGTATAAGCGCGACTGAATGAGGACATAGAAAGAAACAGATACACAGAGGCATCGCTTCACATTTAACGATATATTTTATTTTCGCACGTATCGATATATTATATCGATACGGGGCAGGAAAAAGAACATTATGCAGTGGTGCATATCGATGAACCGTACACGTGTGCAAGGCATGGTGAAAGATACATAAGTGCGTTCAGTAGCGCTTATACACTCTATCAGGGATTCTAACCAACTAGCCCGCCAACGTGTTAGAAAAATGTTCGTCGCACTTTTTCTTTCCTGTTTGCTTTTCGATATTTACTATTTGGAAGGGGAAATGTATTCTGTTCGTGATGTAATATTTGTGTAGCCTTTGCCTTAGAGGAGGATGACGGAAAAAATTTACTGAAAGAAAATGGGCAGGCAGCCCGTACAAAAAAATATTGAGAAGGCATTAAAATATTGTTGGGCAATGTTGAGTTTTTATTGAGGAATTATTGAGAGTTTGTTGGAGAAATCTTGTATTGAGTGTTTGAAGACTCTTGAATATTGGTCACTGAAATTTAAGTGAAACACCATTGGGTAACTCAATATAGAATAATTGTTAAGCTACCAATGAAATTCCATCGTGCTTAAACGGTCCGTTGTGTTCCTTTTGTTGAATGGTGGTTGAGTTACCATTGATTCTGCGTTGAACTGACGTTTTGGTAGTTCTGTTGACCTGTTGTTGCATTATTATTGCTACAGCACTGAAAAGCACATTGTGGCACAGTTGAGATGGCATTGAGATTTCAGAAGTCACCATTGAATTATGACTGACGTTTCGTTCGGCTATTGGATTTTTATTCATATATTGAAATTGCTTTGCTGTTCACACTTGCATGCCCCGGTGCCTGCTCATAACTTTCCCAAACACAAACAAAATCAAAGGAGAGACTGATCAACTTGAAGTACCTTTATTTACACTAAAGATGCGTGCACGTGAAACATTATTAAATTAAATAAGGCACCACTACATCGAACCTGGAGACATAGGCTAGTACAGTGGTGAGCAGCCTTATCTAGAGCGCGCCGACGGTGCTCTGCGGAGCAAGTCAGCGCCACCTAACGTGGCGCTCTGGGTTTGAGTCATGCGTCCCGGCAGAAACCGAGGCATGCCTGCTCATCGCTTCCTTGTCCAGCCACCGCCTTGGGAGTTCGTTTTGCGCCGCCAGGGACGCGCTGCCTGAAATTGTGACGCTGTGACGGCGGCGAGGGCGTCGCCATGCCGCCGTGTTTCACGAGTGTAACGAGACGGCCAGGCAAGCGAGCGCGAGTGATAGCAGATCACCGCGCATTTCTGCACAGGCACCACTCGCCGCGGCCATGTCTTTCGGCGTGTATCTGCACTGCGTATTTAGCTGAGGGCGACAGCCGACGAAAATGGGCGACGAAAATAGACGCCAAACAACCATATAGGCCCAATTCTCGCACTCTTAGCCTGGTCTGCGCCTGAAACGCGCGATCACCCGCTATCGCTTGCACTTGCTTGCCTATAGCCGCCTCGTGATTCGCGCGAAACGCGTTGGTTTTCCGGCCGCTGTTACATATAATTCAGCGCGGCCCTGGCGGACTGAAGCGCAAGCGCTGAGGCCCAGAACCCACGAGCAGGCACCGCTTTATTTTGGCCGCGCATGCGCACGAGACGCATAGCTCAAACACAGAGCGTAACGTTAGGTGGCGCTGACTTGCTCCACAGCGCACCGTCGCCGCACTCTAGACAAGGCTGCTCACCACTGTACCTACAGCACTCTTAACAGTGTAAATACATTTGAAAAAACCTATACATATAATTTCAATCAAAACAATCATTGTGGTCTTCATTTGCGACTTAAGTTTATGACTGGAAGGGCTTAAGCATACCCTTTTAACAACTAATTTTGAACACATGAACACTTGAAGCTGCCTGCGTGTGAATACACACAAGACATCTGAATACGTTACATTAAAATGTTTCGCACACTAACCCATCACAGGAACAGTTACGGCTGACTGTGAGAATGCAAAATAACAGACTGGAAACAAATGAATTCACGTAAATGTATCCAAGATTTAGCACACGTCTTTAACCGCGATTAAAATTTAATGAAGTATCAAAGTAGACTTGTCTGAGCTATTTGTCTTCGAGATGTATATATGTTCAGGTTGCCCAATTATTTTATAAAATAACGTCACTCAACTTAGCTATTAATTGATGAGACATCATTTAGAAAGTTGTCGGGCATGGTGAACACCTGAATCATGTTTCTGACGAGCCAGGTTTGCAAGAACAGTACACCATTTGTATATCTTTAATTGAGGTACAGAAGAGCTTGTTGGTGGTATTTCCTCAATTTAGTAAGCTTATTTTCAGTTAATTTTTCCGGACTTGCACAACGCTAATTAGAGCACTTTTTGGGGCCTTTCTCCCTACATTCAATATGCCCACTTGAGTCCCATTTTTCTGCAGATGTAGCAACTGTTTCAAATGAATTTAATACATACTTCTCGCAGGTTTCTGGTACTGCTAAACCACACCCTGATCACTGCACTTTAAGGAACAGCGTATACAAATCTGCACAACTTCCTCCTCTATCAGAACTTGATCTCAGATTAATTCTTTTTAATCTAAAAACTGGTAAATCACCGAGCATTGATGGCATTTCTGTGGACGAGTTACGCAGAAATTTTGACGCTGTTAAATATGTGCTGTTATCACTGCTGAATCACAATTTAACGAATGGTATTATACCTACAGAAATGAAAAAGGCCATAGTCATACCGCTCTTCAAGAGTGGTGCACGAAATAGATACGAAAATTATCGTCCAATTTCAATTTTGCCGTGTATCTCTCAAATATTAGAAAAACACATTCTGCAAGTCATGTCGACGTACCTCGACGCCAGTAGCATTATTTCAAGTACTCAGTATGGTTTTGTTCCAGGCAGAGGCACACAGGCTCTCCTTGAGGATATTTCAGACATTATAAATTCAGCTTTTGATGCTAACCAGGTCGTATGTGCTCTTTTTCTTGATGTTAGCAAAGCTTTCGACAGTGTTTGCCATAGTATTCTGTTATATAAACTCTCCTTGATGGGATTTCGTGGGCCTTTCCTAAAGCTACTCTCTAACTTTTTGGAGGATAGAACGCAGTTGGTCTCCATAGGTCAGTACCGGAGTAATCCAACTTCAATAAAAGCCGGAGTACCTCAGGGATCTATATTAAGTCCACTTCTTTTCAATCTATATGTGAATGACCTCGCCGCTGCTACCCCTATTTCTACATTTCAGTACGCAGATGACACAGTTATCCTGTCTCAAGCTCCCCGTTTTTCAGATGCAATCTCCCTTTTACAAGATGCAACGATCAGCGTTATGAACTGGTTCACTAACAATGTCATTAAAGTAAACGTCTCCAAAACACACCTTATATGTTTTCATAATCCTCTAAAGAAAGTCAGTTTAAACCTTCCATTACTGGCACACTCTTCATCTTGCTCCCCCTGCACCTGCTCACCCGTTCCATATGTTTCAACAGTGAAATACCTCGGCGTTTTTCTTGACAGTGACTTCACATGGAATACGCATTTGGCCCATATATGCTCAAGATTACGAGCAGTTTCAGGTACATTATACCATATCAGATATTACATGCCACTTTCCGTTCGTAAAATGGTTTTGCAAGCTTTGGGTTACGGTGCGCTTCGCTATGGGATAACGGTGTACGGTCACTGCGCGATTCGATGGAAAAATAGAGTCAACTCCATCCTTCGATCTATTCTAAAAATTATTGGTTATGATTTATGTTTAACAACCGGCATCGACCTTTTCAAAGCCTTAAGGTTGCCAGATTTTAACGCCCTTCTAGCGGAAACGGCCATCCTGAGGCATTTCTGGTCGCACAAATACAAGGTTGAATATGTTCCTGCTCGTTGTCTCCGGCCGAAAGACTGTTTTCGGGTGCCTCGCTGTTCGACCAAGTACGGTCAGCGCACTCGTAATTACTTCATCCCTTCATCTCTCAATAAACTAATAGCAAGCGCCTTTCGCGCGAAATCAAAGTATAAATTAAAACAAATTCTTCGTCGCATTAACCTCTAATCCATTACACGGTTGGTTCTTTCATGTGTATTAAAACCCTACATAACTTTAGGGTACTGGAGCAAATACATTAATTTATTTGTTTTATTTTACGCCTACTGATGTGTGTGAATAGAGCATGCAACGAGTACTTTCGTTTTGTTTCAGTGCCGTTCTCCCTGCAGATCTCATATGTATATTCCTGTCTCTTTTTTTGCTTCCTATTTTCATTGTTTTTTGTTGGATGTTGTCAATAGGATAATTGATGGCTTTTTAAGTATCATACAAATGCCTGATGTATGTTTTCTTGCTCTGTATTAAGAATGATGCGTTTTGTTACTTTTCATCGCATGATACGTAGTTTCTTTTCATTTTTTTGCCTCCTCATTGCTGTTTGTGTTTCTCTTGGGTGTCAGTGCCTGTTAACAATGGTTCTGCATAACTTGCGTTATCCGCGATATAACATTGTGTTAAACGCTGTCTGTCGGCTCTGCCGTTCAAGCCCAATGCGGCTTTGGCAGGCCTATTATGTATTAGTGTTGGCGGAATTCCTGTGTCAATAAAGTATTATCATTATTATTATTATTATTATTATTATTATTATTATTATTATTATTATTATTATTATTATTATTATTATTATTATCATTATTATTATTATTATTATTATTATTATCCAGCAACTAAGTGGTACCCCAGTCAATAAAGAGATAAGGCAAGGCTAAAACCTTGAACGATAAGAGAAAAAATAATTATTTAGCACAGAAAATTGGTAGGAACACACGGCTAACACAATTCCAAAGAGCCAAATAGATGGTCACCTGCACTTGCAGTATCAAGTACCCCAGAAATAGTCATAAAGGATGGGAAACGGTTACAATGACTGGCCAGCCAGATTGGTGAGACGGTGAAAAAGGCAAATAAATGCGTATACGAAAAAACCAATGACCTCAATTGCGCAGGTAACATGTTATTAAAATGCTACCAGAATTTTATTGCATAAAATACATAAAAGTTGCATAAAAAGCGGGACAAAGCAGTAACAAAGACGAAGGGAGATACAGCGCCCGTGTTGAAAAAAAAATTACAAGTGATATACATGCATATTTAAACTCAATACAATTTTTTCTCCAATATATACAAAAAGAACACATGCACTGACGGCATAAAAGGTTCCTGCGCCTGGAGAACGCAGCACAGTACAAAGCAGCGTCACGAGAACCGAAAACTAGAGCTTAGTATGTTTAAAAAGTACGAATACTTGCAGGCCTACAGGCATGTGACATGTCATGCCTTGAATGGATGAAATTCATAAATCTCACACAAATGAAGTTACCATCACTCTTATTGGCTTGCTCAGGGGACTTCTTAAAGTTGAACTAGAAAAATGTACATGAGTGTTAAAAACAGAGAAAACCCTATAGCGTTCTTTCTGAAATAAACAGAGTAAATATTTCGTGTATCATTTCTACGGACACTTCGCCAATTCGGCGTACATTTATATTTGACAGCCACCCAAACAGAGACGAGAAGGAAGAATTAAGGTAGGAAAAAACATCAACGCTGACTCAACTAGAAGTTTATTCGTAAAGACAAAGACTTTATACACATTGGCCAACTTCACAAAGAAAAAGCCATGGATGTGGAGCAGAAACAGCCCGGCACAACAAAAAAGGACCGAAAGACATGTCCTGTAGAAGAAGCATGTGCGTCAAACACTAACAAAGACATGAAAACTGAAACGTTTGTCCTGTGTGATAATAACGAGAAATACTGCAGCAACATGTTCTGACTATAAAAAGCAAGCGATTGATCACGTAGTCAAGCGAGTTGTCAACAGCATAACTTATGGAACCGGACTAGAACAATCAGAGAGAAAAGAAAAGTATAACATTCTAGGAATACTTCCAGTACAGGAGCTATTTAAGTATGTGGTTGTAACACGCTATTATTATTCAAATTCTTTCAAAGTATTGGTAAAAAAAGATGTGGCGTTACGAAAAACAGAAAGGTATTTTAGCCAAGGGTGTTAACAAACTATGGAAAGAAAACAAGAAAGTATTATGTACCTGATACCTTTAATGAACTTGATGCAACACTGTATGATATCAATTCAAAAGGTAAAATGATGAAAAATGTGAGGAAGTGGTATTCGACTGTTTATTGCAATATGTGATTTCTTATTGGGATTCTTACGTGACTGGAAAACGTACTATTTATTCTTTGTGTGTTAGAATATTTTACTTTGGAGTTGTATAATTTTGAACGGTAATTGTATGTTTCATATATCTATTGAAAGCTGTACCACCTGCTACTTGGTCTTCTAACAAGCACGATGTGCTTAGATTAACCAGCAAACAAAATCTGTCAAAAAATGTATTTGAAAAAATACTCTTTCCCACTAAGGGTCACAGAAATCTTGCTTATGAATTTTTCTTTGTGATGAATAAATAATTCTTCCATAAGTCCTCTTGTGTTCTGGTCTTTGTGATGAAACAACCCTTCTTTCTGCTCTATACCTCAACACCAGAGGAGTTCCAGGAGCAAGATTTATTGATCACAAACGTATAATAAACGTATAACCAAGTTATCTGTTGTCCTTAGTGGGAAAGACTTGCAGTTCTCAAGAGTATTTCTCGTCTGGTAGTATCACTCATCGGATAAATATTTCGCTTTTTCGAAAGATTTGTCCGATAGTTCTCGTTTTTCACGCATGTTTATTCTACATGACATGGCTTTTTCATATTTTTTTTCTTGTCGCTCGTGGCTGTTTCTGCCACGCATGCACGGCTCTTTACCTTTGTGAAGCTGACCAGCGTCTTATTACCTCTGTCTTCAAAAATAAACTTAGTTGTACTTGCGCTCGTGTGTGCTCCTATCTATTTCGTCATCGGTCGTCCGCCTCTGTTTGCGTTGTGTTTCGACTATGCACGTATCATTTGGTTAGGCTGGTAAACATTCTCGCAAACAAAAGGAAATACCTCCCCTCAAAAGGTAGGCCATCCTTCACTACTAAAAGCCAGATCAAATCGAAAGTAAGCCTTCACAGCGTCCATGCGGCAGCTAGTACACCACAGAGCAGCACAAAAAATAGTTAAAATTCCCACTTGATGGAGAGTGGCAACAGCGATGTGAGCTTGCGAGATAATGAGCCCTACATAAGCGGGTGTCTCTTGCACGACGCCAAGCTGCTCTTGACGCAGAACACTTTAGCATCTGGGCATTTGTTGCATGCGTAACCTGCGAGAAGGGAATGCGGACAGAAAATGAGATTGCGCGGACTCAGAATTTGCCACACACTGCACATAACTACGCACAAAATAGAAGTACACACTATACTGGCAAGTAAAAATTTACGGCTCTTTACGAGTGCTGTCTATAAAAGCAAGAAACGGTAAATGTTAACTAAGACACGCACAGCGATGTTTCGCAGCGGGGAGAAATATTCCCGGCTCTCTCGCAGAACCAAAGACCATGCGACAGTGCATAGCCGATACTAAGGAGATATCGATTTTTTGGGTAGAAGTCCAGCAGCAGGAATGACCTAAAGATACGCCGAGAGCGATGCGAGCGTGAGCATGCCTGTACGAGTGAGGACATGCACTGCTTCTTTGAAGCTAGTCGCTCCGGCGTGTCTCCGATCATCCCACGCGACTTGTGTGCAGAACGTCGCGTACATGCCCTTGCGCGTTTTGCGCGGTAGCGTCTGCGCAGTGAGATAGCTTCATGCACGCGTCATTCTTCACCGCGAAAACGGTGCTCGAGGCGACAACGCGCCGAGTGGCACTCCTTTCGCTTCTGCAAGCAACGCACATTCGGATCGGCCCAGCTCAAGGAGGCAGCAGAGAACGGTGGCATGTTTCGGTTATCGCCAATTAAAATTGTACAGTACGCCTTCAACAGAAACGCGCCGCGCTAGATAAAGACGCTTACTGCGGTAGTTTTGGCAGTGATAGGCGCTAAGGCGAGCCCGTCGGCGTTCTTTGCCGACGTCGTCACCACACCTCTGTTCATTTGCGCTGTGTATCCGTGAACAGTCACCGCGCGGAAGCTGCGACTTATCGGTTGGCCGTTCTCCGCAAATCCCACAGAGGCGAAATATATCTTGCGGTGCGCCGCATCGTTAGGCGCAACCTAAATCGAGGCGCGCTTAACCGCTACGGCACAGAAAGTGATCACACTAACCGTATGGTACACGATGAGCGACTACGTATTTAAAAAAAACATTATTATGATGTCTTACGTGCGAAACCAACGATCTGATTATGAGGCAGGTCGTTGTTGGGGACTCCGTATTAATTTTGACTTCCTGGAAATTTTTACGTGCATACAATGCACAATGCACGAGCGTTTTTGCATTCCGCTCCTTTGGAATGCGGCCGCTGCAAGGATTGTATCCACGACCTCGAGCACCAAATTGCCACGGCGGCCGCCATAGTTACGAAATGCGTAAGCGTGAAGTGCAACACGGCCTTCCCGTACGAATGTGGCACAAGCGTAGCACAGCTGCACACCTGCTGCACAATTATTTGTCGCGGTTCTCCTAAGCTCGTAGTGCCTCCCTAAATACCTTGAAAGGCAGCGCGCCTCTCACGTATCGAAACGCGATAACAAGCACTTAGACGGCCCACGTGTGCCCCCATGAAAGATGACGTGGCCACTGTACAAAACTATCACTGCCCAGAGAATCCGATCCTCATGTTCAAATTGTATTCTGTCATACAAATTAAGGAAACGTTATTAGACAAGAACAAATGAAGCAATGCAATTTTACGCACGTGGGGCGCCGCTGCCTCTTCGCCTACTATTATTTCAAACGAAGTGACGGCGGCAGCGAGAGTTAGTATCGCGCGCATTTGCACCGGGGCATGCGGTTTGCTTGAAGAAAGTGAACGGTGTGCTTAACATCTCACGCTCGTCAATGTCAAAATAGAAAAAAGGGCTAGTGCCCAAGAACAGGAGATTACTTACCTATCTTCAGAAGTGCGGCTGCGACTGTTTCGGGGTGCCGTCTCTCCAACAGGCATCATGACCTCTGCCGCGCAACTTATCAAAACAGCCAGACTCGCACATCAGTCGAAGACTAAGTAGCCGGGTGAGCCAACCACTTCAACGGATAAACGTTCCACTTATCGTCGTTAAAGCATTTCACTAAAATGTGTGTCATGATATCCGAAAAGAAAAAAAATACTTTCATCAAAAAGCACGAGGCGTGAACTATGGTGGCTAGAAGGCCTTCTAGCCACCATGGGCGCTATTCTGGACACGCATGGCGGCTGCACAGCCGCCATTATCCGCCATGTTTACTCTCTTATTGGCTGTGGCGAGCTCACGTGCCTTGAAATTTTTGCCGGGAAACGGAAGTTTTGCGAAATGTCATTTTGCGTTTTCATTAAGATGACGAAACGTGACGTGGAGCTGCAAATTTTATGGACTAATACATTTTTTTGGTCCTTGGCAGATATATTGTGATGTTAGTGCTTCAAAAGGAATGTGAGCGGTAGCGTGCAGAAGCCAGTGCAATGCATCTGCAATTGCGCGTATATGTGGTGGCGATTCAAGATATGCGCCATACCAGCTTGCTGATTGGCTGAAGGAATATCTCGTGAGGAGCGTCATAGGAAGGGCTGTTTCGTAATCGTCATTTTGACGATGCGTGACGTTGCACTGGGCCGCCATTGCTGAGATTTTCCGCCATAATTTTTGCTGCGACGAGCCGCGCGAATTATGCTAATGAGCAGCCATATGCAATGGCAGCCGAGAGGAATGCGTATCGCCACATTTTCCCCGTCGTTTGGCGCCACAAAAATCTTTTGTTCATAACGCGTGCTCATAGTATTTGCATCGCTCTCGGGTGGTGTTGACATTTGTGTTTGGGGCCATCATTTTTTAAAAGAACGCGTTTATACGAAATATTATTGGTTGATCATAGCAAGCTTTCAGCAATGTTATCCACTTTTCACTGCTGCATTTGTATTGTAATCGAGATTGATGCCTTTTCGCACAATCAGACGTTATGACAACGGCCTCTTTCTAATTTATAAAAAGAAATGTACGCAAGGCGGCGCCTTGAAGTTTCCTCCCACGGTGCGAGTAACCAGCGAAATGAACAATAGATGGCAGCCCCGGCGCTTGCGTCGCGCTTGTGGATATCTCTGGCGCGCGCAACGCTATCGGTGATATTCGGCCGTTTCTCAGCCAGCCGAGTCGGGCTGAGTCACTTGCGTTTCACGAAATAGCGATAACGTGGCCTAGAACGTGCGCGCATCACCACTGGTAGGTCGCGTATGTTGTCTCAAGAAAGAAAACAAGCGCGTTGGCGCCAACATGCGATGACTCATTCCATTTTCCAGGGACACGCATCCTGGCTATTGAAGCAGACGACGGCTTGTACGCAGCGGACGACGGAAGCGAGAAGCGTTTTCGACGGAATAATCATACGCTTTGAGATAGCTGCTTTATTTTTACTGCGGAGGAAAACTGTTTTGCTTTACCGATAACGCTACATTCAGTGCCTTCATTTCAGTTTCTTAGGCAAAACGTCAAGTTGGCGTCACGTTACGTAAGCAAAACCGGGCCACCAGCGCCATTTTGTTTGCGTCGCGCCTACGTCACGCATCGAAGAAAATGGCGGAATGTCCAGAATAGCGCCCCATAGCGTGAACAACCGCACAAGTGTAGCGTGTAACTGAGTCCGAAAGCCGTTCACAGCTTCACTATCGTATTCAGTTATAAAAAACCTTTCAAACACAAAATAACATCATTGAAAAACCGCTAATTAATTAGCAATAATTTTTCATCAACGAACCTTCATAAATTTTCAAGAACAACCTAATTTGTAGCGTAAACAATAAATACTACGACCAAAAAATGCGACTGTGAAACTAGCGGTAACCGTGTGTAGTGTTGCAAAAGTGTGCGCAAAACGAAGCTCGGTTGCAACCGCTTGCGCGCACACATACACACCCGAACGCTACCTTGACGTTTGTAGCGCCACCTAGAAATAAAGATTACTACTAGTTTTGCTATTCTTACAAAAATAAAGCTTCTAAAATAGTTTCTAGCGTCTTTGCAGATGACGAGGTGACAAGTAGGGTATGATAAGAGTCCGTTACCTGTATTTCTTTCATTTTCCTTTGGTGTTCTTCACTGAACATACGAGACCTGCAGGCTTGGGAGATGAGAGGACGACAGTTCGGCGAGGCTCAAATAAATCGCGTGCTTCTTGCAAGGCGAGAGACGGGAGCAGCCCCAGATAGAGCGATTAGCTGCGATACTGTTGCGGCCGTTGCTGAATCCGAAGCTCTTTGAAGTCAATGGTTATAGCGGCCGTGCGCTGCGATCTCAAAGCACGATCGTTCTTTGATCTCTAGTACCACGGACATTGGATAAAAAAACTATATTTGCTTTACGGACAGAGGGTACGTCGCAGTAAATTCGAAGACCTCACTTGTGTATGTTTGTAGCGTGTGCGCGCTTGCATTCTACGGTTCCCGCAGCGCGTCCGATGCTCGAAGGTAGCGTCGTCGCCTGTCGGCACCTGTCTTACTTATCGCCGTCCGCGCTGCCACCGTGTCTACTTTCGGGGAACTCCACATCCGCGTAGTCACCGTGTTTGCAAGTGAATTTCGCATTCTTCTGCTCCCCGAAACGTGCTCATTTGGGATCGTACCAATGGTTGTCATCTAGTGTATGTTAAAACGCCGATGGCATTTGTACATCGGCGAAGAAATAAATCGTTATGAACTTGGTCGGTCATGAATCTAGTCCAACGTTGCAGTTTTTACGTCGCCAAAACGGCTACGAAAGTGGGGCAGTCCCGGAGATAGGCGCTCCAAAGCGCGAGCTGTAGCGACAGCACCAGGAAGTGGCATGCGGCGCACGGGCCAAGCATTTCAGAGCTTACTGGCTTTCGAATGAGAGGAGTATGCGCGCGCTCGTGGCCTATTGGTTAGAGTACGGGGCTCGACGGCCGACGTTCAATTCCACCCCATCGGTCGGACATTATTTTCTTTTAATGAAAGCGAGGCGAAAGAAGAACCTACCTGCCGCAAAGTGACAGGAATGAGGTTGGAACGCATCGCAATAAATTTTTGGAATGTTTTTATATGCGAGTCCTAATTATTGTATACTGGACTCAACTGCTACACAACAAAAAACAACTAGAAAAAATTAACACAAATTACCCAATAAATTGTTTGTTGAGAACACTCAACGGTAATATTGTTGTGCAAGAATTGAGTGAACTCAATTGCTTTTAAAAATTTGTTGAAGTCCGTTGTTTCAACCATTGCCCAACAATATATCAATGGTTAATGAACAGTCATTTTTGTACGGGAGGTGCCTTTCTAGTTGTGCGGGGTAACCGTATTCTATGGTATTCGAAAAATCAGGCAGCACCTAGCTAAGGCTATGTTACTCGCTGTGTGTGTGTCTCTTTCATGTCCAAGTGCTCAGTCTTGTTGCGCTGCAGGGTAAACACGTACCTGCTCGGCAAATTTTCTGTGTCGCTGAAGCACGTACTGCTACTAGCCATCCCTGTTACTGCTGCCTAACAATGACTTGTTTTGCTTTGTCACGTTTCACACTCAAAGACGTTGCTTATCGTTTTATAATACTGTTCTGCTTACTACGAATGCAAGTATCAGATCGAAAATGAGTTTCCTGCGTCCCTCCACTCATCGCCAGCGACTTCGTCGCCAGGCGATATTCGAATACTATGCTTCGCTCTCATAGATATGTTGAGAAAACACAAACAACAACGCGGCAAAAACAAAATTTTGCCGACTACGGCGACTGCGCCAACACTTGCAGTTGGGGTTTGGACGCACTAATCACTGAGCTTGGGAATTTGCGCCCGAAGTTTTGAGCGCCACGCGTACCGTCACAGCGCTGACGCCCGTGTGTGCATATTCCGGAGGCTAAATACAGGCCGCGCTGCAACCGACGACACTGCGTCCGCCGTGAAGTTGTCCCCGAGAACGTGTGACGGTGTCTGCCGCCAGAGCAGCCTGCTGGTGTATACCGGAAATGAATTCAGGAATCGCAGAAGCCCGCTCCTGTTTGTTTCTGAATTTTTAATTCAAATGCGTATAGTACGTGAGAGATTATAGGAGAAAACGCTACACCGAAGCAGGTTGACTACTATGTCGAGATGAATCTAGACAATGGTAGAATACACAAAGGTGTAAAGCAGCAGCAAAAGAAAACAGTAGTAGTAGAAAACAGTGATCACAGATAACTGTTGCTACTAGGAGTAGTTACAATAATTAAGAGAAATGTTTATTGCCGTAGTCATGCGCTGAGGTTTATTCTAGTACTAAGATATCGTCCAGCCATATAATTTGGTCTGTTTTTGCTTAAGAAAGCAAGAAACGACCGAAGTCTCGCAAAAGTTAATATTACGTCATAAAACATAAATGAACAGGACATCTGAAGTTACCGTACGTCAAAATATTTTTCAAGAAATGCTGCCACTTCGCGCAATATGAAACAACGGCACTGTGCGATGAAAATTAACCAGCCCAACAATATTTGTTTACTTTAGAGACTTGCGAGCAACCTGTGCTCTGCCAGACGCCATTGTTGCGTAAAATAAGCGTAAGATAACTTTTATATCACCAATAGCAGTTTCTTGGATAGTCACGCCAATTAAAGAATGATCGAGTGTAGCTATTCCGGCGCCGTGAATCGTTCCGTGGAAAAGTGTGCTGTTGAGTTTGCTGTTGAGAAAATAAAGTATTTGGCATTCTTCTTTTTTTCAGAGGCAAAACACGGCAAGGGAAAAGCAAAAGGTGGGTACAATGGTTAATTGTCATTGACTTCATTAATGTGATTGGCAACTCATTTGTTCACATTGCTTTAGGAAACGCGAAGCATGGGCCTCTGAACGATGCAAGCAAGTTGGGTTTCAGGTAAAAGGAACACTGAAGAGAAGAGAAAGAACGCCGGTAGTGATGTGCTCAGATTGCAACGTCACTTCATATTGTCCAGTGCATTTAGCGCGCCCCTGCGTTTCATTAGGAACCTGCGATTTACCTTAATCACGGGTACGAATTTTATACCGGGGATTGTGTAGTTTAGAAAGGTAATGGGGCGCAACGTTGTATTCGCCGAAGTAACATTATTGCTGTTTTTGCCATGTTATATTGCTTTTCTGGTGGAGGTCATGCGACAGTGAACAGTTCGAGTCCAAAAAGAACAAAAGAGGTATTATGAGAGACGTCTGTTTAGTGGTGGTGTAGGTGGTGCTGCGCGTTGTAGCCGCAGGTGGGTTCAGCCTGGCGATCGAGGCCGGCAAATGCTCTGTGTGGGAGTCTCTTGCTGCGTGACGGGTGGAACAGATCGGGGTATGTGAGAAACGCAAAAAAAGAAAGCGCGCAGCTACCCTGCAGCAGAAGCTTGATGTGGGCAAGTTGGTTTAGCATACTTGAAGAGCGCTACGAAGACGCGCACTAAAAGAATAACATGCACGACGGACAAGGCGCTACTTCCAACTAAATGTTTTTTGTTTGTTGAAGAAACAGGACTTTAAACAGATACAACCTAGAATGACCCATCGTGACATCACGACAACCCTATCTCATTAGAAAAGCTATGTCTTTTTCGGTAAGCGTCACTGAAGGGCAGCTAATACACGTGCCCTCGGCCTTTGCAATGTAGAAAGCTTCTAATATCTCCCGTTCTAGTCTCTCTCTAGACGGTGCCAGAAACCTGGTGTCACAAAGATACGGACGGCAATTGTGACGTTTGCAGTGTTCTGCCAGATGGACCGCCGCATTGTTATTTACGGCCCAATTGTGCTCACGCGCCCTTTAATTAAAACACCGTCCGGTTTCACCGACATAAACCCGTTGGCAACTTAAGGGTATCTCATATACGGTATTACTTTTGCAAGCCGTGTACTGCGCTGCATGTTTCTTACAGCATGGTTCGGGTTTTGCTTTTGTCATCATAGGCCATATCTTGGCCAGCTTACACAGTGCAGTGAAGAAAAGATTGACAGTGTGCCTTTGCGCCACCTTCTTGAGGCTGTGGGACACCCTGTGCCAATAAGTAATCACATGTAATCTCTTCCTATCAAATGCCTTTCTTTGTGTTAGTGCCCTCCCTTGCCTGTTTGATCTCTTGAAGAAGCTTATCGCAAACGCTAGAGGTAAAGAGTGAAGGGAAACCGGCTAGGCGCAACCACAAAATAAAAGCAGTTTCAATAACCAAGTTTCAAGGCTACGCCTGGCCGGTTTGCCTTTACTTTTGATCTCTAGCGTTTGCGATAAGCTTATTCAAAAGATCAAACAGGCAAAAGAGGGCGCTAACACACACAAGAAAGCCATTTGATAGTGTCACGTGGTCGGGACGTCAAAGAACGCAGTAGGAATACTGTGAAAGGCAAAAGTAGCTTTTATTGGGCCAACCTGTGCCCACAAAACAGGCTACACTTTAAGCACAACGAGAGCGGCGAACACAGTCGGCGATCGTCGAAAATCTGATCAGCGGGTCAAGCGCGACGGCTTTTATAGAGCAGTCGTCGAATGTTCCAGACTAATCGTTCGGACCCGCGTGCCTTCCACAAAGTTCTACACCATTCGCGTTAGGCGCTGAAATCAGATAACACAAGGTTCGGCGACAACAGACAGACAGGTAGAAGCATCGATAACTTTCCAGAAACGTCGGATACATGCAGGCGCGTCCCTCGCTGTGCGATTACAGTTGTTAAGCGGCGAAACGTGGTCGCCCGATAAAGATAAGTACACGTGTCAATACCCCCCTCTCAAAAAGCGAGGGTCTTGTTCAGGCGCTCCGTGAGACCATTCGTCTGCGGATGGTAGACAGTTGTCCTCCTGTGGCTTGTCTGGCTGTACTGCAGAATGGCTTGGGTGAGCTCTGCTGTAAAAGCCGTTCCTCTGTCGGTGATGAGGACTTCTGGGGCACCATGTCGCAGCAGGATGTTCTCCACGAAAAATTTCGCCACTTCGGCTGCGCTGCCTTTTGGTAGAGCTTTAGTTTCAGCAAAACGAGTGAGATAGTCCGTCGCCACGACGATCCACTTATTCCCGGTTGTTGATATAGGAAACGGCCCCAACAAATCCATCCCAATCTGCTGGAATGGTCGGCGAGGAGGTTCGATCGGCTGTAGTAATCCTGCTGGCCTTGTCGGTGGTGTCTTGCGTCGTTGACAGTCTCGGCATGTCTTGACGTAACGGGCGACGTCGGCGGTCAGACGCGGCCAGTAATACCTTTTCAGTATTCTCGACAGCGTCCGGGAGAATCCGAGGTGCCCAGCGGTTGGATCGTCATGTAGGGCGTGCAGTATTTCTGGACGCAGCTCTGACGGTACAACAAGAAGGTAGCTGGCGCGGACTGGTGAGAAGTTCTTCACGCGCAGGTTGTTTTGTAGCGTGAACGAAGACAACGCGCGCTTAAATGCCCTAGGGACAACGTCGGTGTTCCCTTCCAAATACTCGACGAGGCCTTTTAGCTCCGGGTCGGCTCGTTGCTGTTTAGTGAAGTCTTCCGCGAGGAAGGCGTCGTCGTCCTCGTCGTCTTGCGGGGGGGGATCGATGGGGGCGCGCGATAAGCAGTCGGCGTCAGAGTGTTTTCTTCCGGACTTGTATATTACCGTGACGTCATATTTTTGTAGTCTGAGGCTCCACCGCGCCAGCCGTCCTGAAGGGTCCTTTAAGTTAGCTAGCCAACACAATGCGTGATGGTCACTGACGACTTTGAATGGCCTGCCATAGAGGTAAGGGCGGAATTTAGCAGTAGCCCAAATGATGGCGAGGCATTCCTTTTCAGTCGTAGAATAGTTGCTTTCCGCTTTTGACAGTGGCCGGCTAGCATACGATATCACCCTTTCAAGTCCTTCTTTCCTCTGGACTAGGACGTCACCGAGGCCTAGGCTACTGGCGTCAGTGTGGATTTCGGTATCGGTGTCCTCGTCGAAGTGTGCAAGTATCGACGGCGACTGCATGCGTCGTTTGAGTTCTTGAAATGCCTTGGCCTGCGGCGTTTCCCACTTGAACGTGACATCACATTTGGTTAGATGTGTTAGCGGCTCCGCGATGCGTGAAAAGTCCTTGACAAAGCGCCTATAGTAGGCACACATGCCAAGGAATCTGCGCACTGCCTTCTTGTCGGTTGGCTGCGGGAACTTTGCGATGGCTGCTGTCTTCTGTGGGTCGGGGCGTACTCCTGATTTGCTGATCACGTGGCCTAAGAACAAAAGCTCATCATAAGCGAAACGGCACTTTTCCGGCTTCAGAGTGAGCCCTGATGACTTGATGGCTTCTAACACTGTCGCAAGCCGCCTAAGGTGATCGTCGAAATTTCCGGCGAAGACAACGACGTCATCCAGGTAAACAAGGCACGTCTGCCACTTCAGTCCGGCTAACACCGTGTCCATGACGCGCTGAAACGTTGCAGGCGCCGAGCACAGTCCGAATGGCATGACCTTGAACTCGTAGAGGCCGTCTGGCGTGATGAAGGCAGTCTTTTCGCGATCTCTCTCGTCGACTTCTATTTGCCTGTAGCCAGACTTGAGGTCCATCGACGAGAAGTATTTAGCGTTGCAGAGCCGATCCAATGCGTCGTCTATCCTTGGAAGGGGGTACACATCCTTCTTCGTGATCTTGTTCAGTCGACGATAATCGAAGCAGAAGCGTAGGGTTCCGTCCTTTTTCTTTACCAGGACTACAGGAGAGGCCCACGGGCTTTTAGACGGCTGAATGATGTCGTCGCGCAGTATTTCGTCGACTTGTTGCCTAATAGCTTCACGTTCTCGCGTCGAAACTCGGTAAGGGCTCTGGTGGAGTGGTCGAGCGCTCTCTTCGGTTATTATGCGATGCTTTGCAACTGGTGTTTGTCGAATCCTCGATGACGTCGAAAAGCAGTCTTTGTATCGTTGGAGAAGACTTCTGATCTGTTGCTGCTTACTCATAGGAAGACTTGGATTCACGTCGAAGTCTGGTTCGGGGACAATGCTCATCGGGGTAGATGCGGCTGAATCCGAGAGGACAAAGGCATTGCTGGTTTCCACAATTTCCTCGATGTATGCGATTGTCGTGCCCTTGTTGATGTGCTTGAACTCTTGGCTGAAGTTGGTTAGCATAACTTCCACTTGCCCTCTGTGGAGTCGAGCGATCCCTCTTGCGATGCAAATTTCACGGTCGAGCAGTAGATGCTGGTCGCCCTCGATGACGCCTTCTACGTCAGCGGGTGTTTCAGTGCCGACGGAAATAATAATGCTGGAGCGCGGCGGGATGCTCACTTGATCTTCGAGCACACTCAAGGCGTGGTGACTACGACAGCTCTCCGGCGGTATCGCTTGATCTTGTGACAGCGTTATCGATTTCGACTTCAGGTCGATGAATGCGGCTTGTTGATTCAGGAAGTCCATGCCGAGAATGACGTCTCGTGAACACTTGGAGGACAACGAAGGTGGCAGGGTAAGTCCGGTCATGAACGGTAATTCTTGCCGTGCAGATTCCAGTCGGCGTAATGAGGTGTCCTCCAGCGGTCCGAATTTGGGGGCCCTCCCATGCAGTCTTAACCTTCTTCAACTGGGCGGCGATGTGTCCACTCATTACGGAGTAATCGGCCCCTGTGTCGACAAAGGCAGTGACTGCGTGGCCTTCGAGAAGTACGTCGAGGTCGATGGTTCTTTGTCTGGCATTGCAGTTGGGTCTTGGCGTCAGATCACGGCTGCGTCGGGTTGAACTGAAACTGGAACCTCGCGTCGTCAAGTCGGCTTTCATCGGTGTAGTCTTGGCTTCCTGATTTCGTCGGGACGGCGGCGTGTCGTTATGTCGTCGAGGTAGTTTCTTCGGTGTCTTCGTCAGTGGCGGAGGATCTTCGTCAGTTCGACGAACAGCAACCGCACCTCCATCGGTTGCTGCTTTTAGTTTTCCGGATATGGGCTCGCTGACCGGCCCCGGGCTGGGCCAGTGTATGGTCGGCGCTGCGGCGACAGGTAGCGGCCTGGTGATGGCGAACGCGACGGTCGTCGAGAGCTCCACGGAGTAGCGGCGAGGTAATCGGCGATATCGCGGGGGCGTTCACCTTGCTGCGGGCGCGGAGCGTTCACGGCGAAACCTCGCAGTCCCCTCTCCCGGTATGGACATCGTCGGTAAACGTGACCCGCTTCTCCGCAGTGGTAGCAGAGCGGGCGGTGGTCAGGAGCGCGCCAAATGTCCGTCTTCCTCGCGTAGGTGCGCTGGGCGACGGGTGGGCGTGTTGGCGGCGGCGGACGACGGAATTGCGTCGTCGCAGGGCCCTGGCGTTGTCGAGGAGGGGGACCTTGACGGCGTGCGACGGCGGCGTAGGTCATCGCTTGCGGCTCAGGCTGCGGCGATTCAGGGGCTACTCCAAATTGTTGTTGGAGTTCCTCACGCACGGCGTCGGCAATCGAAGTCACTTGAGGCTGTGATGATGGGAACAGCTCGGATAGTCTCGCGTAGGTCGTTGGTGGTCAGTGACTGAACTCTGGCGTAGTTTGTCGAGTTCGTGCGGCGGTCGAATTGCCGGTTTCGCATCTCGAGTGTCTTCTCGATGCTGGTGGCCTCGCGAAGAAACTCGTCCACGGTCTTCCGTGGGCTTCGTACCATTCCGGCAAAAAGTTCCTCCTTCACACCACGCATCAGCAGGCGGACTTTCTTCTCCTCGGGCATTTCAGGGTCGGCGGGGCGGAAGAGATGGCTCATTTCTTCCGTGTAGATGGCGGTCGTCTCATTAGGTAGCTGCACTCGGGTTTCTAGTAGTGCTTGGGCTCGTTCTCGGCGTACGACGCTTGTGAATGTCTGCAGAAAGCCGCTTCGGAAAAGGTCCCAGGTCGTTAAGGTGGCTTCTCTGTTCTCGAACCACGTCCTGGCAGCGTCTTCCAATGCGAAGAAGACATGTCGCAGTTTGTCGTCGCTGTTCCAGCTGTTAAATGCAGCGACCCTCTCGTACGTCTCGAGCCAGGTTTCCGGGTCCTCGAATGTTGAACCGCGGAACGTGGGGGGCTCCCTGGGCTGCTGCAGCACGACGCGGGATGCTGGGGCTGCCATTGGGGCGGACTTGGTGGCAATCTTCCTGCTCGTCTCAGGTAGAAGTCCGTGCTCTGGGGGCAGTCCTTGCAGTCGGCGGCTAGCACGCTGGTCTTGGGCGACGTTGGTTTTGTCCTCGGGCTTTGGGCTTGGATCGCGGCTTTGCGGGGGCGTTCGGTACATGAACGCACAAGCGCCTCCACCAGATGTCACGCGGTCGGGACGTCAAAGAACACAGTAGCAATACTGTGAAAGGCAAAAGTAGCTTTTATTGGGTGAACCTGTGCCCACAAAACAGGCTACACTTTAAGCACAACGAGAGCGGCGAACACAGTCGGCGATCGTCGAAAATCTGATCAGCGGGTCAAGCGCGTCGGCTTTTATAGAGCAGTCGTCGAATGTTCCAGACTAATCGTTCGGACCCGCGTGCCTTCCACAAAGTTCTACACCATTCGCGTTGCGCGATGAAGTCAGATAACACAAGGTTCGGCGACAACAGACAGACGGGTAGAAGCATCGATAACTTTCGAGAAACGTCGGATACATGCACAGTTGTGAAGCGGCGAAACGTGGTCGCCCGATAAAGATAAGTACACGTGTCAATAGGAAGAGATTACATGTGATTCCTTATTGGCACAGGGTGTCCCACAGCCTCAAGAACGTGGCGCAAAGGCACACTGTCAATCTTTTCTTCACTGCAATGTGTAAGCTGGCCAAGATATGCCCTATGATGACAAAAGCAAAACCCGAACCATGCTGTAAGAAACATGCAGCGCAGTACACGGCTTGCAAAAGTAATACCGTATATGAGATACCCTTAAGTTGCCAACGGGTTTATGTCGGTGAAACTGGACGGTGTTTTAATTAAAGGGCGCGTGAGCACAATTGGGCCGTAAATAACAATGCGGGGGTCCATCTGGTAGAACACTGCAAACGTCACAATTGCCGTCCGTTTCTTCGCGACACCAGGTTTATGGCACGGTCTAGAGAGAGACTAGAACGGGAGATATTAGAAGCTTTCTACATTGCAAAGGCCGAGGGCACGTGTATTAGCTGCCCTTCAGTGACGCTTACCGGATAAGAGATAGCTTTTCTAATGAGATAGGGTGGTCGTGATGTCACGATGGGCCCTTCTTGGTTGCATCTATTAAAATTGCTCCGAAAGTTACCCTGGTATGGCATAAGAGGTGTAGCATATACTTTAATCAAGAACTATCTCAGCTCCCGTAAGCAGTTTGTTTGCCTAAATGATTCTAAGTCCCAACTTCTTGATTTAAACTGCGGTGTTCCTCAGGGCTCAATCCTAGGCCCAACTTTGTTTCTTCTCTATATCAATGATATTGTCAACATCCCAAACACACAGTGCATAACTTTGTATGCAGATGACACCAGCGTTTTCTTCTCTGATCACAACATTCAAGAAGCATTTACCGCAGCCAATAGATGGATGGGGGACCTCAACTGTTGGCTAAATTCAAATAAAATACAACTGAACTGCGAAAAAACAAAGTACGTCATATTTAGACCTAAAGGAAAGCAGCTGACGGGTCACTACGAGTTAAATTTTGGGGGGCGCATTATAGAAAATACGAAGTGCGTAAAATTTTTAGGCGTATGGTTTAACGAAAACCTGTATTGGTCCATTCATGTGGAGACCCTCAGAGCCGACATTCGTAGAGCGACGGGAATGATTAACATGTTAAAGCATCTTATTCCAATGAATTTAAAGAAACAGCTATATTACACACTAATACACTCTCGTCTACACTATTCCCTTCTGGTCTGAGGAACTACTACCAAAACTAACCTTATGTCACTATATAGGCTGCAAAAAAGAGCCGTAAGGGCAGTTTGTAACCTACCTGTTCTTGCACACACTAAACCGTTTTTTGATAAGCTTGGCATACTCCATATAGATCGCCTATTTTTGCACAAGCTATCGCTCGAGGCGTTCCGTCTCCGTCAAGTTGATCACATACAATTTAATCAGACCTTCGCCACCAAGGAAACTCCGTATAATCTCAGACATGACCCAATCTCTATACCGCTTACTCGCACGAACTACGGGAAACAGGCATTACACTTTCAAATATCAACCTTACTAAACAATAATCCCACAATACTGGAACAATTACAAACCTTGACTTCAAGCTTGAGATTCAAGAAATCTGTTAAAACGTATTTTCTTCACTACTTTATTGTATAACTTCCTTATGTACCACAATATCATTGTTTTGTTTTCCTTGTTAACATGTACTGATTGAGATTCGAATTGTTAATCGCTTTTGATATGTTATCATATTTCGAAAATTGTAACTTGTTGTGCTGTTGTTTGCTTCAGAGTGTCAACATGCTTTGGGTGCTGCAGCCTTTGTCAGGCAAGAATACTGCCTTTTGCTGCAACACCTGAGACAGCTGTATGTCTCAAACAAAAAATAAATGAAATGCAATGAAATGAAAATCCTGTTTCTTCAGCAAAAAAAAAAAAAACATTTAGTTGGAAGTAGCGCCTTGTCCGTCGTGCATGTTCTTCTTTTAGTGCGCGTCTTCGTAGCGCTCTTCAAGCCACCCTGCGCCTTCTCTCGATGTCCGACAAGCAGGGACGGATGACTTCACCAATGTCGGTGGCGAAACCACCCAACCAGCGCAAGTGCTTTGGAGGAAGCGGATGAAAACCTGCATAAACGAGATCGATGCGACAAAGCAAAAAGAAAAAGAAAAGAAAAGACAAGTATTTGCGGAATGAGTCATTCATAGAATCCACATATCATGGATATTAAGGACAACGTGGTGTTATTGTTGTTAGTTACAGAATGCTATGTAGTCGCAACAACATTTAGAGAGAGGCCATATCTGGCGGTAGGATTGCAGCCTGTATGCGTTTCCCGAGAAAACTGGTTAAACCGCTGCCAGTGTCTCCAGTTTGGAGGTTAGTAATCGGAAGGCTCTGCATTATACACGGGGCCATAAATTAATTAGGATGTCGAGTCGGTGCCGTGGAACATTTTCACTGCTCGAAAGATACGGAGAGGGCGGAAAGCTGTTCCCTTTAGCAGCCAGTGACTTGCAGTTCACGAACTTCAACGCGCGCCACAAGAAGCAGCCAGGACTGCACAATATTCACGATCCTTCCCTTTGACAAGACTTAACATCTACACGACGCGTAGAATCAATTGAATTGTCGGGTTTTACGTACCAAAATAACCACGATCTGATGATGAGGCGTTGTGGGGGACTGATTGACGCGCGTCCAGCGAACCGTGCACGGGCGCCCCAATCGAACGTGCGAGCCTCAGCAGAGCGCAGCCAGTGGGCGGCGTTGCGGCCAAGCCACCACCGCACGGCGTCGTAGCCACGACGAATGCGATGCAGCTTATTCCTACTCTTCGGGCTCCACGGTCACAGCAGTTAGTCACACTGCGGGAATCCACCTGCATGCTGAGCTGTTTACAAAACTGCGTTAAAAAGGAGTGTCCTCGGCGGCACTCTGTAACTGTGCGGTTTGCACGCAGCTGTTGAACGGACAATTCTGTTGACGCAGTGGTGATTGTGGATGCGTACCCGGAAAGGCGACCTGTGTACGACTACCCAGCTCCTCGGCCGTCGTACGACTACGGGCCGACCTACGGTAAGCATTTTTCGGGTGGATGACGTTGGCCTAGACATTCTTCGCTTGCTCCTACTGCATCTGTCGCTGTCGTCTTTGGTGGAACCTTCTTCGCAGTGCTTATTCATGACCCAGTATATGCAGCACCGCGTTACATGTTATAGACTTCGTGATGTTCTCTACGTAACTTGTGCGGAATGTTTATTCGAGTACTTCAAATAAATTAATTTCATTCGCACCGTGCGTAAGATCTCCATGATATTCTCTGGTTGATTTGTATCTATAGTCTTATTTATAGGCAGAGCACACTTAACGCTGCGTTACGACTTTATTCATACTCGCATACCGAAGTGTCTTGTTCATATGCTTACGAATTTCTCATCTGTGAGAACCTATGTATATATTTCACCCGGTTTCAATAGACTTTTCGGTTGTCAGTCAGCGCTCGCTCTTCTTTTCTGTCCGTACGTATAAAGTGCGTAAGAGCATGATAATAGTACATGCAGAGGTAAAACAAAAACAACACGTGAAGATTCCAGAGGCGATAGGGCTTGCTATTCCACTAGAAAAGTAGATTGAACTCAACAGTATTTCCCAAGAACGATTACCGCTCGGAAGAATACTAAGCCTTACGACTTCATGAAAGCAGGTCCGTTTCTTTGCTATCGCGTTCCTTTCCTCTCGGTTCGACTCAATTATCGAGGGAAGGCGACCACAAACATTTGACTGAAGCGTTGTCTTGGGACCAAGCGGACCTTTACAATGACTGTCCTTTCTTTTCAGAGGTCTTGTGCTTCTCCACTTTAGAAATAAGAGATTCGCAATAAATCATTACCTGGGAATGCTGATTATCTGACCAATTCTAGACCATCGTCAACCAACGGTAGAGCATTTTGGACTTGATATTAGCATTAGAGAATTTAGAGTTGAAGGCACCGTTCGTGCGTTGCCTGGAGCTTGGGAACATTTGACACTTGCGACGTATTTATATCGAGGCATGGAAACTCTACGCTTGAAAAAAGAATAGCTCTGTTTATACGTTAGTGCGTGTAAAACTAACATATATAAGAAAATCATGCAGACCCAGCGCTTAGATTGGAATCGGTGTGACGCGATGCTCTCGCGAAGCGGTTAATCAAACGCTGTACAACTGCTCGTTTTCGGAAACAGCATATTGTAGCATAGCGATTATGCGTCTGCCGCGATTTCGTCACCGCGAATGACACTGTCTCCGGGATCGGCCCACTTTACTATCGCTCTGCTTCTAGCATCGGCACACTTAACTCGGCGGGACCGAGCAGATGCGGTGAACCCCGGGGGCATAGGAAGGTACGTTTTAGTTAGGTAACTACGCGCTTCTAGTCGTATGCTTATCGCACTTATGATATTCAGGTACGCTTTGCTGTTTCACTGCGTAAATACAGAGTGAAGATAGCCAGCCATCGGCATTTCTGCGGGCGTAGTACAGGTGGAGCTATATTGACTTGTTTGTTGTGCGCGTCAGTTATTCGGCCAGACGACAGCACCCAGCTGCATGCAGCAGTCGCGGTAAAAGAGTTGGCCACAGTCCACATACGTTTTCTGCTGGTTGGTTGTGGGTATTTACGGGAAAAACAAATATTGGATTATGATGGGTTACGCTCACATCATAAACCCCTTCCCCCTCGTTGTTAAATTGCGTGAGGTCAATAATTTATTCTGAGTGGTTAGTGAAATGGGTTGCAGTGGAAATTTAATGTTAGGTGGCTCAACAAAATACAAATAATCTGACTTATATTTACATATATTATTATTATTTCTACTAGATGGAATCAAAGGAAGCTGTAAGAGATACCATGAAAAATTCCACAGTGTAGCTGAAGCCACCAACACATGAAGAGAGCGGATGGCAGACAGCACCCACTGTAACGCCACACTTGATCAGAGTGAATACTGTATCAGCTAGAAGTATAAGTGTAGAGCTCCTCGAAAGAAAGTGAACATCAATGTAATCTTCAACAAATAGTGCGACTGAACCGCCACGGGAAGCACTCTGTCGAAGCCTAGATGCCATTGTGCGTCCATGTAAATGTGGGTTTCACCTTCTTTCAGCCGCGTTTCGGTTGTGGCTCTTACGTCGAGTGTGAATTTATGTTGGGATAAATAGACGGCTAGGTCGTCTAAATTAATACCGAGAAGGTAGCGATCTTGCTCAAGACATGGCAATTCCAGTGCTCGTTCTTTTCTTCATGTGTTGTCAGTGGTGCGAGCTGTGTTCCATCTTACTGTTGCCCTCGAGCTCCACCACTGGAAAAGCTGGCGCCACCGTCGGCGTGACGTGCTATTAGGGATCACGTGGACATAGCGGCCGTGTCGGCTACTTCGGGAGCGCCGAAGCGAGCTGAAAACGAGTTTAAATTCTCTCGTACGCTGCGGTCCTCATTTAGTGGCGAGATTTTCCGGCTTCGAGTGTCTCCTTTACAACGCTCGAAAGCAGTAAAATAGGTAGTGGCTGCCTTTAGAGGCGCGCAACACGGTAGGCTACTGCTCGGTGCCGCAATGCCGGACGTACGCAACGGAGCCCGCTGTCAGCCTTATTCACACATAGCCGCAGGACAAGAAGCTGCGTGAAGCGTGGTTCGCGAAAGATAAAACCGGCCAACAGTCATCGGCTACAACTCGGGTATGCAGTAAGCACAGACGCGAGGAAGATTTCTGCTACGGCGCCGGGTCTGCCTTGTTCGGAAAACGCGCACTGAGACGCTCGCCCGAGTCCGCTGCCCGACTAATGTCATGACGGTTTGGTCTATGAACTTGTCGATGCTATAGATACTGGCAAGTTCACTGGAGGGGAAAGGGAGCGCTAAGAAGCACATTAAAAAAAAAGCATGGCATATGGTCATGTTTGTGTTATGAATTATTGTACTGGATTAAAAAAAATGAAAGTAGCGGGAAATCGCACGCTGTGAACACCGATAAACATGCAGTGCGACGCAACTCGAGAAATAATATTGAAACGTCCAAGAATTTAGAAGAAAAAAAAATCATTGAATCGTCGCGACGGCACATCACAGTCTTCATAGGCATCGAAGTCTCTAGAATGAAATTATTTTTCAACAGCTCTGATAGTGCCCACGCAACAATGGTTGCTTGTATACTGTCAAATGCAATATTCTGCGGCCTAAAACTCATGGCACGGTGCGAAAACGCGCACGCGGCGAAAGCGAAACAGTGCGCGGACAAGCATGCAGACGCGCAGTCGGTCGCTGCGAATCTGTGCGATCGCTGCACTGAGGCTTGAGTCTATTACGCTCCATTTAGTTATACAAACACTATAAGAACATATTTCACATAGTTTGCTCTCAACGTTTACCTACCTATCACGCAAGAAGCCGGTTCGCGAGACTCCATCGCGGCGACCGCGCGCAGTGGCGTTCACTGTACGTATTCGGTAAAGAGATAGCGTCTTTAAACGATGCTGGGCTTTCAGTTTGCCCAAGATTATTATTTAGACAGTAAAACATTTCTCTCGTTTCGAAAGTACCTACAGAAATGTGCGGGGGATCTCGCGCGTGGTGTTTTCAGTGAGCGCTGACAGCAAAACCTATGAGGAGCGCGCCGCCTGATCCCTCATACTACGCCAGCGAGGCTCTTCCGATAGATGGCGACTCTCCTCGCCGCCAATATCGCCGGGGAACGGTGGACGATTCAGCGAGATGAATTCTGACATCACACCAGCTAAGAACTCATCCCCAGTGATTTAAGCAGGAGAAGCTTTAAAATGGAAATCGTTTCTGGGATGCTTATACAATGACGGGATTATGAAACCGCTGTACGAACGCTTAAACCTGTAATGTATGCTTAAATAGGTATTGTTGGAATATGCTTCCACAAAAATCACGCCTGCGTCATTCTTCCACTGGTCGGACCCTGTGGCGCCGGAGGCTGGTTCCGTCGACGTCTCGACGTTCTGCATTAAATTACCGAATACTGAGTGATTTTTCAACTCTGCATACTGGTTTTCATGACTGTGCGATAGCATAATTTTTGTTTCTGGCGTGTTTTAGAACATAAATATTTCCTTTGAATGATAAATATGGCAGTACTTCTTTAAACCTGTATAATTATTTATTTTTGTTTGAAGTAACATTCTTTGTTGTGCAGATGATTCCAGTGTTCATTACTTTATAGTTGCGCGCTTGCCCCTTGACTTAGCGTAGTGAACTTGACATGCAAAGATAATAGCGCAAGAACTTCAGTATAACGGTAGACCTTATTACTCTAGGTTTTCTATAATTGGTCGAAAAACCTTTTTGTTACGCGCATATTTATATCACTTTAAAAATACGTCTTCTACACCAAATAAACCTTCCAGCTTCTGAGAAGATATATGAAAACGATTCGTATAATGCATATACGCACAAAAAAAAGAAGGCGTATTAGCACGATGTGAATAAAAATCTAACTGATGCTGACAAAACACTTAAGAAAGATGAAATTTCCTACCAACCTTCCTGAAGTGAGCGAGAGATCCTCGCCTGGCAGGATTCCACCTTTGGTTTTCGCTGCCAGTGAGAGTAATATACCAGCAAGGACACCCTGTCTACGTGTATTGCGATTGGCGGCACCCATGACTACCTGCACTGGGAGTTGCCATTAGCGCACCCAAAACCGGCACCAGACACAACAATGAAGCTAGGTGATGTAATGGAAAGAGAACAGACGAACTGAGGAGGTATGCACACAGCAAAACTTCCAATACTAATATCTACGGTAATATAAAAACACTGAAAAGGTTGTCGAGGACATGTTTTTCTAATTGCAGCGCAGTCATTCCATCATGCCCTTCATGTGTGAGGCAAAGGTGTTTTAAAGCGCTTCTAAAACTTACTGACACAAGTCAGATGGAACACCCGTATATTGCAATCAGATGTTCACAAATTTCGCGTGTCGACCAGAACATTTCAAACTCCGTGCTTGTGCGAAGAGCTATATTTAATTTAGTGGGCCCTAATCAGCTTCGGTAAAATTACCGTGTATGACTAGTCTATAGGCGCTGCTGCGACATAGAACATTGTTTACTTCTGCGTGTAAGTGAAGCCTTGTAGGAACAGCGCTTTTAAGATGAAATCCTGGTGGTGTCAGCTATCTGGGAAAGCCATTTGATGCTACTTGGCACGATGAGATCGATAACTGCTCTTTTGTGTTACAGCCGAATATGTGGAAGTCCCTCTGAAGGTAAAAAAAAAAAGTGAGTACCAGTTGCATTGCCGTATCGGATATCAGCGTGTTATACTTTCAGCTACTTCCTATTCACATGTTGGTTCGGCGACTTTTGTAAGCTAGCTTTCTTAGTCCTACTGACCACTCTTCATTCTTCGTGGCAACTTTTCTTGCCATGGAAGGACATATTGTTCGCCTGGCTAGTACTTACTCCGAGACATAATTGCCTGAGACCAAGTCTTTATAACCTTTCTAACGGATAATACTGTACAAAAATGTCGTTTGCATAGATGGGGAGATAATATTGTCCATGTACTAGTGTCAGTGCTAGAATATTCTACTTTTAGGCTGTCATGCAGTTACAACACAATGGTTGGTTCGTATCTTGCAATGCGAACTCATCTATTACAACTCTGTCGGCTATCCTTACTAGTTTTTAATAACTTACGTAGCTCCTTAGAACGGGCAAGCTAAAAAAAGCAGTGAGCCCTCCTTGCGTCAGCGGCAAGCGCGCCCCGGCGCGCGCCGTTGCTAACCGCGCCTTTGCTGCTGCTGCCTTGCAGAGCCCAAGAAGGCGAAGAAGCAGAAAGGTGAGTGCCCAGACGGAAATGCTGTGCTTGCTGTGCAAGCGTACTTTTTCTCTTGCGCGTACGTGCAGTCACCATTGTCCAAGCAAGACCGGCGTATGACTACTACGACTACGGAAATTCTTATAATAACTACGGTAAGAATCATGCATAATATTTTGGGATATCGCGGGCCTAATTATTTAATCGAGGTTTGACAACAGTATTGTGTGTCTAGATTATTTGCATTACTTCGCTTGACAGAAACATACTTAACAAGCGCGCCCCGTCTTGTTCTGTGCAGCGCAGTTCGTGCTTAGAAACTGTCGCTGCTAATGATTCCGGTTTTGATGGTCTTTATGTATTTTTGAGAGCAAAGCTATATTTTCCCAAGTACCGCATTAAAAGAAACAATTACTCCATGGTGGCGCATCATCAGGAATATATTTTGCTGGGACAGGCTACGTCAAAGCGCGGGATAGTGCAATAATAATAAAGAATCAACGAAAGTGCTTCGGAAAAAGATCGGCAGCTGTGCGCGCACTGCGGCACACGTGGTCAGAAATGCGAGACGAGGTTCGCGAGCTTTTCTACAACGAGCGAAAATGCTGCGGCTGCTCCATCTACGAATTGGAGGCGCTAGAATGGTGACGGAGCGCTGACAGCCACTTGCCAAAGCACTTCGCAACTTTCCTCTGCCTTTTCAGAGTTTTCTTTTTACTTGAGAAAAGGAAATGGTGACAATAATGCTAATACTTCGATTCCGACTTTTTAACTCATTGTCGCAGATGACTACGAAGTTGTGCCTAAAATCAAGAAGAGTGAGTAGATGATCGATCTTCTATTTTGAAAGCAAATACTTGCTGTTAGAATATTTCAATCTCATGTAAGCGTATGTGTTTAGCGATTCAGCTCCAGCGCAGTATTCGGGGTTGCAAATCGTTTAACACTTTCACGTATTTATCACATACCTGTTAATAACGTTTCATACGGAATGGTCTATTTGTGCCATCCATGGGGGGGCAGAAAATAGTTTATCAAAAAGAAGATATTGCCCAGTAAGTGCAATAACGACTACAAACAGCGAGCAGATGTCAAAGTGAGCCTAACTTTCTATTGGGGTCTGCAAAATTCGGAGCCACTTACAAATCGGCATTTCTAGTACATTAAAGATACGCTGTAAGTGCTAGATACGTGTGTTTCTTCTCTTCGGCATAGCTTGCTGCCTGCTGTGCAAAACGCATCTTATTCTACAGATTTTGCGTCGTCCTTCTGTCGACACATGGTTCCAGTGTAAATCATTCACTCAATGTTTTAGGTACGCACTGACAGGAGGCCCTAAAGAATGTTGATAGCGACACGCTAAAGTTGGACGCAAGCAGCGTGCGGTTATGTAGACAAGGCTGCATAAATAGGCGTTGCAATTGTTTTTTGAAGGTCACTGCCGCACTGCCCCACAAGTAGCCACACTGTGTCAGCAATGCCGGCAACTTCTCATTCCTAGCCGCACGTTCCGCGCACGCCCCACGGAGGCCAGCTTCTCCGTTCGGGGCACGAGGCGGTTTCTGGGGGGATGCTTCGTTGCAGCGGCAGCTTGATTCCAAACGCGAAGCCGGGCATTCACATAGAAAGTTGTGGCGTGAAGCAAGCAGATCGCCTGGTAGTAAGAGAATGGCATAGCAGTAACAGGCAAGCGCAGGACCCGCTACCGTAAGGCTTTGTTTCGTTCCCGAGTGTTGGTCCGATCGGCGCCACCGCCGGCGTTCCGCTGCCCGGAGTCGCCCGGTCCGCGTGGCGAATGTGGGTGCGGGCACGCAAAACCGAACAATTTATTTTAATTAATGAACCCATAACCGGAAATGCTGTTGGGCGCCGCAGTGTTTCGTAAAATAAAGAAAGGAAGTAGTGCCCGTGTGCGTGTGTATATATAAGGAGAATACTTAATCGTTGAGTCTGCACAGATTCCATTTATTCCTCTGCTCCGTGACTGCTGTGGTGTTCTCGTGAGATGCTTCAGCCTTCGCACGTTGTTCTGTTTTGAAGTGTCGACGCGCGTGCAACCAAGATCGTGGCTGCGGCCGCGATAAGCTAGCGATAAGCATCAATGCTAACGAAGAAATGATTACCGCTTATAGGGCGCGGCTCCGATAACGGAGCTCGAACGACGTCAATCGGCGGCCTGAAAGAGCGCTTGTAAAGCTATAGCATGGCGCGCTGAATGCTGATCATTCTCGCAATGACCAGTATCCGTGTAGCTGGTGCGAGGCAGAAAACGAGGCACGCGGAGTTATTGCACGAATGGGTCGCCGTACATTTAGGATGTGATGAGAGGGCTTTAATTGACGGTGAAGCAGTGATTTCCAGATTAACATGGTCCGCTCGCTTTTTTTAAAAGGTGCACGTAAGTACACGAGCGCCTTCCTTTTTTCGCTCGCAATGTAATGCGGCTGCCTCGTGCGCCAATCGAACTCATCGTGCTCACTAAGAATTGCAATGCGTGGCTCCAGAAAGCGACCACGGCAGGTGGAGCAACCACGTGTAGGGTACTGTAACAGCTAACTGTGAACAGCCCTGGATGCACAAAACTGACTTCGAGGAATAGTGAGCGCATCGCTTAGAGCATTGGGATTAAACCGCGCGTTGATGGATGGAGGCGGCGGGGGCGCTCGCCGACGCGGACGTCCCTTCGGACCCGTGATGCGAGCTGTATTTCCGCGCCCCTCCTCGACGAATGCGTCCAGCAACGCTTCATGCTTGCGTGTAGCCGCAACCACTGGGGATCGGCTGCACTCTGAAAGGCCTAAAAGTGACCCGGAGAATTAACACTCATTTCTTGTCTCTAGCCAAGCACGTCAAGAAGACCTACCGGCAATACCGGGAGCCTGTCTACTACGATGAGCCCAAGAAAGGTGAGCTATGCGGCACCGGCACGAAAACGTCAATTGCGATACCAATGAGCCAAGAACAAGGATATTGCTTCAAATTTTGCGGATCGAGGTCATTTTTGCCGCAGAAGTAGAATTTCAACGGCAAATATACATCGTGCCCGAGAATAGGATTTACTTTGCGCATTCCAACAACTTTCCAGCAACTTCCTTGGCGATATACCTGCATAATAGCGCTCTGTCCTGTCACCTCAGCTTGTACTTCCGCAAGAACCTCCTTGGCAGGAGTTCCCAATAAAGGGCTTGCGAACGGCGATAGCTAGCAAGGAGGACAAAAAGAAAAAAGGCGACAACGAGACAAGCACACTCTCGTTTATTAATTTCGTGTTTACTAGTGTCATTTGCAAGCAATGAAAAAACAACTAATCCAGCAAAATGTCTTGCCTCGATGCAGTTGTTGACCAAGGGACATCTTTTCGTATTTCATAATTGCAAGAAATGTTACTACTATATATATAAAAGGATAAATTTAACAGTGATTAGATAAATTTTGGCAGCGCTCAGACTCGATTGCCTGCCATCTGCAGCTGTTGAATACCTGTATTTTACTGACAGGGGAGAACAGGGGAAGGGAGATGAAAATTCAATACGATGAGCAAAACGAGAACAAGATGAAAGCAGGCGCCAGCGTATCGACGTGTGGACTAGTCTTCTTAAGGCGACGTATGCGCCCTCCTCGCCACAGTGTGTGCCATAACTCCCGCACATATGAATATCAAATGCTGCCTTGAACATAGCCTACCAGCATTAAAGCTTTTAATGCCGTTACAGGTTTGACCGCATTAGTGGCAGACAAAAAAAAAAATAAGACAGTCAAGCACTGACTTTATTAGAGTCGGTTTCCTTGCATTTTGCCAGTACCGTTGCGTAGGTGCTGTGATAGTTTTGACATTTTTGAGTACCTGAGTAATGATTGAATGTGGTATTTTATTGCAATGCACTTAATGCAACGCATGTTTCTATTCATTATGAAAAAATTTCGAAGCCAGCACGTGTGCCTTTGGAGCATTACCGCCATCATCAGTGGACGTAAAATTGTCGTCAGTGCTATAATTTTTAATGCGGGGTGCAAAAAGATTGTGGACAAAATGATTTCGAAAAACTGCACAATGCTTCTGTTACATAAAGCTAATTTTTCAAGTTGATGATAGTTGTACGCTTTCATCGTGTAGCTACTATCTGCGTTAATTAAATGTTGTAATCACTCCATTTTTTTCTTTCAACTGCAGAGCGGCCAATCAGTGAGTTATCTTTTGAGTTTTTTCTTGTGTGCAAACAAAGCGAGGTTTTGCTAAAGTTCCTAAATCAAAGGCGTGCTTCTTGTTATGCTTACAGATCTTCACATCAAAGGTAAAGGGAAAACTTCAGTTCTGCATCGATAAGTCTGCATCGATAATAGCTGCAATATATCGCTTTGGTAATTCGTTATCTTCAATCATTGCAGTAATAAATGAGAAGGCTGAAAAAGGTAAGCCACCAATCCGTGTTTTTTTTTATTTATGAGCACGTTACTTTCTCATACACTGTGACTTTATTTTTTCTGGTGCACTTGAATATAATCACTCATTGTTACAAATGCTACAAAAATATTCTAAATATTTCTTTACTACAGGTTTCTATCCCTTTGTGGTTTGAGATAAAAGGACGTTCATGATGCCCACTGATGCATTACTAGGAATGGTGATCATTTCCTACGTGGCGCAAATGTTCGGTAGTGACACTTGGCAGGAAGGCACCGCAGCGATGTAGACTTTTCCTGCTCTCAGCTCTCGTTGAAAAAAAAAATGCCGAATAACGCTTAGAAAACCATTTGCAGATTCGCATTTGCCGTATAGGGTATTTAAGTTAGCTGTGGGTGAATAACTCTGTCGTCACATACGCAATGCGTACAATAGCTTCTTTTCCCGTCTCCTTCAGATATCTTCCTGTTTTATTAAGAATTCATTAAGAAGCTAATATACTTTTAAACAGCCGCTAATACTCCTATCTGATCTCCCCCTTCCTCTCTCTAAAATTTTCGGGTGATTGAGAGTGTTTTAATGAATGAATGAATAGAATTTATTGATAGGAAAGACAGAGAGGTCGACCTGAGCTAGTGCGCTCTAGTCTGCTACTCTGCACTGGGGGAGAGGGAAGGGGAGTGAAAGTATTGGGATGGATGATGATGATAAGAGAAGTGGTGAGTGCTTATGTACATGAGACAGTTGCCTCGCTAGAGCCGCTCGTCGAGCTTGTTTTAAGGTTAATAGGTAAATACCCTCCTTGCTTTGTCCAAACCGATCCTGGTTAGGGAAGCCTAAGTTGAACACTTGTAATGCTTTTCCGCCGCATAGGTTCACTTCGCTCGCTGTCATCACTCGCAGCGCTGTTCAAACAGGGCGTCCCAGATTACGAGACTTGTGCAACTCCACTCCCGCTCCACGTCAACTGGAACATGGTCTAACCAGGTTTGATCTGCGATCCGCACTGCCGTCTTCCTTCCTGTATGTCGTCTTCCTTCCTGTTCCATCGTTTGTCGCCGAATCTCTCGATGCGTGGTCTTTATATAGCTTACTCCGAAGCGTCCTTATTTTCCCCTAAAGGCCGATCCACACGACTGACCAAGTCTGCGGGCCGATCGGTCACGTGATGCGACGTCACGGCGCGCCGCGGTCCGGCGCAGAGCACATCCACACGGCGGACCGCCGTAGCAGACGGCAGAGCAGACCAAACAGCTACACTCTCGGCCAGAGTGTTATCATTGTTATCATTCCGGCTCGAGTCCCACAAAGCCGGGAACTGCTCAACGAGGGATACAATATAAAAAAAGAAACCTCGTCACACCAAGAGGACACGCTGTTTAAAAAAATATATATGCTGCACGCACGTGTAGGAGGAACGGCGGACATGAAATGACTGGCTTGACTGGCTTTTGCTGAGCCGAAAACTAGATTGGATTTGGCTGAAGACACTCTGTTGCCGGACAACATTCGTTGGCTACGCCAAAATCGCTGCGGTTTGCATGCGGTCCGCCGCCAAAAAGCCTCGGCGATTTGTTGGACCGCGAAGGCCGCGGTCTTGAGCAGGCCAATGGCGGTACGCACGAACTGGTGATGTCATATCACGTGGTGCGTGGACCGCGGTCCAAAAGAGCAATTTGGTCCGTCGTGTGGATCGGCCTTTAGTAGTAAGTGAAAAACCAATATCTTTCTCGTGGTTCCGTTCACTGGGGAGCGTGTCACAAACGTACGCCAATACGACAAGCAATTCCTGTTTCTGTTGATGAATATTGATACGGAACAGCCGCCACAGTGTGCCCTACCACCAACGGCCTCACGGAGTGCCTCAACTGCGCCATCACCGACGTGCTTTCGAAGTACGTTGCGACCGACTCCCACAACTGGGATCTACCATATGTGACGTTCGCGTATAATTCATCGCGTCACGACACCGCCAGCTATTCACCATTCTATCTCCTATATGGCCGAGAACCCGCGTTGCCCTTGGACACTTTGCTGCCCTCGGTCAGACGTTCAGCCACTGAATACGCCCGCGACGCGATCGCACACGCCGACCACGCATACCAGCTCGCCCATACCCGTCTCGAGGCCTCACAGGAGCATCAGAGACGCCTCTATGATTGCCACCATCGCGACGTGCACTTTTCTCCGGGTTCTCTGGTGGTTCTCTGGTAACCCATTCGACGCGTAGGCCTTTCCAAAAAGCTGCTGTCGCGCTACACTGGCCCATACCGTGTGGTGCGACAAGTGACCGATGTCACGTATGAAATCACCCCCGCCGACCTCTCCGCGTCATCGTCGGCTCCAAGTGACATCGTTCACGCGGCGAGACTAAAACCACACCAGACACCTTTCACCGCGGATGTGTAGATTAAGCACCGGGACGGTGCCTCTACTGCCGGCGGGGATGATACGGAACAGCCGCCACAGTGTGGCTGCACCGAGGAGGAAGCAGACGACGTGTGCGCGCTGGATATAGCGTCGCCATTTTGCCTTGCGTTAGCTCCCCTGTAAATAAATTGTAAATAGCATTGGGAATCAGCTACACGTAACTATATATATATATATATATATATATATATATATATATATATATATATATATATATATATGTGTGTGTGTGTGTGTGTATGTGTGTGTGTGTGTGTGTGTGTGTTTATCGCAGACCGCTTTCTTTAATGCCTTCCTTGCGCCGGTCGGTCAATCGTTGTGTCTGCTATCGCAAAAAAATGCCCCTGATCGAGAGAGTTATCATTCGTGTACGGGCGCGCTTCTAACTCGTCGCCTTTCTGACAGCTGTCAGTTACGCTAAAATGTCGCAGAATGCTGCTAATTTGCATGTGCGTGCGGCAAGGTTATAAGACGCGCCACGTTCCGCTGCTTTGCCGAAGTCTGTATGCAAAAAAAAAAAAATCAAGAGGAGAACAAACAGGCTCTTTGTGGCTTATCTTGTCCCCGAACAATAATCTACTGTGCTGTGCGTTCCCTTCCTTTAGTGCTGGGTCTTTGAGGCCACGAATGAAATGCACGTAGTAGCGTGACACAGCGTTTTTAGTAGAGAAGCAGTGAACGCTGGGTTGACGCTAATGTAAGTGTTGGTAATTGATTACCGTTACTGTTGGGAGACAAGATAAGCGCCATACACTCTTAAAAAGGTTGCACCCTTTGGGGTGTATATTTGTCCCACAACTATAATCGTCATCTGCTTTGCTTGCGTTTCCTTTCTTGAAAACTCGGCGCTCGCTACTTTCCTGTCAAGAATGCTGAGTCACACTGATAACGCGCATGCCGTTCGTGACTGGGAAGTACCGGGCTCGCAGCGTTAAAGAAAGGAAACGCGGGCAAGGCAGATGACGATTATTGTTGTGGGACAAGATAAGCCCCAAAGGGTGTAAATATTTTTAAGAGTGTAGGGTGCAAAATTTTTTTTAGAGTGTAGAACTTTGTGTTGCAAACATTGCAACATGGTCATTGCGGGGCATAAGAAGCTCAAATGTTTTTGTATGTCAGCCGTACTATGCGTGTGATGAATATTACCAGCCCTCCAAAATAAACAAGTTACAGGTGATGTCAGTAAGATGTTTCTGCACATTGTAACGGGGCGTTGCATGTAACGTAAATACGTTGTGAAGTATATGTACTCGTGTAACACCATTCACGAGAGAAAATGTGGGTTCCCCTTAGCTACCACTATTGCATCTCGTTCGCTCTGAAAGGTGTAGTCTGCCGTATTTTTTTAAAGCCGGGTTTCCTGCCAAAGTACCCCATTATTGCTTCCAGAGGCCATAAGCTTTTGATCTTTGCACTAAGCAATGCACTCACGTGCGTCTTGAATCAATATACTCAGTGAGCTCGAATCAATGAACTCACTCGAAAACTAACGTACGTTTCTGTATGCTTATCTGCAGTGAAAGAAGCCTACCCAGGTGAGCGCTGCCGGACTTTTTTGTTCTAATATAATCGCTTCTCTCGGTTTCTGCTCCTCCGTACTAACGGGCGGTTTTCGTTTTGCTTTGCGCAGTGCCGGTGGAAGTCCGTAAGTCAGTTTCTTCACTTTCTAGGCTTATTTGGTTACGTGTATGGGTAGAATACGTAGTTGTCTCACTTTTGCCGACGCAATTGAACTGTCGCAAAGTAGAACCGAAGCGGGGCGCGTGAAGACGGTCGGGATGAGGCGCTTGCGGAAGCTGAACGCTAGGTCTGAGCCCATGCGAATCGCAATAAAAATGTATTCGACAGCCATTGATTCCCGCATGTATTACCCCGCAAAGGGCCTTCATAGAAGTGAAAGAAGTAAATAATATAAGAAAGCTAACGCCGCCTCAAATGAAAACGATCTCCGCGCACAGGGCAACGCGCGAGCTAATCACGAAGAAGCTTGTAAAAGCTAAAGAAGTACGTAGCTCTCTCGCAGTCAGCGTATCGTAACTTGCAGACTGCCGGTTGGAAAGACGCGTGGTACGCAAATGTGGCCGCTCCGGGCACCTCGGTGCGGAGCAGCGCGAAGGAGGCGCCAAACTTGGGCCGCCATTTGTTTCTTTTCGCCGATCGTTTTGCCGTTGGTGGGCTCTTTATCGCGGAAGCGTCGGGACGGATGATGAACGAGTGGACGAAAAGCGACAGCGTTCCTCGCCCTTTCTTTCGTGAACACGCCGCAGGGGAGACGAATGTGCAGCGCAAGTGTGGGCATATTTACAAATAAATACTTTTCTCTATGCTTAGCTTCGAGTTCGTCGTGACGTAATAATAATAATAATAATAATATTTGGGGTTTTACGTGCCAAAACCACTTTCTGATTATGAGGCACGCCGTAGTGGAGGACTCCGGAAATTTTGACCACCTGGGGTTCTTTAACGTGCGCCTAAATCTAAGCACACGGGTGTTTTCGCATTTCGCCCCCATCGAAATGCGGCCGCCGTGGCCGGGATTCGATCCCGCGACCTCGTGCTCAGCAGCCCAACACCATAGCCACTGAGCAACCACGGCGGGTCGTCGTGACGTAGGAGCATCAGTCGCGAACAACTCTTTCGTGACACTTTTGTGGCCTGACAGCACGTAACCGGGCAGACACTTTTGCATGCACAGTGCACAGACGCGGCGTTCCGAAAAAGAAAAGATTACACTGTGTCTTTCGACGCCATATTATTTCTCTCTGACTGAAACTAACTGCAAGCGTTAGCGCTGTAATGATGTGTGATGAAAGTGTACCTGCAGAAGTTAACTTTACGTTTCATAAGTCGGGATCAAGACGCCGGCAATGGTTCGCAGTTGAAGCTCGGATTTCGTTGCAATGTGTAAGGGCTGAGACCTTCATGCACCGGATTAACGCGAACGTACTTCTTCTTTTCAGCGGTGTACAGGGACCGCATACGTAAGTGCTTGCTTCTCTGAATGCAGCTCAGCGCAATTTGATGCGTACCTTAAGCGAACTGGTGCGAACGCAATGTCGGGTCCCGTTGTTGCGGTCTTCCTCTAAATATTATGGTATAGATCTAGTTATTCGAGGAGGGGCGGGGGGATTACACGTTGTGCTTTGTTTGATAGATACTGGAATGGAATACACCGTGTACTTTGTTCAATGGATATCAGCGAGGTGGCTATCATGGAGGAGGAGGAGGAGCAATACGACAGATGTGGCCCCTCGAGTTCAGAAAAAGTAAAACAAACGTGCTATCTGCTTGCAGCGAAGCAGCTGGAGGTTTGATTTAGGCTATATAGCGTTTGTGCATGCACGTACATGAAATTATTCATAATTTACAGTTTTTCACCTAAACAAATATGGTAATTTGGTAAAGGATACAGCCAGGGATTACGCTGTGAGGAGTACGATAGAAAGCAATATTCAACAGCCTGCAACCTATTTCTAATTGTCGCTCTTGGTCCTAATATAATTGAAGCTTCCTTACTGCCAAGGCTATTCCAATCGGATGCGACTATCCTGTGTAACTGTTGTGTTGTGCTGGTTAAGTTGCATAGATATAAGCGACACCTCTTGACGTAGATCAGCCATTGGAGCGTGTGTTAGACGCGACGCAGCAGAATAAATCCGCACCGAGTAAACCTGTTGCTTCTGGACGAGGAAATCACGAACTGGAATCGGACTCCATTCCATGCTGCTTGTGAAACAGTATTCGACATTTGGTTGCGCAACATTTTGACGAGGCACACAGAAGAGAAACACACACCACATAGCGCTAACCTCTAAACCTCAATCCAACCTCTAATATGCTATACCAACACGCCCAGTCGTCAAACTTGGCAAGTATGACGTAACATTCCCAGTTGATCTTGATAATAAAAATGTCTGCAAACTAAAACTCTCAGCATGTAAAAAAAATGTCCGCGTATACTGAGCTTCCCTTCGCAAATTGCACGGCTGCTGTTAGACGCAAGTTGATGTGCATCTTTATTAAAGTGAGGCAAACGCTATTTCATGTCTCTCTCTAGCTGTCGTGCATTTTATGCCAATTTAGGGCGCTCGGATTTGTTAAAGTATAATGATAGGGATAACTGCATATATCTTCGGGCATCGAGAGAAGAATCCTGTATAATTATGGTCAGATTTTCGTGGTTTGCTGCACGACACAATAAATATACGTTTTCGTAAAAATGCGGTTGGACATACCTTCGGCACTCACAGTCGCTGTGACATTTTGGCAGCTGGGTGATTTGTACCGCAACTCGAATGGTGTCTCAGGCCGACCACCCGATAATACCTATCAGGAAAAAAAGAAAGACACCCCAAGTGCTGCTACACTGGACAATTTACCGGAATGAGGTTAATAATCTTCATTCTTTTATGCTTCATTCGCAGAGAAAGTGCCAGTTTATCAAAACGGTATGTATTCAAGGCAACTTTCTGTCTTTCATTTCGGGATGGAGGTGGTCAAGGGTTAATGATACATATTAATATCAGCATGACATACATCTCCTACATCTAGTAAACGTTTGCCGTACTTCAAATAGAAAAAAAGAACAGCGAAGTTACAAAAGCCTGGCAAGAAAGCCTTCAGGTCGCTAGTATCCTCGCTATGAAAGTATTAGCTGTATTAATCATTAGAGCGCATGAGTTCTGTTTAGACACACTCCATTTGAAAGAGTTACTTCTGGGCTTGTGAATAAATAGGGCATCAGTGCCGCTATTTGTACCTTAGTGTGGGAAGCTACACGTAAAACGAATATTGTGAAAATATTTACTTTGTAAACGAAAATGTTTCGGCATTTCAGTAACATGGGTTTCCTAGAGACATGACGGCCAGCCTTTTTAAAGTACAACGTCAATACTTAAGCAAAGCTTATGCACTTTGCCTTCTGGGTTCATTTTACTTTTTCGAGCGCTGCCTTCCGAAGTTTCCTAGTGGCTACTGTGTCCTCGGCACCAAAACATAGTTCTACCTACACGTGATACATCGTGCGTCCAGAGGTTTAGTAGTAAGTACAAATTACAGCCTTCGCAACGCCATACATTTTAAGGGACCATCAAAATATATAACTGCTTCGTTCAAAGAACTTCGCACGCATATTGTAAAGATGAGGTAACCATCGAATTTCGTTTGTTCCTAACTGCTTTGTAGTCCTTGAACCCTTTTAGCGCTTTCTATCTTCTGGATTTTTTTCTCTCGTTTTGAAGAGCCAAGACTGTTGCATTTTTCTTCTGTTTACATGCTTATGTCTTGAAGGCGTATTCGAATCTTTACATTAATCCTGTTTATTTTCTGGAAATAATTTTTGTGATTGGTATTGATCATTATTTTAAGTCTCCGAACAGTGCTGCATCCTACTGTGCCACCATGCACGCTTTGTAATGGATTGTAGTCCTAGTGAAAGTGTTTGCAACAGCTTTTAGCAGGTATATATGACACACACTCACGCACACGCACGCACCAACACAAGCACACGCGCGCACACACACACACACGCACACACACACACGCACACACACACGCACACGCACACATACGCGGGCACACACACACATACACAGACACACACACACAGAGAGAGAGACAGACAGACAGAGAGCAGACCGGTCTACCGAAACTCTTGAAATGGAACACTGGTTCTGCTTACTGTGCAGCGTCGCTTCATGTCTCTCTCTCTCTCTCTCTCCATTATATATATATATATATATATATATATATATATATATATATATATATATATATATATACATATATATATAATGAACGAGCAGAAACGAGGTTAACCGAGGGGCCCAATTTTTATTATTCATATCATAATAAGCCAACAAACATAGACACCAAGGAAAACACAAGGGAAATTACTTGTACTTACTAATTGAATTAAAGAAATTATAAATTAATAAGACGCGGCCACGTCTTCCTATCCACTTTCGGGAGTATTTGTGGGTCACTACTAGAACTCACGCTGGGAGTGTTAGCCAGTGCCACCACTCACAAACCTTGGCGGCGGATGTGGAACATCCTTTCTGCCGCAGGAGTCACGTGACCTTTCTCACGGGAAACGCAAAGGCACCTTTTTCTAAAACGGCCGCTTTTCAAACAGAGGCCCTCTGCTCATCCGTTTTCAAGCTGCCGGTGACTAGCATGCATATGTCGTTCCTTCTCGCCTACGCTAGGATGTGTTGTATTGTTTTCAACCCGTTATGAGAAAGCATTGAAGAATAATCTTCTGAGCGCATATATGAATGAATGGATGGATGGAAAAACATTATTGAGGTCCGCTGCAACGCGCACGTAGTGGACCGCTCCCACGTCGGGACAGATCCGCCACGTCGCGGGCCCGTTGGACTGCCCATAGTTGGGCTTCAATATCGTGACTGCGTAGGGCAGCCTGCCACTTTGACGACGTAACGTCTTCGTCGGCCCGTAATGCGGGGTCCACCAGAGCATGTCAGCATGTTAGCGTTGAGAGTTGGATTGTTTTCTCGCATTTACAACTTTTTTTTTTTTTTCAGTGCCTTACCCCGTATATATCCGTAAGTATAACATCGTACTTGTTAGCAAAGGACGTAGACAAATGAGGTCCTGAAATGGCGCGCAGCGTTTTAGTATTTGTCTGCATGTGTAGAAAAAAGAAGTAGAGCTTGTTTTTGTGGCGGGAACTATAGTGGTAGCATTTGTGAAGAATCTAATTATTCAAAACGCCATTTTCTCATAGTAACAATTGAGTAGCTAAATCTGTCAGGAATCACACGAAAAAGAAGAGCACTAACCCAGGCACAGACACCATGAAGCAAGTTGTGTTGAACTTTCTGTGGACCATACATTGTAGTTATTTGTGCCAAATGACATGAGTGAGAGGTCTACAGTTTTTCTTTCAAAGAAAGAAACTGGGTTGCGGAATCCGGATCCGTGCTTAGAGTGGACGATTTTTTGTGGCTACCGTATGCCCATGGACATAAAGAGCAACTGCAGCGATTTTTCGAGGTAAACGGATCTCGATGAAATTAGCTGAGCGCGTTCTTCTTCATACTACCATCATTTCTTGGAAATATCAGGTTTGACAGTTGGGAAGATTTCTTACAAATTAATTTCGTTAATTTCTTCGAACCACCTGTTTTGCCTGCTCCTCATCTACTGGCCCCGTTGTGTTATGACGTAATAGGCGGCATGCTCAGAGCATGCTGGGAACTAATGGCGGACAACAGGGCTGAGGGGGTGAGCTAGTGAAAGTGAACTATAGTGTATGGCCCGAGAATTAAGTGGCCGTCGCGAAAAGTTACGTTCTGTGTGGGCGGTCAATTGAGGGATGGTTGGCAATCGGTGTTGCATTGGATTTATGAACTTCAGCCCTCACTACAGCTTGAGCCGATGTCGACCGCGTTTAGCCGACATCTATCGCAGTTGCCGAGTTCATGCGTATACTACCAGCGGAGCTCGAGCGACTGGCCTGAAGCTAGTGAAGCCATTAGGATGAAGCGAACTGCTTTTGTAGGTGAGCTTCGACCATACGTATTTGAAATAAGCCATTCTTCATTTCATACAATGCATGCACAAAACGCCAGAAGCGACGAATCGGCGCACTATCAACATCGCGGTACGTTCCCCAAGGCGGCCAGTCGCATTCGGGCGCACTACCCTAAATAAAATGTGGCTACGTATATGGATGTATATATTTACGTATTGGTATGCTGTCTTATTCAGTTTCCAAGCTACACTTCTTGCATTGCATCCCAAATGGGCAGCAAGCGGTGGCCTGTTCTTTGCAGGCTAGCGTAAACATCCGCCTCATTCAGCTGCCAGTGAATGCGTGAAAGAAAACCACGCATTAGCCGAATAAACGATCGTACGCGTAAGGTCCTAATCTGTCTACGTTACGGTAGACATTAATTGTGTGCGCGAAGCGAGTACGAAGAATGATAAGTAGGCAGCACAACTACGCTCACGCACTAGCGTGCCCCGCTCGCTGTTTTAGAATGCGTGTGGTCGCTCACATCACCGGCAGACGTGCAGATCGTGCAGACGCACCTCGCACGCCCGGAAGGGCAGAGTCACCCAGAGTACTGCGGGGCTCCCAACGAGGAGCTGGACGCGGACTTTTCCGTGCAGAAAATTAGAATGGTCCTCCAGCTACTGAAGACCAACTCGGCGCCCGGTCCTGACAGGATCACCAACAAAATCCTGAGGAACCTGAACGACGACGCCATCGAGAAGCTCTGCGAGTACATCAACGCGCGCTGGAAGGAAGGCCAAATTCCGCAAGAGTGGAAGACCGCGGACGTTATACTGATGCCAAAGCCGGGCAAACCGCTGGAGGTCCGAAACATGAGGCCGATCTCCCTCACGTCCTGCGTCGGGAAAGTGATGGAGCATGCTTGCCTTAACAGGGTGACGACGCTGCTCGAGAAGCAGGACGCCTTCGGCACCCACATCATCGGTTTCCGGAAGGGACTTTCCACGCAGGACGCAATGCTGCAGATCAAGGAACAGGTCGTGAACGCTCCGAGCACACACGTGCGTGCCCTACTCGGGCTAGACCTCAAGAGCGCCTTCGACACTGTGAAGCACATGGCCATACTGGGCAAGATCAGCCGACTTGATCTCGGGGCGAGGTTCCACCGATATGTCAGCAGCTTCCTGAATGGGCGTGAGGCGACAGTCAAGATCGACGGGGCCCCACCACGAACGGTCCGAATGGGTGGTGCGGGAACGCCGCAGGGCTCCGTACTCTCCCCCATGCTTTTCAACCTCGTCATGATCGGCCTGCCGGAGCGCCTTGACGCGATAGAGGGCATCAATCATACCATATACGCAGATGACGTGACGGTGTGGACCACGGAGAACACGAGCGTCGGCGAAATGCAAGACCGACTGCAGCGGGCCGTCCGGGAGGTGGAGCGGCACCTCGAAGACACGGGACTCGTCTGCTCACCCGACAAGTCGGAGATCCTGCTCCACAGGCCGCGCAAGAAAGGGCCCCTTCCGCAGGCCGTGCTAGACGCTCGTCGTTTGGGCGTCCGCGTCACGACGAGGGAGGGGACCCGAATACCGACGGTGTCCAAGTTGCGAGTGCTCGGCCTGTGGCTGGAAGAGAACGGTGCCAACCGCGAGCTGGTTGCCCGACTGCAGAAGAAAGTGGCCGCCGCCACACACCTCGTGCGGCGGGTCGCGAACAAGAGGAAAGGAATGAAAGAACACAACGTTACGAGGCTGATACAGGCTTACGCGCTGAGCCACCTAGCGTACGTCGCCGCATATGCCGACTGGAACAGGAGCGAAACCGACAAGCTGAACGTGGCGATCGGCAGGGCGTTCAAGACCGCCCTGGGAGTACCCCAGTACACGCCAACCCACAGGCTCCTCGAGTTGGGCGTACACAACACGCTCGAGGAGATCGCCGAGGCGCAGAGAATCGCGCAGCTGGAGAGGCTGTCGAGCACCGTAACGGGAAGACGAATCCTAGACTTGCTCGGGATTCGATATCACGAGGCGCGTGGACTGAAAGAATCACTGCTGCCGGAAGTCAGGGACGCCATACAGACGGAAAACATGCCGAAGAATATGCACCCGCTGCATGATGTGCAAAGACGTATACGCAGGGCGGTAGCGATCCTCGAGAAGCATGGAAGACAAGAAGGCGTCCTCTTCGTCGATGCAGCCAGGTACCTGCGGCCAGTCGGTGACTCTGATGGCGACGAGGAACGTCGACCACCACCGCCGCTACAAGGGAATGTGCGAGACGAACCGCCGTTACCAGTACCACCACCACTACTGCTACTACGACAAAAACGGCAGCAGCAACAACGGCAACATCGACACGGCCGGCCGGCCGACGGCAGCGGCGCCCGCCTTCTCCATGGCCGTCATAGATACAAAGGGAACGATCCGAGTCACGGCATCAGCGAGGCTGCCGTCGGCTGAAGCAGCGGAAGAGATGGCCATAGCCCTTGCGGTACTCCACGGAGGTGCGGAGGATGACCTGGTCATCAGCGACTCCAAATCAGCGATTCGGAATTACACCAAAGGTTGGGTGTCCGCGGATGTGGCACGCATGCTCAACGCCCGGGCCGGGGACTTCGGATCCGGCACGATTACAAACAAGTCCCTCAAGTGGTTCCCCGCGCAAGTCGGGGAGCTTGGCAGTAACAACAACAACAGCCACGATAATAATGACACCAACAATGCTAACGGCCGAAGACGCAACGACACTCCACCCAACCACAACGAGCGCGCCCACCTCGTCGCGAGGCAGCTTACCCGCCGCGACGCGGTCACCCAGAGGGCAGCCGCTGCCGTTGTTGTGCGGGGCCCCAGCGGAGGAGTGACGGCGACGGCGGCTGCCACTCCGTCTGGCGCGGCCGCTGTTGTTACCAATACAACACAAATCGCGGCGGACGGAGCTGGGAATCACGAGGACGCCGACTGCGATGTCAGGGAGTTTCCGGCAACGTACCGGGAGGTGCTTGGTCACTATAGGAAAGAAAGAAGAAAATATCCACAACCCCACGGGCGCCTAGGCAGGTCCCAGGCGGTCGACCTGAGATGGTTGCAGACGGGCACTTTCACCAACCCCTACCACCTGCACCGCCTGTGGCCCGTGCTGCACCCGTCGCCCGGCTGCCCGTGGTGCGAGCATGAACGGGCTGATATGGCCCATGTGCTTTGGGAATGCCAACGCCACGTGGAACAAGGACAAAGAGGAAGGGGGAATACAACAGCGGAGCCCTCTGAAGCGGGGCGCCTCGCTGAGAGATGGCAAGCCACCCTCCTCAGCGAGGCACCCGAAGACCAGGAGTGGGCCGTCCAGTGGGCCAGGGCCGTTGCCGAGGATCTCGAAAGATTTTCCTCGGGCGATGGACCCCTGGCAGTCTAGCCCCGGGCACCAACATCAACAACCGTTGGACAAATAAAGTTTATTCCTATCCTATCCTATCCTCACATCACCGGGAGCGATGCAACGGCGCTTACGTGCACGTAACCTGCGTGTTTTGCCCTTTTCGGACATTATTTGATGTCACTGATGCGCGCCCTTGATTATATTGCAAGCCAATGATGAAAGGCCGTTTTACATCTGCCTATGTCAGCACCGGTTAGTGCTTTGAACTGTCAGTGGTGTTATTCCGGGATACAAATGCGGAAAGAAGTGCTGCATAACATATTATAGTGAGTGTACGAAGCGCTTCCCCGAAAAGGTTTGAAGCACTTAAGGGGGGACACGGAGATTTTCGTCGAAAGAAAGGTGTTTACATACTATAGCGATTTCAAGTTCCTCTACTGTCTGAGAATTTGCAAAAAAATCGCAGTTCCGTCCGAAAGGCGGAGCAGCGATTGACATAGCAAATTAGTAGATAATTATACCAAGTGAGGATACTAGCTTTATCGGCCGTATAAACTTGGAAACATTGGCTTACTAACTGAATTGACAAGCATGGTGTCAGCGCGCAAAAGAAAATATGAACATATCAGAATCGGTGAGCGCGGACACTCGCTGTGAAAACTATAATTTTAGCAAGCGCGGCCGCGGGCCAAGTGACCTTCGTGCGGTACATCGCTTTGACGCCAGAGCGGCGAAAACAGCGCGCACGAGGCCCTCTCGAGATACGGCGCACACGACCGCGCGCAGCCGCGCCACCTCGTTGGCGTGCGCTGCGTGCCCGCCGCATGGCGCGCGAGGTCGCCAGTTCCCCCGGTCGCGAAACGCCCGCTTGCTGCCAGAGCCCCGCGACCCGTTCTGCCATCCTCCCACGGCCTTATCCCGCGACGAAGTTCCCCTTTCTGGAAAGTTCCTTTCCTCGCGTGCATCATGCCGACGGCGAAAATGCGCCTGTAGTTTGCATACAATTGCTATCGCAATTGTTTGTACTCCACTTTTTGGCAGGACTAAGATTGATTGATAAGTAACGTTAAGGGACAAGAAAAGAGCAGATTGGGTGAGGGAACAAACGCGAGTTAATGACATCTTAGTTGAAATCAAGAAAAAGAAATGGGCATGGGCGGGACATGTAATGAGGAGGGAGGATAACCGATGGTCATTAGGGGCTACGGACTGGATTCCAAGGGAAGGGAACCATAGCAGGGGGCGGCAGAAAGTTAGGTGGGTGGATGAGATTAAGAAGTTTGCAGGGACGGCATGGCCACAATTAGTACATGACCGGGGTAGTTGGAGAAGTATGGGAGAGGCCTTTGCCCTGCAGTGGCCGTAACCAGGCTGATGATGATGGTGCTGATGATGATGATGATGATGAAGATTGTCGGACGCGCAAGTGATAAGAAAGAGCGTGAAGTAATCGAAGCTTTAGAAATCGCGAGATTAGGGCCGGATAAATGTGTTAGTGAGGCTTCCATACATTTGTACCGCAAGGAGTTGGCGTTTCTAGGCTTGACTACATGATAGCGGCATTGCTCTTTGTGGTTGGTGCGCATGCGTTCTGTTGTTGGTAGGAAAGAGGCGTTGGAGCATTAAACCAGTTGTTAGTCTGCGCCTGTGTCGTGTGGTTCTTTCTCTGTCTTGTACTTTTTTGCGCAGTTTTTCTTTGTTCTCATAAGGTCATTAAGGGTTACGGACTTGATTCCAAGGGCAGAGAAGCGTAGCAGGGGGCGGCAGACAGCTAGGTGGGCAGGGGGCGGAAGTTTGCAGGGACGACATGGCCACATTTAGTACATGACCGCGGTTGTTGGATAAGTATGGGAGAGGCCTTTGCCCTGCAGTTGGCGTAAAGAGGCTGATGATGATGATGACTCTTTACATGTGAGAGCTTATAGGCTTGTAGGTGATGTCATCTGCTACGGAAGCGGGGCATCAGATCTGAGCTGCAGGCAACGTGGGTGCGATTCAAAGACGGGACAAAAGAAGGCACAAAGGGACACACACAGCGCTGTGTGTGTCCGTTTGTGTCTTCTTTTGTCCCGTCTTTGAATCGCGCTGCCGTACTCCCCTTGAAGCTGCATTACCAACAAGCCCACGTTGCAACCCTCGTGTGCAGACAACGAACATGAAAGGGAGATTGGATTGAGAAAACATTTATTAAGCCTGCAGTAAAGCGCGCAGGCGCGCTTCGGACGTGGCCTACGTCGTCATCGTGGCGGGTGCTCTGCGAGGATCCCTGCTCTGCTCTGCTCGCCGTCGCCGGCCCGCCAGGCCAAGCCAGCGCCTCGATGACCTGCTGCACGGCCTGGAGTTGTTTTTTCTTGGTCGTCGCTCCGCGTTGCTTCCTCGAGTTGCGGCGGTATACGTCCTGAGTTAGCTTCGCTTAGATGTTAGGAGCAATCCCATAGCATGTGCCCGAAAGTGGCCGTCTCCCTGCAGCACGCTGTGCACTTGTCGTCGGGGTGCGATTCTGGGTGCATCCTATGCAATAGCCCCGGGCTTGGAAGCGTTCTCGTTTGTAGTTGCCTGGACAGCACGGCCTGCGACCTGCTCAGACCTTTGCAGGGCGGCGGGAGAAGTCGGAGGGCCAGCCGAAAGGCCTTGGTCAGTTCGTTATAGCTGGTCATCCTGTCTTTGGCGCTGAACCACAGCGAGCGGCCGTTGCTTTGGGCGCGGTCGGTTAGTCCTCGCGCTCGGGCGTGTGCCGTTTCGTTGCGATTGGCATTCTTCTCCGACGCTTATCCCGCGTGCGTCGGGAACCACTTGATGCGAGTCCTCTTGTCACGGTCTGCCTGTCGGAGCGTGCCGCCGTTGGGGCAATTCTTCCTTTGGCGTAGTTCCTCACCGCCTGTCTGGATTCGCTGAGGATATCGTGGCATAGGGCGATGGGTATTTCTTCTGCTTCCTCCACTTGCTTGCGCGATGTGCTGGCGGTCGCCCGCACGTTGCCTCCGGAGTCTACCACCGCAAAGCCGTTGCGGCCGGCATGTTCGGCTGCGTCCACGTATCTGGCGCCGGGGTCTTCCGCGTGCAGTGCCTTGGCTCTAGCGGGTCTTCTACCTTTCGTTGAATTCGGGGTGCATGTTCCTCGGCAAGGGGTCAACCCGCACGTTCCGTCGTACGTGGTCGGGGACGGGGGATGTCGGTCCTTGCTGTTCGTGATAACCGATGTCTAGATTGCACAGGATCTTTCTGCCGGCCTTTGTTGATGACAGTCTTTCCAACTGAGCGGCTCTTTGCGCTTCTGCGATCTCTGAACATACAGTAGCTTCAATTCCTGAGAACGTGCAGTACAAGGAAAGACGCAAAGCACACACACACACCATATTCAATCGATGTACTCTAATAACCCTAAGCTGTGTAGTACGCAGCTGCGTATGCGGAGGCGACCGGGCAGCGCCACCAATGCGTCCCGTCAGTCGTGAACGCGTTGTGCCAGCATGAAATAACCGCGTCGGCCATGGCGGGATCCCCCACCTCGGCCGAAATATTAGCAGTGGCGATCGCCCTCGCTCACGCGGAGCGTTCGCAAAGGGATTCGGTTGTGGTCACGGACTCCCGGGAGACATGTCGCATGTTTCTCAAGGGGCACGTGACTACGGCTAACTTCGCGATAATTCCCAAATCTTTCAACCACCATCATCACCTTCTCTGGTGCCCGGGACAAGCGGGAGTACAAGGGAATGAGCAGGCGTTAGCTCGAGGCTGTACCAACCGAGTGATGGCATCCTGTCCAAACCCCAACCACTCGCACTGTCCCTCTCTATATCCCATCAATTTAAATGCCAAAATCCTTCTCGTCCTGCCCAAGGGCGCAGAAGCTCACCGGCCTTGAGGAGCTGACAGCACGTTTCGGTAGACGGGCGACGCACAGGAACAGGCTGGCAGGAGGCCCCGGTCGGGTGAAGTCCTGGTCGCTCGGGTCCGGTGCCCGACGGCCCGTCTTCGACTCCCCGTCCGATGGTTGACCACCTCCTGCTGTCGTTTCCTGTAACTCTCCCGGCGTCTCCTCTGCGTCTCTCCTTCTGCCAGCGCACCACGCTTTTAACGCGACAGCGTTAAGGAGCTCGTGTCGCAGAACAGCCGGTGTCGGTGTCGGCGGCGTTGGCCGTGAGCGATAAATCCCAGCAGACACTTCATGAATAAAAAACAACTTGCAATATGGGCTGGGTGGGAATCGAACCAGGGTCTCCGGAGTGTGAGACGGAGACGCTACCACTGAGCCACGAGTACGATGCTTCAAAGCGGTACAAAAGCGCCTCTAGTGAATGCGGTGTTGCCTTAGAAACGAGCTGTTTCTAAGGCTCAGGCGTGCGTCGCTTGCTCAGGCGCACATTTTGTTGCCGCGCCGAACCTTGCGTTGCTCGACGCTCACCGCGTCCAATGCGGGGCGCGTAGTCGCTGCGCCGTAGCCCATTGTCTTACACCCCTTGGCGGGTCGACGGGAACGCTGTCGCGTTCCACTCTTGAAGGCGAAGCAGAGTAACGCATGAGTTGTTTCTTCGTCTAGCCGAACCAAATATAGACAAACAAGAGCAGTTCACCAGGCTAAACAGTGGTTCAACAACTAAAATAAAGGCTAGTATGCTTCGCATCCTGGGCTCAACCTTAGCTAAGCCACAGCCATTTTTCGTCTCTCTGGCCTATTAGGCATTATTCGATTGGCTGCCTGACGCCCCGTGGTCTTTCCTAATTGGTTTGCTTTTTTTCTTTTAGTTGTTTTTCTTGCGCCGCGTGTTCACGTGCCGGACGCTCTTCGGCGTTGTCGTTGTTCTCCTTCCAGCACGGAATTTGCCTCGGCGCGCGCACTCCTTGTCGTCTGCTCCTGACCGTCCCGATCACCGCACCATGTCGCGCACCACACATCACAGTGTCTATGCTGTTACGTACTTGTATATTTTGCAGCCTTTTCATTGTCAGCCGATGTCGTCCTGCTTTTGCTACAGTTACATTTTAATGTGCTAGCATTCGTAGGATACTCGACGCACTGTACGGGGGCTATCTATCTATCAATGTAAGTTCATATCCATCTGTGTTTGAGTCTAACCGCCTTTTCCCACCTACCTGGGTCACCGGGTAGTCTGTGGTGGAATCGGGCTGCTGTGGTGGGGTAACAGCGTTCGAGACCAGTCATCAGGCCAACAAAGGTCGCCGAGTGTGTGTCAGTGTTGTTAGGATCGGGCTGCAGCTATTTCAGCCGGCTGCACGTGTTCGAATCCAACCGGACGGGGCGAACTTCAGAGAACTGCGGATAACCGGCAGCCACGTGACGCGGGGTCATCCCAGGGGAGTTCTCGAGGGGAGGTAATTGGCGGAACCTCCCCATGAGCTTTTCGAGACACCAGTCAATGTGCTACCCGAAACGGCTCAGAGTTCTACGAAGCCCCTCTGACGTCCGCTCCGGACCATTACACCTGTGTGTGTGTGTGCGGCGCTGAAACCTGTGCAACACGTGTATGTGAGTCCGCCTCCTCCAAAAGGGCGGGTCATCTTCAATGACGTCGAACTATGACGTCGAGCGGAGAGGACTAGCACTAGCAGCGACTGCCGGCTGCTAGTGCGTGCTCGTTGTGTGCTCCTTGTCGTGCTCGAAATGTACTCGTGAGCTGTGTGCTCGTAAGCTGTTTGCTGTATGTTAGTCTTGCGGGCTCCATATGGTAGTCACGCTTGACTGTCGATATATGCCTTGTCTAAGATGTAAATAATGTAAATAAATCGTGTTCACCAAGTGCCTCTCTACCAACCTTCAACTCCTTCAAATGGTGGCAGCGGTGAGATCGTCCGACGACTCCTACATCTGGTTGACAGCAGTGGGATCCTCCGACAACTCTGACAACTGAATGGCAGCGGTGAGACCGGCCTACGGCTCCGAGATCGGCCTACGGATCCTAAATCGGTCTACGGCTCAGAGACAGCAACGGCAGCTGACGGACGTTGGCACATGGTGACCGACCGGTATCGGCGATCAAGTTGGAGGCGACGTGAGATTGACCACCTCTTTCAACTGACTGGGTACGGCGGAGAAGGACTGGTGATACGGTGCTGCTTCAGTGGGTAAGCGTTTGGTTTTGGCTGTAAGATTTACCAGGCTTCAATTTCTTTGTGTTTTTGGATTTGATTCGCTGGGGATTTTTTACTTGTATCTTGATTTGCGTGGGTGATCGCAGCAAGTATTCTGTGACAGCAGAGCCAAAGCTTAAAGTAGCGACCATGTTCCTAATGTGTTTGACGAGAGCTGACCTGTTGTGTTTGTGTGAGGAGATCGAGGTGGATGTAGAGGAGGACTTGACGGAAGCAGAAATTCGTAAGACAATTCTAAAAAGTAACAATGATTCGAAATTCAAAGAACAAATGGGCAAACGAATTCTAAGAATAAAACGGGAATAGGAAGCGATTAGGCAAGAACAGGAAGAAGCAAGGCAGAAACTGAAAGGGGTTTCGCAGGAAGAAGGCCTAACAGAAGTAACGAGGCAGTACGTTGCTGCATTGAACAATGAGATTCAAGGTTTAGAGCAGGCAATCGAACTAAATCAACAATGGCTTGAGAAATCTGTAGGCTGGACGCAGTGAAAATGGTAGGAAGTAAATAGTAGATTTCAGTCGAATACTTGCAGCACGTTCACAAGTAAACTCGAAGTGCTAGCAGCTAACAAAGCCTTAGTGGCAGCAGAGGCCCTTAAAGGCCGTAGGGAAAGTGATGAGGTGCTGTGCCAACAGAGGACTGTAGAGACAGCTAGGCCAGCTGCGCACAAATTGGCGCAGTTACCGCGCGTGTGCGTCGCTTGTAATGTTAGCGAGGTTGCTAGCGAAGTAAAGAGTACTGCTGACCCGATAGACACTGGCACCCATGTCGAGCCGGATTTCAGTGCAAGTCACCCGGTTGGGTGACTTGCACTGAAATTGTGATTGGAGGCCTGGTGGATTAACAGCTGATTCCGGGCGTTTGAGCGCTGAGCGGTATTGTGTTGCCGGGTCGACTCTTCTGTGTCAGTTGTGAGATTGTTGGAGGCATTCCAAGTGCGCAGGGGTTGCAGAGAGCAAAGCCATCGTCTTGCCCGCCAGCCATTCTCTTCCTGCCCAGTGGTTACCAGCACTGGCCAGGCGAGATTTTCCGGGCCATGGAGTAGCTGTTAGGATCGGCCTGCAGCTATTTCAGCCCGCTGCACGTGTTCCAATCCAACCGGACGGGGCGCACTTCAGAGAACTGCGGATAACCGGCAGCCACGTGGCGCGGGGTTAGCTCAGGGGAGTTCTAGAGGGGAGGTAATTGGCGGAACCTCCCCATGAGCTTTTCGAGACACCAGTCAATCTGCTACCCGGAACGGCTCAGAGTTCTACGAAGCCCCTCTGACGTCGGCTCCGGACCATTACACCTGTGTGTGTGTGCAACACTGAAACCTGTGCAACACGTGTATGTGAGCCCGCCTGCTCCAAAAGGGTCGGTCATCTTCAATGACGTCGAACTATGACGTCGAGCGGAGATGATATAAGCAGCGATTGCCGGCTGCTAGGGGGTGCTCGTTATCGTGCTCGAGATCTACTAGTGAGCTGAGTGCTCGTTGTCGTGCTAGAAATGTACTAGTGAGCTGCGTGCTCGCTGTCATGCTCGAAATGTACTTGTGAGCCCTATGCTCGTAAGCCGTTTGCTGTATGTTAGTCTTGCAGGCTTCACATGGGAGTCACGCTAGACTGTCGATATATGTCTTGTCTAAGATGTAAATAATGTAAATAAATCCTGTTCACCGAGTTCCTCTCTCATCATCATCATCATCATCAGACTGGTTACGCCCACTGCAGGGCAAAGGCCTCTCCCATACTTCTCCAACAGCCCCGGTCATGTACTAATTGTGGCCATGCCGTCCCTGCAAACTTCTTTATCTCATCCGCCCACCTAACTTTCTGCCGCCTCTGCTACGCTTCCCTTCCCTTGGGATCCAGTCCGTAACCCTTAATGACCATCGGTTATCTTCCCTCCTCATTACATGTCCTGCCGATGCCCATTTCTTTTTCTTGATTTCAAGTAAGATGTCATTAACTCGCGTTTGTTCCCTCACCCAATCTGCTCTTTTCTTATCGCTTAACGTTACACCTATCATTCTTCTTTCCATAGCTCGTTGCGTCGTCCTCAATTTGAGTAGAACTCTTTTCGTAAGCCTGCAGGTTTCTGCCCCGTAGGTGAGTACTGGTAAACACAGCTATTATATACTTTTCTCTTGAGGGATAATGGCAACCTGCTGTTCATGATCTGAGAATGCCTGCCAAACTCACCCCAGCCCATTATTATTCTTCTGATTATTTCCGTCTAATGATCCGGATCCGCCGTCACTACCTGCCCTAAGTAGGTGTATTCCCTTACGACTTCCAGTGCCTCGCTGCCGATTGTAAATTGCTGTTCACTTCCGAGACTGTTAAACATTACTTTAGTTTTCTGCAGATTAATTTTTAGACCCACTCTTCTGCTTTGCCTCTCCAGGTCAGTGAGCATGCATTGCAGTTGGTTCCCTGAGTTACTAAGCAAGGCAATATCATCAGCGAATCGCAAGTTACTAAGGTATTCTCCATTAACTTTGATCCCCAATTCTTCCCAATCTAGGTCTCTGAATACATCCTGTAAACACGCTGTGAATAGCATTGGAGAGATCGTATCTCCCTGCCTGACGCCTTTCTTTATTTTGATTTTGTTGCTTGCTTTATGGATGACTACGGTGGCTGTGGAGCCGCTATAGATATCTTTCAGTATTTTTACATATGGCTCGTCTACACCCTGATTCCGTAATGCCTCCATGACTGCTGAGGTTTCGACAAAATCAAACGCTTTCTTGTAATAAATGAAAGCTATATATAAGGGTCGGTTATATTCCGCACATTTCTCTATCACCTGATTGATAGTGTGAATATGATCTATTGTTGAGTAGCCTTTGAGGAATCCTGCCTGGTCCCTTGCTTGACAGAAGTCGAAGGTGTTCCTGATTCTATTTGCGATTACCTTAGTAAATAGTTTGTAGGCAACGGACAGTAAGCTGATCGGTGTATAATTTTTCAAGTCTTTGGCATCTCCTTTCTTATGAATCAGGATTATGTTAGCGTTCTTCCAAGATTCCGGTACTCTCGAGGTCATGAAGCATTGCGTATACAGGGTGGCCAGTTTCTCTAGAACAAGCTGTCCACCATCCTTCAACAAATCTGCTGTGACCTGAACCTCCCCAGCTGCCTTCCCCCTTTGCATATCTCCCAAGGCTTTCTTTACTTCTTCCGGTGTTACCTTTGGGATTTCGAATTCCTCTAGACTATTTTCTCTTCTATTATCGTCGTGGGTGCCACTGGTACTGTATAAATCTCTATGGAACTCCTCAGCCACTTGAACTATCTCATCCATATTAGTAATGACATTGCCGGCTTTGTCTCTTAACGCATACATCTGATTCTTGCCTATTCCTAGTTTCTTCTTCACGGTTTTTAGGCTTCCTCCGTTCCTGAGAGCATGCTCAATTCTATCCATATTATACTTTCTTATGTCAGCTGTCTTACGCTTGTTGATTAACTTCGAAAGTTCTGCCAGGTCTATTCTTGCTGTAGGGTTGGAGGCTTTCATACATTGGCGTTTCTTGATCAGATCTTTCGTCTCCTGCGATAGTTTGCTGGTATCCCGCCTAATGGAGTTACCACCGACATCCATTGCACACTCCTTAATGATGCCCACAAGATTGTCGTTCATTGCTTCAACACTAAGGTCCTCTTCCTGAGTCAAAGCCGAATACCTGTTCTGTAGCTTGACCTGGAATTCTTCTATTTTCCCTCTTACCGCTAACTCATTAATCGGCTTCTTAGGTACCAGCTTTTTCCGTTCCCTCCTCAGGTCTAGGCTAATCCGAGTTCTTACCATCCTGTGGTCAATGCAGCGCACCTTGCTGAGCACGTCCACATCTTGTATGATGCCAGGGTTAGCGCAGAGTATAAAGTCTATTTCATTTCTAATCTCGTCGTTCGGGCTCCTCCACGTCCACTTTCGGCTATCCCGCTTGCGGAAGGAGGTATCCATTATCCTCATATTATTCTGTTCCGCAAACTCTACTAATAACTCTCCCCTGCAATTCCTAGTTCCTATGCCATATTTCGCCACTGCCTTGTCTCCAGCCTGCTTCTTGCCTACCTTGGCATTACAGTGGCCCATTAGTATGGTGTATTTAGTTTTCACTCTACCCATGGCCGATTCCACGTCTTCATAGAAGCTTTCGACTTCCTGGTCATCATGACTGGATGTAGGGGCGTAGACGTGTACAATCTTCATTTTGTACCTCTTATTAAGTTTCACTACAAGACCTGCCACCCTCTCCTTAATGCTATAGAATTCCTGTATGTTACCAGCTATATTCTTATTAATCAGGAATCTGACTCCTAGTTCTCTTCTCTCCGCTTAGCCCCGGTAGCTCTGGACGTGCCTGCTTTTTAGCACTGTATATGCTTCTTTTGGTCTCCTAACTTCTCTGAGCCCTATTATATCCCATTTACTGCCCTCTAATTCCTCCAATAGCACTGCTAGACTCGCTTCACTAGATAACATTCTAGCGTTAAACGTTGCCTGGTTCATATTCCAATGGAGGCCTGTCCGGAGCTAGTGATGCTTAGGACCCTCTGCTGCGTCGCAGGTCTGACTGCCGCCGTGGTAAGTTGCTTCGCAGCTGCTGGGGACTGAGGGCCGGGGTTTGATTGTTGTGTTCATATAGGAGGTTGTGGCCAAGTACTGCACCAGGGTGACCAATCCTGCTCTGGTGAGGGAATGCATGACCGGTTCTGGTCACCGGGATTAGGCCACACTCCAGGCCTGTTTGTGCAATTTTATCAACACGCGGATTTTTTTTTATCCGGTGGAAAATTGCCGCCGCCGGGATTCGAACCACGGACGTCTTGCACGTGAGGCGGGTGTTCTACCTCTACGCCACCGCTGCACTCTACGCCACCGCTGCATCTCCTGTCTACCAACCTTCAACTCCTTCAAATGGTGGCAGCGGCGAGATCATCGGACGACTCTTACATCTGGTTGACAGCGGTGGGATCGTCCGACAACTCTGACAGTGTGTGCCGCTCTTCAGCGAACCTGTTTCACGCCACGACGTGGTACTGAGTACGTACCACTGTTCGAAGAAACTCTTTGAGGCACTGGGTATGCGCCACTGAGATATGGTGTCGCTCTACAAGGACGAAAAAGGTCCCTTAAATTTCTCCGATGCTTGGCGGAATTGAATCCACGTCGCCAGGGTTACTCAGGGACCCGATCTGTTAGGATACTGCGCCACAAATGCACCGGGTATGTGCCGCTCTTCAGTGAACCTCTCGTCAACTTGGGCCACTGAGTACGTGGCGGCAAGCGAGGGAACCGTTCTCGGCGCGGCGTTCCCCGAAAGAAGCGCGAGCCCGGTGGTCCCGTGAGGCTCGGCCTTGTACGGGCACCGATGCGCCGCGCATGGCGCCGCGTGTTCTTACGGAAGCGCGAAATCCCATTGCACAGCTCGGACGTAACTTGTTTGCACGGTGCCTTTTGTCGCTGTATTCATTTTGTGGCGCATTGCAGTCGGCGGTCATCGTGAGTTCTGCCCAAGTTTGTAAATGTTTTCTTTTGTCTCGCTTTTTTGCTTTGTGTGCGTCAATGCTCTACCTCGTGATGTTCGCACACCCCCTACTGTAATGCCTCCCGGCAGATATGTAGGTACGCAAGTAAATGAATAAAATGTGGTGCACGGTGTGAGTAAATAGCTTGTCGGCCACCTTGACGCGGGCACCGGCGACCAGGCTTTGTTCGGTGCGGGCGTGCGAGAAGGCGCTCTGCGGGAGCGTCGACCGTTCAGCTTAAGCTGTCTGGCCTCGAACGGCTTCGTGACCTGATAAGCTCGTCACTTCCAGCAGAGTAACGAATAATTCGATAAACATTATTAAAATGGTCCGAGGGCAGGATTCAAACGCGGTACCCCTAGCAGAGAGGCCCGATATAGAAGCGATTACGCCACGCATCGGCAAGCGGCACAGAGCGCCCTCATGAATTTCTCGCAAGCCAGCCTGCGCGTCGAGAAGGCGCAATTCGGTTTGCCACCTCGACAGGCCCTTGCAATTAGTAGCGACTGTGTGTGTTCGCAGTTTTCTGCACTTTGTAAAACATAGATAGCTAAGAAATTTAGGACAATTAAGGCAGATGAAGCGCAATAAACAGAGCCACGGCGGACTGTTGAATCCACAAGCGGAAAGACAAATCCATGCACTGTGGCTGAACCCCCTGCAGCGCCGGAGTCCTCTCAAGTAATTACCGTAGCAAACTTTATGGCTGCATGTGCAGACCGTAACGGGGCCGCGAATGGGCACGCCGCCAGCAGGCTCAGCGGCTGCCCCGAGGCTGGCGCAGCCTGCGATACACAGCAAGGCGCTCAGGTGCTTGACCACTTTGCACAGGTGTGATTCACACTGTTCGTTTGACTCTCGTGAATTGCATCGTGATTTGTCGCTTTATTTTTCTTTTCCAGAGCCTCAGAGACATTACGCTCCACCTCGTAAGTTGCTGAATATAAGACATTGATCGACAAAGTATTATTTATTTATTTATTTCTTTATTTATTTATTTATTTATTTACAAATACTGCAGGCCCTATTCGGGCCCAAGCAGGAGTGGGTACATACAACAACGTAAATTACAACTGCCAATTTAGCAATTAAGAACAACAAAACACGTACATACATCATTGTAACACTATACGTAACAGAAATAAACATGAACTTACAACAGTGCAATACGTAAACAAATAACAATGAAAAAAGCGTAACGCAAAAGAAAACTGCTTTGATTGCGGCAATTTAGAGATCAAAGAAAAGGTTATTTGAAAGATGAACGAACGATTCTGTTGTGCTTGCGTTAACTACTTCTTCAGGTAATTTATTCCATAGTGAAATTGCATGGGGAAAAAGAGAATATTGATGGATGTTAAGGTTACTAAATGGTTGCCTAATCGTTTTGTTGTGGTTTGTACGAGCAGAGTGCATGGGGGGTTCAGGTAAATAACATTCACGCGGTATTTTGTAGTGACCATGGTACAGCTGATATACAAATTTGATGCGAGATACAATTCTGCGATGAGCTAGTTTTTTTCATTTTCGCTCTGTCGCGAAGAACGGACACGCTAGAAAAACGCGAGTATGTGGAATATATAAACCGCAAAGCTAAATTTTGCACTCTTTCTATTTTCTTGATTAAATATTTTTGATGAGGGCTCCAGATCAAATCCGCATATTCTAATTTTGGTCTTACAAGAGCTTTCTATGCTGTTAACTTAACGGTCGATGAAGTATGGCGCAATTTCCGTTTCAAGAATGCCAGCTTTTTTAGCGCGTTGCTGCAAACGTTTTCTATATGGGGTTCCCAAATTAAATTGCTTGTGAGCGTAACACCTAAATACTTCACTTGCTGGGTTTTATGTATATAAGAATTATTAATAATATAAGCATAATCTAAGGGTTCTTTCTTGTTGGTAAATGTAATAGCTGACGTCTTCAAAGTGTTTAGCTTAAGTCCCCATGTTTCACACCAGACGCTAATTGAGTGCAACGCATCATTAAGTCTTACTTGGTCGGAGTGATGATTTACATTAGTATAAATAACACAATCGTCCGCAAACAAACGGATCTTCACAGGCGATTGAACAGATAAATAGATGTCATTGATATAAACTAAGAATAACAAGGGACCGAGAACTGACCCCTGTGGCACCCCTGAGTGCACTACCAGCGTACCAGAAACGCAGTCTTTAACAGCAACGTATTGTTTTCTTGAGGACAAATAAGATTCTATTCAACGGATGATATTACGTTCAATGCCCATTGAGAGCAGTTTAGTTACTAAATCGGCATGCGGAACTACATCGAACGCCTTGGAAAAGTCCAGAAACACTGCATCGATTTGACCTCTCATATTCAGTGCATTCATAAAATCATCTGTTATCTCAGCTAACTGTGTTATTGTGGATAAACCAGCCCTAAATCCATGTTGATTTGCATGAAGCAAATGATTATTCTCTATATGTGTTATAATCGCTTTAAATAAAATGTGTTCTAGCAGTTTACAAGTTGTGGATGTTAAGGAAACTGGTCTGTAATTATTTAGTTCTAAAGGGGATCCAGATTTGTGAATCGGAACTATTCTTGCAAAGCGCCAGTCATCTGGTATCACACAGGATTCTAACGATGTTTTATATATTACATATAAGTGAAGCGGTCTGCGCTGGACGCATGAAAGAAGACGAAGGAAGGTGCTAGGGGAGAAGTGAGAAGGAAGAAGTTGGAATAAAAGGGCGGACGACACCCGTCTCACTTAGATGATGTCATTTCTGTTGCCGTTCTAGTTAGGAACGCTACATTTTGGCGCAGCCGACAGTTTTCGAAGACCAGCGATGCGGGTGACGTTTTTCGTCGACCAGGCGTCATCAGAGTCTGTTGTGTTCACCCGATACCAAGTGCAAGGTGAGCCAGCGACGGACCTTCCTCTTGAAGTTAGTTCTACCGCGCTGATCAACGTGGTACTGCAACAAGCTGCAATCAGCCGCCAAGCCCTCGTGCAAACAGGATCGGTGACAGTGAATATACAACTGCAGACACTGAGCGAACTCGTTCTGGAACCCATACGACGTGGCACCCTCAAAGAGGAAACGCCTGCCGGGAAGGTGAGCCTAGACTTGAGTGTTATGGAACTGCAAAGGAACATTATACAACAGATCGAAATAATGAGAACTTTCGTCCAAGCGCTTAGTCGAGAGCAGTCAGCACGAAGTATTGTTGAACCAGATGTTTTTGAAGGAAAATCGCAAAATGCACACTACTGGCTGTGTTTTTTCGAGTACGCCTGTGACAAGAATCTGTGGCACTCCGACGACACAAAGATTTTGCATATGCGCCGCTATTTGGGCGGTATAGCCAGAAAATGGTATGACGTGCAACTCATGGATTATGGAACAACATGTTGGGAACTGTGGAAAAGCAACTTTTTAGGGGCTTTCGAAGGCAACGCAGTAGAAAGATGGGATGCGGCACTGCGGTTCAGTTATACAGGTGGCTCTCTGCTTGAGTACTGTCTTGAGAAGCGTCGCCTGTTGTATTCTGCAGAACCGAAACTGTCGTCTTCTGCTGTTGTAGCTTTGATAACGCAAGGGTTGTGTATCGACATCCGTAGTCATGTCCAGCTCAAAGGTCCAAGAACGTTTGATGACCTTCTGAACTTTCTACAGACCTCAGTGCCAAGAATTACATCGAGAAGACAGCCAGATGGTAGAACAGAGCAACTTGATTCCAATCTAGAGTCGTTGCCGTCAACTGAATGTGAACACAGCTTCATAAACAAATCTCTGGGAAGCGTAAATCATGACTGTGAGGATGGTGAAGAACCAATTACCGCAGTTCACGGCAACCTACTTCCACATAATCTGTCTACCGTGCATCACAAGCCCCAGAAAAAGAGCTTCAGTGAGACAGTATATTTGGTGTCGTCAAGCTTATTGTACGCCCCCATTAAGGTAGATGGCATTGAAGTGAAGGCTCTCGTTGACAGTGGAGCTTCGGTATCTATTATCAACAAGACTCGAGTGGATGCCAGTCGTCTGCACGCTGGTAGAACATTGCGTGTCCAAGCCTACGATGGGTCAGTGACCATGCATAGCGAATGGGTAACCCTGGCTATTGAATTTCAAGGAAATGCTATTACCAGTGACGTATTGGCCATTCCCAATGTCACCTACGATTTTCTTTTGTCCCGTCCAGACATGAAAAAACTTAAGATGAACCTCTATTGGGATGACAAGGTAATGGCCGAAGACACGATAAGAACAGAAGACCCTGGTGAAGAACCTAGTGTATCAAGGCTAATTTTTCACCACGAAGACATCAAGACTAAGTACCCAGAGCTTATATGCATAGGAAGCTACCCTCCAGCAATGAAATCCCATGTCGTTCCTTTCGAGCTCGCAGATAAAACAGTGGTTCGTAGAACCCCCTATAATATGTCCAGAGATAAAAAGGTGTGGCTGAAAAAGGAGTTGCAAGAAATGTTAGACGCAGGTATCATCCGGCCTTCTGTATCCCCATTTGCTTCTCCTATCACTATTGCACCTAAAGAAGACGGGACATTCCGCCTCTGCACAGACTACCGGGCTCTCAATCGTCAAACTGAATTGATACCTTATCCAATGCCGAGAATCGACGACATCATTGACGAAACCGGTGGTTGCCATTGGTTTTCACGAATAGATCTCTGCAAGGGCTTTTGGCAGATTCCACTAAGTGAAGAAACGAAGAAGTACACCGCGTTCATAACCCCATTTGACTTGTTTGAGTACAACCGCCTACCATTTGGTTGGAAAAACTCCCCTGCGTGGTTTCAGAAGATTATGACGGACATTCTGAAACCTTACCTGGGCACATTTTGCAATGTGTACATCGACGACATCATCATCTACTCAAAGACAAAGGACGAACACCGTAGTCATCTTTCAAAAGTTCTTCATGCCCTCAGTCTTGCCCAACTCAAAGTCAACTTCAAGAAAAGTGCGTTCTTTCAAGATACCGTAGTATTTCTTGGCAGGGTGTTTGATGGACAGACTAAAAGCACCAAGCAAGAATCGGTAGAGAGAATCTCCAAGCTGGTAAAGCCTTATGATGTGCACTCCCTGCTCGTTTTTCTTGGCCTTGCAGGACACTTCCGGGCGTTTATCAAAGACTACGCACTGAGAACAAGGTGCCTCACACGTTTAACTCAGAAAGACGTGCCTTTTCATTGGGACGAGAAGTGCGAAGCTGTCTATCGTGAGCTTGTAAAACTAATATCGTCGGACCCCATCTTGCGAATACCGGATTTTTCCTTGCCTTTCGTGCTGAACACGGACGCATCACATTATGCTACCGGGGCAGTTCTATACCAGAAGCCATCCAAACAAGCTGATCAAACCAAACACTACGTCGTGGGGTACTACAGCTATACCCTGAAACCCGCCGAAATCAATTACTGTACCACAGAAAAAGAAGCTCTGGCCGTCTTAAAAGCTGTGCAGTACTTTCGTACTTACCTGGAAGGTGCCAAATTCATACTTTTCACGGACCATCAAGCATTGACTCAACTTCTGAGCATGGCCCAGCCAAGAGGCCGCATTGCTAGATGGGTGAACTATCTGCAACAATTTGATTTCGTAATTTCGCACCGTCCTGGCCCACTCCTCACTGACGCTGACGCACTATCAAGATTACTTGTACAGGAATCAAGCAATAATCCAGATACAATCAATCATATTAAGCTATGGGAAGGTACAGAAGAGCTCCAGTTTATCAATGGAAGGTATCACGTACCACCAACTATGATTCCAAGGATTCTTCATCTATACCACGACACCCCTGAATCGGGTGGACATGATGGCTTCTGGCGCACTTATAAGAAATTGCTCATGAGATTCACATGGCCGGGCATGAAAAACGACATCAGCCATTACATCCGCACATGCCACCTCTGCCAGGTGAACAAAGTTAAATTCAAGCAATCGACAGACGTTATGACAAACCCTGAATATTCAAGCATCCCGTTCGAAGTAATTCATTTGGACTTCGCGGAGCTCAAAAAGAAGGGGGAAGGAGTCGAGCGAACGCAAGCTTTCTTGCTCTCCATAGATGAGTGCACACGGACGATTGCGGCTAAAGCTGGCAAAGAAGACGCAAACAGCGTAATAGACCTCCTCAAAGCTGAGTGTTTTAAACACACAAAGACGCTCGTCTGCGACAACGGGCCGGCTTTTCGGAGTGCCAAATTATCAAAGTGGGCCCAGGAGCACGGCATCATGATAAAGTATTCTTCTCCATACCACCCGGCAGCAAACGGCCTAGCGGAACGTGCCATACGAGACATCAAACAGTATCTGAAGATGTATCCAGACTTTGCCGGTGGCTGGAAGTGCTGTCTCGAGGCCGCTGTGAAGCATCACAACAGATCATACACCACGAGTTTAGGCTGCAGCCCTCATTTTGTAACTTCAGGTACAGCGCCCATACTTCCTGCAGATCGTGAGCTAGGTCTCCTAGAGAACCTCGAACTTGCGGAAGTAAGGAAAACTGTCAAAGAACAGGAGATCTACAGGCGCCGCATGAAGCGAAACTTTGATAAAAGGCACAGTAGCGAGATACCGGACATACAGCCTGGAGACTATGTCCTTGTAAGGAAAGGAGCTGTGCCCTCAAATTCAAAATATTGCGGACCATTTCAAGTTATTAAGACTGCATGCCAGCATGGAATATTGAAGAATGTCTGGTACGCCGGAGCCTCGGGCCAAACGGAGTGCGCCGCTATTGGAAACGTATTCAAGTATTACCCCAGGAGGTGTAATTAAAAGAAATCCGGAAGAGTGAAGCGGTCTGCGCTGGACGCATGAAAGAAGACGAAGGAAGGTGCTAGGGGAGAAGTGAGAAGGAAGAAGTTGGAATAAAAGGGCGGACGACACCCGTCTCACTTAGATGATGTCATTTCTGTTGCCGTTCTAGTTAGGAACGCTACAATAAGTACTCTGCTACCCAGATTGCATAATATGTGGTTGAACGGTTTAAGGAATTTAGGACTTTGAGAATATATTGTCTGTGTCTATGGGGGGAGGGACTTGTTGCATATGCCACTTCACCCTTGTTGTTATTATTTTGCAGAGCCTGTCTACCACCGTAAGTAGAAACACTGAACGCGCGCTTGATGCTGCGTTTTGAGGGTGTCGTGTTGAATGTCAACTTGTTTAGAGTGGTTTCGTATATGAAATAGCTTTTTGAAATAAGCTCGGATAGGAAACTTTCTTTGCTTTACATTTATGCGCATCTCAATAAAACTGTGCCGAGTGAAGCAAACTATGACTTCTATATTTTGTGCGCATTAGCTAATGTTGATTCCGCAACAACAAGAATGCCCGAAGAGTTCTCACTTGTCAGAAACGAGCTTTAGTAGGAAATAATGTAAATGCAGAGAATCAACGCTAGAATTAATGGAGTGACGAGCTGGTATTTATTGATAATAAAAAAAAATTGTGTGGTGCTCAGCCAAAAATAGCTAATGTTGTCCCATGTAGTACCCTTATTTTCGGAGAAACGGTGCACGAGTAAAGAAAGTGCCGATTGTTTAGCTTCAAAATCTTTAATTGTGCACTTTCTTTGAATTCTGCACGTTGATTAAAAAGAGCATAGAAACATTATTTTAGATATTGCAAAATACATTTTGATACCGTTTGATAGTGCTTGTGCGTTTTAGTAAATTTCAATTGAAATCATTTTCTCATTCTTTTGGTTACATAGACCCACCCAAGCAAGTTTTCCACCGTAAGTATTTATCTTCTGTGACTGATGTAGAACATAAAATTTTACGCCAGCCCCGTCGTAATTACATTTGAGCAAAAGTCAGGAGGTCATTTGTGGGCCAGATTTTACTTTGCACTCTCTTGCACTGTGTAATGATGGACCAGTTCATGGAATCATGCTCTTTTCAAATTCTGTAGACAGATCATCATGCAAGCCCGCGTGATTTCTTGCTTGTAATAAATTATTTTCAAAACTATTTTCTTGTTTCTTTTGCACATAGATCAACCGAGACCCGTTTACCATCGTAAGTAATCATTGGTTCTCATTCGAGTAAAATGATTCACAGTTTTACGCTAGTGCCCTAAAGGCAAAAATAAACAGTCTACTGCGAGATTCCAACGTTGTTGGTCAAAGCCGCACCAGCACAAATGTTGGAAAGAAGGAATTACCCTATTGATTCGGACGGTGACCTGTGTGAGCACGTGCTATAAGTGACAGCGGAAAGTAACCGCTCCAAACTGGTGTAGAACGTGGCTGTTTAACGCACTTTCATGATGTAACCCTATTCTTACATAAAAAAAAGCTTGCGACAAAGATAGAAATGGATAAAAAATGCCTTATTTTGCCTCTTTTCGGGAGTTGAAGAAACAGAAAAGGTAAATGGCTAAACCAGTTTCACGCTTGCATGTTTCTTTGTGGGTAGCTGAGACGCCTTACGTGCTTTTCGTTTATTTTTTATTGAAACGAACTCTTCAGTGGCTCTTCCGACAGCTGCCTTTCTTTTTTTTCTCGTGCTCTTTCACTGTTTTCTTTACCACTGGTTGAATTTGTTTCGTAGCTTTGTTTCATGATACGCGAAGGCTATCCCGAGTGGCTCATGATCGCGCACAACATTCTTGCGTCCGCAGATGCTGAAGCTTATCGCATCACGCTAGTTGAGTCGCGACACCTCTCGAGCCAACCTACATGACGAAGCCTTCTACGATGCGTCGATCAACGGCCGTGGGTCCCTGCTGGGAGGCGCGCGCGTGTCTCGTACTCCGCGGGCTCTTTCTTGGAAACCAGGCACGCGAAATAAATGCTTGATTCGGAGGTTAAGGTGCACTTCGGCATGTTTGTGATTCAAGCAATAATGAGAAAGTTAGCTAATTAAAAGCAATACATAAATTAATTCTTCGTGTTGAAAAAAACAATACTGCCGGTAGGCACCACGACTGTCGCTACTATGCAGTCGGTACAATTTCTCAAGCTCATTGGATTTGTTTTTTTTTAAATCTTGGTCCAAGTTAACTGGGACACCCTGTATATTGTCACGTTGCAGTGACCGTGAAGAACACAGCTCGCTAAAACTGAATCACGAAAGTAGCCATTTATTGGGCGAATCTATCCCGAGAAAAAAAAAGCACAAGCAACAGTCGAGAACAATGACAGTGGCGAACACAGTCAGTGATCGTAGAAAATCTGATCTGCGGTTCAAACGCGTGGGCTTCTTGTATGCCGGTCTCGTCGAAGGTTCAAGGCTAATCAATGGTGCCCGCGTGCCTTCAAGAAAGTACTACACAAGTCGTGTCGTGCATACAATTGAATTACACAAGGTTCGGCGAGAACATAGATAACACATAGAATCAATCTAGCATTAGCGTAACTTCCAAATTACGCAGGTGCGTCTTGCACTGAGCGATAATATTAAGCTGTTGGAGAAATTCAATCCTCGACAAAAGGATAATTAAGTACAGGTGTCGATAGACAGGATATTCAACGTTAAAGTGACGGTCATTTTAATAAGAACGCTATGGTAGCTACACAACATCTGCCTGCACTGATAGCTTATGGGCTTTGGCGGACATAGTTTTCGCGACGCATTAGAGCCCGTAAACACATGTTACTGTTCGAAAGGCAAAGAGGGTCGTATTTGAACACAACTTTGACCCTGCCGAGGGCTTCTGCTTTGAGATATTCATCGTCAAAAATGACACCTGGTCAGCCAACTTCGCGTTCAGGATCTCGACACAACGTCAAGAAACACAAACAGCAGCCGCGACGCGCACAGGAATCGCTCACGGCGACTACACGAACGGCCAGCAGACTCATGTCGGGGCACGCGCCATATGTGGCCGAGGTGCGCCTGCGGTCAGCTACCGTGTGGGTGCGGTTCGTTGCAAGAGGCCTCGTCGTCAGTGTGCAGCCTGTCCGGAATAACGGGTCCACGTTGCGTTTTATTGTTTCCCTTAGTCACATTATGTGTCCGACACCTTCGTCAGGGAATGAGCCTGGTTGATTTGTCGGTAAGACTTGAACTCTTTCGCTTTATCACAGTGTAGACGTGATGAGTGAGCTTTTTTGTAACATGTATGGAGCGAATGCGATCTCGTGCAGGTTTCATGGCGTTGTGCAATCGTCAATATGCGTATAGCTAGTTGGCTGTGGTTATCCCATGCGACTTCCAACTGACGCACCGCTTGCCTGTTTTTGCTTTTCACACAGAGCCTAGAGTGAGTATGCATTTTCCTTTTTCTTCTTTTTGCAATAAAAGAAAGATGTGTAGATTACGCTCCACTGAATAACTAAAATAGCGCCAGCTTTGTAAGAGGCGCAGATGCAGGGACTGGTTGATTTAAGGACGAGATTGTCACGCGCTCAATTTGCTTTTCTTTTTTTTCTCCTCCAAACAAAGCCAAGTAATTGAGATGGTGGTATCAATTGTTTTCTGTTTGGTCTCTTTCGCAACAGAAGTTCGCCTTACGTGACGGCGTATTACTTTTCGCAACTATTTCAAACCGCAGTTGCTTTTGGTTTAGCTGTGAACAAAGCACGCATGCGCTTTTTGCTAATAAAAGGAAATTGAATTCTGGTGTTTTACGCGAAAAAAAAAAACACGACGTGATTATGAGGAACACCATAGAGGGTGGCTCCGAATTAATTCTGAGCACGGGTTTTTAACGTGCACCCAATGTACGGGGGCTTTTGCATTTTGCGTTATTGAAATTCCGCCGCCGTATCCGGGATTCGAAAAAAAAACTGAAAAGAAGAAAAGGACCTCGAGCCAGCTAGATCCGCGCTCTGGGTCACCAACACCAAAACGTCTTGCTCCCTGCTTTGCATATACTATTAATATTGACAGGGGCGTAGGGCTGGTAATTGCGTAATTTTTTTTTATTAGCAGCGTTTCAATGCGCCCAAGCGTGCTGCATCGCGGCGCAGCAGGCAAGTGCGACGCAGACCAGCCAGCGCGCACAGAGCATGTGAACTGCACTTGATGCACGAGCTACATTTGACCAGCACAGTCATTCGTGCAAGATTGCTTTCACCCAGTAAAAATGTTTATTCTCTGGCAAACGCTTTCCCGGGATGACTGCATATGCCGCGATGACGCACTCAAGGCAAAGTTGTAATGAGCGGTCATTTCCGGTGGTCGATCATCTTCGAGAGCGACTCCACGAAGGACGTAACGCAGTAGGCGAACGCGAAAGCCTTTCTCACATGGAGCCAGAAACGCTGTGCCTGCACTTGTCACGGACGAGAAGGCGGCGGCAAGTCGTGCAGGAATGCGATGCCGCCTGGGCGAAACCACGGCCTGTCATAACACGCACCGGTGAAAGCTGGTCAGCCGAGCAAGCACGCGATGCACTCTGTTCCAGTGGCGTTCCATTCCCGCGCCAGCCATTTTCGCCGACGCAGCGTAAATGCGCCAACTCCGTGCGCAGACAGAACGTATCGAGGCTTGTTAAACGTAGACGACCAGATATCACTCTTAAAATGGTTGCACCTTTTGGGGTGTATATTTGTCCCACAACAATAATCGTCATCTGCCCTGCTTGCGTTTCCTTTCTTGAAAACTCGGCGCTCGCTACTTTCCTGTCGAGAATGCTGCGTCACGCTGATAACGCGCATGCCGTTCGTAACTGGGAAGTACCGGGCTCGCAGCGTTAAAGAAAGGAAACGCGGGCAAGGCAGATGACGATTATCGTTGTGGGACAAGATAAGCCCCAAAGGGTGTAAATTTTTCTAAGGGTGTGTAGAAAACAGGCTTTTAGTCGGGGAATACACCATTGAAAAAGTTTACACCCTTAGGGTTGTATTTTTTCCCACACCGATAATCGTCATCTGTCTTGCCCTCATTTTCTTTCTTTAACGCTGCGAGCTCGGTACTTTCTAGTCACGAACGGCTTGCGCGCTATCAGTGTGACGCAGCATTCTCGACAGGAAAGAAGCGATCGCCGAGTTTTCAGGAAAGGAAACGCAAGCCAGCCAGATGACGATTATCGTTGTGGGACAAATATACACTCCAAAGGGTGCAACCGTTTTAAGAGTGAACACTCTTAGAAAAAATTACACCCTTTGGGGCGTATCTTGTCCCACAACAATAATCGTCATCCGTGCTGCCCGCGTTTCCTTTCTTTAACGCTGCGAGCCCCGTACTTTCCAGTCACGAACGGCATGCGCCTAATCAGTGTGACGCAGCATTCTCGACAGGAAAGTAGCGAGCGGCGAGTTTTCAGGAAAGGAAACGCAAGCAAGGCAGATGACGATTATTGTTGTGGGACAAATATACACCCCAAAGGGTGCAACCGTTTTAAGAGTGAACGATAATTGCCATCTGCCTTGCTTGCGTTTCCTTTCTTGAAAACGCCGCGCCCGCTACTTTCCTGTCGAGAATGCTATGGCATGCTGATAACGCGCATGCCGTTCCTTGCTGGAAAGTACCGGGCTCGCCGCGTTAACGAAAGGAAATGCGGACACGTCAGATGACGATTATTGCCGTGTCGCAAAAGGGTGTAATTCTGCTTAAGAGTGTGTATGTCTAAATTGTTTGAAACGGGCTTGTTCCGCGGTCTAGAATTTCTTTGCTGTTGGCCTTGAATGTGGTGATGTTTGTGTTTTTACTTGCTCTCCAGCCATACGGACGATGAACCAACCCGCCAGGTCGAAGACCACACCTCGGGCTCGCACGAAGTCTCTTGCTGCTTGCGACTACATTCTGAAACTAATAAATGTTTCTTACCATCACATGTGTAAAATTTCCTTTATAAATCAGTAAGGTGTCGCACAAAGAGCAATACAGAAACTGCGGCCAGAAACGACGTAGATCTTCGCGCATGAATACCGCTTTTTCTTCAAATATCGTATTATGACCACCTTTAGGTTAAATTTCACTCACCTGTAACCATTTCTAACGCGGAGGCGAATACGTAAGGTATTCATTCAGGATGTGAAATGAGACGCATGCCAGTCTACACGGAAATGATTTAAACGTATTCATGACGCCAGCTGTAGAGAACATGATGCTTAATTTGATCTAGAACGCCGTGTGATCCTAGACGAAGCAAAGCAACCATGATGTGCGTTTCAAGTACCGTGAGATAAAATGAAAATCTAGTATCCGATATCAGTATGTCAACCCTCTACTCAAACCTGATGTGGTGGGCTGGCATCTAGAAGCTGTACACAGGCAATATTTACTTATTTATTTACTTTCTATGCTCCATCTTACAAGCTGGTTGTAGCACTGCCGAAGGTACGAGGCGTACACAGGTAATATTTCTGCGCAGCGGTATATAGTTCCGCGCGTAAGTGGCTGATTATAGGCTACACTAGAGATTTTTGTTTTAAGGCGAAAGCCTTAGATCTCTGTTTGAAGGTTGCGTTGTGAGGCATAGAAAATATCACCTTACCCAAGGAAGGGCAGAAGCGAACGAAAGCATTTCTAGCCTTGTGTAAGAGATGATTAATTATTAGCAAAGTTAATTATTTATTGATTAATTATTGAATTAGGAGGAATTAAGGTGAAGGAGAATAAAGGTGAATTGGGCTGGATTAAGATGCAATAAGGTACATTACGGTGGAATAAGGTGCACTCAGATGTATTACGAAGGATTCAGGTGAATTAGGGTGAATTAAGGTTTGAATAGGAGGATCAGGGTGGATTAAGACCCATTAGGGTTCTAATACATCTAGTACTAGAAGTCACCATCACCTAAACATGGCACTTTATTTTGCCCGTACGGACACTTTTAAATACAGTTTATTTCCCTGTGTAATCGAATACTGGAATTGTTTGCCTGGTCCTCGTTCTCTACCTTTAAACTTATTCCTAACGGCCATTGAATAGTTTTGGCTTGTATTGGTTTGTATTGTACGCATTGCCTGCAATATTTATTATGTGTCATTGCTCTGCTTTTCACACCCACTCCTTCAATAGCCCTATCGGGCTGTAGTATGTACAAGTAAATCAATAAATATAATGAAGGAAGAGGGTGGATTAAGGTGCATCATGGTGTATTAAGGAGGACTAGGGAGATTTAAGGCTCATTAGGACCGAATAAGGTGGATGGAGGAGGATTAGGATGGATTAAGGTAAACTACAGTTGGCTTTACGAGGCTTTCGCCTTCGCGTTTCTTAGGCGATAGCTAAGGACATTTATGAATATTTTTTGCTCGCTACGTGATACGGTACAGCGTTACGTGACATGTTAGTACATTTGCGCATGCACGTCGTATACCGAAAATTACAGTGGCAATTACCGCCGGTAACCATAGTGGCCGCCCTAACCGTGGGAGCGCCCGTGCAACGCCGACCTCCCGCTTCGAACCGAATTCGCCCACGTTGCTCCGCCCTGTCAGCGAGAAACAAGCGCCAAAATCCGTCATCGCTAAATCTCATTTCAGTTGAGGTCAAATCTTTAGGTACATTCTGTCGTACTTATTGATATACGTTGTTGTTGTATAGCAACAGGGTGGGCGGTTCATTGCGCGTGCACGCAAGCAGAACGACCACGAACGAAGCAATACAAGGTGGAACAGCGCGTTTCACGGCAATCGAAGCTGTGTGTGTGTGACGCGCTTGGTGTGTGCAAAGAGCAAACGAGTTGCGTGTGTGACGGATGTGTATGCGCAAAATAGCACGACCACGAACGAAGCGATACAAGGTGGAACAGCGCGTGTTGCACAATCGAGTTGTGTGTGTGCATGTGTGTGACGCGTTTGTGATGCGCAAAGAGCACGACGACGATCGTTTTCTAACTGCGCCAGAGCAAACTGATTGTTGAGTACTACATACGTATTGCGCGGGCGTTAAAACTAGAGAAACACGGGATTGCGACGCGACCAGCCGCGACATATAGCACTGTACGTACGTAAGTTTACAGCACCGACTTTTCATTCGGAGTGAATGAGGGACACACCACGAGTGATTTGTATGCGGAGGTTAACACACGTGCATTAATTAGCGGTGGTATAGAAAAAGAAGGGGGCGGGGGAGCGGAGGGCGGCGGGGATCGCTGAGACAGGTGCTCGAAAGCATTTCCACGCATGTTTTGTCGGTGTACTCAATGAACTAAATGCCTCATTAAAGAAATTGTGACGAAATGTTGGCATGTGCGTAGTGGCGAGTTTAAAATGTGTCAGAGAGTAAATCTGAAAAGACCCGAAGCGTACCATGTGTAAAAAATGTGTGAAAACTACAGCTGCAAGCTTATGTTATGCAGCATTGTCTTATGTCGAGATATTGTTCTTGTGAATGTAGCACCCTTCGCCCTTGTACACATATGTTTTGGCTTCGGCGCACTATCATCGAGGCATTGATCGAAATTAATAAAACTGTACCCGCAATGAGTGCGTCGCCCTGGTTTCGGTTTTCGCTGCCGTTCGTGATAATAAACCGTTTGTAAATTGTACTTTTTGTTGGCAATTCTTCGGACAAGGGACGAAAACTGGCAATTAAAATAAGCAATACGTAAGATCTTTTAAACAAAAACTGTTTCAACATTCTTTAAAGTAACCCTAACATTCTGGCTCTAAGCGCCATCTGTTTCCTGTAGTCAAAATGTGTCATGGCGGCTTCCTGTCAATAGGATGTGAGCCACGATGGAAGAACGTGAGCGTAGCATGGGAGCTTCAATGGTACATCTAAGCTTTCTTGGTTATCCCAAGCTGTTATTTATCCTTCCGCGTAATAACTCTTTCTTGTACCCAATAGAATACCGAATATAGATCGTATAGAAGCACAGAGGCTGCACCTGTCATTCACATAGACAGGTAAGGTAGCTGTTCGCGACCACTTTCAACTCGTCTGGGGCGTACATAATTTTTTTGTGTTATTTATACATGATTAGGCATCATTTTTCACGCCGCCTGAAGTCCTCACTGAAAGTACGCTCTAAATGCACTGCACGCCTTAAATTGACACCCATCTGTAACGTGTTTGAGCCGTTATTTATAGCCCATATTTTGCGGACTACGATTTTAACCTCATGCGCACTACCGCCCGTTTGTTCTGTTGCGCTCGCGATATCAATGTTTTTAGATCCAGAAAGCTGCTTCCGCATGAAAGAAGAGACTCGCCGTGTTAGATTGTACACATGGAAAGCGAACGCTGTGACACGTTCTTTAAAATGGCCGACTGTTGCAAGCGCTGGCATCATTGCCGTCGTCGAAGTGTATATACAGGCACACTATAATAGAGACATACGTATTTACAGTGCCAAATGAACAATTTGGTGTTTCGTCCCTTGGCGCTCTCCTGCTCGGCCTGACAGGCAGGTGTCACGCAATGCGTTGCACTGAAAGCGCATGAGCATACAGCGAAATCTACGCGAACATTTTTATAGACAAATGCTCGAAGATTTCTATCACCAGCTGCCACGTGAAACTGCGTTTAGCTAGCAAGCGAGCACTAGCGTCTGCGCTTTCAAGCATACACTTGATAATACGAAGATAAGGAGACAAAATGTACACATATGAATGACAGATTCAATATTTCTTGACACTCGTAAATCCTCAAACCTGCGAGTTCTTGGTTAGTGCGTGAAAAAGTGGAATTTTTTGTTGTCTGGAAGCAGACATTGGTTCATCCAAACGTGGCTTTGCGTAGGCTGTCGCATTGTATGAATGAATTATCAAATGCATGGGCATTGGAGCAATGAGGCGATGTAGCTGAAAAATGCACTTTTGTTTTCTTTTCACTTTGCCTCATGCTATTCTGTCTCAAGTTTAGCCATTGTCAAAGCAGCATTTTCGACTGGCACAGCAACTCTCATCTGAATGGCATCTGTCAATGTCGTAAGTTGTCATTGCTCCTTGCAGCACATATGTTACATGGCCTTTGACATAATCATCATCATCATCAGCGTGGTTGCGCCCACTGCAGGGCAAAGTACTCTCCCATACTTCTACAACTACCCCGGTCATGTACTAATTGTGACCATGCCGTGCCTGCAAACTTCTTAATCTGATCCGCCCACCTAACTTTCTGCCGCCCCCTGCTACGCTCCCCTCCCTTGGAATCCAGTCCGTAACCCTTGACGACCATCGGTTATCTTCCCTCCTCATTACATGTCCTCCCCATGCCCATTTCTTTTTCTTGATTTCAGCTAAGACGTCATTAACTCGCATTTGTTCCCTCACCCAATCTGCTCTTTTCTTATCCCTTAACGTTACACCCATCATTCTTCTTTCCATAGCTCGTTGCGTCGTCCTCAATTTAAGTAGAACCCTTTTTGTAAGCCTCTAGCTTTCTGCCCCGTAGGTGAGTACTGGTAAGACATAGCTGGTATACACTTTTCTCTTGAGGGATAATGGCAACCTGCTGTTCATGATCTGAGAATGCCTGCCAAACACACCCCAGCCAATTCTTATTCTTCTGATTATTTCCGTCTCATGATCCGGATCCGCCATCAGCTTCTGCCCTAAGTAGATGTATTCCCTTACCATTTCCAGTGCCTCGCTAACTATTGTAAATTGCTGTTCTCTTCCGAGACTGTCACAAATTACTTTGGTTTTCTGCAGACTAATTTTTAGACCCAATCTCCTGCTTTGCCTCTCCAGGTCATTGAGCATGGATTGCAATTGGTCCCCTGTGTTACTAAGCAAGGCAATATCATCAGCGAATCGCAAGTTACTAAGGTATTCTCCATTAACTTTTATCCCCAATTCTTCCCAATCCAGGTCTCTGAATACCTCCTGTAAACACGCTGTGAATAGCATTGGAGATATCGTATCTCCCTGCCTGACGCCTTTCTTTATTGGGATTTTGTTGCTTTCTTTATGGAGGACCATGGTGGCTGTGAAGCCGCTATAGATATCTTTCAGTATTTTTACATACGGCGCCTCTACACCCTGATTCCGTAATGCCTCTATGACTGCAGAGGTTCCGACTGAATCAAACGCTTTCTCATAATCAATGAAAGCTATATTTAACGGTTGGTTATATCCTGCACATTTCTCTATTTCCTGATTGATAGTGTGAATATGGTCTATTGTTGAGTAGTCTTTACGGAATCCTGCCTGGTCCTTTGGTTGACAGAAGTCTAAGGTGTTCCTGATTCTATTTGCGATTACCTTAGTAAATACTTTATAGGCAACGGACAGTAAGCTTTTCAGTCTATAATTTTTCAAGTCTTTGGCGTCCCCTTTTTTATGGATTAGGATTATGTTAGCGTTCTTCCAAGATTTCGGTACGCTCGAAGTCATCAGCTATTGCGTATACAGGGTGGCCAGTTTTTCTAGAACAATCTGTCCACCATCCTTCAACAAATCTGCTGTTACGTGATCCACCCCAGCTGCCTTGACCCTTTGCATAGCTTCCAAGGCTTTCGTTACTTCTTCCGGCGTTACTTGTGGGATTTCAAATTCCTCTAGACTATTCTCTCTCCCATTATCGTCGTGGGTGCCACTAGTACTGTATAACTCTCTATAGAACTCCTCAGCCACTTCAACTATCTCATCCATATTAGTAATGATATTGCCGGCTTTGTCTCTTAACGCACACATCTGATTCTTGCCAATTCCTAGTTTTTTCACTGCTTTTAGGCTTACTCAGTTCCCGAGAGCATGTTAAATTCTATTCATACTATACTTCCTTATGTCAGCTGTCTTACGCTTTTTGATTAACTTCGAAAGTTGTGCCAGTTCTATTCTAGCTGTAGGGTTAGAGGCTTTCATACATTGACGTTTCTTGATGAGATCTTTAGTCTCCTGCGATAGCTTACTGGTATCCTGTCTAACGGAATTACCACCGACTTCTACAGCACACTCCTTAATGATGCCGTAAGGTTGTCGTTCATTGTTTCAACACTAAGCTCCTCTTCTCGAGTTAAAGCCGAATGCCTGTTCTGTAGCTTGATCCGGAATTCCTCGATTTTCCCTCTTATCGCTAACTCATTGGTCGGCTTATGTACCAGCTTCTTCCGTTCCCTCTTCAAGTCTAGGCTAATTCGAGTTCTTACCATCCTATGGTTACAGCAGCGCACCTTGCTGAGCACGTCCACATCTTGTATGATGCCAGGGTTTGCGCAGAGTATAAAGTCTATTTCATTTCTAGTCTCATCATTCGGGCTTCTCCACATGCACTTTCGTCTGTCCCGCTTGCAGAAGAAGGTATTCATTATCCGCATATTATTCTGTTCTGCAAAGTCTACTAATAACCCTCTCCTGCTATTCCTAGTGCCTATGCCATATTCCCCCACTGAAGTGTCTTCAGCCTGCTTCTTGCCTACCTTGGCATTGAAGTCGCCCATCAGTATAGTGCATTTTGTTTTGACTTTACCCATCGCCGATTCCACGTCTTCACTGAAGCTTTCGACTTCCTGGTCATCATGACTGGATGTGCAATTGAGCTTTATATTGCATGTTTTACACATTACTCATCTGATGCCTTAGCCGCGAAGGTTTTTCCTGTGCCTTTACTGTAAAAGAATATTTGGGATGTGCCCAAGTGCATATACTTTTATATTTTTTGTGCATGGCACATGTGCTGTTGACCTGGAACTGATTCACAATATTAACAGCCATTGCGTTCACGGCCCCGTGTCGCTGAAAATCAAGCAGTGGTGTTGGTGACCTTTTCTATATGAGAAAATTAGTCCCTAACCATGCATCCCGATTCATGCAGACCCTCCACGTGGCATATAGGCGTTACTGAACTAATTAAAATTCTCAAAGTAGAATGTGTCAAAACTAATAAAGTATGACTTGCACACAACCTCGAGACATGATAGCATTGGATCGTAATTTGAATATGCGAGAAAACATAATTCTGTTGCGCGGAAACTCAAACACAAACCCCTTTTCCAGCTGGCATTTCAGGTCTGTCTTAGGAGTGGCATGCCCCAGAAAGCTCGCCTTCGTGCCTAGCGTTTGCCACCAGCATTTCCAGGGAAACATTACAGAAGCATAAGCTGCAGCTGCCCGGAAGCGTGAGAAGCAGCAAGGGCTCTTTTAATGCTATCGTGTTCCACTATTAAAGGCGCAGCCTAAGTGTCCTCCGACCTTTTTTTTTTCGCTGTTTGAGGACTGCCTTCTTGAAGGTGTTGCTTCGTTTCCTTTCTGCTGTAGGGCGAACGCAATATCTGCTTTGAACAACAGCAAAGCCACGTTTTGATTGCACTTGATGCTGGTTGCACTAGCGCGGCATCTCTCCTGAACACTATCCAACAGTTCACTATGATGTTATCACTGAAATAGAATACACAGGACACCTTCGTGTACCACTTCATCTACCTCGAAGTAATATGCCATAGCTCTATGATCATATCCTTAACATCCACTACTTTCTTGGATTCATTTCAGATAGCTAGAATGTACAGACTAAAAAAGCCCGGAAGCTCTTGCACTCTTTGGAGAATTTTGTATGAGCATTTTCAGGCTGTTCTGGTAACACTAAACAATACTGGCTCCCCTGTAATTGAGAGTAGATGTAAGCATGAAATGGCTGTCGACAAAGCAGATTGATTGTAGATGACACTAGCCACAATCTTAAAATGGGCGTAGCGCGCATTCGCAACGGCACACCCCACCGCACCGCATCACGCAACTGTACACTGGTCCATATGGAAGCAAGTTTCCTGTCAAAGACAGAACCCCATTGCAAGTCTCGTCCCGGTCCACCGGATGCGCCGTGGACCTAGCGGACTGCTGGCATTGAAAAGAGCACAAGCAACTGTGTCTCAGTGCCAAAAAATGACAATCAAGTGTACAGTGCCTTGTATCTGCCTCTGAACGTCGCTATTAGAAGTGACAAATAAAACTTCAGCGTACTAGGAGTTACAGCTTGATTGATATTGTGAGCAGGTGAGATAGAATTCGCTGAACTGTCAAAACTGATAAACAAAAAAAGGATATTCGAAATTATAATGTGGGAAACTTGAGGATGCAGTAAAAGATGGACGTAGCAACAAATTAGCGAGAACCAAACTTGGCGTAGGAAAATGCAAAATGCATGCACTAAAAGATACGCAGGGTAATGCCATCAACAGTTTCGATGACCTAGTAGAAGCAGCAAAAGAATATTATACCGACATGCACAGTACCGAAAGCAGCAACGCTATCTTCATTCGAAGTATGAACAGTACATGTTATGAACAGGATACAGAGTCTCGTTCTATAACTAGCGATGAAGTTAGAATTGCCTCGAAACACATGGCCGATATCACCGTCCGATATCTATTCTCCCGCAGTTTTCTAAAGGTCTTGAAAAAATCATTCTTAACCAATTAACATCTTTCAGCAATAAACATAAACTAATAACAGACGCTCAATACGGTTTTCAACAAGGTAAATCAACAGAATTAGCACTAGTAGCACAAAAAGAGTATATACTGCAGAACCTCGAAAATAAGTCGCTTGTAATTGGTCTATTCATAGATTTCACAAAAGCGTTCGATTGCATAAACCATGACCTCCTAATACTTAAGCTTGAAAGATATGGCATCAGGGGCTTTCCTCTTCAGTTACTGAGATCCTACCTTAGAAATCGACAGCAATATGTGGCTATAAACACTAGCATATCATCTACACGAAAAATAGAAACAGGTGTCCCTCAGGGAAGTGTCCTTAGCCCATTTTTGTTTAACATCTACATAAACGACATAGTTCTTATCCACTGAGAAGCAAAATTCATAAACTACGCAGATGATACGAGTGTTTTTTTATCAAACAACTCTTTTACAGGCCTCATTGGCGCAGCGAACAACCTATTAACCCATCTATCATAATGGAGCCAGGACAACTTTTTAAAAGTAAACTCGAATAAAACACAAGCAGTCATCTTTGAAACAAGAGGTACATGTACTCCATTGACCCACAACATATCTTATAAGTCTGAGAAAATAGAGGTTGTTGACACGGTAAAAGTACTTGGCGTATATTTTACCGACACATTGCAATGGGATGCTCACGTGGATTTTGTACTGCAGAAATTGAGCCGCGTAACAGGTATACTACATCGAAATCGCTACCTTTTACCAATGTCAGCTAAATTGATCATTTACAATGCACTGTTTGCCTCGCATGTAAATTATTGCCATCTTATATGGGGCACGACATCAGCTTCCAATCACTCTAAAATACTATTGATGCAAAAAAAGATAATACGTGCTATCGCTAATGTGCCATACAACTCGCACACTGAGAGACTTTTTACCAAGTACAACATAACAAAAAGTCATCATCTCTACAAACAAACCCTCCTACGCACCTACTACTTTCAGACAAAAGATAGAAGCAACTTAATTACAAACATAGCAAACTTAAAAGAGAATACACCCAAATATGAGACGCGCAGCCATGAAAAATGGCTCATACCCTTTTCGAGGACAAATTACGGCAATCAAATGGTCGCAAATACCTTGCCATGGCTACTAAACTCTTACCTAGAAGCCGGCAGTGACATCCATGCCTTGACACCATCGGAGCTCATCTGTCTGGTGAAAACTACCATTTAAATCGCCATGGTTCCGTAAAACCATATGCATTCAATGGAAGAAATGTAATTTATTTGCTGTAACCCACTGTTTTTTTTTATCTTTTTCATTTCTGAAAGTGTTCTTTGCCACCGGTCCGCCAATATGTAAAGGGGGTCAGGGACCACTCAAGCTGCCAATAAGCAGCTTTTACCTTGGCCCCTTCCATTTGCTTGTAAATGGGCACAAATAAAATGAAATGAAATGAAATGAAAATTTATTCAGAGATGGAGGAGATATTGTTTTCGAAAAGCTTGCGACCATATATACGCAATGCCTCGCGACTTCAAGTATACCAGCGAGCTGGAAGAATGCCAACAGTATACCAATTCATAAGAAGGGTCACGCTAAAGAATTGAGGATTTATAGGACCATTAGCTTGCTTTTAGTATTGTATAAAATATGCACCAATAGAACTTGTAATATAATCAGGGCAACACTTGACTTCGATAAACCAAACGAACAGGCTGGCTCCCGGAAAGGATATCCTACAATAGATCACATAAATGTCGTCGCTCAGGTGATTCAGAAATCTTGCGAGTGCAATCATCCTCCCTCTATGACTTTCATAAAATGTGAAAAGGCATTTGATTCAGTAGAGGTACTAGCAGTTTAGAGTCATTGCGTTATGAAGGAGTACAAAAGTCATACGTGGATATGTTGAGAAGTATGTACAAAGATTGCACTGCTGCTTTGGTTCTCAACAAGAAAAGTTGAAAATTACCTATCAACGAAAGCGTCAGGAAAAGAGACAGTCTCTCGACTGCTTTTCACTGCATACTTAGCAGAAGTACTGAAGCTGGGAAGGCTTAGGAGTGAAGATCAACGGTGAATTTCTCAGCAACCTTCGGTTTGCATATGACATTGTCCTGTTCAAGAACACTGGGGAAGAATTACAACGAATAATTGAAGACCTTAACGAGGAAAGTTGACCGAAGGTTAATATGCAGAAGAGAAAGGTAATGTTTAGCAGCCTGACAAGGAAACAAGAATTCATGATCTCCATTGAGCCTCTAGAGTCTGTGAAGGAGTACGTTTATTTAGGTCAATTAGTCAAAGCAGGCCCTGATGATGAGGGGGAAAATTCCGGAAGAATAATTCTGTGCTGTAAGTGCATGCGGCAGGCGTTACCTAATCTTGACTCGGAGGTTACGACTGTCGTTGGAGAGGGTTCAATGAATGCATTCTACCGGTGCCAACATATGGGGTAGAAACTTGGAGATTAACAAAGGAGCTCAAAAACAAGTTAAGGACCGCGCAACGACTGATGAAGCGAGGCATGTTAGGCATAATAGACAGGAAACGAGAAATATGGATCAGATCGGGAATAACCGATATTGACATTAAGAAATGGAGGGAGGCAGGCCATGAAGTACATAAGGTACTTCATTAAAACGTCTCTCTGGGCGAGTTGGTGCATACTTGATTTGAAAATGGCAACAGCGCTTACACATGCATCCACAGAGTAACAAGGACGAGACACAACATAACCGGTGTACCAGTACAGTTACTGTGTACCAAGGCAAGAAACGCGCCGTCGAATATGACCTAAAATTAGATGGGGTGAAGAAATTAGGAAATTTGCAGGTTAAGTTGGAACTAGCTAGCGCAAGACAAGGTCAATTACAGATCGCAGGGAGACGCTTTTGACCTGCAGTGAACAAAAATATAGCCCAAGGATGCCGTAGGCGCTTTACGTTGTGTTTGCATTCTTCGATGGGTGCATGGAGAAGTGGCCGCTTGGCTCTTTAGGTAACTTCGTGGTAAAGGAAGACTTTACCAGTGGCCTTAGGCGCAGAGGTTTTCAATGCTTCGACTTGCCAGTCGAGCCCAATTTCTCGTCCGTATTGAAGGCGACCAGTAGCGAATACGCTCTTACGAACAGTCGAATCTTTGTAACGACGAGACAATTTAATTCTGTCGTTGTACGTGCCAAAAAGGCGATTTGATTGTAAGGCACACGGCAGTGGAGGACTGGGGATTAATTTTGACCACCCCCAATGCATGTGACAAAGACGTTTTTGCACTTCGCCCCCATCGAAATGCGGCCGCCGCGGTCGGCACTTGATCTCGCGACCTCGTGTATAGAAGTGCAACACCATCGCTGCTATGCCACCACGGCCGGTCGTAACGGCCCATGTTGATATCGCATACCAGTCTAATCAACAGTTCGACGCAACACCATCTGGCCTGGTAAAAACATTATTAGCACAACAGAACTCAAACCAATATTATAAGACACAAAGTATGACGTTTCTGGATCTGCACAGGTCCCCTTTTCACGGTAAGCCAGTCATTTAGATTCGTTTATACATGTTTCAGCACTCGTCGGAGAGTTCGAGAATGAACCAGTTGTGAAGGAAAATCCGTTCATAAGATGTTTATTGGTGATGCGCTCAGAATTTCTCATTTTGTCATGCTGGCATAAAAAAAATTTTCTCAACAACCTTTAGCAATTTGTGCAGTGGAGCTGCACAGAACACGGGCTTGCAATGAATTTTCAGCAGCTTTCTTGCACTCTACGCTACGTGGGTTGAGTATCCTATGCTAAGCATGCTAAGCTATGCACATTCTACGCTACGAACAAGATGTGTCTTCTTTATACGCGTACTAGGTGCAACTATAAGCTTAATATAAATATTATACTCTCACATTTTTATGCTTTCTGAATACAAATAACCGCGCTGGAAACATCCCAACCAGTTAGTAAAGCACAAATTAAGTGCCACAAACTATTGTGGAACAGTACGCAATACCAAAGTGTCACGTTCTACCATATACAAGGCTGACAAAGTTGTGCCTGCGGTGAACCGAAGATATGGTCAGCCATCGTAGGGAGCCGTGGCGTACGCCTCGATTTGTGGAGACTTGACACCACCGGGACACTTTCCTTCGAAGTCATCCAGGTCAATATCGTAGACGACGATCGGCGTATCACCTAAATTAAAGTCGTAGGCGCGATTTAAGCGCACCCGAATTTCCTTGGGGCCCGCGAACGCTGCCACCTGCAGTGACACCAAAAGCGGTCACTTGTGATTTTGCTGGTTGCGAAACGTGTATGATAAGCGACGCAATCAGTTGATGCCAGTGATTCGATTTGCGTGACAACAATGCAAAACAGAAGTGTGTGGCCGTGCAATGCGGATGCACGCACAAGTGTTAAGGTGCTTTAACGAGCGTGGTTCTTCCGTTGAATTACTCGACGACGGGTGCCTAAATGACTGGCCTCCTCAGCATGTGCGCTAAGGATCCCAGTGTCACGATTGTATTCGCTTTTATATGAGTGTGTCAAGCTTTCTCGTAATTTTGTCACCCACGCGTTGTAACACCGTTTAATAAACATTAGTTGTAAAACAGTGCTTGGTTTCTTCGTCCTAATTCCGCTTTTGCGCCCTGTATATTGTTGTTATACGACCAAGCATGACAATATGGCAACCTTCGGCTTCAACAAACAACAACAAAATTGATTCGGAACCCTCGTGACTCAGCTATTCCTTCAGCTGGATTACTGCGAACTGCCTCGGTACATCTCGAACACAATTGATTATGCGGCGTGACAGAAGCAAGTGCCTATAACACCACTGTTACTGGCTGGTTGATTAAATCAAGCTGCTACAAACATAGTTGCTCAATATGAAACCACAATAAACTTGAGAATTTCTATCGTCGGACAGTTTTTAAACGAATTTATAAAACCGTAGTCTTATGAGTTCGTTGATCAAATACATCCTAATTGACAACATTTTCTTCGCAGTACGTTCGCAATGACAGTCATATTTCCAATATTTTTTCCAGTAGTATTATTTCCAATAATACCATTTCCAATGCAACCAAGTGGTGAGTCGGGCCAGTTGGTTAACGTTCTCGTTTAAAGATCTCGAATCGCACCGGCACACAGGCTAGAGAAATAGATAGATTGCTTCGAAATTTACGCCGATGAAGGCATGTAGAGTGTAATAAACGAATCCACAAAAATGTTTGAAGCTACAAGCACGAAGATCAGAGAAGTCAACACTGTAAACCCAAATTAGCCCGTATGGGTGTTTTAACAGCAGACATGCCCCCTCCGCCCAGCTCAATATAAGTACTCCCACGACAGACAGACAGACAGACAGACAAAGAACTTTAATAAGTACTCCCACGAGAATAAGTAAAATAAGTAAGAACGATTACTTTACGCCCGACCTCAGTTAGCGGAAGAATAAGTGGCATTGCGTTTGTAAAATGGGAGTTTTCAAAAAATAACTGCGGCCTAAGGCAGATAGCAAGTGTGGAAATACGCCCATATCTGACGCGAGCTGAGCAGTCAAAACAATAACTCAGCCGTCACCAACATGGCTATTCGTCACGGTTGAGCCCGAGCGGCAGTGTCAGTACAATTATTTCTGCAGTCAGACTCGAAATATCTCGTGTAATGTGCTTCCGCGATGTTTTCCTGCTTGGAGTAGCCACGCCTTCGTGCTGCAGGGGTTGCTGAAAACTACGCGCGGAGGAGCCAGGACTTCGGAGCGCGCGCGGGAAGCGAAGAAGCGGCCGCCATGCAAAGGAGCGTTCTTCTACCGTTGTTGGTGTCTCTCGCAGTGTTGAGCCCCCAAGATTCAGCGCTAAGCGATTTTCAACGACCATTGCTCGTTCTATGAGTGCTTATGTGTACTAAGTGAACAGATGCACTGATCTGAGTTACTGAAGGCCTCAGTACAACAAATGACCGTCCAGAACCGTTTTGCACAATCACGGTGTTTGTGCGAGTTTTTCGTATTAGAGCTGAGTTGTGTGTCTAGAGTGAACCGAGCGTACTTAAAAATGATGACTTTAGATGATGAGGGACGTTGCTACGTCTTTGAGGTCTGTTACATGGCTGTGAGCGTTCCACATGTTCCCCGAAGCGCAATCCACTAGCAGAGAAGTTACGTGCAGTGCGGGGTGAGCTAACCTTCGCTGCCTAAACGCGGCCTTAATAATAATAATAATAATAATAATAATAATAATAATAATAATAATAATAATAATAATAATAATAATAATTTAGTTATGCACCACAAGAAAAAATACATAGTAAGCGGGCCTGTCGAAGCCTAAATGGCTTGTGTGACTAGGCCCGGCAGTGCCGGCAACAGCGATGAGGTCAATGTATGTACATATATGCGTAACCTTAGTGCCGACAAAACATTGTGCAAACAAAATGAAAATTAAATACATGTTAGTACAATGTAGCGTGAACATATTTTCACGTTTATATCGATGAAAAACAGAAAATTTGATACATGGTAGTCCAACATAGTGAACATTTTTTTATGCTTACATAGAACAAAAAACAAAAATTAAAAAGTTATGGCAACGTAATGAACATTTTTGTAAGCTCATAAAGATATACAGGTTAATACAACCAAATTACTTTAATAATAATAATAATAATAATAATAATAATAATAATAATAATAATAATAATAATAATGTTTATTGCCACACAATATACAAAACAATACAAGCAGGCCAGTCTAAGCCTTAGTTGGCTTGTAGGACCATGCCAATGAATATGATAGACAAGGCAAAAAAAATATACACAAATTACATACATAAGAAAAATACATATACATACATACATAAGAAAAAAAAACGAAAAGAACGAACTAAATAATAAAATAATGATATCCTTTATTTCATGAAAATCGAACAAATCGTATTTGTTTAATATGTTTCGACTCTGTAAGGGTGACGTGCGCATTTGTGCAGGCGATCACTTGAGTGAGAACCGGCGGCGCGCTTAAAGGCCCAACCACACGCGGTGAATCTTGCGCGCCTGGCTGCGCGTCACGCGTCTGCGAGGCCCCTGTCCTACGCGTCTAGAGAGGTCACACGCGCAGGAAATGCGCGCGTCAAGGAGGCCTTGATCTTGGGCGTCGTATTGAGCCTACGTGACGCGTACGTTACGGAAGTGGCAGCTTGTGCACCGACGTCACGTGGCCTGCATGTACCCTTCCGGAGGTTTGGAAAAACAGGTTAGTTTGAAAAGTTTGGAGGTTTAGAAAACAGGTAGGAAACAGGTTAAATAGTCCCCCACTGCCTTGTCTCCAGCCTGCTTCTTGCCTACCTTGGCATTAAAGTCGCCCATTAGTATAGTGTATTTAGTTTTCACTCTACCCATCGCCGATTCCAGGTCTTCATAGAAGCTTTCGACTTCCTGGTCATCATGACTGGATGTAGGGGCGTAGACTTGTACAATCTTCATTTTGTACCTCTTATTATGTTTCACAACAAGACCTGCAACCCTCTCGTTAATGTTATAGAATTCCTGTATGTTACCAGCTATATTCTTATTAATCAGGAATCCGACGCCTAGTTCTCTTCTCTCCGCTAAGCCCTTGTAGCACAGGACGTGCCCGCTTTTTAGCACTGTATATGCTTGTTTTCGCCTTCTAACTTCACTGAGCCCTATTATATCTTATTTACTGCCCTCTAATTCCTCCAATAGCACTGCTAGACTCGCCTCACTAGATAACGTTCTAGCGTTGAACGTTGTCAGGTTCATATTCCAATGACGGCCTGTTCGGACATAAGGGTGACAGGTAGCTAATAAGCAAAGTGAAAGAGTATGTTTATAACTATTAGGTGCATACACTACATTGGTTTACACACAAAGGTTGCATGCGATGAGGATAACTGAGGGGCAGCAGTTGTATTGCAGCCTCGCAAGCTATTGCGACATGCATTTTGTGTACTGAAACCAAATTGTACAGTTGGCAAATACAAAAGTGCCTGCATTTGTTTGTATCGATATGTAAAACAGCAACACAATGTGTGTGGTACTGCTTGGATAAATGCAAGCTTTCAATAAAGAAAACTATGAATGAAAGCATTAAAATTAGCATAAAGTAGTTGGCAGCAACTGTAAATCCAATCACACTAGCATAATTATTTCTGTGGTGTTCGCGCACCGTATACATGCATAAATGTACCTTGTAGTTGTAGTACAAGCTGCCAGAATTCCGAGGCGCAACTATGGCAACATGCTTTCCATCAACTGCTCCCAAGCAGTTTGGAAACTGTTACTGTGCGGTGAAACCATCGGCAATCCGTGCCCATTCAGACATGCTTGGTGCCTGCAAATACAAATGGTCAAAAGGAACAGTGGAAATTCAGTTGTGATTGTGAAATTGTGCAATGTGTATGATCTGTCTCTTTTAGCTACTCCAAGTTTGTAAAAAGTAGAGCAATATAATTAACAATGAAGTAATTGCTATCATTGGAGTGTCAAGACTGGCTCCCTCTGGATGACTAATTTGTAGAGGTTGGCGAACATTCGAATTTTCAGATATGATAGAAATTACGCAGTAGCTATACGTATTTGAAAATTAACTATTGAGTGTGTATTTTGAAGTATTGAAACTCAATAAAAATTTCGCAAAAGTACCGCGGGAGGACACCTCCTAACGCCGACTGGTATCTGCGCGGCAAGAATTACTGTTCATGACCGGAGTTAGCCTGCCACCTTCGTTATCCTCAGACAGTGCTCAGGAGACGTCATTCATGGCATGGACTTCCTGAACCAACACGGCGCAATCATCGTTACTGTTCTTCGTCTGCTAAACAAAGTGTTGTGTCGCAAATTATCAAAATTGAAACAACAACAACAGTTTTCGAAGCAATGCAGAAACAAATTGGTTAATGCAGGCTTTTTTTTTGGTTTTGCAGCTGAAGCCTACGTGACAACCTGTGATTTTTGCTTGTAGACTGTCATTTAGACTTTTTTGGCAGCATAGTTATGCATCAGTTCTATCTTTTACACTACAATAAGCGATGTTTTTTAAAGGGCCCTATTACACATGTCTACAGCACACATGCCCTCTAGCAGCTTCCTTTTTCCACAACTTTCGATATTTTTTAGGCAAAAATTTATTCGGTGCTTATGCAAAGGCAGTTATACTGCAGCCATTCATTCTTAGAAATCTTATTTCCAACCAGGCCGTCAAATTTTCAGACTATTTGTGCAGTTTCTTTAAGGACAATCGTTTTTGAAATTGAACCTAATTAACCCTGGTAGCCGTTGTTTTTTTTCACTAGTCATTAGTAGCATGGCCCCTAGTAATATCAAAACAAATATTGCTGTTGTAAATATATGATTCTCCATTTGACTAATGAATATTCGATTCGCATCCAACAAAGTTAATATTCACCTACCTCTAAAAATTTGTGCATATAATATGCATAATTAAGAGTGAAGATTACATTTTTTATGTTGTCATCGGAGCAAAGTAGAGACTTGTGAAGACTGATGAAATAAGCGCCAAGTTCACATGCACAGCAGTACCTTAACATGTGTGCCAGCAATGTCCCTCATAGCTGTGTGACATCACCTTCATGTAGTGGTCTTTCAACCTTGCCCAGATTGCTCGACAGACATGAATGCAGAGTCTAGCCGTCTCAATCCCCACACGGTAAGCCAGGGCAACATCTTTTATGTCCTGCCCGGATGCCAAGTAGCTGGAATGCAAATTGGAAAGAAATTAGTACCGATTTCTCAGTTGTTTGCACATTAGGACGACATGACTTTTCTCGACAATGATTTTGATGGTTATGGGGGCACTCTTTGAGTGACATACGATCAAATTTAATTTGTGCAGGTTAACTTCCACCTGCATGTTTTACAAGTTGTGCAAGGTCAAAAGCACTGAGGTAACTTTTGTGTGATGCCATTTGATGGCAAAGTTTTACAATTCAGTTACCTCACAACTGCTACACTGGTGATGCACAAAGTGCGCACTTTTAATCGCTGTGATATATATATATATATATATTAGGTGTTTCTTTTTTCACACGCATTGTCAGTTGCTTCGTTCTTTATTTTGTCTTGCTTCAATGTTTTGCGACCCGTCCCTGCTTTGGCTACCAAAAGGCAGCTGGCAATATTATGTAAATAAATAAATCATACATTAAATGACAAAGAAATGATGTTTACTCTTTAGGCCGCACATTCTGTATTCCTTCAATCGCATAGTATTTTTGCAGGGGCAACAAGCCTCTACAAACCTCAATGCTATAGCAAGTCGTTCTCCAGGCTCCAGGGGTTCTCGTATGTGGTGCTGCCGTGTGAGGTCGTCTGCTACAAAGGTCAAGAGCTTGTCGAAGAGCAGTGGCGTCATGCGGAAAAACTTATAGAAAAATTCATGGTCTCCCTGACGCATCCGTTGCATCTGTAAAAATAGGTGCATTATTACCTGACAGAAGGCCCGTGCCCACATACACGCGCAAGTATCAGGAGCTGTACAATTTTAACTGGCACACATGGATAGCCACTAGCCATGATTAACTTCACCCCCTGCATTGTTTATATGCTCGAATACAAACAGTGTGTCGGCAAACAGGACATCAAGTGAATGTTAGAATAAACAAATATTGTGCGGCCACTGCCAAGAAACTTCAGAAAGCAGTGGCATAGCACTTTAACCTGCCAGTTCACAATTTAACTACATTACACTTCATATTCTACAGTCACACTTCCTAGAGGCAGGAAATAAAATAAATCATATCTCATTCACAAGCTTAATATTTAACCAACACGTATAATGTTTCAAAAGGTGCTGTTGAATTCATGTGCTATATATACTAACGGCACAAATATTACTAGCAGTCCTTAACTTTTTTGTAGGGGTGCGCAAATACCGAATAGTAGCTTTAGAACTGAATACCCAGTCAAATGAAGAAAAAAAAAGAGGGTGGATATCGAATAAAATATCGAATAGCAAAAAATGTATTACAAAACTTAAACCTTAAAAATTTTGTGCAAGATAGGAGGGTGCTATACAAGCTCTCTATATAGTATGGAATACTCTTAATGAAGGGAGCTCCAAATTAGGATTCGAGCACTGGCTACACCTTAGTTTTAGCATATGGAGGTCTGGAAAATACATTTAATAATAGACTGTCTGTTGAATAGAATTAAGTGCTTCTCCCCATCTGAAGCTGAAGAATTAGTGAAGGTATGTGCCATTGCATACGCCTACAAGGGTTAGAGAACTGTTGAAGCGGCGTAAAGTATCGTCACCGCGTATCTGTACGATCTGCGCGCATCCGGCGGCTAATCAGGCCGACCTTCACCCATGTTTTCGCGCTTTCCGAAATACGCCATGCTCTTCTCGTTCCCTCTGTTCGCGTACGTTACGTTATCGCTTCCATCTGCGCTGTCAACCTGGATGAACCTTGTACCGACGACGCGGTGCCGTTCTCGAAATAGTGGCGTTCGCGCGCTGTATGCGATCCCCGCATAACTACTTTAACCTTTTCACTTGCGATTCCTATGCGCGCATTAAAAAAATAACACTGGTAAGGAAAGTAACTGCTGTCCTGAGGAAGACAAGACCCCATAACCTAACGTTGGCCCCTTGTTCTACCACTGTAGATATTCGAAAGGAAAGCGGTTACTCACGGCCGTGTAGTAAAGTCCTTCTTCTTTACGCCGTTGAAATACGGGCCGGACCCACCAACGTCGCTGCAGACGCTTTCTGCGCTCCAGCCGCCTTTGCAAAAGCAGCAGCAGCAAAAGCTTCCGTGCAAGAAGCAAAAGCTTCAGTCTCATCTCGTACATCGCGGGTAGAGAACCCTGAAGCTGGCGAAGCAGGCGGATCTCGACAACAACGTCGTGCGGGGTCGCGCGCAGATTGTCAACTGAAGTCGCGGATTCGCGGGTGAGCAGACGCTTTCATGCGCTATCGCGCATGCTGATCGGCAGTGGTGATGTTGACCATTGATGTAGCTTTGCTTACCGTACGATGTGTAGATAAAACGGCGTACATTTCTCAACTTAAAAACAATGTAGTAGCTCCAACATCGATAAATTAAATAGAAAGGTTAGTCATAATGAAATTGAGGATAAACTTTTCTCAAAGCAAAACACAAACGTTTCCGCCGAAGCTGGTCTGTCAGCCCTGTGCTGCGCGCAGTGAGACGCGCACTGGCTGGTCGCCGTTCCCTTCGTCACCCGCGTAGCGAGACGCGTGTCCTGTGCTGCGTGTGGTTGGGCCTTCATTCTTTGTGAGCGATATCCACTAGCTGCCGCGTCGGTGGCGCCAATCCCCTCGCTCGTACGAGTGTGCGTCACAGTAGGTCGCTTACTAGGCGCACACTGTGCAGATTTGTCGGTATGCTTCTTGCTAGCGTCTGCCGTGCCCACGCGGCTGACTGTGCAGGCAGAGCGTGATTGCGGCGCGTAGCCGCGTAGCTTGGTGAGCCTGCGCCAACCTGCAGAGTTTGGCCTGTGGTCGCAAAAGCGGCGGCGGCTTCGGGTTATCAGAAGCGTGTTGTGAGCTTCCAACGGCAATACGAGACGCAGGGAGCACTTGGTCGCTGGAAGTACGGCAGCTGGCTAAAGCGACTTCCTTGTTCCCCAAATGTAGACGTGAGCCGTTTCTCTGGGCACATTTGTTGTGCGCAAGAAATGACCTAGAGTGACCTAAGAAGAACTTAATTCCTTCTACATTTAAAGCATGTTGCCAGGTTTTAGCCATCGTTTAAAAAAAATTACCAAATCGTGAAATGTTCTTTCTTAGAAAGAGTTTTCTCATATCAGCTTGATACAGGCTTAATATGGGTGCGTCGGTGCTAATGGAAGGACGACCCAGCTCCGGCAGCGTTGGGTTTTGAACGGCTCTTCTTATTTTTATATCGCGTGGCACAGGCTGCGCGGCCGAGAGCTAACTTCCTCCGCCGCTGCGCTGGGAGCGAGTTGTGGCCTGCGGCCAGAGGCAAGGGGAGCTACAGGGCTCCCCCCGTAGAGTGGGAGCCAGAGGAGCCGCCCGGTGAACGTGCTTATAGGCGACCGCCCAAAGTGATTAAAGGATGGAGGCCATGTTCAGTGGACAGACTGCGGACGCAAGAGCGGCGGCATAGGCAGGTTGGAGTCTTAGAGCAGGCACGACGTATTCGCGACCGTTAATCTCCAGCGTGAATGTCTTAGGCGTACGATGAGGTACAATTGAACGTTCCATCGTAGGCCGGGGTGAGGGGTGGACGCACGTGGTGACGCCGAACGAGGACATTGGTGCACGAATCCATATCCTGGCTGAAAAATACAGACCGGTGATCTCGGTCCGCAGGAATCACAGGATTAAGGTCACAAATAGTGGTGTGCCGCTTCCGGATATATGCGGAAGCATCATGGGTGCTAGGTGGCGACGTCAGCGCGACGAATTCTCCAAGAAGGTGCAGGGGAACGCCGTAGACGAGTTCAGAAGAGCGACCTAGGTCAGCCCTCAATGCTGATTGGATGCCCAGAAGGGCGAAGGGAAGGTGGACGAGCCAATGTTCCCTGGGCTGATATGTGATCAGTTCTCGATAAAGTTGTTCCAACATGCTGTTCGCGGAAGGATGGTAGGTGGTCGTACAGATTTGTCGGACGCCCAGGATGTTGGCAAGCGCGGTGAATAGGGTAGATTGAAACTCGCGCCCTCGTTCGGTGGTGATGCCCGCAGGGCATCAGAAACACGTCAGCCAGCCGGTATGAAAGCCATAGCAACTGTCTCTGCCGTAGCGTCTGTAATGGGAAACGCCTCTGGCCATCGGGCGAAGCAATCCACAGATGTGAACAGCTAAAAGGCCCCACGTGATTACGGGAGAGTACCGACAAAGTCGAGGTTGACGTGGCAAGATCTCGCGTCTGGAGGCCAAAATGGGGAATTAGACATGACGGTATGGCAGTGAACGTTAACACGCTGGCATTGAAGGCAGGTTCGTGCCAAGCGACGGACGTCTGCCTTGATGCTAGGCCAAAAGAAGCGAGTGGTAACTAGCCTCAGGGTGGCACGAATGGTTCATGTGCAGTCGATCAAAAAGTGCGCGACACCAGAGACACGACGGCTCGAAGTTATTAACGAGGAAGAAAACCGAAGCGGGCACTCGGACGAGGAGCGATGCTGCTCAGTCTCGTTGCGCGGGTCAACGGGGGTTGGACCGCCAGGCCATCGACGCGGGACATCGGCGGCAGCATTTCCCGGCCCATGCACGTGGCAGGGGTACACTGGGAACCTGGAGGTAAAGCACATTTGGCGGGTCTCCCATGCAGTGTAGTTGCTGTGATTTCAATAGAAGGCAAACGTCAGGGGCTTGTGGTCTGTGACGACGTGGAAGTTCTAGCCCTACATAAAATGGCGAAAATTCATGGCGAGGTACACCAATCGTAATATCATCATTATTATTATCGTTATTCGTAATACTATCACCAATCGTTATATTATAGTTGCGTCCATCTAACGTTCCCCTTCGTCTTCTTATACTGAGTTCTGCAGAGAATTCGAGCAGTTCAGAATTGAGAATCAGAATTTATTGTTAGAAGTTGGGTCAAATTACAAGTATTTAGTATGCAGGAAGAGGTCCCATAGTCAAAGACTGCATCGGGACCTCCTGCACAAGAATAGTTATGAGAATTGACATCTCAATGCAACAGTAGCATATAATGAACAAGCAACAAGAAATGAACGTTAATAGAGCAAAATACAGAATTCATTACAAATAATAACAAGGTTTAGCTTATCTCACGGTAACATAAAGAATTGTATGTGAAGAAAATACCAGTAGTTTATTTGCAAGAACAAAAACAAGCAAAAACGCAACAAAAGCAAAAAAGAACGGACAGAAAAAGCGGTCACAGTAAATTTTCTCATTAGTTTGTCAATAATAACAGCATTTTGAGTTCTCTTTTGAATTGGCGTAAAGATCTTGTATTTTTCATAATGAGAAGAAAAGTGTTCCATACTGCTATTGAAGTGAATTCCAGTTTGTTTACCGTAGTTAGCGCGGACTCGTGGTAAAAGAAAATTGTTATTTAACGCCAATCTGGTGGTACCACTAGTTGTCAGGTTAGATGGTGAAAATGTGATCGATGGTATCTCATTATGTAAAAATCTGCAGAAAAAAATACATAGGTTGTATTTAGTGAGCCCAGAAATATAAAGCATGTTATTCTCGTGCAGTATGAAAGTGGCATTAGAAAAGCGTGAACTATAGGTGATTATTCTGATGGCTCGGTTCTGAACTGTCTGTACAGACGCAATATGCGTATTATAGGTGTTTCCCCAACAGATTATACCATAAGTAATGTGAAAGTGGACGAAGGAGTGGTAAAGTGAGAGCAATGTGGTACGTGTGAAGTAAGGGCGTGCTTTAATTAAGATGCGCATACCATAAGCTATTTGCTTTTTTATGTGAGCAATATGATTGTGATATTTCAGATTGCAATCAAGTAGAATGCCAAGGAAAGACGAACATGAACTTGGATGAAGGCAGTGGGGACCAAGACTGATAGGTGGAATAGAAGTTATGTTTCGCTGATGTGAAGAGAATACAACAAATTTAGTCTTAGTTGCATTATTAGATAACATGTTAACATTACACCACCTTAGAATGTTTTCTAAGTCAGCATTTAGTTTATTAACGAGAGATGAGATATCTTCATGAAAAGTGAATATTGTGGTATCATCAGCGTACAGAATGCATTTCGTCGAAGAAAGACAATTAGGTAAATGATTAATATAAACTAAAAACAGAAGTGGTCCCAGGATTGAACCCTGATGCACATCGGTCGCGGTCGAAAATGAGCACTGGAAGCAGAAACAACTTGAACCCGGTTATATAAGTAGCTTTTTAGTATTGAAAGGGCAGGACCACAAATTCCAATTGCTTCGAGCTTAGAAAATGGGATATTATGATTATAGCTGCCAAATGCTTGCGTTAGATCGATGAAAACTGAGGCGGCGAGAAATCCCTCGTCAATAAATTTTTTTGTTGGTCCGTAAGATCAATAAGTGCCAGCTCTGTGGAATACCCATGGCGAAAACCAAACTGGCATGCAGAGAGGACATTAGATTTAGAGAGATATTTTGTTCGCCGTATTTCAATTAGTTTCTCAATAACTTTCCGAAAGAATGGCAGAATGGAAATAGGTCTGTAGTTGTGCAATAATGAGCTGTCGCCTTTTTTAAAGACTGGAAACAGAAACAACTTGAACCCGGTTATATAAGTAGCTTTTTAGTAGCGAAAGGGCAGGACCGCAAATGCCAATTGTTTCGAGCTTAGAAAATGGGATATTATGATTAATGCTGTCAAATGCTTGCGTTTGCCGCGCTTCAGTTCAGAGGGAACTAAACCAGTCTGAATAATAAATTACCAATAAATGATAATGTGTCCGAAATTAGGTGCGAAGTAAGTTTATTGTTAGCAGGGTGGACCTCATCAATTCCAGCGCTTGTCACATTAGGTTATTTATAAGAGCAGCTATTTCTTCTGGCGTTGTAGGAAATAAAAAGAATGAATGAGGTAGTCGGTTCATGTTGATTATTTCTGCAGGAGTAGGTGGATTGTTAGGAAAGATACAACTGCTAAAAGCCTCAGCTATTTCAGCAGGGGAATCGAGCTCTACTTCGTCCTTTAAAATTTTGGATACCTGGTTTAGTCGTGTGCGTCTATTTAAAAAGGACTTGACAATCTCCCATTTCTTTTTAGTGTTATTAGCTGCCTGTAAAATTCTTTGCTCAATTGACGAGAACAAGGATATTATAATTTGTGGTGACAGCAACATCAATATAATTGACTCTGAGGCATACTCTGTGTACGTTAGCACTTATCTTAGCTGTGGATTTTCTGCGCTAACTTATACTCCAACTCTGTGCGAACGAGGTGGTTGTAGCGCTTCAATAGATTGTATCCTTTCCAGCTTACCTACTGATAGTACCATGGCGGGTGTAGTAAACTATGATATAACAGACCATTATGCCATATTCTTTAGCGCAGGCTCAGTAACATGTAGTGTATCTAGAAAAAAACATCACGTAATTCTTTGATTCAAATAAATCTATTCACCAAATTCGTGCGACTGACTGGACTGGCGTGTTTAAATAGCAATGTGTAGAAAAAGCTTTTGCATCTTTTTCAGCGAAGATATCAGAGCGCACTTACTTATGCATGAGTAACTTCACCGTGACTCGCTGGTTCAGTACACCAAGAAAGCCTTGGATCAGCACCAGTTGAATAAATAGTAAATTGCAAATAAATACAACCTTCGCAACAAGCTCAAAGCTCAGCCATTTAATAACAGATTGCGTTCACGATTCAAAGCGCATTCAAATGTTCCTGCAGTCACCCTAACATGTGCTAAGCGTAATTACTATCAGAACACGATTAGACAATATAGGAGCTACACCACAGGAAACTGGTATGTTAATAAATAATTTTTAAACACTAATATCACTGATAATAGCATATCATGCGTCAGCTACAATTAAGTTAATTTAACCGACCCTATATAAAGACGTCGCTAACGCTATGAATAACCATTTTGGTGTTATAGTTGATCAACAGCATGAACCACCCTTACCTAGTTTACCACACAGTCCCTATTGAGATGGGTAATATGAACAGGTCTCTGGTCAGAAGACAGAGTATGCTTTCTGGAGACAAACACATAACAGCAAGTGCCATTGAAAATATAGAATATTGTTTTAAAGAAAAGCTGACTTGTTTTGTCAGAAGGGACCACTTCTTGTGTTGCCTTTAAAGAGATATACCCATGCGACAAAAAATTGTAGTGGGACAGTAATGTTGCAGATTTGTTTGGTGACATAATACATACTTGCAGTGAGCGCGGTAACTGCGTTCACTATAGAAAGCAGCAGCCCATGCTTGGTTAGCTGCTGACATAATTTAACAGCACACAAAAGCAAGGGTGCAAATACAAACCACTGCCATTCTCTATCTTAAACGCTGACATGAAGCAGACAGATTCCAGAAAGGGTTGGGGGCAGATACCCGAGGGTAAAGAAGTCATTATCATTCACCTGAACACTCTCAGTTCATTAGAAGCGCTCGCGGCTCCCGAAGCGGGGGCGAGGAGCAAAGCCTTTAACACCGTGGTGCGCACCTTACGTCTTAATTAGAAGCCGCATAGTCGCTTGCAATCGAAAAATTAAATGGGCTAATGTAAGTTTTTACTTTCTCTTTCTGTTGAATACTTATGTGATTGCTTTTGGGAAGTATTTGAGAAGTTGATGAGGGTGTCTCTATCTACTTGCCAGCCACGTATGCTAGTGCAGGCAGACATGTGTTCAAGGCAACGAACTGAGAGCATCTGCACGGAACACTTGTTCACCAATTGGCAGATGTGCACATGTAGTGCTAATCAAGTAAAATCCCCATAACTTGATGGCTTCGGTAGACAATTTTTATGTGGAAATTTGAAATTAAACCATTTTTGCACTTAGTAGATTTCTGGACATAATATAGAGTGCACAGTGAGGCACTGTATTACTTTTTCCAGACACATATATAATTGTTTTGAGAATATCAGGTTCTGTGAAGCACGACAATTTTTCTTACTTTAGCGTTGCTTGACCATTTCAGTAGGAAAAAAGCTTTGGTTTCAGGTAGATGGTTTATTGTGCAAGTATATGCATAGCCGGATGCAATATCCACGTGAACGGAAAGGATATGTAAAGCAGGATGGTGCCTTTCCGAATTTACGGTTTGCTCCTTTGCCTTTTTCGTGCACTGCTATGCCTGTAATTATGCTTATGTCACCTTTGATGCATCATATTCATCACATCTGACTTTGGTTCCCATCTGAAGTCGTGCTATACTTTGGTTAGGTTGCATTTTCAACTAGTCAGAATAATTGATCATATAATTATGCAAGCTGCTCCTCAGAAGTGTAGCGTTCAAACCGTAATGTAGAGCGAAACGCTACCATATATGACAAGAAATTTGATGCGCAAGATTTTAATGTCTATGCTCCTTGCAGTTTTACACTCATTTGCTGCACACTAGACAATACTGTATATTTAATTTCATTTATTTCTGAGAAAGTGCAACGGATCAATCCCAACAGCACGAGGAAACTGCTTTCGTGAGGAGGCCAACCGAATAGGAAAAATGATACGCCTCTGTTCCGCTTTGAGACTGGGCGGCACATTGGTGCAGAACCACGACAAGGCAAGCTTAGAAACAATGGGGTGCAGCCCATACATGAATAACTTTTTGTGAAATGTGTATATCCTAAGCTAGACCTGCGGCCTCACATAAGAATATACTGTTACGGGGATGCTGCGAGTATAAGACTGTATTTTCAATGTTTATGCAAGGAGAGTCAATTGGGTTCAAACGGCTAACTAGTAATAACACGCAGCAGCCAGCGTCTCGCGATCTTCTTTCACCCCTCCGTAACAGCGCCGTCTCGGCGCATGGTCGGCCATTAACTGCGAGCGAAGTATGGCTTCAGCCACGACAGGTGCACGACGGCAACAGGCGGCGGACTTGAGGATCGATGAACCTCTAACGGCGCGATCTCGCAATTGACGTCGTTAACTTGACGTAGGAGTTCATAAGGCCCTGTGTAGCGAGAGAGGAGCTTCTGCGAGAGGGCGACCCGACGACATGGTGACCAAAGCAGCCCCCAAGCACCTGGGGCGAACTGAACATCGCGATGCCACTGGTCGTAATGCCCTTTATGCAGATGCTGCGAGGCTAATAAGCGAGATCGGGCGACTTGACGCTCCATGTAAGCGCGATCGCTGACTTCGCGAGCATATTGAGTGGCAACACGGGGCACATAAGGCAGGATGGTGTCAAAGGGCGAAATGGGGTCACGACCATACAAAAGATAAAAGAGTGAATACCTGCGGTGTCATGTCGGGACGAGTTATACGCGAATGTCACGTAGACCAGCGTGGCGTCCCAATCGCGGTGATCTTTGGAAACGTACATCGACAGCATCTCTGTGAGTGTTCGATTGAGACGTTCCGTAAGACCGTATGTTTGTGCGTCGCAGGCGGGGGACAGCTTGCGCTCAGTGGCACAAGAATGGAGGAGGTCGTCCACAACACGAGACAAGAACCAGCGGCCACGGTCTGTAAGTAACTGTTGAGGTGCACCGTGCAGGAGAAGGACGTCGTGAAGGAGAAAATCGGTGACGTCATTTGCGCGACTAGTCGGTGACGCCTTCGTAATCGCGCATGCGTATCACGTAATCAGTAGCGACCGCGATCCATTTATTCCTTCTAGTCGTCGTCGGAAAAGGTCCAGCAGGTCAAGGCCGACCCGAAAGAATGGTTCAGAGGGAACTTCTATTGGATGCAGTCGGCTGACAGGTCGCAGGGGAGGTTTCTTCCGGAGCTGACACAATTCGCAAGTTGCGACATAATGACGCACAGACCGGTAGAGACCCGACCAGAAGAACCGGCGTCGTACGCAAAACTCCAAGGTGTCCCGCCGTCGGTGCATTGAGAACGACGTGTTCGAGAATGGCGGATCGCAGATGACGAGGAAGGACAAGGAGCAACTCAGGGCCGTCAGGGTTGATATTGCGGCGGCAGAGGATGCCGTCATGCAGCACGAACATGCGGCACGAGCCGTCGGTGCTGCCAGATTGCACTCCAGCGATGCTGGACTGAAGGATGCGTCGCGTTGTTGTTCAGCGCCGGTCATGTCAGTCAAAGCCATCACGCAGGTCTTCGGATGATGCGCAACAGGATCAGGAGGATCCACGGGGTGACGCGAGAGGCAGTAAGCGTCGTTGTGCAGACGTCCAGACTTATAGTTGACAACAAATGAAAATTCCTGGAGCCGCAAAGCCCAGCGACCAAGCCGTCCTGTGGGGTCCCGGAGGGAAGACAGCCAGCAGAGGGCGCCGTGGGCTGTAACGACCGAAAACGTGCGGCCGTACAAATATGGCCGGAGCTTGGCGACAGCCCAAATTAAAGCCAAGCACTCCCGCTCACTGATGGAGTAATTTTTCTCAGCAGGTGACAGCAGGCGGCTGGCGTAAGCTATCACGCACTCGATACCATTCTGCTGTTGCGCGAGAACAGCACCGATGCCGTGGCCGTTTGCGTCAGTGTGGACTTCGGTCGGTAAAGATGGATCAAAGTGGGCAAGTATGGGAGGGGTAGACAGAAACCCGATGAGAGCGGCGAACGCGTGAGCTTGCTCAGGGCCCCATGAGAACAACATGTTTTTCTTTAGATCTGTCAAAGGCCTAGCAACGTCGGCGAACTTTTTGACGAAACGGCGAAAATAAGAACACAGGCCGATGAAGCAGCGCACGTCAGAAGGAGAACGTGGCACAGGGAAACTGCGTACAGCGCGAACTTTTTCCGTGTCTAATTGGACACCGGATGCGTCAACGAGGAGTCCCAACACAGTAATCTGACGGCGCCTAAATTGACACTTCGTGAAGTTCAGTTGGAGGCCGGCTTTTCGGAAGGCCGCAAGAATGGCAGCGAGTCGGGTAAGGTGGCTGCTGAGCGTGGGAGAACAAAACAATAACGTCGTCAAGGTGTCAGAGACGGGTGGTCCATTTGTAGCCTCGCAGAAGAAAGTCCATCATACGTGCAAATGCCGCAGGAGCATTGCTTAGGCCAAACGGCATGACTTTGAACTGATGTAAGCCATCCGGCGTGATGAAGGCCGTCTTCTCGTGGTCCATTTCATCAACTAAAATCTGCCAGTAGCCGGATCGAAGATTGATTTACGAGAAGTATTTAGCTCCGTGCAAACAATCCAAGACATCATCGATGCGTGTTAGTGGGTAGACGTCTTTTTGGGTGATCTTGCTCAAATGGCGATAGTCGACGCATGAACGCCAGGTACGATCTTTTTTTTTTCACAAGGACGACAGGCGAAGCCCAAGGACTGGCTCATGGTTCGATGGCCCCATTGCGGAGCATTTTGTCCACTTTTGATTGGATGATTCGACGTTCAGCATGCGATGCACGATAGGGACGCCGACGAATATGATTCGTGTCGCCAGTGCTGATACGGTGGTGAACAACGGAGGTTTGTCCTAAAGGCTTGTTGCCGAAATCTAAGATGTCAAGATACGATTCGAGGAGGAGGCGTATGTCCGTGGACTGTGCAGAGGTGAGGTGTGGTGCAATCATCCTCGCCAAGTCATCCGTTAGAGAGGCAGAGCTGTGAGCTGCAATTGGGGCTAACAAACCGCTCTCGGCATTCAGACTTTCATTGTCAAATTCAGTAGTATTAGAAATGCTGGCCAAGGACATGCCGGCTGGAAGCACTTGAGGGCACAGGCTGGAATTCAGAAGCGGAAGAACAACGTTGTTATTAGTAATCGTCACCAGCGTGTGCAAAAGAGCAACGTTCCGGTTCAAAAGCACGTCGATGATGGGGTGAAGGACATACTCACCATCGAGAATCTGTGGATTTACGGTGAAAGCGACGTATGTGACTGCCTCAGGTCACAGACGCCCATCGTGAAGCGAACACAAATGTGGTTGAGTGGTGCTCGGAACATCGGCGACTTGAGGCAGTTCCAACTGAAGAACGCCGGTTGCATAGTCGATGAGAGCGGAATGGTGGGATAAAAAGTCTCATCCAAGGATAATTTCGTGAGGGCAGTTGTCGATCGCTCAAAGAGAACAGAAGTAGGGCGGCCGGCTGTGCTTATACGCGCAGTAGACAAAAAGAAAGCTGCAAACTGGAAATTTGTCTGGACAAACGGCGGGAAAATTTTGGCAAGAAGGGATGAAGGCTCGCCCGTAATCCGTGTCGCCACACAAGCAGATCTGAGTAAGATTTGTACTGATACGGCTGCGCATTCATAGTGGCTTAGCTTCGAGCGTAGCGTCATCTGAACATTTTTGGCCCTCATTCTTGTCATGGCCGTGCTAGAAGATGAGATAAATTATTACACGATTGATGCTTTTAATTCTAAATTCTCTCTCTCCAAAAATAATTTTTGCTTTCTGCATATCAATAGCAGGAGCATCAGCAATAAAGTTCATGACATTACCCACTTTCTAGGCTCCTGTACTGTATCATTCGACGTGATAATGTTCACAGAGACTTGGATTCATGGAAATGAAGTACCGTGTCTACCTGGGTACCATTCTGAGCATTTGTGCCGTAGCGTAAGGAAGGGAGGGGGCCTTGCTATATATTTTAAGGACACACTTATACGTGAGAAGCTGCCTCACCTATCCGTCATTAATGACGATGTGGAATGTTTAGCCTTACTCGTTGGCAAGATACTAACAGTAGTTGTCTATAGGCCACCGTTAGGAAAAAAAGAAAATTTTCTTCATTTCTTTGAGACACTGTTATGTGACAATGCTTTCAATAGGGGCACATTTGTCATTATGGGCGACATAAATATTGACCTGAAATCCTCAGACCCGTACTCTAGAGAATTTACGACCCTGTTGTCAACATATGGGCCCTATAACGTAAAACTATTCCAATATGTTTCTATTCCAATTACCTGACGTCAAATTTGCGTAACCACTGACGCAAGCACCGGGCGGTCACCCGCAGGGTTGTCTGAACAGACCAATGAAACGCTCTCCTCGTTCATAGGAGGTCCCTTTTGTTTGCTTGAAAAACGAATAACATTGCCTACACTGAGCGGCTTGTCGTATCTAATTGGCTGACAAGAGGCGAGGAGCCCGCTCAAGTGGAGAGAGATTTGATGGGGCAGAGCCAGTGCACTGAAAACCGATAACCGGATGAAGAGGGTGGTGCCGGCGTCTGCGATTGGTCGGCTTTCCCTTACTTAGCTTGTGGTGGCTGGTCGAAAATCGCGGCGGCGTGCAACGGAAGCTTAAGAATGACGCTAAAATTGACCCTCAGCAAAGAAGAGTTGGCAGAATGAGGTAGTGAACGTGTCGAAAGTGCTTAAAAACGCTACACGGTCATGCAAGAAGCTTTATTATACGCAAATACACCCATGCTCTCCGACAGGTGCGAGTAGCCAGCGTCTCAGCGATCGGCGGCAGCTATCTTTTATTCCTTTCGGAACGGGGCAGCCTGCGGCTATTCCGAAAAAAATTCAGTTTTGTTCGGCATATTAATGCATCTTTATCGCGTACACGTCACTTTGACGCGGTGAGTTCGTGCGGTTTTGTGACGTCGCGTGATAGGCAAGTGAAGTGGGTGCAGCCCGAAAATTTTTTACCAATAGCCGAGGGCTAATGGCGAAAAGGGGTCGAATCAGAAATAAGTGTTTTTCTTTTTTCTGTCAAATCAAGCATAATCAGTGTGCACACATCATATCAGATGGGGAGGTATTGCGGTTTTTGTAACGTCGCGTGACAGACAGGTGAAATGGGGGGTGGTCGAAGAAAGTTTTTTACCAATCGTGGAGGGCTGATAGCAGAATTGGAATAGAAAAGTTTGGAATACTTTTACGTTATAGCGTTATAGCCTGTCAAAATTATATAGATATACCCACTAGAATCACAACACACAGTGCTACGTTATTGGATGTCTGTATAACAAACCTCAGTGCAGATTATATAAAACCGGGTGTTTTTTCTTCCGATATTAGCGACCATCTGCCACTCTTTCTTCTAACTACTCGATATAAAAATGAGGCTGATGAGCAGGTATCATTTCTACGAAACTTCAGTGAAAGCTCACGCGAGGCATTCGTTAACCTAGTTCAAGAGCAGGACTGGAGCGTTATATTAGAGCAGAGCGATGTCGACATTGCATATGATATGTTTTTTCACATGGTCTATAGCTGTTTTGATAAAGCATTTCCATTCAAGAGAATCGTGGTGCGTAGAAATAAAAAATATAGAAAACCTTGGATAAACAAAAATCTATATCAACGTATAAAGGATAAGAATAAATTATACCACGAATTCCTTGGCTGCCGGGATCCTGAAGTGTTTCGTAGATACAAAAAAATCCGAAATTCTCTGAACAATGATTTAAGAAAAGCTAAAAATAATTACTACACAGCAAAATTTGAGAACATTTATGACAACCCTAAGAAGGTGTGGGAAATGGTAAATGCATTAACAAATAGAAAAAAAACAGTTTGGTGATATAAATGAAATGACTATAAATGGTAGAACGACTTGTGGTCAGGATCTGGCTAACTCCATGAATGCCCACTTCATAAATGCAGGATGTTATGAAGAGCCTAATGCCACTGATTGTGAGACTAATATTACAGCTATACCCATGTTAGAACAAACAATATTCATGCAACGAACATCTCCTGCCGAAGTGGAAGCGTCCATAAGGCTGCTGAAAAGTAACGTCACCCCTGGAATTGACGAAATTAGCTCCAAAGAATTAAAACAAATATCTCACTTTGTTTCGGGGACAATTGCTCACATTATTAATCTCATGCTAACAACCGTTGTTTTCCCACATGAACTTAAAATAGCACGAGTAAGAGCTATATTTAAAGGAGGTGATAGAAATAATTTATCAAATTACCGACCAATATCGGTGCTCCCCATTTTGTCCAAAATCTTTGAAAGTGTGATTAACCAATGGCTAATTTCTTTTTTTGACAAACACAAAATTTTGACTAGTAGCCAATATGGATTTCAAAAAAATAGATCAACCGAAGAAGCGTTGTGCTATATTAAAGATAGCATACTTACTAACATTGACAGTAAAAAGTTAACACTTGGTTTATTTCTCGACTTAAAGAAAGCATTTGATTCAATAAAATACGATATCCTACTGCACAAACTGTCTAGATATGGTGTGCGGAGAGTTGTATTAGAGCTCGTTAAAAACTACTTAAGTGACCGCTATCAGATCGTGCAAATAAAAGATGCCACATCATCACAGCTAAAGTTAACACAAGGCGTTCCACAGGGGTCAATATTAGGACCGTTTTTATTTCTTGTTTACATTAATGACATTGTAACTATACCCAACTCTCCTGAACTCATTATGTATGCCGATGATACTAATATCTTTTTTAATTCCACAGATTTAACAGATTTAGAAAGAAGGGCCAACACTTATCTTGCATCCCTCGCGGCCTGGTTCCGCGAAAATAGGCTGCAGCTTAACACAACAAAAACAAAGTACATAATATTTCGTGCACTTAACAAACCACTAAGTAGAGAAATAGTTTTAACTTTTGAAGGGCAACAGATAACCAGGGTTAAAGAGCAAAAGTTTCTTGGTGTTTGGTTCCAAGAGCACCTTTCATGGAATGTACACATTAATAATTTAACTACCGAACTCTCCCGATCTGTTGGATGCTTGTATAAAATTGCACACTTAATACCTATTTGGCTGAAACAAAATCTGTATACTTCACTGTTCTACTCCAGATTATCGTACGGCATATTGGTATGGGGTACCACAACAAAAGCTAACTACAACAGGCTCATTATTCTACAAAAGAAAATATTGCGCATTTACGAAAACTATCAGGGACCATGTCATGAACTAAGCACATTACCATTATTTTTTAAATACCGAATGCTTAAAGCTAACGAGGTTTATGATTTTAAACTACTGCAGTATATATATAAAAATGCACTCTATATACATGATAACATTAATGAAGCTCCTTACGATATGAGACTAAAAAGAAAACGGACCCTAAACACAAGGACCAAGTATGGTGAACAAACAACCAGGTACCAAGTACTAACAATCCTAAATAAGCTAGAAGATAACATTGATTTCAGTATGACAAGAAATGCCTTCAAAAACCATGTGAAAGAATTTTTACTAACACAGTGTTTGAGAGAGTGATTATTGCTACATAACTATATTATACCCCCTTTTTTCTGTTTTTTCTGTTTTACGTGGATACGTACATGTTCATGGTTACTTTAGTGTGCTATCGTAATTTACCTGTATACCCTTTACGTTATTGACTGTGAACTATATATTACTATCTATATTATCTATATTAGTAAACAAACTGTAACCCAAAAATTTTTTTGTTATCTCTGTTCTCAGTTTGTGTAAACTCGTGTATAATGTGTTAAAATGTGTAACTTTGTGTGTGTCCGCTCACTGCCAATGAACTACCACTAAATAATGTATAATAAAAGCTTATATTGGGGGTACAGGGGCCCCTGTCAGGCGCTGTGCGCCTTTTGCCCCTGCATCTTTCTTGAAAGTGTATTCAAGATGAAATAAACATTCATTCATTCAACCAGCACGCCGCCGTCGGCCACACGAAGCACTCGGGTAGCCGCGTGGGTGAGGACCTTCTTTAAACGCCTACATAGGCTTGCGCTCATCACAGTTACGTGGGCTCCAGTGTCGACGAGTGCTTGGACAGGTAAGTCGTGTATTTTAACGTCAATTACACTTCTCTTGGTGGGCACACACAAATAATTTCCTGCAGTAGAGGGCAATGCAGCACCACTTCCGAGGGAAGCATTTCTTAGTTTTCCGAAAGGGTGCGGCAAAAAGCCACAAGGGGACGAAAGGCGACCTGGCTGTGCCGAACGGGAAGATGGGCGATGTGTTTGTGGTGAATGAGACTGGTGTCCGCGCGGCGATGGTTAGCGACTGTACCAAGTGTTCCTAATAGCGTTGTCGGTTCTGTTAGACTCAGCGGTGAGCGATACATTGCGGGCTTTTTCATTAAAATGGCTCAGGTTGGTCAGTGTTCGAGGTGTTGAGGGCCATAAGTTGGGGCATTATCTGGTGACACGACCAATGCGGCGACAGATGAAATATATCGGCTGGTCGTCCCCGGTTCTTTACTCAGTCCCGATAAAGCGCAGAGGAGCGTTCGGGTGGAGCGAAAATAGTAGAAAGGCGTTCATTGGCTCTGGGGTTGGTGACAGCACAGATAGAATGTAGGCCAAAGTTTTCAAGTTCCTGTCGAACGGTGGCTTGTACGAGAGCAACTGAAAAAGGGCTAGCCTCAGGGCACCGCGAACAGAAAGCTGCCGGCGCCATCGCGTCCAGTTCACGTCGAATGATTCGCACCACGTCCTCTGATGGCGACGCATGCTGCTTTGCGGGCTGATCTCGCTCGTCGACGGTGCGGCACTATTGGGAAGTCGGGAGAATGGGTGCAGGACGCGTCGGCTTTAGGCCTGCTCGAATTGTCGGCACTCTTTGATGATAGCATCAACTGTAGAGCAGCTTGTGCACATGAGCAGATTAAAGGCGTCGTCAGCAATTCCCTTGAGCACATGCCCTAACTTCTCAGCTTCTCTCATGTCGTGATCGGCTTTAGGACAAAGCGCCAACACGCCCTGGATATACGTTGTAGCGTTCCTACTTAAAGGACACAGTAGACGTAAAGCATTGCTGTGGAACTGGCGACCATCTTGTCTACATTTTATTCTCACTTCCTTCTTCTCTTCTCCTGTCTCCCGGTTCTCGCGCTTCATCTTCTATTCGAAGGCTCATACCGCTTCACCCTTCCAGGTTTCTTTTGCTAACCCCTCCTGGGGTAATACTTGAAAACGTTTCCAATCGAAGCACATTCAACTGCGCCCCGTTCACCAATGTACCACACAGTCTTCAATGTTCCTTTCTGAGTGGCTGTCTTTGTCACAGAGTAAGGACCATAAAATTTGGCACTGGATTCTCCTACTGCTTTCCTAACTAGAATGAGGTCGGTGACTTGAATGTCTGGGATATCTAAGCAATGTCTCTTGTCAAAATTTTTTTTCATTCGTTTACGGTACTTCTCCTCCTGCGATTTTTGTTTCCTCTCCTCGACGATCTTGAGATTTTCTAACAGCCCCAATTCACGGTCCGCCTGAAGAATAGGGGTCTCTCCTGAAGAAGCGAACTGCGGGCTACATCCCAAGCCACTGGTGTAGGAGCGATTGTGATGTCTTACAGCTGCTTCTAAAGAGCATTTCCAACCACCAGGGAAACTATCGTACATCCTGATGTATTGTTTTACATCTCGTATAGCACGCTCTGCAAGCCCATTCGCTGCGGGATGGTATGGCGCACAGAATTTGATTGATATATTGTGGTCTCGGGCCCATCTTGCTAGCTTTTCACTCTTGAACGCTGGACCGTTGTCACATACAATCGTCCTGGTTGTCCTAAACATTTCCCGTTCGAGAAGGGCGATGACACTATTCGCATCTTCTTTTCCTGCCCGTGCCGCGACCATCCTGGTGCATTCATCTATGGCCAGAAGAATAGCTTGCGTTTTTCGGACTCCTTCTCGTTTCTTATTTAGCTCGGCAAAATCAAGGTGTATAACTTCAAAAGGCACGTTCGAGTGGCAAGGTATTATCATGGCGTCCGTAGGCTGCTTATATTTCACTTTGTTAACTTGGCAAATGTGGCATGAACGAACGTATTGATTGACGTCTTCTTTCATGTGAGGCCACGTAAATCTCTTGACTAGCTTGTTGTAGGTGCGCCAAAATCCGTCGTGTCCTCCAGATTCTGGGCTATCGTGGTACAAATAAAGAACCCTCGAAATCAGCGTTGGCGGGACTTGATAGCGACCTTCCATAAACATCAATTGTTCAGTGCCTTCCCACAATTTTACTTCATTGATTTCTTCAGGTTGTTCTTTGTCGGCCTGTATCATCAGTCTAGACAATGCATCTGCATCAGTCAAAAGGGGTCCAGGTCTGTGGGAGATGATGAAATCAAACTGCTGCAAATAGTTCACCCATCTGGCGATACGGCCCTTAGGTTGGGTCATATTCAAGAGATGAGTGAGGGCCTGGTGATCGTTGAACAAAGTAAACTTCGCACCTTCTAGGTACGTACGGAAGTACTGAATTGCTTTAAGGACTGCAAGAGCTTCCTTTTCAGTAGTGGTGTAGTTGACTTCAGGTGGCTTGAGGGTGTAGCTGTAGTAGCCTACTACGTGTCGCTTTTCTCGGCCGGATGCTTCTGGACATTTCTGGTACAAGACTGCACCTGTTCCATAATGTGAGGCGTCGGTATTCAGTTCAAAGGGTAAAGTGAAATCTGGTATGCGTAGAATAGGGTCAGCAGAGATTCTGTGCACCAGATCACGGTAGACTCTCTCACATTCCTCATCCCACTCAAATGGAACTTCTTTCTGCGTTAGGCGCGTGAGGCATCTTGTTTTTATGGCAAAGTCTTTCATGAAAGGTATGAAATGTCCTGCTAATCCCAAAAACACACGCAATGAGTGGACGTCGTATGGTTTTACCAGTTGGGATATCCTCTCAACGGACTCTTGTTTCGTGCTTTTGGTAGTCCCATCAAAGACTCTTCCAAGAAACACAACTTTTCTTTGAAAGAACGCACTTTTCTTAAAATTAACCTTGAGGTGTGCCAAGCTCAAGGCATTTAATACCTGGGACAGGTGTTCCTGATGCTCTGCCTCTGTTTTGGAGAAGACGATAATATCGTCGATGTACACTTTACAAAAGACACCTAGGAAAGGCTTCAGGACTTCGTTCATAATCTTCTGGAACCATGCTGGTGAGTTTTTCCAGCCGAAAGGAAGCCGGTTATACTCGTACAAGTCGAAGGGCGTGGTAAAAGCAGTGTACATTTTTGTTTCTTTGGTTAGCGGGATCTGCCAGAAACCGTTGCACAAGTCAATACGTGAAAAACATCGGCAACCACCTGTCTCATCTATAATCGTGTCTATCTTCGGCATGGGAAATGGTATAAGCTCTGTCTCTCGGTTGAGAACCCTGTAATCTGTGCACAGTCTGAAAGTTCCATCTTCTTTCGGCGCAATAGTTATGGGAGAGGCGAAGGGTGACACCGAAGGCCGGATTATATTCGCGTCTAGCATCTCCTGCAATTCCTTCTTCAACCATATCTTGCGCTCTCTTGACATGTTATAAGGCGATTTTCGGATGACAGTCTTGTCGGTTAGTTCGAAAGGCACCTTGTGTGACGTCATCGCTGGTGGATAGCTTCCTATGCATACCTGTTCAGGATAGGTCGTTGCAATATCCTCCGCGCACTTGACAACTCGCAGGTTATCTTTTCTATCAGGCTGTGTCTCTTGCCTTGATAGTCCTTCCACTAAAACAGCATCGTCCCAGTAAACGTTGATTTTTAGTTTCTTTATATCTGGTCTGGATAGTAGAAAGTCATACGTCACCCCCTCAATCACCAGTACTTCACTCTCTATTTCATGACCTTGGAACTCGATGTTTACGGAGGCCCATTGATTATGCATTGTCACTTTTCCGTCGTAGCCTTGCACCCGTAGTACTCTTCCACTATGCAGGTGACTTGCATCTACCAGCTTGGCATTTATTATAGACACAGAAGCACCGCTGTCAACCAAAGCCATCATATGTCTGTTTCCCACTTTGACAGGGATGTGAAGTAGGCTAGAGCAAGTTAAATAAACAGTCTCAGTTGTGGTCATAGGGTCGGACTGATCACCCTTGTTTATCAGTTTTTTGTCGTCGGAGCCTCTTCAGCGTCCGAAAGTAGTGGAACAGGGTCGCTGTCGACGTTATGCACCCGACCTCTGGGAGCGCGCCAACCCAAGTTCTCTGTGCCGCCTGCAAGGCGGCGCGATTCTCGCTGATTACGGCTGTCCTGTCCTGTCTCCCGGTTCTCGCGCTTCATCTTCTATTCGAAGGCTCATACCGCTTCATACGTAACAACGTATCTGTGGGGGATTGGGCGTGACAGGCCAGTTCCTGCTTTGCGGCATTTTTACGTCCGGCTGGTTTGCCAAACAACTCTGTTAACCTTTCTTTGCATTGGTCCCAGCTGGTCAGCTCCTCTTCATGGTTTTGGTACCGCACCTTTGCCGTGCCTCTTAGGTAGAACAACAAGTTAGCTAGCATAAGCTAGCTAACTTGTTGTCCCCATCTGTTGATTCCACTCACACGTTCGTACATAGGCACCCACTCTTCAACGTCGGCGCCATCAGCCCCGCAGAATGTTCCGGGATCCTTGGATTGCACAACCACAACCGAAGGGGACAGCGATGTAGCGTGCGATGGTGATGTTGGAGGAGGCAACGACGTTGATCCAGAGTGCTGACCCTCATTCATTGTGAGGACGGTGATGCGACCTGCGCTGCGGAGATCCGTTTCCAGCTGTGGTAACCCGCACCTCCCACCGATATGTTACGGGGATGTTGTCGAGTATAAGACTGTATTTACAATGTATATACAAGGAGAGTCAATTGGGTTAAAATGGCTGACTAGTAACAACACGCAGCAGCCAGCGTCTCGCGATCTTCTTAGTCTCTCTCTCCGTTCACCCTTCCCTAACAAGACGACACATTTCTAAATGCACTGTACTCTGAGTCAGGAACATTCATACGCTGTACAGGACGTTATCAAATGAGCTACTGTCTTAGAGTATGGCATAAAAAGTTTCTTGTACAATTTATGCGCGTTACCAGCGCCATGCTTGGCAGCTCATCTGGTAACCTCTGCCTTATAAGTTGCTGCGTTTTGTGCTACAAATGCGCTTGCTGGCCACTGTTTTGGCGCATATTTCTCTTCGATCATAGTGTTAGTACTTTGCGAGTTTGCGCACATTTGTTCTATGTTTAACTTTCCAATGTATACTTTGGTATTGAAAAGATCGAGCCAATTGAATATTAAGGATATTTCTACACTGCAATACTGATGAAGCTTGAGAGAATATACTTATGATTACCAGATGTGTTGTAAAGTTCATGGGCATCATTGGAATCTGATTTCATGTGGGCCAGTATCCTAGAGGAAAATGGAAACAAACTGGAATAGAAAGCGGCATTAGATTACATCCAAAAATAACAGCTAAATTTTTCCGAGGCACTGGCGAGGTTGTAGTTGACGAAAAAGAGAGCACGAAAGAGAACCATATGAAAAAGGAGCTGCTGAAATATTTCCACTGGAACAAACCCGAAGAGGAAATTCTAAAGCACACAGCCCCAGGATTAGATGAGGTTCCCGTTAGGCTGATTAATGAACTACGAACACAAAGTAAGGAAGCTTTGTGAAAAGCAGTAGAAAAAGCCTTTAAATATAGGCGAATAGAAGACAGTTGGCGACAAATTACAATGAATTCAATTTTCAAAGGTAACGGGGAGAAAGGTAGAATTCACTCCCACAATCTGTTGACCACAACATCGGTAATGTACAGGTTAGCAATACAGGCGATTAAACGAAAGATACAAGCATGTGCATACTATAATAGTATATTGGAAGAACTTCAGAGCGGCCTCAGCACAGGTAAGTGTCTGGATGATAACTTGTCCAGACTCAGTGTATTGAAGCATGCAAAGTAGAAAGGAGACCGTTACATGTGGCGTTTTTAGACATTACATATGCGTATGACAACGTAGACCGCAACATTTTGTGGGCCATTCTGGAAGGGGAAGGATTAGGCGAAGATTGCATACGGCTTTTCACAGAGATTTACCAAGAAAATATCGTTTGCGTTGAATGCGAAGAGATCAGGAGGGAGGAGAAAGTTGATATCACCAAGGGACTGAGACAGGGGGGCACTTTATCCCTGCTGTTCTTTGTGATGTATATTTTGAGGTGGGAAATAGTGCTAGAAGGAATCTCCATCGTGTGTAATCTCTGATACAAGTAGGCGGGCAAGATAGCAGAGCAGCAGCCTTTAGTTTTTTTTTATCCGGACAACATCGTGTGGCTTGCCAACAAACGAATTGATGTGCAAACTCTGGCTGATATCTATTCTCAGGAAAGTAGAAATTTCCGATTTAAATTGACCGTTAAGAAATCAAGTGCTATTGTAGTCAATGAAAGCAATGAACGCACAGTGCCAATACAGGGCCAAAAATACCTCGGGTAAAAGATGCCAAACACCTTCATGGATGAAAAAACGATGGCATCACACACACACAAACACACACACACACACACACACACACACACACACACACACACACACACACACACACACACACACACACACACACACACACACACACACACACACACACACACACACACACACACACACACACACACACACATATATATCGCGCATGTGCGCCGGTATCGTTTGCCAATTTTTTCCTTGACTCTCCCTCGCTGCCTACGCAAGTACGTACGCATATGAATAAATGACCAGTTGGTCATTATTTGCTCAGCAAGAAGTCGCCTCGGTCCATTACTTACGATACATGGTCCATTACGATACATGGTGTCAGAAGTGTTAGTCTCGGCAGCAGAAGGGACGCCGTCATGCCCCCGGAGCCGTTGCAGCTTTCGGAAACTTGAGAAGAAGCAGGCTGCTGTTTAAACAGAAGTTGGAACTCTCCATCACAGCGACGTCGTCAGACAAGTCAAATAAGAAAGCTGTGAAAGCGGCAATACTTCTCAGCACAGCTAGTGACGATGCCTTGGACGTGTACAACATCTTCGTGTTTGCCGAACGTGAGGACAAAGAATATTATGAAAGTTTGGTCAGGAAGTTTGAAGAGTACTCTCTCCCCGAAGGGAATGAAGTTTATGAAAGGCACGTTTTCCGCCTTCGAGTGCAGGACGAGGCAGAACCATTTGAAAGCTTTTTGTGGAATCTCAAGAAGCAAGCGAAACTGCAGCTTTGGAGAGCTTGAACCATCCGTGATAAGGGACCAAGTGGTCTTTGGTATCAACGACAAAAAGCTTAGGCAGGGGTTACTTGGCGAGAAGGACCTGAGCTTGCAGAAAGCTGGCCAAATAAGCAAAGCAGCCGAAGTTTCTGCGCAGCAAGATGCATCGTGGTCGAAGAAAAGGCTACAAGTAGAGTACATGAGAGAAACTGAACGAGACAGCAAAAAACAATATAGATGCCGTCAATTCGGAAGAATTCATGCGCCAGAAGAACGTCCGGCTCGCTGAAAGTTTTGCTACGCTTGCAACAAAAAGAACCACTTCGCGGCATGTTGCAGAAGACGCCAGATAAACCAAGTCGACGAAGCACAAAAGGCCGATGATAACTTCGATATCCTGAACATCAGCGTGTGCGGCATAACTGACGGCGCGGGAGCAGATTGGACAGTTCGCGGCAAGATTGCCGGCCAAGAACTGCGATTTAATGCAGACACTGGGTCGCCAGCCAACCTACTACCTCTGTATGTGTTCAAGCATGCCAATCGAGCAATGGAGCCAAGGAAAAGCACAGCACATTTAACGGTGTATAACGGATGCATTATCAAGCATGTGGGAGTCTCAGCAGAAGTCCTGAGCATAAACGGCCAAGAACGTCAAGTTACATTTTATGCGAAGCATATTACTAGAGCTCAACACAGCTCCTCAGGCGCGGCGGTGTCGCCTTCAATACCACGTGACACCGTGACGTCACGACAGAGGAGAAACGGGGCTCCAACTCGCGCCGTCGCTGCCGTCGCTCGCGGTGTCGCGGCGGTATATAAGCAGCTGCGCTTGCCTCTGCTAGAAACCCACGAGGTGAGATGCCTCCTGGAGACAGAGCTGCTCGTTGGAATGAGAAGCGAAGGTTGCGGCGTGCTACAGAGGGCCAGACAATGAAATCTTCCTTACCTCAGTAAGGAAGCCTTCATTGCAGTGAGGCTACCTTATGTCACTCTGAAAGGTTCCTTACTGAGGCGCCCTCGGTGAAGGCTTCCTTGGTGCTTCCTTGGTACTTCCTCAGCATAAGAAGCCAAACAATGAAATCTTCCTTACCTCACTAAGGAAGCCTTCATTGGGGTGAGGCTACCTTATGTCACTCTGAAAGCTTCCTTACTGAGGAGCCCTCGGTGAAGGCTTCCTTGGTGCTTCCTCAGCATAAGGTAGCTCCAAAGCTACCTTCATGCGTCCTTACGCCGCTCCTGGCCCTGAACGAGCGCTTCACCTCACTGCTTAACCACGTGGCATTCGCTTGCGCGTGCGCACTGTCGCCCACTTGCGGAGAAGCGCGAGCACGGTACGTCTTGCCAGGCATGTTCGATTCAGTCACGCGTGCGGCATGCAAGCATTGCTAGGCGTTGCTAGGCGTTGCAAGACGCCGGCGTGCCAGCGTTGCTGGAGCACATCAAGTTTTGCACTCTAATGCGCAACTTTTTTTTAACTTTGGTAAACGAAACTAGAAGAAAGCGTCCACGCTTCTCTATATTAGCTATTCAATTTAAAGATTGTGCGACGATACAACATTTTTTAATAGAATAATGGTGTTCGCGGAAAGATTTGAAGAGATAATCTCGAACCCAGGCACGCGGCAACCGCTCCTTAGGTGAGGACGGGTGAAGGGAGCTTTCAGAGTACGCTTGCTTCCTCCATCGGTCCTTCGCTGTAAGGAGGCCTCACGTAAGGTTAGGAAGCGCTCGAAGGAAAGGAACTAGGGGTGTGCGAATATTTCGAATACGAATCGAATATTTTCCATATTCGAAGCGTATTCGATTCGAGAAATGCATGTTCGGAAATTCACGAATATCCGAGGACGGCCGAATAACGGTGGAAACGGCGAATATTCGGATAGACTGCGAATAATTGAGCAATTAACCAATTGTATGCTTGCTCCGCATTCTCCTAAGAACATGTTTATTAACTGAGAACTTCGCATGATCCGCTCATTATCTGTATGCTCTGTTTCAGTCTATCTGCTTCAGGCATTTGAGACATGATCAGTTTCGGTTTTTTTTCACCAAGCTTTATAATTCCAATTATTTTGGAATGCCCCATTGCCTTGAAGGTTGCAAAGGCAACTCAGGGTTGCCTTTGCAACCCTGAGTTGCCATTATCTGTATGCTCTGTTTCAGTCTATCTGCTTCAGGTATTTGAGACATGATCAGTTTCGGTTTCTTTTTCACCAAGCTTTATAATGCCAATTATTTTGGAATGCCCCATTGCCTTGAAGGTTGCAAAGGCAACTCAAGGTTGCCTTTGCAACCCTGAGTTGCCATTATCTGTATGCTCTGTTTCAGTCTATCTGCTTCAGGCATTTGAGACATGATCAGTTTCGGTTTCTTTTTCACCAAGCTTTATAATTCCAATTATTTTTGGAATGCCCCATTGCCTTGAAGGTTGCAAAGGCAACTCAGGGTTTGCTAACATTGATTCAAAATGTATCAAGGCTCTTTGTGCGGAGTGGAAATTTGACGAAGTGGCCAGCCTAGGCATGTTTCTTGATCCGCGCTTTGTGGCCACAGTTCATCAGGCATCTGGTCAGATGATCTGGCTGAAAAACCTTGTGACAAGGGAGCTCCAGGAAGCTGTCGTGGAACACCGTGGGGACACCGCCGTGCCAGCGTCGACTTCGTGTCCACTGGTGGCATCGAGTGTACGGAATGCTTTTGACGATCTAGTGATGAACAAAGAGAAGACACATTTGGCATCTATCTGCCCCTGAGAGGGAAGTTACAGACTACGCGCAAAAGCCTCTTCTGGAAAGGGGCATGAATCCTTGTGAGTGGTGGCAGTCCATTGGCCGCTTCAGGTACCCGCTTTTAAGTGCACTCGCCCGGAAGTACTTGGCGATCCCTGCCACTTCAGTCTCTAGTGAAAGAGTCTTTTCTACCGGTAGAAATGTGACAGTGCATAGAGAGCGTTTACTTTCTGGCCATATTGAGCAGTTAATTTTCCTTCACGACAATCTGTAACAAGCGTTCTACCTGACTGAGGGCATTACCTGAGTCCATTATCTATAATTGAGTACCTCTTTAATTTGAAGCAACCTTGTAAAATGCAATGTTATTTTTAAAAGGGTAATAAAGCTATTGTTACCTCTCTTGCAATTTTTTAATACTACACATGTATTCGATATTCGATTCGATATTCGAAGAGAGTTCTTCGCCTTATTCGTATTCGATTCGTAATCGAAAATTTCAATATTCGCACACCCCTAAAAGGAACGTTTTATTGTTTGGGCCAAGATACCTTCATGCGTCCTTACGCCGCTCCTGGCCCTGAACGAGCGCTTCGCCTCACTGCTTAACCACGTGACGTTTGCTTGCGCGTGCGTGCTGTCGCCCACCTTCGGAGAAGCGCGAGCACGGTACGTTTTGCCAGGCACGTTCCTTTCAGTCACGCGTGCGGCATGGAAGCGTTGCTAGGCGTTGCACGACGCCGGCGTGCCAGCGTTGCTGGAGCACATCAAGTTTCGCACTGTAATGCACTGCTTCTTTAGATTTAGTAAACAAAACTAAAAAATAGCGTCCACGCTTCTCTATAGACTATTTTACCTAAGGCAGCTGGGCGCCGCCATATGCATCATACTAGCGCCACCTGTCGGCTTTCACCGGAAGCGTCATTGCCGCGCCATGCTGGGCTGTTAACTGCGCCGGCAGTGCCTTTTGGCAACGTGTTCGTATGAGGTGTGCCGACGTTTGTGTCTGTGAATTCCTGCGGAATTTTTGTTAGCGCGTTGCACACGCATCTTTCTGCTCGCGAAGTCTTCATCGCTGCTAGGAAATGGCCACAGTGGCCACAACGAACAGCAGCACGCAACCAGGAGCCAGCGGGCCCATCACATTGTCGGCTGGGGATACGATCGACATCGGTAAGTGTGTGCGCTCAACTCGCAATGTTTTGCGCGTGAATTTCGCGTAGAATAAACAATGCATGCTATCTTTCATCGTTCGCTGTGTCCGTGATCGCGCAGCCAGCAATTACATACAGGTGCGTCTGTGAGTTGTACTTTGAACGGGAGTGTTAGCAGCAGCTGTCAGCTCGCACGTTTGTGGCGGCGCGGACACCGCATCTTCCCATCGCTCGCTATCCTGCTATGAACAAGATCTTATCGCATGACTGGTCTGCAACCAAGCTGCTTAGGATCGCTTCGCGACGGTGTCCTACCGAAATCTTCGCTCTCTGTCGCAAGTGCTTTCCACTCAGACATGTGCGGAACGACGCAGTTTGTACTGATCTGCGATCGCGGAAAGCCGTCTATCAGTCCTAATAATCCGCCCGCATCGCTGGCGTGCTACGAAGCCTCATCTCGCGTAATAAATGGAAACGATGTGGGAACGAAGCGATATCTACCGTCTCAGAAAAACGAGCACTCCGCGGTAGCGCAGTGGCTATGGTGTTGCGCTGTTGGGCTTAAGGCCGGCCGCAGCGTCCACTGCCGCGCGTTGTGTTCACACTAAAGGAGCCGAGCTGGTGAAAGTAATCTGGAGTACCCCACTACAAACAGCATTTCATGTTTTAATGAAGGGAATGTAGGGACGTTGCAGTCTGAGCCACGGGCATGACAATGTCGCCTCCAAGTGCATCTCACAGTTTTTTTTTTTAAATTAAATTATGGGGTTTTACGTGCCAAAACCACTCTGATTATTCTGATTATGAGGCACGCCGTAGTGGAGGACTCCGGAAATTTCGACCACCCGGGGTTCTTTAACGTGCACCTAAATCTAAGTACACGGGTGTTTTCGCATTCCGCCCCCATGGAAATGCGGCCGCCGTGGCCGGGATTCGAACCCGCGACCTCGTGCTCAGCAGCCTAACACCATAGCCACTGAGCAACCACGGCGGGTTATCTCGCAGTTTAACACATATGAGATCGATGATCTGTATTCTTCCATCGCATGTTCCCATTGTATTTGATAACCCACCCTGGTGGCGTAGCGCGTTGCGCCATGGCGTTGCGCTACTAAGCCCGGGGACGCTGGATCAATTCTCGGCCGCGGCGGCCGCATTTCGATGGGGGTGAAATGCTAAAATGCCCGTGTACTGTGCATCGGGTGCACGTTAAACAAACCCAAGGGGTCAAAATTAATCCTGAGTCGTTCTCTACTGCGTGCCTTGCAATTAAATCGTGGTTTTGGCACGTAAACCCTCAGAATATAATTTTTAATCATTGTATTTGTTGCTGCAGTATATGTAAATATTGTGCGCAAGGAAGCTTGATTAGTTATTCTTACAGCGTTCTAGTTTTAGCCTGCATATTCACTCACTGATTGATGTCACCTATTTTTCAGATGGAGTGACTTACGTGCACCCAATGTCTGTCAACAGCTGGGTGGACGATGTCAAGGCATGGCCAAGTGTGTCTAGTGCCCACATTGTGTGCTACCTCATCAAGAGCAAGGCGTGTGACCTCAAAGAAGCTGAGGCATACAAAAGCCTAGACTCCTACAATTTTGTACAGAGTGGCTGGGTGGGCCAGGTGCTTTGTCACAAGGTTAACGCAGACTTAGTGTACCTCAAGGCGGATGTTCGACCATCGCAGGCCATAAATCAAAAGCCTTGGACAGCATGGGCTTGCGTAAGGCACACCGGACAGGTGATCACTGCTGGTTGCTCGTGTATGGCTGGGAAAGCAAGGGTTTGCAGCCATGTTGGTGCAATACTTTGGAAAGTTGATATGGCTGTGGCCTCGGGAATGACCGGCACATCATGTACTGACCGAACAGCTCAGTGGAACAGGGGAACAAAGAGGAATGTGGAACCTGTCCTGCTCGAAGATATGGACTTTAAGCTGCAAAAACGAACTGTGGACTCCGAAAACAAGGCCCCAAAACCCACACGAAAGTTTCGTCACTTCGGAAATGATGTAGAGCTGATGAACCACATTGGGAGGAAACCATTTTCAGATCTCTTCAACATTCCTGGTGAGGGCACATTTCTTCCAACATGAAATGAGTGCAGTTGTGTTAAGTGAAATGCCTTAAAATTACAGCGGCGGTTGTTCCTTTGAAACCCTACATTTTTTTTGCCACTGTATGGCATCAGTATGTTTTTTGGCATCGACACGCATACGATAGGAGACTGACGGGTTATTTGTTGCCATTTATTTAACATAATGGTAATGCAGATTGCGATAGGTGTTGGTGCCTGTCAAATACAGTAGATATCATGTTTGGTTATTGCACATCATTATATATACAAGTGGTGTTAGCCGGCACAGTGCAGTGTGAATTGTGTGTAATTGCTTTATATCTTGCAGGTACCTTGCTTCATAGTACATTGAATGCGGCTGCTTGGGACCCACGTGCTACTGATCTGCCAAGCCAGCCTCGCCACTCACATGCAGACCCTTCGGAACTCCCAAAAGGCTGCGACCCTTGCAGAGTATTTTATCAAAAGTTTGTTATGCTTTCGAATGAAGGACGGGCTTCCCTTGAATTTGCCACTAGGGAACAGGGGTGCCCGCTATGGCGCATGGCCAGGCGCCTTCGCATAACTGCATCAAATGTGAAGCGGGTTCCTAAAAGGGAAAGCACTGATCCTTCGAAAGCTGTTTCTGCGCTTTCAAATTCAGGCTTTACCGGTAATGCTGCCACAAAGCATGGGCTGAAGTATGAAGCCATTGCAAGAGTAGCATTTACGAGGAAGACTGGTTTGGCTGTAGCGCAGTCGGGTATGGTAGTGAGCAGTACACATCCTTGGCTGTCTGCAAGCCCTGATGGCATCTGTGCTGATGATGCTCTAGTTGAGATCAAGTGTCCCACAGTTTCAGATTGCACGGTATTAATTGAAAAGGGAAAATATGATGTTAAGCTTGTGAATGGGGAACCTGTGCTTTGTCCAGGTGGCAAAAATGGTTACTATGACCAAGTGCAGTTTACCATGTTTTGCTGTGGCAAAAGCACCTGCTATTTTTATGTGTGGTCGGCTGAAAGTGATGTCATTGTAAATGTGCCTATTGACACACGGTACATTGAACAGAACTTGAAGAGGCTCAAAACATTCTACTTTTTGCATCTCCTGCCTCGCCTTGAGGACCTACATTATAAGAAAAAGCTGGCTATGTGCAAAAAGTATGACGAGATTTGCAATTTGTGATGAGCAAGTGAAATTTTATTTGTTCATAATGTCTGCTTCATCGGAGCCATCCAAGTATATTGAATGAATAACAAAACATTCAACCACATTTTAACACCTTGGCTTCAAATCACTTCCATAAGCTTCACAGGTACGAAACCAGTGAGGTTACAAAAAAATTGGCAGTGGCTTAGCTCGGCTATGCCAGTATATACGTAGCAAAAGCTAAGGCATAGCATGGTTAGCCTTGGTTAATCTTGATTGCAAGTCCAGGCCAATAAAGCTTTCGCTTTAAAACGGCATTAGTGAAGTTTACCCTACTCGCTTCTCAGAGTGCTTAAGGCTAAATTAAAGTACACACGGGACATTTATGTTTTTGTCTGTTCGTTGATGAGCGGTCGTTTAAGGTTACAGAGTCCTGCACAAACAAGGACAATTTTGCTGGCATACTTTCTTGACTTGATGGGCAGTACTTGCTTGAAAATTCTGTACGTCTTGATTCGGTTGATTGCCCGCTCAACATGAATTCGTAGCGATGCGATGCGCCTAGTTTCGGTGACTTCACTTTCAGGTAGCTGATCCTTTCCTGAGAAAAAAAAGATGAAGAGGCAGTCATGTACATGTAATTACTGTGTAGCTCTTAAGTTTATGGAGGTTATGAAAATACTATTGTGGACACCTACCTTTTGTAAATGCAGGCCTGTTCATTTTAATCCCTTGAGCCTCAAGATAAGGGTCAAGCTTGATACCACGGTCTGCCATTATCCCATCACCTGGAAGGAGGTACTCTTCTACTCCACATGTCTTTACAATGTATTTGTCTGATGCCCTGCCTCCATACACATCTGACACAAACATTATAAATCCATTTGGTGCTATGACGGTAAGAAATTTCATCGTGTTTGCACCCTTGTATTGGCTGTAACTTTGGGATCTGGCCATCAGTTTCCGTGGCCTTTGCATTAGTGCTTCAGTGCAGTCGAATATGCATGTTGTATGACTGTACTCGCTGTTTCTGAAACTCTCGGGCATGCTTGCCCGCAACCTTGAGCGGGGAAGCCACACAACAACTTCTTGCATGATCTTCACCAGGTCGTCCAGCACTCTCGAAAATGTTCTAGAAACATAAGCTACAGAGACCTCGAACCGTCTTGCTAAATCTCCACAAAGGAGGCCAAGTCTAAGCCTCATGAGTGTCAATAACAGCTGGTCTTCGATGGTCAAGAGCTTGCGAATTGTCTTGTCTTGAGTCTTCAGTGCTGACACGAGCTTGTCAAATGCAGCCACAGAAATGCCAGTGTAAAAAAGAATGTCATCACTGGTCAGTGTTCGATAGGAAATAGTTCTCATGGTCATAGAAAGTCTTGTGCTGGTGTAGGAATGGTCAGCTGGTGGCAGTTCCCATTGTGTGGAGCTATCTTTCATCACCTACAAGAAAGCGGAAAGGCATGTCATAATGTAGAACACGTTAACATTACAAAATATTACCTTTGTATTTTTCCTTGTCATGATGTCCTCGATTTTGCTTACGTGATTCTTACAAAATGACAGTTTTGTGAGAAACTTAAACACGTCATCTGGCAACTCAAATAATCTGTGTGCATACTTACGTCAACTTCGTGATCTGATATTAAGCTCCCACAAACTTCATTTTCTGCAACACTGCTGTCTGGAGTAGCTACACCATAAGTGAAAGCCTGTAAACAAAGCACAGCAGCAGTCATCACTGCAGTGTCACACAGGAAGTAGACATGATCATGTGGAGAGGACAGTGCCTGTACACTCACATCTGGTGCCTTATCCAATGTACATCTGACTAGTGAATTTCCAATGTGAAGGGAAACCTGCAGAAGAAATTGGCAGCTCAGTTCCACTTGAAGCAGCATATGAAAAAGCCTAAATTGTCCTGACCACTCACATCTGGTTCACAAACTGTGCCAGAGCTGGGAAACGTATCTTCATTGCACTGAGCCTATGAAAGGAGAAACCATGTGAATGTGTGTACTTCTTAAACAGGCACCGTGTTCAGAAGCCTAGACTGGCTGTGTGAGCACTTACACCTTCATTCCCCAAAACATTGTTGAATGATGTGGTTTCCATGTGTGCTGCAGCCTGTTGAAGTTGAGTTATCTTTAAATATGACAATATAAGGAGGCAGAAGAATTTGCACGACTGCTCACTCTTTCATAATGTGTAAAGAATTGAACAGCACTTGTGCCAGTAAGTGGTGCAGGAGGTCACTTACAGCTGGTTCACTTTCAAATGCATCAGTGAACACTGCAGGCTCACTGTGGGAAGTCTCCTGTTGAGAGAATGATAGCAACAGTTGGCATGGTTTTATCGTGTCTGGTGTACCTGTAAGCTTAAGCTGTTGGCATGATTGCTTACTTCTGTCTCCTGACATGCACAAGTGCTGTCTAGAATTGTCTTGGCACTATCTCCAACCTGGTATGGGTAGGACACATAACAGTGAGCACATATTCTCAGTGATAGTATGTCAAGACAGTGAATGCCTACTCACATATTCCAAACTGTCCAAAAGAGAGGTGAATGTGGAAGCTTGTGCATCATAAGTGACCTGTAAAAACACATCAATAGCTTTAAACCTGTTGCATTGACAGAACTTCCGCTGGCCTACATAGTTATGAACACTTCACAGCGCAGGAAAGACCTAGTTGGGGCATTTCAAGTAAGTGAAGTTATTTGTAGGCAAAACATCAACTAGCTAAGTTCTTGTTCTCAAAGACAAGCTTGTTTAACAAACGAAATATGTTCCCCTAGTGTGGTACGCAGCATACTTAAATCTTTCTCGTGACTAATTGGCTACATTGTTCTTATAACGACACACACTGGCTATTTTCCATAGTTCAATTCACTGGTATGTCCAAATTCTGACAAATTAGACCACAGAAAAGCCTTACACTCTGCGAAGGAACCTGACGTGACTCTTCATCTCGTGTGTCTCTGCTTGTTTTTCTCTGGAATGGAAATAAATCATTATCAGCCACACAGTGACAACAATCTGTACACTTGCCTTTCGCTTAGTTGGTGCTGGCGTATTTTCGTCACGGTTCAGGCGTCTGCGCCCAAAGATAACCTGAAATATTACGAAGCTTTTTTATTATCGCAGCTAAAGATTCGTGGGTTTTATGTGCCAAAGCCATTTACAAAATTATGAAACGCACTGCAGTAGAGACGAACTTATTAATTCTGACAACGCGAAGTTCTCAGACCACCCAAGCATTAGTACGGGAGCGTTTTTGCGGTTTGCCTCCATAGAAATGTCGCCGCCTCGGCTGCGTATCGGCACCGCGACTTCGGCCTTGGCAGTGAAACGCCTTAACCGCTAGGCAACCGCAGCAAATCTATTATCGCAGCCAGGAACGGAGGCTTCGATTCAGCAACAATTGCTGATAGAGCGCCACGGACAAGCGAAGCGACGAAGATTTAAAAAGTTAACGTCTCACCAGTTAGATATGTCCGCACTGATAGCATGAAGCCTAGCTCAATTGTAACATTTCACAGCACCACTATCGAGCATGAAACTGCGGCACGTTTCATATTCAGGTTTGGCAGAAATCGAGGGGCAGAAATAGCTACAAGCTACGGTACATGACTTCAAAGCTTTTTCACTAGAGCTGTAAAGGCCCAATGTCTAAGGCACTAATTATACGAAATGCGGTGCTTTAGAACGGGTCAGGTAGCGATGAACAAGTGTTCACTTACCTTTCGCTGGTAACCCAAGTTCAGCATCGGCAGCGGGTTTTGCTCCGTGCGTTTTCCATCAACGAAATGCGCAGAACACACACGTGAATTTCTGTTTGGCACGAAGTCTTTCCTGTTTATCAGAGAAGTCCACTGACGACCCAAGTCGACGTTCGCGGGGAAGCGGTGCAACAGAAACATATCGCAACCACATTGCTCCTTCTTCACAGCGTGTTTTTCGCACAAGCTATCCGCGATATTCTTTCGTTTTCGCTGGTTGTTGCCACAACCCACCACTACACAGTGCTGACCGGACGACGTAGGCGCGGTGAAAGGCATTTCTACTGTTAACCTGCGCACGCAAAAAGGAGAAAACACATTTAAACAGCCACGCGTCACCTTCTGTCGAGCAAATTTAACAGCCCAATGCAAGAGGGCCACTCTGGGTTACCGGAAACGGAAACGGCGAATCGAACGCAGTGCTCCTGGTTCGAGAGTATCCCCGCTCTCTCCGTAAAATCGTGTATATTAGCTCATCAACTTAGAGATTGTGCCACGATACAACCTTTTTTATTGAATAGGGGTGTTCTGGTGTTCGCCTAAAGCTTTTAAGAGATAATCTCGAACCCAGGCATGGCGGCAACCGCTCCTTACGTGAGGACGGGTGAAGGGAGCTTTCAGAGTATGCTTGCTTCCTCCATCGGTCCTTCGCTGTAAGGAGGCCTCACGTAAGGTTAGGAAGCGCTCGAAGGAAAGGAACGTTTCATTGTTTGGGCCAGAGACTGTTTCTAGGTGGCTTTGCTACGGCGCAGCGACTACGCGCCCCGCATCGGACGCGGTGAGCGTCGAGCAACGCAGCGTTCGGCGCGACAATGAAATGTGCGCCCGAGCAAGCGCCGCACGCCTGAGCCGACGCCGACGACACAGGCTTTTCTGCGACACGAGCTCCTTAACGCTGTCGCGTTTTAATAAAGGCTAGTATGCTTCGCATCCTGGGCTTAACCTTAGCTAAGCCACAGCCATTTTTTTATTGTGAAGAAAGGTCCCCATGCCATCATTAGTCTCAAGGCATGTCAGGAATTCGGACTGATTCAAACGGTGAATTGAGTAGACTCATGCCAACGAGGCGCTCCCCAGCTGCTTTTCCCCCACCTATTTCGCGGAACCGGCTGCGTAAAACGACTGTACAAGATGGTACTTTGATGGGATGCCGTTCCAGTGGTGCAGCCCGCCCGAAGGGTACCGTTGACGGTTAAGGAACCGCTTCGCGAAGAACTGAACCGCATGGAAGGGGCCTCTATCATTGCGAAAGTGGACGAGCCTACCGACTGGGTAAGCACTTTTGCTGTAGTAAGACAAAAGGACGGCCGGCTTCGCATATGTTTGGATCCAAGGGTTATAAACAAGAGTATAATGCGTGAGCATTATCCGATGCCATCGCGGAAAGACATTGAAAGCGAAATATCGGGCGCAAAGTACTTTTCTCGGCTTGTCGCAAACGCTGGTTTCCATCAGATACCACTGGACGAAGCTACGTCGCGCGTGTGCAGTTTCGCAACGCCCTTTGGGTGCTATATTTTAAGGGGGCCGTTTGGAATCTCTTCAGCGAGCCAGGCCTTCCAGAAGACATTAACAGAAATATTTGAAGGCCTGACAGGAGTGCGCGTATACATGGACGACATTCTGGTCTGGGATTACTCGACAGAGCAGCATAATGAACGGTTTCGAGCCGTACATAAGCGAGCGGAGCAAGCTGGGCTGACGTTTAACGACAAAAAAATGTGTATTTTGTGTGACACAGATAGCATTTCTTGGTGACGTGATCAGCGAAAACGCTGTCCATCCCAGCCCAGACCTAATTGAGAGCATATACGCCATACCACCTCCGAAGGATTAGCAGACGGTTCGAGGAATGTTGGGAGTCGTGAATTACTTTCGCAAACATGTGCGCTCACTCAGTGAAAAGACGTCATTAATTCGTGGCCTTATGAAGAAAAGCGTGGTGTTTGAATGGACATCAGCGCACGCGCAGCAGTGGGCTCAGATCTGCGAAGCACTGATATGCCCACCGCTACTAGCCCTCTTCCATTCAAAGAAGGAAACGAAGGTAACGGCAGACACCTCGGGAACCGGCATTGGTGCCGCCTTATTGCAAAAGCACGGAAACGACTGGGCGCCCGGTCACGTACGCATCGCGGGTTCTGAGCGAGAGTGAAACGCGGTATGCTCAAATCGAAAAGGAGGCGCTCGCTATAGTTTTTGCTTTCGGAAAGTTTCATCAGTTTGTGTATGGCCGCAGGATCCTGGTCGAAACTGATCACAGGCCTGTGATTGCTATCGCCCAAAAAGTGTTGTGGACATGCCACCAAGGCTACAGCGATTTTTCATCCGTCTCTTCAAATATGATTATATCTTGCAATTCATCTCTGGGAAAGACTTGCTGCTCGCAGATATGCTGTCCCGTGCTGCCACGCTGCGCTGAAGAAACGGCAGACGTGGATACCCAAGAAGTTCAAGTGGTCTCGAGCCTTGTAAGCACAAGAACAAAGCAACGACTGGAAGAAGAAACTCGCGCGGATCCGTATTTAAGCAGCGTTATAGAACAGCTAAACACAGGTGCGACCATTCAAGGGGAACTTAAACGGTTCACGTTTGAGTTGGCGGCAGTGGACGGAGTACTGCTAAAAGGAAGCAAGATTGTCGTACCAAAAGCCATGAGGGCCGAAATTTTGCGGCGGATACACGAGGATCACTTGGGACAGAACAAACGCAAGGCCAAGGCACGTAGGCTAGTTTTTTGGCCAGGACCCGGCAGTGATATTGAGAACCTGGTACGAACGTGTCGTGTGTGTCAGACATACGCCTACAGCCAACCGAGCGAGCCCCTGCTACTACGGCCTACACCGGAATGGCCATGGCACCGTGTCGGAAATGACTAGTTCCAATACGCACGGCACTCGTACGTGGTAGTGTATGACGACTACTCGAACTTCCCAGAGGTTGAAAGGTTGGTGGGCACAAGAGCAACGGAAACTATTTCTATGATGTCTGCCATATTCTATCGCTATGGCATTCCTGCGCTAGTCTGCACTGACAACGGGCCCCAGTTCGCTTCAAGTGACTTTGCTGTTTCGCAAGACGGTACGACTTCGACCCTATAACATCCAGCCCTAATTTTCCGCGCTCAAACGGCCTAGCGGAAAAGGGGGTACATATTGTTAAAAGAATTCCCAAGAAAGCTACGGAGTGCCGTGAGGATTCCTGGTTGGGCCTTTTGGCTTATCAATCGTCTCCCTTAGAATAAGGACGGTCTCCCGGAGAGTTGCGGCAAGGTCGTCGTCTTCGGACAACTGTTTCCGAGTTCAACACTGATGGGGGATGCCCTGTATCGAAACATCGGCAATCATTGCGGGGCAAGACAATATCGCCTCTTGAAGCAAGAAACGTTGTTCGGATAAAACATGGCAACTGGTCCCGCAAAGCAACGGTGCTTAAAGAAGCAGCGCAGCGTTCATATCTGGTCCAAACTTAGAGCCACCAACAGCTGAGGAACAATCGACAAGATTTGCGGCGAATAAACGAGCGCTGCGCAAGCGTCAACGACTACGAGGGCAGCCTGGGAGACACTGAGCCAGAACCGAATAACGTATTCAAACCGATCGATCACTGAACCGGTAAACGACACAGGGGACACTGCGGCAGCCGACCGCTGCTCAAGCCGGCAAATGACCGGGGTTCCTGACTCAGGCGGGCAACAAAAAACACCGGGATACCCATCGGCATTCCCAACAATTCGTCGGTCTACCAGATCCCCGACGGAGCCGAAGTGCCTTTTCTACGAAGGAAACTTTCGTCAGGTGTGCTAGCTTAATTTTGTTTTTTGTTTTTGTGTTTGTTTGTGTGAAGACAAGCAAGTCTCCCAATTGTATGAAGAAAAGATGTATCAGAATGGGCTATCGCGCATGTGCGCCGATATCGTTTGCCACTTCTTTCCCTGGCTCTCCTTTCCCTCGCTGCCTACTCAAGTACATAAGCATATGAATAAACGACCAGTTGGTCATTGTTCGCTCAGCAACAAGTCGCCTCAGTCCGTTATTTTAAACACAATACGCCGACTATCAACTGAAGGGAGCACTGAGGCGAAAAGAAGAAAGAAGGTACAAAACTCATCTGCGCAAGCTCTGGAATGGTATCACCACGTGTCAGTCAGGTACATGTGCTGGTCTACGTGAGAGATAGATGTTAAGGAACTTGATCTCTTCCTTATGTAAAGTAATTGAAGGCTGACTTTGGCACGCACTTCCACCTTTATAGATATGCCATGCCTCTACCATAAGACGCGTTTCTTCATTCTTGTGCCTGCACAATATCGCGCATTCATCTAACACTGTCTTGCAGTTACAATCTTCGCAATGTAGGGAAAGATTTGAAGCCGATCCACCGGTCAACGACCTTTTATGTTCCAATAGCCTCTGATTGATACAGAGCCCCGTTTCTCCTACGTAGAATCACGTAGAAAGTAGTAAAAAACGGATTTGTCATGTCGTGCCTTAAGTCTTGGCTCACCAGATCCTGCATGTACAAAATGAGCGCCACATTTATTGCACAGGTCCGGCGCCTATTAGAAGCATGTTATCTTAGCGCAGCAGTGGCCACTGTGGCTGAACTAAAGAAGTCGGTTTTGAGGGGGACGGACGTGATTACAGAAGCAGTAATAGCTAAAAGAAAATACTAGTGGCTATTCCGTACATTTATTCAGTATCGCCAGGCTCTCAAAAGTTGCAAGTAGATATGAAGTTAATGTTGCTTCCACTGCTCCCAATAAGCTAGGCGAGATATGCGCTTCCGTGCAGAGGAAAAAGGAGCAGGTAAAAAGAAAAAAAAGAGCAGATATTTTTGCTGTGAAGCACAATAAGAACAACAGTTTCACTGACTGTCGCATGGTTGTGGTTTATAAAGTTCCCTTAAGCTGTTGCCAGTTCTACGCAGCCAAACGGGGCGGTGTATCAATCAGAGGCTAATGGAATATAAAAGGTCGTTAACCGGTGGGTCGCCTTCTAAGCTTTCGCTACATTGCCAAGATTGCAACTGCACACCAGAGTTAGATAAATGCGCGATAGTGTACAGGCAACAGAATGAAGATTCGCGTCTTATGGTAGAGGCATGACATATCTATAAAGGTGGAAGGGCGTGCGTGGCCCAGCCTTCGATTACTATACGTAAGGAAGAGATGAAATGCCTTAAGAGCTATCTCTCACGTAGACCGTCACGTGTATCCGACTGACACGTGGTGATACCATTCCAGAGCTTGCACAGATGAGTTTTGTGTCTTTGTTCTTTTCGCCTCAGTGCTCCCTTCAGGTGATAATCGGCGTTCGTGTTGTCCACTTCTATTATCTTGTGTCCTGTCTGCACGCCTTACATTTCTTTGCACAATGAATCCTTACCAACTAGCTCAGCTTTCTGTCGTTCTAAGCTGCATTTCTAGTACTCTGAGCCTTTTTCCATGTTCCCCTACTTATCTGCACAATCCTGCTTCGTCAGATTCCTTCATTGCGATATGTATCTTCCACGCTAGAACCTTGTCGTGGTTTATTCGTAATCATGTCGTCCCATTGGAAGTTCAAATGATGTGCGGCTTCCTTCAACCATCAATTGGACATGCCAGGAGGATTGGAGCTATTCCTTCTGCTGAATGATGGCGCCAAGTTAGGTTCTACTAAGAGTGTTTAAGCGTCCGTTGCGAGGCCCTTAGAGACGGTCGTTATTGGAAGGGCCTTTACGCCGATTGGAAAAGGTTAGCCGAGCAAATACGCGCACTTCCTGTGGAGGAAGAAAATTCCTAAGCTTCAACAAAGTAAGAGGAAACACCTTTCTAATAATTCACCATCAAATAACGTACTGGTTCTTAGATACGCCATCGTAAGTCGTACCCATAGGAAAGCCCTTGTTTTAGGTCCCAAGCACTGTTTTAAGGCGAACATAAAACCCGTGGACGTTTTAAGCATACCGCGCTGTATAACCAGGTTAGTCGCGGAAAAAGAACGCTCGCGCTGCATTTAAGATTGCATTGCAAGGATTAATCAGTCAAATTCTCATTTTATGACGTCTGACCCTGTCCGACCGTTAGTTAATTACCTTGTGGAGCATAAACTTAGACCACTAATATCTGACATGGAAGGTTATTTCGTAATTATGGTAGGTGACATTTTTTCAGAAAAACCGATCTCAGCCATACAAAAGAATTTATAGCCAGTAAAACTCAAGCCCTCGGCAGTTAAGCAGCGTGCGGTTGACCGCCTGTCAAGACATAATCTTGATAGGGTTGTCTCTAACGTCAAGAAAGCAAAATCTCTTACATTAGAACTATTTTTCTCGTCGAAGACGCATGAGCAAGAAATTCCTTTTCGTGCTATAGTGTCAGAGAAAGGTACGTGGCAGGTCTGTGTCGCTAGTTACCTGCAGAACTGCTTAACTTCACTAGTTTTTTCAGACCCCTTTCGCTTGCGTAATTCTCAGGCACTAGTTCAGTATTTGAGAGCGGAAAATACTGGGGAGTGTGCGGCTTTTCGTATGGATATCGAAGACCTGTATTACTCCTTGCCGCATGACGAGTCGCTAAATTTGGTAAATGAGTGCATTAAAGAACCAGTGCAAGAGTCGGCTTTTATTGACAGATGCGGTGTTTCCACGGGAGCTTTTCTAGAAATTCTTTCATTGTACTTAAAGTCGACGCTGATTGGGTGGAGAGATGACGTGTTTCTGCAGAAATTAGGCATTTGTATTGGCTCGAAAGTTGCCCCTATTTTTAGTGATATTTACCTGACTAAGGTTGACAGCTGCTTAGAGAAAGCCTTAGGTGATTGCGCTACCAAGATATTTCGTTACGTTAACGTTTACCTGATTTTCTGCAATAGGAAAGAATTTGATTCCGCTGCTACCTCAGTATGTGAGCAATTTACACTTTGTGGAGGAGGATTAACTGGACATTTCCTTGGTCTTTGAACAAAATCGCGCTTGCTGGCAGTACTCCCCAAGATCTTCGAAGCCCGTGTTAAATTTTTAATTCAAGCATTCCAAAGTAGTAAAAAACAGAATTGCCATGTCGTGCCTTAAGTCTTCGCTCTCCAGATCCTGCATGCACAAAATGAGCGCCAGTTTTAATCCACAGGTCCGGCTCCTATTAGAAGCAGGCTATCCTGGCGCAGCAGTGGCCACTGTTGCTGAACGCCTTGAGTATTCGGTTTCGAGGGGGATGGACGTGATTACAGAAAGCAGTAATAGCAAAAAAAAATTGTGGCTATTCCGTACATTTATTCAGTATCGCATAGGCTTAAAAAAGTTGAAAGTAGATATGATAATAATGTTGCTTTCACTGATCCGAATAAGCTAGGTAAAATGTGCGCTGCCGTGTAGAGGAAAAAGCAGCAGATAAAAGGCAAACAAAGAGCAGATATTCGACCTGTCAAGCACGATAAGAAAAACAATTTGACTGACTATCATATGGACGTGGTTTATAAAGTTCTTTTTAGCTGTAGCCAGTTCTACGTAGGGAAAACGGGGCGGTGTATCAGTCAGAGCACAATGAAACATAAAAGGTCGTTAACCGATGGATCGCCTTCTAATCTTTCTCCACATTGCCAATATTGTCACTGCACGCCAGAGTTAGATGAATGCGTGATATTTTACTGGTACAAGAATGAAGATACGCGTCATATGGTAGAGGCATGGGATATCTATAAAGGTGGAAGTGCGTGCGTGAGTCAGCCTTCGATTACTTTACATAAGAACGAGATCAAGTGCCTTAACAGCTATCTCTCACGTACACCGGCAAATATACCCGACTGAAACGTTGTGATACCACACCAGAGCTTGCTCAGATGTGTTTTGTGTCTGCTTTCTTCTTTTCGCCTTAGTCCTCTCTTCAGTAGATTGTCGGGGTTCGTGTTGGCCACGGCTCTTCTCTTGTGTGCTGTCTGCACGGCTTACCCCTTTTTTGCATAATGTATCCCCATCAACTAGCTCAGCTTCTCTCTCTCTCTCTCTCTCTCTCTCTCTCTCTCTCTCTCTCTCTATATATATATATATATATATATATATATATATATATATATATATTTGTCGCGTGTATTCCATGTAGACGACGACGACGACGATGGGAACATTAACGAACTCCGCCTAGTGGGTCAGAGTGAGATTGGGTGATGACGAAGAAGACGTGTCTCTGCTCTGTTTTTGAACAGATTGTCCTGCTGTTCGTGAAGAACGTCTCCCTGTGTTCTGTCCGCGTTGTACCGCGACAACATATTGTCACATACAAAGCCACAAACGAATTCGGTCGACGCTATAGATCTTTTATATAGCGGTCTTGGCACCATCGTCGTTGTCTTCTACTGGGAGCCACCCAACATGCCTAGCATGTGGCACCGAATCGCACCGATTCAGCTGTGTCAAGGTCGGGGCATTGCCCCCCCCCCTCCCTAGAAGCATCGTATCAATGCGGAACATTGATGCACTGGAGATTGCGACGATGATAATGTTAAGGGAGATGTAGATGGTGAGAGAGGTGTTCAGCTATGCGCTCTGCAGGAATGGTATGGCTTCAACCTAGAGACGTGAGCGACATGGGACAGACGTGGGCGTAGGGGACGGCGAGTGGTGCGTTCTCCTTCAGGAATCACTTCGTATGCGACGTCGCCGAGTCGTTGAACTATCCTATAAGGTCCAAAGTAGCGGCGGGAAAATTTCTCTGACCGACCACGCTGGCGGATCGGTATCGACACCCATACTTTGTCACCGGGTTGGTAAGTGACGTCGCGGTGAGAAGAATGTATTGGTCAGCGTTGTTGTGTTGTGTGTAGCGGATAGGCATTCGTGCAAGCTGGCGCGCCTCCTCGGCGCATCGAGCGAATTCGGCAGCATCAGTGACAACTTTGGATCTGTGGGTGGGTAAAAGCATTGCGTCCAACGTTGTGATAGCTTCCGGGTCATGCACCAAGCGAAAAGGATGGAAGCCGGTAGTTTCTTGAATGGCAGTATTATATGCAAATGTAACACATGTCAGAACGTCGTCCCAGTCTTTGTGGTCGACGTAAACATACAGGGAAATAATATTTGCGATTGTTTTGTTTAGCCTTTCTGTGAGCCCATTCGTCTGGGGAATGTAAGCAGTGGCTTTGCGGTGAACTGTACCATTGAGAAGCATAATCTCTTCTGGGAGCTGCACTGTAAATGCTGTGCCCAGGCCGGTTATAATCACTGTTGGAGCACCGTTGCGGAGTACGATACCATGTACAAAGAATGTCGCAATATCATTAGCAGTGTCTCGTGGGAGAGCTCTGGTTTCAATGTAACGTGTAGGGTTGTCTGTGGCAACAGCAATTCAGCGGTTACCAGCCCTCGATGTGGGGAATGGCCCAAGGAAATCTAAGCCAACCTGCTGAAAAGGGTTCCGCGGAGGATCCACGGAGTGGAGAAGTCCAGCGGGACGCTCGGGTACTGCCTTGCGTCTCTGGCAGTCGCGGCATGTCTTCACGTAATGCTTTACGTCACGGTGAAGGTTAGGCTGAAAGTACTTTTAGCGTATGCGTGAAAACGACCGTGCGAATGCCAAGTGGCCCGAAGATGGCTCGTCGTGAGAGGCCCACAGGATGTCGTCACCTATCGGAGAGGGCACTACAAGGAGGCAGGCGGTTGCGGCTGAGTGAAAACCCAATTTGTAGAGAACGCCATCGCGGAGAAAAAAACGAGGATAACTGGCGGACGAACATAAGAGGCGGCTCTGGTAGACGGTTCTCAAGGTAGTCGATGAGAGGCCGGAGTTCTGAATCATCGCGCATTTGCTTGCTGATGTCTGATACTGTGACAATGGAAAGAAATGCGATTTTTTCATCAACGTCGCATGGCGACGGTTGAAGTGGAGCACGGGACAGGCAGTCGGCGTCGGTGTGTTTACGCCCGGACATGAACACTATCGTCATATCTGTAGTATCTCAGTTTCAGTTTCTGTTTGCCCTTATATGCCGCCAGTGGCGCCAGTGTTGCCACCTGTATATATACATGCCTCTGAATAAAGAGGGCTAGTTCCGTTGCGGCCGTGACTGTATTCGGGGTTCTTCTGCGGCTATCGCCGAAATACAACAATGGCGACGAGGATGGGATCTTTTCAGGGGTGTAACCGCGCCTGCAACTTTACTACGCCATGAGCTGCATCGGGCTCGCTCCGCCGCCCCCATTCTTGTCTGTACCCGGCCGCCCTCCTGTTCCCTGGCCTAATGGTACCGGATGTTCGAGAACTTTCTGCTGGCATCAGGAGCATCCGACTTCGGGCCCGAACGTCGCAAGGCCCTGCTGATACACAGCCTCGGCGTTGAGGGTCAACGTATCTTCTCAAGCCCACTGCTTACGTCGGATGCCGCCCAGAGCGGTGAGTCAGCTGCCGGCGGTAAACGTAGTAAGGAAGCGGAGACGCCGCTCAGCCTTCCGTTTATGACGAAGCTATCGAAACCTTAAAGCAACATTTCACAAGCACAAGCAATGTCGTCGCGGAAAGGCACAGGTTTCGCCGTCGTATGCAACAACCGGGGAGTCTGTACAGGAGTACGTTGCAGCACTACGTGCTCTCGCGGTAGCATGTTCTTATGTGTCCCTGGAACACTCGCTTCGTGACTAGTTCGTGGAAGGGGTCGCGTCCCAGCACCTTCGCGAACGCCTTCTTCTTGAGGGCTCGACCCTCTCGTTCCCCCGAGCAGTGGCATTAGCTTCACAAGTCGAACAGGCCAATGAGGACATTCGAGAATTTGCTTCCGGCAATGTGCAGCGCATATCAGGGCACTCTCGCTTGGCGCTATACGACCATAGAAGCACTGGAACGCGCCACCCTCCGCGTAACGATGCGCCCCTGCGTGAACCTCGTACCTCGTACCAAGGCGAGCCTGCAGCACGATAGCCGCCAACCTGCCTCATATGTGCGTCTATACAACTCGTCCTCTCACTGCTATCATTGTGGTTCACGCCAGCACCGTGCCGCATCACCCCGCTGTCCAGCCTAAGGTCAACGTTGCTATCATTGTGGTCTCATTGGTCACTTCAGCGCGGTATGCAACAAGAAGCGACGGGCCATTGCGGTTCGTGAGCTTAGCGAACAGACATTGCCCGACAATGAAACCTTGCCCGACAGTGAAACTGACAATGGAGCTGTGAGCATATTATGTGTGACCGCGTCCGGCCGCGCCAGAATTCTAGTCGAGGTAGCAGTTGGTCACACGACTTTAACATTCCTTATCGACTCGGGATCTTTTGTCTCCATTCTAGAGGGGGATCTTTTTGATAAACATTTTGCCGAACAGGTGCTGCTGTCCGCGCCCCGTGTGCAGCAGTTAGATTATTCAAAAAAGCCTATTCCAGTGCGAGGATGCTTTCTTTCGAAAGTCGCATACAAGGAACGCGAGGCGTCCATTTCGTTCTACGTTGTCTCGCAAGGTACATCGCTTCTGGGTATCGACGCCATTGTGGCTCTTGACTTCCAGATTGATGGCTTGTCCCTCCGCTGCCTTGAGACTACTACGTCAACTAGCAGTGCTACCAACGTACAAGTTCCAGTTCAGGAACCAGTTTCCTCTGCACGTCTTCCAGCACAGTTGTGCAATGAATTTGCGTGTCTTTTCGACTCCGCCCTCGGCCTAGCAAATGGGTTTGTACATCGTGTCAAAGTAAGGCTCTCGATTCCGCCCGTTGTAACAAAACCTCGCCGCCTTCCTCTTTCACTCCGAGCTCGGGTATCTGAGGAACTAGAGCAGTTGGGTTAGCTAGAGCAGTTGGGCGTGATAGAGCGCATTAACGCTTCAGAATGGGTGTCTCCAATGTTGTTGTTCAAAAGAAGGATGGAGGCATTCGTGTTTGTGTGGACCTACGGGAGCCTAATAAAGCTGTCGTGACGGATAGCTTCCCTCTTCCACACACCGAAGAACTCCTCCACAGTCTTGTTGGGGCAACGCATTTTTCGAAGCTAGATCTCGCGTTGGCCTATTACCAGGTTTTGCTCGATCCTGAAAGCCGTGACTTGACCGCTTTCATAACTCACGATGGCCTCTTCCGCTTGAAGCGCGTTTTCTTCGGGTTGGCATCCGCCCCCGCTGCATTTCAACAAATGATGTCGAAAATCCATCAAGGATGTTCTGGTGTCTTGTTCTATATCGGTGACATCATTGTTTTCAGGAAGAGCGAACAGGAACACTTGGCTAGCCTAACCGCTGTACTGCGGGGCATTAAGGATGCAGGACTTAAGTTGAATGACAAGTGCGTATTTGGCGTACAGGAACTTTCCTTCTTAGGACACAGGATCACACCGCAAGGCATCTATCTCTCCTTTGCCAGAGAAAATTGTTTCCATTATGAATACTCCGGCGCCCACTGATAGTACTAGTCTGCACTCTTTCCTCGGACTGATCGAGTATTATGCCAAGTTCGTTCCCAGGCTTGCTGATGTGGTAGAACCAATGCGAGCTCTTCTCCGGAAGAACCAGCCATTCATATGGAATCACGCTGTAGACGCCAGTTTCGCCCAGGTGAAGTTTCTGCTCTCTTCCAGCGAAGTCCTGCACATGTTTGATGCGTCCCTTCCGGTTGTAGTGTCCACTGGCGCGTCCGTCTGCGGACTGGGTGCTGTTCTCCAGCAGGTTGATGGTCACATGCTGCGAACTGTTGCCTTTGCTTCACGCACACTTTCACCTGCAGAGAAGAAATACGGAGTTGGAGAGCGTGAAGCGCTGGACTGTGTTTGGGCCTGTGAGCATTGGCATACGTACTTGTGGGGACGGCATTTCGCGTTGCGCACGGACCACCAAGCTTTGGTCTCGCTGCTCTCTTCTCAAGGCACTGGGCGCCGCCCCCTTCGCATTGCACGCTGGTCCGAACGGCTGCTTCGCTACAATTATACAGTAGAGTATCGGAACGGGTCTCAAAACCAGGTGGCGGATGCCCTTTCCGGCCTTCCAGTTCCGTCTCCGCAGGAAAATGTCTCATTTGATGAGGTTGTGTCCTTTGTTGAGTTACCGTGCCTCACTAAAGAGCACTTTCAACAGGCCCTTCGTGATGACTGCATGTTAGAACAAGTCAAGATCTATGTCGCCAGATCTTCGCCTGCACATAAGACGCTCTCGGGCGAACTTCAGCCTTTCTTCTTGGTACGTGAAGAATTGTCCGTCGTTGACAACCTGCTCCTGCGCGGCGAACGAATCGTCGTTCCCTTGTCTCTCACACCGCAGGTAATCGCTGCTGCCAATGAAGCTCACCCTCGTAAAGTTCGAACAAAAGCTCGGCTACGAGAACGGTACTGGTGGCCAGGCATGGACAGGCAAGTGGAGCTTTCCATCCAGAACTGCAGCATATGTCAGATGGCTGACAAAAGTACGAAGACTGCTGCCACCCCTTTGCAGCCCGTACCCCTGCCAGAGCGTCCATGGCAGAAGCTTGCTGTTAACATCGTCGGCCCTATAGAGATAGCCCCACATGACTGCAGATACGCCATTACGCTCATCGACTATTTTTCCAAGTGGCCAGATGTTCAATTCTGCAGTGAAGTATCCTCCCGCACAGTCATCAACTTTTTGCTTCACGTGTTCGCCCGTGAAGGCTATCCGGACGTGATGGTCTGCGACAACGGGCCCCAGTTTTCATCTAGGGAGTTAATTGAGTTCCTCAAAGATCGCGTCGTCCGCCTTGTGCACTCTTCCGTTTACTACCCCCAAGCGAACGGACTTATCGAGTGTTAACCGGGTGTTTAATTTTGTACAGGTCGCTATGCTGGAACAGCGTCCGCTTCGCCAAGCGGTAACCGAGTATTTGGGCATATATCGCTGCACGCCACATGCCACTACGGGAGTTCCACCGTCTGTTCTCCTACATGGACGGCGACCGAGAACACGCCTTGACGTTGTGGGTCACCCGTCACCAGCTTTCTTCAGCGATCCTGTTTCCGAACTCCATCGTCTGCGCCAACGAGTTAAGAGCAAGCAAGACTACAGCAAAGAGTACACAGACCATCGCAGGGCCGCCAAGAAGACAACAGTGTCTTTTGGTGATTACGTTAGAATAAGAAAACCTGGAATATCGGTTAAGGGAGACCTCGCGTTTAGCCACCCGAGAAAGGTAATCAGTCAGCAAGGTCCATCAACGTTTCGGCTTGATGATGGACGAACCTGGAACGCGTCGAAGCTATCCAGGGTACCTGCAGCTTCAGCCACATGGAATCAGCAGCATAGTGCTGTTTCCGAACCCGTGACTCCGTCGTCGGCATCTCAGCAATCCAAAGACTACGCCTCAACAGCTCGTCCCGAAGCCTCACCAGCTACGCCCACGCTACGGGCTCCAGCGTCAGCTGTGCCGGATGACCGCGTGCTTCAACGTCGGGTCCAACCACCGAGGAACAGAAGGCCTCCAGATTGATACCGGGACCACATGTAGCTTGTGTGCTAGGTGAAGACGGGTGCAGTGTCAGAACTTGAGTGCTGCACGAACTATGTGCACATGCCTGTGTCTCTGCGAGCAATTTGTCGTTTTTGCTTTGTTTTTTTGGCTTTGCTTGTCCTAGGCCATGCTGTATAATTATTCCATACAGTATTATTAATGATGAGCACATGACATGTATGGTGAAGATAATTGTAATTAATTGCAAAAACTGTATATATGTATAACAACACTAATCTAATATTAGTTACCTTGTTCTTGTAAGGAGGGGAATATGGAGTATCTCAGTTTCAGTTTCTGTTTGCCCTTACACGCCGCCAGTGGCGCCATTGTTGCCACCTCTATATATACATGCCTCTGAATAAAGAGGGCTAGTTCCGTTGCGGCCGTGACTGTATTCGTGGTTCATCTGCGGCTACCGCCGAAATACAACAATATCGTATTCTTGTAAGCGAAGACTCCAGCTCACAAGACGGCCGGATGGGTCCTTCAGATTGGCGAGCGGGCACAATGAATGGTGATCTGTCCCAACTCGAAGCGATTGGCTGTACAAATATGGTCGGAACTTACCAATTGCCCACACAACGGCCAAGCATTCCATCTGTGTAGTAGAATAGTTCCATTCAGCTGAAGTCAAAGGGCGGCTTGCGTACGCAATGACGCGCTTCGCTCCATCTTGCCACTGTACGAGGACGGCATGAAGGCCAACGTTGATGGCATCCGTGTGCGACTCGGTGTCACTGTCTTCGTCAAATTGTCCTAGAACTGTAGGTTGAGGAGACGTTTCTGGAGTTCAGAGAAGGCCTCTTGTTGGTCCTGCTCCCGGACAAACGGAACATAATCTTTTGTTAACCGTTGCCTAGGTTCGGCTATCCGTGAAAAGTTAGCCACGAAGCGTCAATAATATGCGCAAAGCCCTAGAAAACGCCGGAGTTCGTGTTTGTTCGAAAGTGTTGAAAACGAAGCAACAGCAATGGTTTTGTCGGGGTCTGGTCGAATGCCTTCGTAGCTGACGACTTGGCCTAAGAATTTGAGTTCGTAATACCCTAAATGGCATTTTTCAGGCTTTAAAGACAGGCCAGCAGTACGAATTGCGTCAATAACTACTTGTAAGCGCTGGAGGTGCTGTTCATAAGTTTCTGAAAACACGATATCATCTAAATAGACAAGGCATGACTGCCACTTGAGATCTCATAGAACCGTGTCCATCATGCGCTGAAAAGTAGCAGGCGCAGAGCACAATCCGAAAGGAAGGACCTTGAATTTGTAAAGACCGTGAGGCGTAAAAAATGCGGTTTTCTCACGGTCTCGATCATCAACCTCTATTTGCCAGTAGCCGCTGCGAAGATGGATGGATGAGAAGTATCGAGCATGTCGAAGGCGGTCCAAAGAGTCGCCGATGCGGGGAAGGGGATAAACGTCGTTCTTAGTAACGTTGTTAAGCTTGCGATAGTCAACGCAAAAGTGCCATGTACAGTTTTTCTTTTTCGCCAGAACCACAGGTGACACCCATGTACTGGTGGAGTGCTGTATAGTGTCGTCGGTAAGCATTTTCTGGACTTGATTTCGGATGGCGTCTTGCTCTTTACGAGAAACACGTTAGGCATGTTGGCGCACGGGTCTTTCAATGGGATTTGTAATAATTCTGTGTTTCGCAATAGGCGTTTGGTTGACCTTCGATGTTGAAGCGAAACAGTCCGCAAAAGACTGTAGAAGGCTTCGAATGCTAGCTTGTTGTTCAGCTGATAACTTAGAATTCACATAAATATGGGTGTTGGCTGGTACGTCACAGGTAAAATCTCCATCATTGTGTCCCACAGTTAAACAAACAGGAGAGTCACTGACTGGCTCCAAATAGGCGATGACAGTTCGTGGGCCGAAGTTCTGGTATTCACGACTGAAATTGTTCACTACAATCTGAGCAGCTCGTGACGACAGCTGCAAGATGCCATGGGCTACGCAAACCTGTCGAGCCAACAAGACTGACAGACTGCCTTCAGCGATGCCGAGATGGGGAGGATCATCGTCTGTTTCTGCGGTGATCAGCGCAGTACTCTGGGGTTGTAAAGTAGCGCAGTCACCCGAAACGCGTGACACCGTGGACTGTGGGTGATAGTCGTCCGAATGAGTTGCGTGTCCGCTGGAAAAAGTGGCAAGCAACTCGCGAAGGTTTATAATTGCGCCGTACTCCCGAAGAAAGTCTATGCCGAGTATAAGCTGCCTAGAGCACTAGGCCAGTTTAATAAATGAACCGACAAATGTGACCTCACGACTTTGTGCCCTCGCAGTGAATTTGCCGATCGGTGTGAGAACATGACTGCCGGCTGTACGGAGCTTACGTCCTGGCCACGGTGTCGTCACCTTGCGAAGTGCAGTAGCCAGTTGTCCGCTCATGACAGAATAAGCGGCACTAGTATCGACAAGAGCGGTTAGCGAGTGATTATCCCCAGAAAAGAGTATGTCGGCTGACACAGGTTCACGGTTTTCGTAGGAAGATGCCGAAGGTACGCAGTCATCGTTGTCGTAGTCATTATCGTCGTCGGGGTGCACAGCGGCCCCACCCCGACGTTACCCCGAGTTCCCCGAACCCATGTTTCCCCGACTTGGGTTCGTTGGCCGGTTGCCCACGAAAGGGGAGAACGTAGTGTAGCGGCTAGGTGACGCCGATCGTCAAGGAAGTGGTGATCGTGACTGGCGCCTCTGCGGAGACGGAGATCGGGCCGTTGGCAGGGACTGTTCAACCGGTGGGAACTGCGCGTACGGCGACGAAGGTTGACGGGCCAGATATTGCTGGATTTTTCTCGGGCGCTCTGCCACATGGGGGTAACGAGCGCCGGAGTGACAGCCCTGGAGTCCTATTCTTCGGTAGTAGCAAGCATGGTACAAGTGGCCCGCTTCGCCACAGTGGAAGCAGAGTGGCTGATATTTAGGTGTTTGCCGCATGTCTGACTTTCGTGAATTGATTCGGTGGCTCGTGGACCCGCATATATTTGTGTGTGAAGCTTGGCCCTGGAAGTGGCACAGCGGCTCTTCAGAAGGAGGCGGGTTACGGTGGTTAACGGGTTGCGCAGGTAGGCTCACTGCTTGCGCATTAGTCAGTGCGGGGGCGGCTACAGGTATGGTTTGCACGTATGCCTGTGCCACCTGGCGGACTTCTTCGCGGACGATATCTGTGAGGGATGTTATGGTCGGTTGAAATCGCACTCCCTGTAGTCGATCGAGCTCCTCACGCACGACGACACTACGCACAAGCTCTCCAGGCGCATCGGTGTCACAGGGCAACGAGAGAGAATATGCTGATCCCAAGCTGATTTGGCAATCGTAGACCGACGAGCGTTGCTGAAGGGCTCGCTGCACCGTTGTCGCCTCACTGACGAACTCAGCTACTGCAGCTGGAGGCCTTCGCATCAGTCCAGCAAATAGCTGCTCTTTCCCTGCACACTTCCGCAGGTGGATGTCATGCCAGGGTCAGCACGCTTATCGCGTATTTGGCGTTGAAATTTGCCGACATTTGAAATCTGCCGGCATCGGACAGACGTGGGCGTCTGTCCTCACGTCTATATGTTGAAGCCATACTACTCCTGCAGAGCGCAAAGCTTAACACCTCTCTCACCATCTACATCTCCCTTAACATTATCACCGTCGCAATCTCCAGTGCATCAATGTTCCGCATCAATACGATGCTTCTAGGGAGGGGGGGGGGCAATGTCATGACCTTGACACAGCAGAATCGGTGCGATTCGGTGCCACATGCTAGGCATGTTGGGTGGCTCCCAGTAGAAGATAATGACGATGGTGCCAGGACAGCTATATAAGAGATCTATAGCGTTGACCGAATTCTTTTCTGGCTTGGTATGTGACAATATGTTGTCGCCGTAGAACGCGGACAGAACACAGGGAGACGTTCTTCACGAACAACAGGACAATCTGTTCAACAACAAACAAACAACAAAGCTCATAGAAGCCATCTGACTTCTTCGTCATCACCCAATCTCACTCTGACCCACTAGGCGGAGTTCGTTAATGCTCCCATAGTCGTCGTCGTCGTCGTCTCCATAGAATACAGGCGTCATTTGACCCTCCTTGCGAGAGCACCGTCCCGATCCAAGACAAGAAATGTCACTTGCGGAAGTAAAGGCCGCTAGCATAGCTATTCGCCCACATACGGCTTCATGCGGACAACGTACACAAGTTCAGGATGGTGTGTGCGGCGCCGCGTAGAGTTGGGATTATCGAGAACGACCTCGTAGGTGACATCACAAAGTCGCCGCAATACCCGATATGGTGCGAAGTATTCCCCTAACAGTTTCTCGGAGAGGCCTCGTTTCCGTATGGGTGTCCGAACCCACACTCTGTCGCCGACTTCATAGGTAACTATCTTATGGTGAAGATCTTAGCGGCCTGCGTTATAGTCTTGCTACTGGCAGATCCGCAAGCGCGCGAGCTGCCGAGCTTATTCTGCGCGTTGCGTAAACACATCGGCGTCCGTATCAGTGTCGTGAAAGTCGTGGGGAAGCATCGCACCAGCAACGTTCGTACATCCCGTCCGTGAACAAGGGTGAACGGAGTCATGCGCGTTGTCTGTTGTTTCGCCGTGTTATACGCAAAGGTGATATAAGGCAGGATGTCGTCCCAATTTTCCTCTTCAACATCCACGTAGATGGAGAGCATGTCTTCAATTGTTTTGTTTAGGCGTTCTGTTAACCAATTGGTGTGTGGATGGTAGGTGGTTGACTTTCGATGGGCCGTTCCACTTAGTAGCAAGACGTGATCTAAAAGTGCGGCTGTAAATGTGGTTCCTTGGTCTGTTATTACGACGGTTGGCGCGCCGTGTAGCAACACCACATGCTCAATGAAAAAGCGCGCTACCTCGGCTGCTGTGCTGCTCTGGATTACCTTCGTTTCAGCGTAACGTGTGATAACACGTTACGCTGAAGTCGTTATCGTAACGACGATAACAAAGCGATTCTCTGCAGTAGAAGTAGGAAATGAGCCCAAGATATCCATTCCGATTTGATCAAATGGTCTTCGAGGGACCTGGACGGGTTGTAGGAGGCGGGCTGGTTTCGTCGGAGGTGACTTGCGCCTCTGGCCGTCGAGACAAGAGCGGACGTGATGTTTCGCGGCGGTGGTAAGTCTCGGCCAGTAATACCTCTGCTGCACTCTGGCCAACGTTCTCGTGTAGCCTAAGTGACCAGAAGTCAGCTCGTTACGGCACGCTGGAAGTACTTCCGTACGAAGAGCTGCAGGAATGACAAGCAGATAGGGGGACGTGGTCGAAAAAAAGGTATTTTGTTTTTGTAAAGGACATTGGCCCGTAAACAAAACGACAACAGTCATCTTGCGAAAACTCTAGGTGGTTTCGCAGATCTCCCTTTTGACTAATTGATCAGTTCATGCAACTCAGGGTCGTCTCGTTGTTGCGCGATGGCGTATGTGTCCGAACACAAAGAAATGCTGAGTGTTGTTCTTCGGGCGGAACAGGTGACTCTATCGGCGATCGAGACAAGCAGTCAGCATCCATATGTCGTTTCCCCGACTTGTACGTGACAGTCATGTCAAACTCTTGCAGCCTTAGGCTCCAACGGGCCAGTCGTCCAGAAGGATCTTTAAGGTTTGTCAGCCAACATAGTGAATGGTGGTCACGGATAACTGGGAAGTGGCGGTCATATATGGGCGAAATTTTATAACCGCCCATATCGTGGCGAGGCATTCTTTCTCAGTTGTGGAGTAATTAGCCTCTGTACGTGAGAGTGTTCTACTTGCATAGGCAAGCACTCTTATTGTGTCCTCTTGCCGCTGCACAAGAACAGCTCCCAAGCCAACATTGCTGGCATCAGTGTGGAGCAATGTAGGAGCGATCTCATCAAAGTGAGCAAGTACTGGAGGTGTCTGGAGACGTTGCCGCAAGTCGTTGAATGCAGCTTGCTTTTTGTCGTCCCATACAAAAGCAGCGTCGTCTCTCGTCAGGCGAGTTAACGGCGACGCAACGCGCGCAAAGTCTGCAATAAACCGCCGGTAATAGGCACAGAGGCCGAGGAAGCGCCTGACAGCCTTTTTATTGGATGGAACAGGAAACTGTGCGACGGCTGCAATCTTTTCAGGATCCAGCCGGGCACCTGCGTGGCTGATGACGTGACCGAGAAACTGCAGTTGCGCGAAGCCAAAGTGGCACTTCTGCGGCTTCAGGGTGAGGCCGGCGGACCGTACGGACTGCAGAACCGCTTCCAGCCATTTGAGGTGCTCTTCAAACATAGCGGAGAACACGATGTCGTCGTCGAGATACACTAAGCAGGTTTTCCACTTCAGACCCGAAAGTGCAGATCCATCAGGCGTGGGAACGTATTACGGGCAGAACACAAGCCGAAAGGCAAGACTTTAAATTGGTATGGGCCATCTGGCGTCACGAAAGCAGTTTTTTCACGGTCTCTCGGGTCTACTTCGATTTTCCAATATCCGCCTTTTCAGTTCATTGAATAGAAGTAACGTGCCTGTCGAAGCCTGTCGAGTGAATAATCTATACGGGGAAGCGGGTATACGTCTTCCTTTGTCACCTTATTTAGCTTTCGGTAGTCCTCACAGAAACGCAAGCTGCCGTCTTTTTTCTTGACTAGAACTACAGGAGATACCCAGGGACTCGTTGATGGTTGGATCACGTCATATTCAAGCATTTTTGTCACTTGTTGTATGGATTCACGTTTTCTAGGAGCCACTCGACATGGATTTTGGTGAACTGGTCTTGCCGAATCCTCTGTTATTATTGGGTTCTTTGTTAGAGGCGTCGGAACAACGCTGCACGTCGACGCAAAGCAGTCGTTGAATTTCGACAGTAGCGTGAGAAGCCGCTCTCGTTCGTGCTGCGACAAAGCAGTGCTAACGTCAAGTTCAGGAGCTGGGGCTTGCGTAGGCGCTTCTTCGAATAGTGAACAGCAGCCACGAACATCCGCAACGCCGTCAAAATAAGCCACAGCCGTGTCCTTGGGAAGGTGCCGTTGCTCTGTGCTAAAATTTGTTAGCAACAGGTTTGTGCGCCCGTCGGTGACATTCACGATTCCTCGTGTGACCGAAATACCGTGAGTAAACAACAACGTGGTTATTTGGTCGGCAACTCCTTCGCAACGAAACGGTATGTCACATGCTACCGAAACAAGAGCACACTATCGAGGGGGGATGACGACGTCGTCTTCTGTTAGACGAAAGGAGTTGTGCTGCGGCGATAAGCAATGGACTAAACCGGAGCTCTTATAAAACGTCACCATGCGGTCCGGGATGTTAATTGCGGCGCCATATTCTTTTAGGAAGTCCATTCCAATAATCAAATTTTTGCAGCATACAGCAATGATGATGAAAGCGGCCACGAAAGAAGAATCCCCGATGTTAACTCTAGCAGTACATCTTCCAGCAGGCATCAGTAATTGGCCGCTTGCCCTCCTTATGTGAGGTCCCGTCCATGGCGCCTTTATTTTCTTCAGGCGGAGAACGAGTTTCTTAATCATTGTAGAGAAGCCGGCACCAGTGTCGATTAACGCTGTCGCCGGCTGCCCATCCACGAAAACATCAATGTCGGCGCTCACAATTTGTTCAGTGTTTATCGGCTTCACGTCGTTCTGCCGCGAGAATGTTGGGGGTTTTTTTAGTGTCTTGCGGCGGGCCTGCAACCTTGCCCCCAGAGCTCGCCGCCTTCAGTCTCCCCGACGGGGGCTGGGCGACCTTCGTCCTCGGAGCTCCGCAAAAGTACGTCCAATAGATGAAGCCATCTGACGTAGAGGGGTTGGAGAGCGCGACCGACGGCCGAAATCGGACCGATCATTGGGCACGGATTTGTCGCTCGGATGCGCTGTTGGGGGTCCCTGAAAAGCAGCGTCGTCGCGGCGTAGCATGACGTCGTCATTTGCACGTCGACCATAGGACCACAGACGAAGAGGTCGAAATGATGTGTCACGATGCCAGCAATGACGCGAAATATGGCCGGCGCCTCCGCAGTGAAAACAGAGAGGGCGCCTATCGATAGTGCGCCATACGTCGGTTCTCCGAAGTTGCGGCCGTCCCGTAGCGTCGTTTTGGGGCGGTTACAAAGACGCGGCGAACGACGGCTGGCGGTACGCTTGAAGCGGCATAACGGCTGCGCGCTTCGAAGCCTCCTCTTGCGGCAGCGACCAAGGAGCGGCTGTCGGAGGCTGGTACCTGCGATACACTAGTGGTGCAGGTTGAGGCATTTCTTCGCTTTGCCTCTCTCACTTCCTGTCCTGTCGGGGGCTGGTGGTACGGCGATGTGGTTGCAACCGGTGGTGGACATCGGACAGCGGCGGCGTAACTCAGGGGACGCTGGTGGTCTTGAAGATCGGTCACCGGGAACGCCTTGCCGGATTTCGTCATGCACCACTTCGGCGATTGACGCGACGGGTCTATCTAGTGTCGGTGTCAGAATCTTTTGAATTTCCTCTCTGATGAGCTCTCTGACCAACACACGCAAGGAGTTCTGATACTCGGCAGTCACTGCAGCGGCATTGATTGTAGTGCTGGTGGACAGTCGATCGTATTGCCTGCATCTTTGATGAAGGGTCCGCTCAATAGCCGTAGCCTCTTTGATAAACTCAGTGATAGTGACTGGCGGATTGCGCACAAGCCCCGCGAACAACTGCTCTTTTACACCTGGCATGAGGTAGTGCAACTTCCTATCTTCGGTCATGTTCGGGTCGGCTCTACGAAAGAGGCGGGCCATGTCCTCGGCGAACATTGTGACCGACTCAGTAGGTTGTTGCACGCGTACCTCCATCATTTGCAGGGCGCAGTCGCGTCGGTCGGCACTCTCAAATGTATCCATGACCTTCTGCCGAAAGTCATGCCAGCTCGTGAGGCTACCTTCGCGGTTCTGTAACCAAGTACGGCCACTGTCGTCAAGAGCGAAATAAACGTGGGAGAGCTTTTGCTGCTCAGTCCACTGATTAATCTGTGTGACGCGTTCATACTTGTCCAGCCAGTCTTCAATGTCTTCGAAGACTGCACCGCGATAGCGATCGGGAACCAGCGGATGCAGAAATGTTACCTGTTGTGGAGTGGGAAACCGACTGCTTTGGGGTGCTTGTGGTGGACTGGTTTCGGCCAATGCGAGATGTGAGGAGTTCCTGGAAAGAGCTGGTTGAAGACGGGAGAACTCCGGGGCAAGGCTTAGCAGTCGACGACTAAAGCGATGCACGGGTGTCGTAACTGGTGACAGCGCGTCGGGGCTAGATGAACGACTCCCAGAAGGACTCCGACGCATCAGACGCGGTCAGTACCCCGCACCTCCACCAATGCAGGGAGATGTTCTTCACGAACAACAGGACAATCTGTTCAAAAACAAACAGAGCAGAGACACGTCTTCTTAGTCATAACCCATTCTCACTCTGACCCACTTGGCGGAGTTCGTTAGTGCTCCCATCGTCGTCGTCGTCAACATAGAATACACGCGTCAATATATATATATATATATATATATATATATATATATAGAGAGAGAGAGAGAGAGAGGAGAAAGCTGAGCTAGTTGATGGGGATTCCTTATGCAAAAAAGGGGTAAGGCCTGCAAACAGCACACAAGAGAAGAGAAGAGAAGACAAGAGAAGAACCCCGACAATTAACTGAAGAGAGGACTAAGGCGAAAAGAAGAAAGCAGACGCAAAACTCATCTGAGCACCCTCTGGAATGGTATCACAACGTTTCAGTCGGGTATATTTGCCGGTGTACGTGAGAGATAGCTGTTAAGGCACTTGATTTCGTTCTTATGTAAAGTAATCGAAGGCTGACTCACGCACGCACTTCCACCTTTATAGATTTCTCATGCCTCTACCATAGGACGCGTATCTTCATTCTTGTACCAGTACAATATCGCGCATTCATCTAACTCTGGCGTGCAGTGACAATCTTGGCAATGAGGAGAAAGATTAGAAGGCGATCCACCAGTTAACGACCTTTTATGTTTCATTATGCTCTGATTGATACACCACCCCGTTTTCCCTACGTAGAACTGGCTACAGCTAAAGACGACTTTATAAACCACGCCCATATGATAGTCAGTCAAATTGTTGTTCTTATCGTGCTTGACAGGTCGAATATCTGCTCTTTGTTTGCCTTTTATCTGCTGCTTTTTCCTCTACACGGCAGCGCATATTTTACCTAGCTTATTCGGATCAGTGAAAGCAACATTATTATCATATCTACTTTCAACTTTTTTAAGCCTATGCGATACTGAATAAATGTACGGAATAGCCACAATTTTTTTTACTATTACTGCTTTCTGTAATCACGTCCGTCCCCCTCGAAACCGAATACTCAAGGCGTTCAGCCACAGTGGCCACTGCTGCGCCAGGATAGCCTGCTTCTAATAGGAGCCGGACCTGTGCATTAAAACTGGCGCTCATTTTGTGCATGCAGGATCTGGAGAGCGATGACTTAAGGCACGACATGGCAATTATGTTTTTTACTACTTTGGAATCCTTGAATTAAAAATTTAACACGGGCTTCGAAGACCTTGGGGAGTACTGCCAGCAAGCGCGATTTTGTTCGAAGACCAAGGAAATGCCCAGTTAATCCTCCTCCACAAAGTTTAAATTGCTCACATACTGAGCTAGCAGCGGAATCAAATTCTTTCCTATTGCAGATAATCAGGTAAACGTTAGGGTAACGAAATATCTTGGTAGCGCAATCACCTAAGGCTTTCTCTAAGCAGCTGTCAACCTTAATCAGGTAAATATCACTAAGAATAGGGGCAACTTTCGAGCCAATACAAATGCCTAATTTCTGCAGAAACACGTCATCTCTCCACCCAATCAGTGTCGACTTTAAGTACAATAAAATAATTTCTAGAAAAGCTCCCGTGGAAACACCGCATCTGTCAATAAAAGCCGACTCTTGCACTTGTTCTTTAATGCACTAATTTACGAAATTTAGCGACTCGTCATGCGGCAAGGAGTAATACAGGTCTTCGATATCCATACGAAAAGCCGCCCACTCACCAGTATTTTCCGCTCTCGAATACTGAGCTAGTGCCTGAGAATTACGCAAGCGAAAGGGGTCATATCTCGCCTAGCGTATTGGGAGTAGTGGAAGCAACATTAAAATCATATCTACTAGCAACGTTTTAAAGCCTGGCGATACTGAATGAATGTACGAAATAACCACTAGTATTTTCTTTTTGCTTTCTGTAATCACGTCCGTCCCCCTCGAAACCGACTTCTTTAGGCGTTCAGCCACAGTGGCCACCGCTGCGCTAGGATAACATGCTTCTAATAGGCGCCGGACCTGTGCAATAAATCTGGCGCTCATTTTGTATTTGCAGGATCTGGTGAGGCAAGACTTAAGGCACGACATGGCGATTCCGTTTTTTTCTACTTTCTACGTGGTTCTACATAGGAGAAACGGGGCGGTGCATCAATCAGAGGCTAATGGAACATAACAGGTCGTCGACCGGTGGATCGGCTTCTAATATTTCCCTACATTGTCACGATTGTAACTGCAAGACAGTGTTAGATGAATTCGCGATATTGTGCAGGCACAAGAATGAAGAAACGCGTCTTATGGCAGAGGCACGGCATATCTATAAAGGTGGAAGTGCGTGCGTGAGTCAGCCTTCGACTACTTTACATAAGGAAGAGATCAAGTTCCTTAACATCTATCTCTCACGTAGACCGCCACATGTACTCGACTGACACGTGGTGATACCATTCCAGAGCTTGCGCAGATGAGTTTTGTACCTTCATTCTCCTTTTCGCCTCAGTGATGCCTTCAGCTGATAGTCGGCGTATCGTGTTTGAAATAACGGTCTGACGCGGCTTGTTGCTGAGCAAAGAATGACCAACTGGTCGTTTATTCATTTGCTTATGTACTTGTGTTGCGTGACCAGTTGCCATGTTTTATCCGAACAACGTTTCTTGCTTCAAGAGGCGATATTGTCTTGCCCCGCAATGATTGCCGATGTTTCGATACAGGGCATCCCCCATCAGTGTTGAACTCGGAAACAGTTGTCCGAAGACGACGACCTTGCCGCAACTCTCCGTGAGACCGTCCTTATTCTAAGGGAGACGATTGATAAGCCAAAAGGCCCAACCAGGAATCCTCACGGCACTCCGTAGCTTTCTTGGGAATTCTTTTAACAATATGTACCCCCTTTTCCGCTAGGCCGTTTGAGCGCGGAAAATTAGGGCTGGATGTTATAGGGTCGAAGTCGTACCGTCTTGCGAAACAGCAAAGTCCCTTGAAGCGAACTGGGGCCCGTTGTCAGTGCAGACTTGCGCAGGAATGCCATAGCGATAGAATATGGCAGACATCATAGAAATAGTTTCCGTTGCTCTTGTGCCCACCAACCTTTCAACCTCTGGGAAGTTCGAGTAGTCGTCATACACTACCACGTCCGAGTGCCGTGCGTATTGGAACTAGTCATTTCCGACACTGTGCCATGGCCATTCCGGTGTAGGCCGTAGTAGCAGGGGCTCGCTCGGTTGGCTGTAGGCGTATGTCTGACACACACGACACGTTCGTACCAGGTTCTCAATATCACTGCCGGGTCCTGGCCAAAAAACTAGCCTACGTGCCCTGGCCTTGCGTTTGTTCTGTCCCAAGTGATCCTCGTGTATCCGCCGTAGAATTTCGGCCCTCATGGCTTTTGGTACGACAATCTTGCTTCCTTTTAGCAGTACGCCGTCCACTGCCGCCAACTCAAACGTGAACCGTTTAAGTTCCCCTTGAATGGTCGCACCAGTGTTTAGTTGTTCTATAACGCTGCTTAAATACGGATCCGTGCGAGTTTCTTCTTCCAGTCGTTGCTTTGTTCTTGTGCTTACAAGGCTCGAGACCACTTGAACTGCTTGGGTATCCACGTCTGCCGTTTCTTCAGCGCAGCGTGGCAGCACGGGACAGCATATCTGCGACAGCAAGTCTTTCCCAGAGATGAATTGCAAGATATAATCATATTTGAAGAGACGGATGAAAAATCTCTGTAGCCTTGGAGGCATGTCCACAACACTTTTTTGAGCGATAGCAATCACGGTCCTGTGATCAGTTTCGACCAGGATCCTCCGGCCATACACAAACTGATGAAACATTTCGCAAGCAAAAACTATAGCGAGCGCCTCCTTTTCGATTTGAGCATACCGCGTTTCACTCTCGCTCAGAACCCGCGATGCGTACGTGACCGGGCGCCCAGTCGTTTCCGTGCTTTTGCAATAAGGCGGCACCAATGCCGGTTCCCGAGGTGTCTGCCGTTACCTTTGTTTCCTTCTTTGAATGGAAGAGGGCTAGTAGCGGTGGGCATATCAGTGCTTCGCAGATCTGAGCCCACTCCTGCGCGTGCGCTGATGTCCATTCAAACACCACGCTTTCCTTCATAAGGCCACGAATTAAGACGTCTTTTCAATGAGTGAGCGCACATGTTTGCGAAAGTAATTCACGACGCCCAACATTCCTCGAACCGTCTGCTTATCCTTCGGAGGTGGTATGGCGTATATGCTCTCAATTAGGTCTGGGCTGGGATGGACAGCGTTTTCGCTGATCACGTCACCAAGAAATATTATCTGTGTCACACAAAATACACATTTTTTTTGTCATTAAACGTCAGCCCAGCTTGATCCGCTCGCTTATGTACGGCTCGAAACCGTTCAATATGCTGCTCTGTCGAGTAATTTCAGACCAGAATGTCGTCCATGTATACGCGCACTCCCGTCAGGCCTTCAAACATTTCTGTTAATGTCTTCTGGAAGGCCTCGCTCACTGAAGAGATTCCAAACGGCAGCCTTAAAAACCTGTAGCACCCAAAGGGCGTTGCGAAACTGCACATGCGCGACGTAGCTTCGTCCAGTGGTATCTGATGGAAACCAGCGTTTGCGACAAGCCGAGAAAAGTACTTTGCGTCCGATATTTCGCTTTCAATGTCTTTCCGCGATGGCATCGGATAATGCTCACGCATTATACTCTTGTTTATAACCCTTGGATCCAAGCATATGCGAAGCCGGCCGTCCTTTTGTCTTACTACAGCAAAAGTGCTTACCCAGTCTGTAGGCTCGTCCACTTTCGCAATGATAGAGGCCCCTTCCATGCGGTTCAGTTCTTCGCGAAGCGGTTCCTTAACCGTCAACGGTACCCTTCGAGCGGGCTGCACGACTGGAACGGAAACCCTGCACAGTACCATCTTGTACAGTCGCTTTACGCAGCCGGTTCCGCGAAATAGGTGGGGGAAGTCTTTTACCTCGGTGGCACACCTCGACTTTGGTTTCGGACGCACGAAGATGAGCTCACCAGTTGGGATTCGCTTCAGCAAAAACTTTGAGACTTGTTGGCAACCCCTGTGGTCACCAACTTGCCGCGCAGGAAGCGCTTTCCGGCCGTGTGGAGACGTCAATAGAGCCCCTTCTCACGTACATTCAGGAAGTCTTGGCTCTGTGCTGGAAAGTTGACGCACACATGACTGAGTCAGACAAGGTTTCCCACATCCTCAAAGGCATTGCCGATGACGGCTTTATCTTGCTCGTTTTCAACAACGTGGCGACGGTGGCTGCAGTTATAAAGGAGTGCCGCCTGGAGCTCGCTAAAAGCCGACGTATTGACCAGCAGTTTGCCCGTCTGCCTAACACCCCAGCGACTTTTTCCTGCGCCGACGCTCCTCGTCCGAACAACACTGGCGATGTTACCATGATCGTACGGCATGAGATCGAGGCCGCCTATCCGGCTGCCTTCGGCTCCAGCCCCATCAACGCACCTGCAGTCACGGTTTCACTGATTCAGGCAATTGCCTGCCAGGAGTTTGAAAACTTGGGTCTTCACGCCATCTGCTAGGCCCATCGCCCTGATACTCGCCCGGCTTCTTCGATTCCTCCCCGTCCGGCATCTTACCACGTCTCCGCAACCCATCTGAATGGCGCACTGGTGACGACAAGCCCATTTGTTTTCACTGCCATCGAATCTGGCACATTTCTCGGCACTGTCGCAGTCGCTGGAGTTCCCCAACCCGGTCTTCTTATAATGCCTGCGCTCGCCCCCCAGGTGGCCCTTCTCGTCCCTATGCCGCACGCTCCGATAATGCCGCCACTGATTCTCCTGCGCCGAACCGCCCCTATTCTCGGTCGCCTTCGCCCCAACGACGACAATCTCGCTCTCCCCAGCCCCGTCCCTCCTATTCGCCGGCTCCCTTCGGACGCCGCTCCCATCGGAAAACTAGACGATGCAGTGTCTCGAGGTGACGCTGGATTGCTCCCTACACCGCCAAATCCTCGACTGACGTTGCCCACTCATCTGAAACTTCTTGACGTGCCAGTCGACGGTGTTTCTGTGTCGGCTCTTATAGACGTTGGGGAGCACTTGTCGGTGTGGGATGTCGTGTCTGCCGAAGGACGAATCCCAACATAAAAACGTAACGCTTCTTTATTCGACTAACGATGGCAGTGGACGGGCATACCAACGCTACGTTCGTCCCAGTAGCGAAAGGTAGAAGGCGGCTTTTATCAGCCAGGCAGCCTGTTTTTATAGCCACCGTCGGTGACGCATACCTCAGGTGACGTGGCGATGGCGCTGTGTTTTATCGGCCATGCAGTCCAGCGTGCAGCTGTGTTATGCTGGGCCACATGATAAGAAGACGGAGGGTGCGCAGAAATATGCGCGGAGTGTGTCGCCACATCGGTAATGAGCGCTGACCTTCGCAACAGGCTCAAGAAAAAAATCACGCCCGCCACGACGCCTGTTGTCCATGTCGCCTATGGCGGAACAGCCCCCGTAATTGGTATCTGTGCCACCCGCGTCTGCTTCGCCGAACGCTCTACTATCGTGCTATTCGCAGTCATCACCCACTGCCCGCACGACATCATCTTCGGCTGAGACTTCCTCTGCACACATTCTGCTCTCATCGATTGTTCCACCTATCCTCTCCGCGTTGACCTGCCTGTTTTGGATCACGGTGAAACACACACCAGTCGCTTTTGTTCCGCCGACTTCGTTGGCGTGCCACCTTCGGCACTGACTTACGTAGACTTAGGGTCATCCCCACCAGTCCCCGACGGCCACTACATCGCGGCTCCTATGCAAGACGTCCTCCTTACACACGGGACCACAGCACCTCATACAATTTCATCTATTACGGCGAATTGCGTCTGCCTGCCAGTGGTCAATTTTGGCTTGACGACACAAGTGCTGCCACGCGGGATGTCTCTGGCCCAGTTTTTCTCATTCGAGGATCACTCAGTAGCATCCATTGCTGTAGACGACAATTCATCCGATTGTCCTCTACCATCGCATTCGCAACTTGTAACATCGCCGACTTACAGAAAATGATTGCTCCCGACATGCCGTCCGAGCACGCTCGTGAGCTGTACCGCATTCTCTTTTCCTATCACAATATTTTTTACTTCAACGATCGTCCCTTGGCCCAAACTACAGCTGTTAAACATGGCATTAATACCGGCCATGCCCCTCCTATTCATCGCCGCCCGTATCGAGTGTCACCGGCTGAGTGTGAAGTTATTCACGCCGAAGTTCGCAAAATGCTTGCCAAGAACATTATTGAACCGTCATGTAGTCCATGGGCGTCACCTGTTGTACTGGTCAAAAAGAAGGATGGCTCATGGCGCTTTTGAGTGGATTATCGTCACCTTAACAGGGTTGCCAAAATGGATGTGTATCCCTTACCTCGGATTGATGACGCGCTTGACTGCCTCCGTGGTGCTCGCTATTTCTCCTCTATTGACCTTCGCTCCGGATACTGGCAGATTGCCGTGGATTATTTCGACCGCGAGAAGACTGTTTTGTAACACCCGACGGCCGTCATCAATTCAACGTAAGTGATGCCGTTCGGTCTATGTAACGCTCCTGCCAATTTTGAACGCATGATGGCCTCCCTTCTTCATGGTTTCAAATGATGCACATGCCTGAGCTACTTGGACGACGTTATCGTATTCTCCCCAACGTTCGCTACGCACCTCGAGCGCCTCTCAGCAGTCCTGACGTTTTTAGTTGAGCCGGTCTGCAACTCAAGGCATCAAAATGCCAATTCGGCGGTCGCCAGATTAACGTCCTTGGACATTTCGCTGACGCGATCGGAGTGCAACCGGACCCAGGTAAGATCCATGCTGTTACGCGCTTCCCTGTTCCGATTGGTGTCAAGAATGTGCGCTGCTTCATCGGCCTTTGTAACCAAGCTTTTAAAAAAAGACGCCCCTTTCCGATGGGGCGATGACGAGGCCTCTGCATTGTCGCATCTAATCGACCTTCTCACAACGCCTCCCGTTCTGGTCCATTTAGATCCTTCTGCGCCTACCTAAGCCCGTACTGATGCCGTCGGTCATGAAATTGGCGCAGTACTGGCACAACACCAGCGCGGCCACGGCCGTTTATCGCTTAGGCCAGCGGGCTCCTCTCACCCGCGGACTGTAACTATTCCATGACTGAGCGTGAGTGTCTGGCCCTAGTGTGGGCGGTTACGAAATTCCGCCCATACTTACATGTCCGACCCTTCTCCGTTGTCACAGACCATCACGCGCTTTGCTGGTTATGCTCAGTGAAAGATCCTACAGGAAGAGTCGGTCGCTGGGCCTTACGCCTCCAGGAATATTCGTATTATGTTATCTACAGATATGGCCGCCTACACGAAGACGCTGACTGCCTGTCTCGCTAACCGGTCGACGAACCTGCCGACGCCGACAGTAGTACCGCCAACGACATTTTCTCTGTGTCTGCCTTCGCTAACATCCCCAATGAGCAGTACCGAGGCCTGTCACTGCGACCACTCATCGAGCATCTGCGTTCTACACCTACCGACGCATCCGTTCGCCGATATGTCCTTCAGGGCGGAATTCTGTACCGAAGGAACTTCCTCTCTGACGGCTCTGATCTTCTTCTTGTCGTGCCAAAACATCTACGACAGACTGTGCTCATGACGCACCCACTGCAGGACATATTGGGGTAACCCGCACGTACGACCGCGTCCGCCGCCGCTTCTATTGGCCTGGTCTCGCTCGCTCCGTCCGACGCTATATTGCTTCCTGTGACCCCTGCCAGCGTCGGAAAACACCTAAGTTGCTACCTGTCGGTTATCTCCAGCCGATCACCGTCCCTATGGAACCGTTCTTTTGTGTTGGATTAGACCTCCTGGGTCCCTTTCCCAAGTCATCCTCTGGGAACAAATGGGTAGCCGTCGCAACTGATTACGCCACCCGATACGCTATCACGCGGGCTCTCCCTACCAGTTGCGCCACTGATGTCGCGGACTTTCTCTTGCGTGACATTATCTTGCTTCATGGCGCCCCACGACAGCTGCCTACTGACCCTGGTCGTAACATCCTCTCGAAAGTTATCGCCCGTATTGTGCGTTCCTGCTCCATTCAACACAAGCTGACTACCTCATGCCATCCTCAAACCAATGGCCTGACAGAGCGGTTAAACCGCACTCTTACCGATATGCTGTCCAAGTACGTTTACAAGGACCACCGCGACAGGGACATTTCCCTTCCGTACATCACATTTGCGTACAATTCTTCCCGGCACGACACTGCCGGATTTTCTCCATTTTATCTACTGTACGGTCGCGAACCGACCTTGCCCCTAGACACGGCACTTCCTCCTGCTGCGATCTCAAGAAGCGAGTACGCGCGCGAAGCCATCGCCATCGCCGGCCATGCACGCCAGCTTGCCCGTACTCGACTGACGGCCTCACAAACCACTCAACAGTGTCAGTACAACGCCCGTCATCGTGATGTACAGTTTTCGGCTGGTACGCTCGTGCTCCTGTGGTCGCCCTCTCGGCACGTTTGACTTCCAGAGAAACTCCTTTCGCGATACACAGGGCCCTGCCGCGTGCTGCACCAGGTGACGCCTGTGACGTACGGAATTGCTCCTGTGAGCTCAACCTCGCCATCTACTCTGGCTTCTAGTGATGTCGTGCACGTCAGTAGGCTCAAGACCAACTACACTGCTTTAGAGTCCGGCCTTCAGTCGCTCCATGACGGTGCTTTTGGCGCCGGGGTAGTGCTACGGAACAGTATTTACGATCACGAAGAGGCGAGCAGTGTCAAGACGACGACTACGATTTAGAGGCTAGCGCGGGCTATTGCCTCTTGGCCAAGCGCGGCGTATCCTCTTGAACATAGACTTGTATAGAGCTTTTCTTGTGCGTCCTCCTACGTAACAATATATATATATATATATATATATATATATATATATATATATATATATATATATATATATATATATATATATATATATATATATTGACGAACGCTTTGGGAATACAATTGCAGGTGCTTCGGGTTCTGTGGAAAGGTGTATTTCTTTTAGGAATTACATTTACAAATGTAGTTTGCTTCGAGCCAGTGGTGGAATCAGGATTCTTTATCGGGCGACCACGTTTCGCCGCCTAACAAATGTAATCGCGCAGCGGGGGACGCGCCTGCATGTATCCGAAGTTTCTGGAAAGTTATCGATGCTTCTACCCGGCTGTCTGTTGTCGCCGAACGTTGTTATCGGATTTCATCGCGTGACGCGAATGATGTAGAACTTTGTGGAAGGCACGCGGGTCCGAACGATTAATCTGGAACGTTCGACGACTACTGTATAAAAGCCGACGCGCTGGACCCGCTGATCAGATTTTCGACGATCGCCGACCGTGTTCGCCGCTATCGTTGTGCTATAAGTGTTGCCTGTTTTTGTGGGCACAGGTTCGCCCAATAAAACTCTCATTTCGTTAATCACAGTACTGCTACTGTGTTCTTGAACGTCACCACCACGTGACATCTCGTGGAGGTGCTTGTGCGTTCATGTACCGAACGCCCCCACAAAGCCGCGACCCAAGCCCGAAGCCCGAGGATAAAACCAACATCGCCCAAGACCAGCGTGCTAGCCGCAGACTGCAAGGACTGCCCCCAGAGCACGGACTTCTACCTGAGACGACAAAGAAGATCGTGGTCAAGACAACCCCAATGGCTGCCCCAGCGTCCCCTGTTATCCTACAACAACCTCGGGACCCACCAACCTTCCGTGGAGCAGCGACTGAAGACCCGGAATCATGGCTGGAGACCTACGAACGAATCGCAACATTCAACAACTGGGACTCCGACGAGAAGCTGCGGCATGTCTACTTCGCCTTAGAAGACACCGCCAGAACTTGGTTTGAGAACAGGGAATCGACCTTGACAACGTGGGACCTGTTCCGTAGCGGCTTCCTACGCACCTTTACAAGCGTCGTGCGCAAGGAAAGGGCTGAAGCTATGCTGGACGCCCGAGTGCAGCTACCAAACGAGAACGTTGCCATTTTTACGGAAGAAATGAGCCGTTTGTTCCGCCACGCCGACCCGGATATGGCCGAGGAGAAGAAAGTCCGCCTGCTGATGCGTGGTGTAAAGGAGGAACTTTTCGCCGGGATGTTAAGAAGCCCACCGAAGTCCGTCGAAGAGTTTCTTCGTGAGGCGGCGAACATCGAGAAGACACTCGAAATGCGGAACCGGCAATTCAACCGCCGTAAAAAAATTATGGGGTTTTACGTGCCAAAACCACTTTCTGATTATGAGGCACGCCGTAGTGGAGGACTCCGGAAATTTCGACCCCCTGGGGTTCTTTAACGTGCACCTAAATCTAAGTACACGGGTGTTTTCGCATTTCGCCCCCATCGAAATGCGGCCGCCGTGGCCGGGATTCGATCCCGCGACCTTGTGCTCAGCAGCCTAACACCATAGCCACTGAGCAACCACGGCGGGTGACCGCCGTACAAGCTCTACCCACTACGCAGGAATTCAATTACTGGCCCCGGACGATCTGCGCGAGACCATCAGGACCATTGTGCGCGAAGAACTGCGCAAGGTCTTGCCTTCGTCGCAGCCTCCAGTGGCCTCGATCGCCGACATCGTAAAAGAAGAGGTGCACCGATCGCTTGGAGTTCCTGAGGTGCAACCAGAACCACCGCAGCCTCAGCCGCAAGCGATGAGCTACGCCGCCGTCGCCCGCCGTCAAGGTCCCCTTCCACGACCGCGCCAGGGGCCCGTAACGCCGCAATTCCGTCGACCACCACCGCCGCCGCCAGCACGCCCACCCGTCGCCCAGCGCAGCTACCCGAGGAAGACAGACGTTTGGCGCGCTCCTGACCACCGCCCGCTCTGCTACCACTGCGGAGAAGCAGGTCACGTCTACCGACGATGCCCATACCGAGAGATGGGGCTGCGAGGTTTCGCCGTCAACGCGCCGCGTCCACAGCTTGGAGAGCGCCCACGTGACATCGCCGACTACCTCGCCGCTACTCAATGGAGCTCTCGACGACCGTCGCGTTCGCCATCACCAGGCCGCTACCTGTCACCGCAGCACCGACCATACACTGGCCCAGCCCGGAGCCGGTCAGCGAGCCCATATCCGGAAAACTAAAAGCAGCAACCGATGGAGGTGTGGTTGCTGTTCGTCGAACTGACGAAGATCCTCCGCCGCCGACGAAAGCGCCGAAGAAACCATCTCGACGACATAATAAAGACACGCCGCCGTCCCGAGGAAGTCAGGAAGCCAAGACTACACCGACGAAAGACGACTTGACGACGCGACGTACCAGCTTCAATTCAACACGACGCAGCCGTGATCCGACGCCAAGACCCAACTGCAACGCAAGACAAAGAACCACCGACTTCGACGTGCTTCTAGACGGCCACGCAGTCACCGCCTTAGTCGACACAGGCGCCGATTACTCAGTCATGAGTGGACACATTGCCGTCCAGATGAAGAAGGTTAAGACTGCATGGGAAGGCCCTCAAATTCGGACCGCTGGAGGACACCTGATTACGCCGACAGGAATGTGCACGGCAAGAATTACCATTCATGACCGGACTTACCCTGCCACCTTCGTTATCCTCCAACAGTGTTCTCGAGCCGTCACTCTCGGTATGGACTTCCTGAACCAACATGGCGCAGTCATCGACCTGAAGTCGAAGTCAATAACGCTGTCGGAAGATAAAGCGATACCGCCTGAGAGCCCTCGTAGTCACCACGCCTTGAGTGTGCTCGAAGACCAAGTGAGCATCCCGCCCCGCTCCAGCATTGTTATTTCGGTCGGCACCGAAATACCCGCTGACGTAGAAGGTGTCATCGAAGGCGACCAACGTCTCCTTCTAGACCGTGAAATTTGCGTCGCAAGAGGGATCGCTCGACTACATAGAGGGCAAACTGAAGTGTTGCTGACAAACTTCAGCCGCGGGTTCAAGCACATCAACAAGGGCACGACAATCGCGTACATCGAGGAAATTCTGGAAAACAGCAATGCGTTTGTCCTCTCAGATTCTGCCGCATCTACCCCGAGGACCATGGTTCCCGAGCCAGACTTCGACATAAATCCAAGTCTCCCCACGATTAAGCAACAACAGCTCAGAAATCTGCTTCGACGATACAAAGAATGCTTTTCGACGTCATCAAGGATTCGACGAACCCCAGTCGCAAAGCATCGCATAATAACCGAAGAGGGCGCTCGACCTCTCCGCCAGAGCCCATACCGAGTTTCGACGCGAGAACGTGAAGCTATAAGGCACCAAGTCGACGAAATGCTGCGCGACGACATCATCCAGCCGTCCGAAAGCCCGTGGGCATCTCCTGTAGTCTTGGTGAAAAAAAAGGACGGAACCCTGCGCTTCTGCGTTGATTATCGTCGTCTGAACAAAATCACGAAGAAGGACGTATACCCCCTCCCACGAATAGACGACGACTGGATCGGCTCTGCAACGCTAAATACGTCTCGTCAATGGACCTCAAGTCTGGCTATTGGCAAATAGAAGTCGACGAAAGAGATCGCGAAAAGACGGCCTTCATCACCCCAGACGGCCTCTACGAGTTCAAGGTTATGCCATTCGGACTGTGCTCGGCACCTGCAACGTTCCAGCGCGTGATGGACACGGTTTTAGCCGGATTGAAGTGGCAGACCTGTCTCGTTTACTTGGATGACGTCGTCGTTTTCGCCGGAAATTTCGACGATCACCTGAGGCGGCTTGCGACAGTACTAGATGCCATCAAGTCATCAGGGCTCACTCTGAAGCCGGAAAAGTGCCGCTTCGCTTACGATGAGCTTTTGTTCCTAGGCCACGTCATCAGCAAATCAGGAGTACGCCCCGACCCACAGAAGACAGCTGCCATCGCAAAGTTCCCGCAGCCAACCGACAAGAAGGCGGTGCGCAGATTTCTTGGCATGTGTGCCTACTATAGGCGCTTTGTCAAAGACTTTTCACGCATCGCGGAGCCGCTAACACATCTAACCAAATGTGATGTCGAGTTCAAGTGGGAAACTCCGCAGGCCAAGGCATTTGAAGAACTCAAACGACGCATGCAGTCGCCGCCTGTACTTGCACACTTCGACGAGGACGCCGATACCGAAATACACACTGACGCCAGTAGCCTAGGCCTCGGTGCCGTCCTAGTCCAGAGGAAAGAAGGACTTGAACTGGTGATATCGTATGCTAGCCGGTCGCTGTCAAAAGCGGTAAGCAACTATTCTACGACTGAAAAGGAATGCCTCGCCATCATTTGGGCTACAGCTAAATTCCGCCCTTACCTTTATGGCAGGCCATTCAAAGTCGTCAGCGACCACCACGCGTTGTGTTGGCTAGCTAACTTAAAGGACCCTTCAGGACGGCTGGCGCGGTGGAGCCTCAGACTACAAGAATACGGCGTCACGGTAATATACAAGTCCGGAAGAAAACACTCCGACGCCGACTGCTTATCACGCGCCCCCGTCGATCCCCCGCCGCAAGACGACGAGGACGACGACGCCTTCCTTGGGATAATAAGCGCGGAAGACTTCACTAAACAGCAACGGGCAGACCCGGAGCTAAAAGGCCTCGTCGAGTATTTGGAAGGGCACACCGACGCTGTCCCTAAGGCATTTAAGCGTGGACTATCTTCGTTCACGCTTCAAAACAACCTACTCGTGAAGAAAAACTTTTCACCAGTCCGCGCCAACTACCTTCTTGTTGTTCCGTCGGCGCTGCGTCCAGAAGTACTGCACGCCTTACACGACGATCCGACTGCTGGGCACCTCAGATTCTCCCGGACGCTGTCGAGAATACAGGAAAGGTATTACTGGCCGCGTCTGACCGCCGACATCGCCCGTTACGTCAAGACATGCCGAGACTGTCAACGACGCAAGACACCACCGACAAGGCCAGCAGGATTACTACAGCCGATCGAACCTCCTCGCCGACCATTCCAGCAGATTGGGATGGATTTTTTGGGGCCGTTTCCGATGTCAACATCCGGGAATAAGTGGATCGTCGTGGCGGCGGGCTATCTCACCCGCTTTGCTGAAACTAAAGCTCTACCAAAAGGCAGCGCAGCCGAAGTGGCGAAATTTTTCGTCGAGAACATCCTGCTGCGACATGGTGCTCCAGACGTCCTCATCACCGACAGAGGAACGGCTTTTACAGCAGAGCTCACCCCAGCCATTCTGCTGTACAGCCAGACAAGCCACAGGAGGACAACTGCCTACCATCCGCAGACGAATGGTCTCACGGAGCGCCTGAACAAGACCCTCGCCGACATGCTAGCAATGTACGTCGACGTTGAGCACAAGACGTGGGACGCGGTCCTGCCGTATGTAACCTTCGCTTACAACACGGCGGTGCAAGAAACAACACAGATCACGCCGTTTAAGCTGGTTTACGGCAGGAACCCGACGACGACGCTCGACGCCATGCCGCCCCACGTCACTGACGAAGAGAATGTTGACGTCGCTAGCTATCTCCAGCGCGCCGAAGAAGCCCGACAGCTCGCTCGCCTACGAATCAAGAACCAACAGAGGACCGACAGCCGACACTACAACCTCCGACGACGTTTCGTCGAGTACCAGCCCGGTGACCGTGTTTGGGTTTGGACACCGATACGCCGACGAGGACTGAGTGAGAAACTGTTGCGTCGCTATTTTGGACCCTACAAGGTCATTCGACGTATTGGCGCACTGGACTATGAGGTCGTGCCAGACGGAATTTCGCATTCACAGCGGCGCGGCGCACGATCTGAAGTGGTCCACGTGGTGCGTCTGAAACCCTTTTACGGACGCTGACGAACTTCCTTATTTTTGTTTGCTTTGCTACGGGTGTTTTTCTTTATTACTTTCATTTGTATGCAGCATCGGGTCGATGCTTTTTGAGAGGGGGGTATTGACACGTGTACTTATCTTTATCGGGCGACCACGTTTCGCCGCCTAACAAATGTAATCGCGCAGCGCGGGACGCGCCTGCATGTATCCGAAGTTTCTGGAAAGTTATCGACGCTTCTACCCGGCTGTCTGTTGTCGCCGAACGTTGTTATCTGATTTCATCGCGTGACGCTAATGATGTAGAACTTTGTGGAAGGCACGTGGGTCCGAACGATTAATCTGGAACGTTCGACGACTACTGTATAAAAGCCGACGCGCTGGACCGCTGATCAGATTTTCGACGATCGCCGACCGTGTTCGCCGCTATCGTTGTGCTATAAGTGTTGCCTGTTTTTGTGGACACAGGTTCGCCCAATAAAACTCTCGTTTCGTTAATCACAGTATTGCTACTGTGTTCTTGAACGTCACCACCACGTGACAATATACACTGGACAACTTTTCAGGTGAGGAAAGTTCAGGGAAAAATTAATTTTGTAGACTGAAGAGTGTAGAAGAACGCAAATGACTCGCGAGAATGTTGAGATATTTGTACACGGAAAGCATTGACTCACAGTGGAGGAAAAGGACTAGGAAACTTATCACCAAGTATGTGACCGGTATAGTAAACAACATGGCAGCAAAGAACGTCAAACGCAATGTCGGAGATGAAACAATACCTGGGTCACTGCAATAGAAAACAAACTTGCTATGTGCAACTCCCTAAGCGGTAAATACGAAATCAGGAAGGAAACATTTCCGTAACTCAAAAGGAAGCTGTTTGCGTTTCGATTCGATATCAAGATGCCTTAGAACGCGTAGTTATAAAGCGAGGTGTGGCAAGGAAGAAGTCTGTGCTTGCTGCTGTTAAATTAGTACGTGAATATACCTACCCAGCAGACCGTATGAGCTTCGCTGGCTTCCTTGAAGCCTTTGGGTTTAGAGAGAGCAGGCGGAAAGTACGTCTGCAATAGAGATTAGTGAAAGGCGATGGTAGGTTTGGTGGCAGAAATTTAGGGAGACCACATACAATGGAGGCCTAAAAAATAAAGTTACCTACAGTGGTACAGAAAGCTTAACGCTGGGAATTCTTATGCTATCTTCGGCTGGTCGCTTCCATCCCCCGAAGCAGAGGCGGGCAGATCCGGCGTTCCCCGAGCTCAGGGGTAGAGGACGAGCGCGCAAGCCGAACGTGCGACTCGCTCTCGGAGGAGGCAATGGCAGATGCTAAACCACGTGACTACTACCAACGTCCGATGTTTCGCTTATCGAAAGCTCCCGGCGCTGCCGGGAAAACCGGCGGACGCGCCGGCGGGACGAGCGTTCGTCGCAGTGGCCTAGGTTGCCTAGGTTACGGTGGGCCGTCGCCAACAGCAGCGACGCGGCTCTGCGATGACGTTTCAATTTCGACGACTGCTCCGACGACAGGGCTCGGAGCGCCTCAGAGCGCTCGAAGGTGGAGGAGAGCAATCGAGGAGAACCAGCCGAACGCAGGGCGGGCACCCTCTTTCAACCAGCCGAAGACAACGCCGCTCGCGAGAGCGCTCCAGAGCGCTCAGAAACGACCAGTCGAAGATGGCATTAGAGTGTTTAAAAAAAGATAGGTAGTACGTGAGGCAAAATAAGAACAAGCCCTTGGTGGCACAGCCCATCGCCTAATTTCAAAGGGGACGCCAGCGCTATCCATTCTGATGGCTACAATGGTTTGCGGTAACGACACCGTTTCGCAAAAATATGGATTCTGCTCCGGGTCGACTTAGCCTCTGTCGCCTGGTTGCCGCTTGTTGCTTCGCTTACAATGACGCCAAATAACAGTGCTGCTCTGTTAAGCGCAGCAGCAAGGCAGTGACGTCGACGGGTGAATACCATGCAACTGACCGCGTTGGAGCATCGAAAGGCACGGCAGCGGGAAGTACAAAGCTACCGCGCGTACCGGGTCGACACCACGAACTGTGCCTTTCGCATTGGGGGCAACCCCATCAAATGCGGGCGTGCCGGTGCAATAGCAATAGACATGTGTAAATTTATAGCCTTCTATTTCTTGACGTCGAAATATACTTGAATATACTTCCATCAAGACACGTTTCTTTCTTTTTTTCGTTAATGGCAATTCTTATGAAGGAGGAATCAACCAATCTTTTACTTTACTCATGCAGGCCCTAATTATAATGCAATCACAAAACAAGGTGCCTCACTCCGCTTTGAAATCCGATTTATTGTTGTATCCATAAAATAGAACATGACCAGGACTTCCGTTTCTAATTTTTAAACTGTAGGAGGTCACGTTTTACGCGCGTTGAGAAGCGCTGTGAAGCTTTCTGCTTTGAAAAATGAACGTTGAAGGTAGCGCGCAGACAACAAAAATGTAAGAACTGGATGAAATAATTGTTGGTATGAATGTTTACACTCGCAAAATTACAGAAGAGCCAGTTCCGCATGACGTATGTCAATGTGTCCCATTTGAACTTTGTTTGCATGCGTTATTTACTTTATAACATTACACGCTATTTACACGCTTGAATATTCACTGTGCCACAAATAATACATCAGCGAAACACGGTAGCCAATGAATGTTAAATGAAACGGGCATCATGCTGATACGATGAAGAAAATGCAGTGAAACCACATTTTACCCTGCCAGATCACAATTACAATGAAAGAACTTGATATTCTACAGTCAAACTATTGCTCATAGACAGAAAATATTGTCGCATCTCATCCCAATTAAAAGGTATAAATGCTTCGAAACGAGCTCTTGAACATATTTCTTATACAATCACACATATATAATTAGTATTCCCTAAATTTTTATTGATATATATTTATTATTATTTCTTGTGGTTTTAAACATGGTTAGGTCATGGCTGTTCATAACCCTAGCACAAATTTATTCATTTTGTTTTATTTACATGCAGACTGCTTTGCACTTCTCAGAAGGGGCCCTGCACTAATTTACAACCGCAACTAGTTTAAATCTCCTTACTTTTTGTTATTTTGTATAATGTCAATGTCTTTATCTTATTTTATCTCTCCACAGTATGTGTATGCATCCTCTCGTGCCAGTGGACTGGAAGACGACAAAGTGTTCCTACTGCTGAGTGTTTGTTCTCCATCACCAGTACTTTCTGGTAATTCTCGCTTTCTTTCGGGGAACACTGTTTCCTGCTCGACGGGAATGGAAATGGAGCCACCCGCACTTCCACCTGTTTAGCGGCGCCCGCGTCGGAAGCCTCAAGAAAGCGGAACTGCTTCTCGAGCGACACCGAGCCTACCCTGATAGACTCGAGCGAGAGCGACGACAGCTGCGACGACGACTATGTGACTGTCCTGAATAAGAAAGCAAAGCGGCGGACGCTGGCGGCGTCTGTGTACACATCTGTTATGAGACTGCGCAGAGTTCGCCGAAGTACAGCATCCTTTTCTTACCTGTGCCACGCTCCGACAACATCAGGTTCCTCAACAGGCAAGTTGCATTGGTTGAACTCGAGAGACTGTTGCCAAATGGCATTCAGGACGTCCGAGTCAACCCTCGGACGAATGTTGTTGCGGTAGACGTCGCTCAAACATCGGCATTAGATTCTCTGTCAGCTGTCACTGTCCTCGGTGGCATGAACATTCGTACCATCATCCCGACGGGAAAAGAGGCTACTACAAGCGTCTTATATATGACATTGATGCGGCCATCTCAGGTGAGGATTTACCACTTTTGATAAAGCCTGCCAATCATGGGCCCCACATACTGCAGGTGGTCCGTCTCGGAAATTCCAGATGCACAAAAGTTGTCTTTAAAGGTGACTGTCTTCCGTCGTATGTGAAGGTGGGTCATTTCCGACATGCTGTCCGGCCCTTTGTTCCCAAGCCGCTTCAGTGCAGAAACTGCCAGAAATTCGGTCACGTGAGTACCGTCTGTGGAAAGTCTACAATATGATCCCGCTGTGTAGCACAGCGCTCTGCAGACAACTGCCAGGCTAAAACTTATAAGTGTCCAAACTGTCAAGGGCCCCACGACTCCTTATCAAAGGAATGTCCAAGAGCTAAGAGAGAACTCTCCGTCTTGAAGAAAATGATGCGGGACCGGTCGACTCATCGTGAAGCAGCTGCTGACGTCAGGTGAAATCGTTCTAGTCGCAGACGCTCATCAATGAATTCTGCTCTCCGCACACAGCATATGCGTGCCGCAAAGCCTCTTGCTGTTGAATCCGCTCCCACCCCCGTGCAGAATGTGTCTAAACCGCGTATTGATAATCGAGAAGTTGAAAACAATACCGTTGATGAAGCATGGCCGCCACTGCCAAAGATAAGCCCTGTGGAAAAACCCAACAAGGAGTGGCACCACAATGCTCCACCCCTCACCAAGATGAGCTGACAGAGCATGTTGGTAAATGTGATTCGCACGCTTGTGGGCAACTGGAATGCGCCAACAGCTCAAAGCGCAGTGAAAGTGTTTGATCCCCTGAGCCCAGTGCTTGCAAACCTTGCGTAATCACAATGGCTCTTCATCTGCCTTTACTCCTTGATGAAGCGCGTAATGCGAGGAGTTTCCAGTGGAACGCCCAAGGACTTAAATTACGGATTTCATATTTCCGCCAATACGTTTTTACGAACCGATTTCCTATAGTGGTAACATGTTAGCCGAAGGTGTCAAAAGTGCTAAGACTCTCTAGATACCAATCCTTTATGGCATCGACGTGCGGGTAATCCAGCAATGCAATTGTTTACATCCGTACAGAACTAACTTGCATTCCCCACTCGGTGCTTCCTAATGATGGAAACCAATACGTGTGTCTCCGCATTACAAAGAAAAGTAGCCTTCACTCTTATCGGCGCCTACATCTTCCTATATAGTCCGTTCGACGGCTACCGACTGCGGACATCCTGACGGCGACTTCTGGACCTTGGATTATCACAGGAGACTTGATTGCTCATCACTTGGTTGGTTTGAGGAAGCTCCAGAATAGACTCCAGGAACCGGAAACTTGTGGAATTTGCTTCCGACCACAAACTCAGCGTTATGAACGATGGCAGTCGAATGTACTTGCGTGGTTCGACCTATAGCAGTTGCTTAGATTTGACGTTGGTGTCACGGCGTCTTGGTCAAAGTGTTCGATCGTCCTCTGAGATCGAGACTCATGGCAGTAGCCATATTCCTACCTTCTTAAGAGTCTCTAGATTTGCAAGCTCCTCCTTTTCTACTTCCCGACAAGTAAGGTGGTCAACATAGAAGACAAAGGTGGAAGAGGCATGCAAAGAAGGATTTATCTGCACCAGTGAGAACTTATTACAAGTGTACTGGAATCGTCTAAGTACAATTTTACATCCGCTAATGAACGTGTGAATTTCGACGTGGAACTTGAGCGACTTCGAACGACTTCGAAACCACTCAAGCACCGGAGCCTTCACTTGGCAGTAATGACGAAAGTACAGTGCACGACACTAAGCATCGTTCTGCTTATCCTGCAGGTTAGGGCAAAGCTGCTTGATTTGCATATATTCGTGCTTTTTTCGTTGCTGCTGCCAAGTATCGTGACGTTTGTTGGGGCTACTTGTTGAATTTCTATTTTTCTTGCCTGTTATTCCTAAGTACGACTGCCAAACTATGTCGAAAGAACTGGCCAAGATTAAGGATGAACTAAAGTCTGATTTTGCTAAAGTAAGAGACGAGATGCGGCATGAACTGAAATTGTTTCGTGAAGGTTTAGAAAGAGATCTGTGAACAGAAAACCGCGAGCTCGAAAATGAACAGAATAACATGGCAAAAAGTCTGGATTTTGCGTTTCACGCAATTGATGAACTGAAAACAAAACTGATGGAACGTACTGCAAAGAATGTTTTTAGAAAGCACTATTCAAAACTTGTGCAAACTGAGCAATACTCTCGTAAGACCAGCCTAGAGATTCAGGGTGTAGTGAAGACCGAGAATGAGTGCTTAAGCGACCTACTTTCCAAACTTGGCTCTACGATCAATGAACAAATCGCTGTATCGGACATTGAAATGTGCCATCCTGTACCTACACGCAGTAGTGATCGGACAAACATAATAGTCCAGTTCAAGAGTCATGCTAAGCGGGATAGTGTTTTCCACAAAGCTAGAAAAATGCGTCTCACAAATACAGATCTTGGGTTGGAAGGCTCTTCTTCGGTGTATGTCAATGAACACCTTTGCCCTGCCCTGAAGAAGCTGCTCGCGATGGCCGTGAAAAGAAAACGCGCGCATCAATGGAAATCGGTGTGGTCGTTGAACGGCAAAATTTTTGCAAGACAAGCAGAAGATACGCCCGTTCTCTACATAAGAAACGAGAGTGACGTCGAGAAGGTAACGTCGGGGCAGGCGCAGGTGTCAAGTGAGGGAGCAGCGCGAATTTGTGCACCCCGCAACTTTGGCTGCTCACCATCGTCAAAATGGCTTATCAAGAGCTGGCTCTCCAACATCTCATCGCCAAGCAGGATGCATCGGCCACGGCTGTTTTGCATCTTAATGCGCGCTCAGCATGCAACAAGAGTGACGATATCATCCATTTTTGGGCGCAATTTACTTTTAAGTTTAATGTGACCGTGATATCGGAAACATGGTACTACAGTAACTGTGCTATGCTGACTTTACAAGGTTATCAGCGCTTTTTTATTATTCGGCCCAGCAAAAAAGGCGGGGGTGTTGCACTTTTTGTTGAAAGCTATGCAAAATATGATTTAGTACCAGACTATGCGACAGTAACAGATGACTACGAAATACTCACTGTAAAGAGTAAAAACAGGATAATATCTCTGGTGTATCGCCCACCGAGCGGCAATGTTGTCACTTTTGCAGATTTTTTCGAACCATTCCTAGATTATGTAAGCATGAACAATTTGAAGCTTGTGTGTGGCGGCGATCTTAATATAGATGTACTTAAACAGTGTAACTCATCCTTCCAACTGAACACGTGCCTCCAGTCTGCAGGTTTTGTAAATACAATCACCACACCAACACGCATTACAAGTGATACATCTTTTTTACTTGACTTACTCATCGTTGATATTTCTACTACTGTATGCAGCACAGGCACATTGGCGTCTGACATAAGCGACCACTCCCTTTATTTTTAATCTGCACCGATGGCTCTAAGAGATTAGCTGATACCTGTCAATAATTCACTTATCAGCGTATGACACAAGCAGTTTTAGAGCAGTTCAAGAGTGACGTTATGAATCACGATTGGTTAGATGTTTTGAACAAAAGAGATGCAAATGAGGCATATAATGAATTTATTCTAACGTTTACGCATATGTACGCCAGCAATTTTCCAACGAGGACACCTAAATATTCCAAAAAAGTTAGAAAGCCTTGGGTTACTCATGAGCTTGCAAAAATGATCAAAACAAAATACAATCTCTATCATTCCTTCTTGCGCACGCGCTGTGAATTAGCATTACAAACAGTCAAAAAATTTAGAGACAGGCTAAATTCTGAACTAAGAAAGGCGAAGGTGGCGTACTATGAGGACTTATTTGCAAATGTTTCTAGACAACGCCCACAGATTGCATGGCAAACGATTAATCTTGTTCTAGGTCGCCGCAAGGACGATACGCACCTGACATCGATGAAGCTGGGCTCACGTGAGATAACAGGCACAGCGCTTTCCGATTACTTTAACCACCACTTCGTAACTGCACAAAGCGCTATTGTTGAAGGCAATGATAGCACAGGGGTGGCTTGTCATAGCGATGCCTTCGCGAAAGCGCATTCTTTGCGCCTACTGATGAATGTGAAGTATACAGTGTGTACATGGGGCTGAAAAACAGTAAAGCTTTAGATGTAAATAATGTGCAGGTTGAACCTATAAAACATGTTTTTCAATTTATTGTACTTCCGCTTGTGCACATTTACAACTTCATTTTAGAGACTGCAGTTTGTCCAGCTGCAATGAAACACGCCAAAGTTTCGGTTATTTATAAAGGTGGTGATCGAAATACTGCGTCTAACTATCGACGATATCGGTGCTCCCAATTTTTTCAACAGGAATGGAAAAGCTTATTTTTGCTCGAATCACAGAATTTTCAATAGGAAGAGTGTGCTTACTGATTCACAATATGGATTTCGGAAAACCAGATGCACAGAAATGGCTCCTCTTACGCTGAAAGAATACGTTTTGCTGAACTTTGAAAATAACTACTACGCAGTGGGAATTTTGTAGACTTTAGTAAAGCTTTTGACAGCCTCAGTCACGAGATCCTTATTCGGAAACTTTGTTTGTATGGAATTCGTGGGAAACCGCTAGAATTACTCAAATCATATATGAAACATCGACGTCAGCACGTTTTCATTAATAAACCTAACTCGTCCCTCCTAAGTATTGTATGTGGTGTGCCTCAAGAAAGTATTCTTGGGCCAATTTTATTTAACATTTTTATAAATGATATCGTAACTATAAACAGCGAGGTTCAATTCATTATGTATTCGGATGATTGCACATTGTGTGTCTCAGGTTCTGATGCGAATGAACTTGTGCGAAAATGTAATAAAATTATAGCAAGTTTGTCCGATTGGACACAGAAAAATAAATTTAAAGTAAATTCAATGAAAACAAAAGTTCTAAGATTTCGCGCAAAAAATAAACCACCTAACATTAATAATGCTATTTTTTTCAGAGCCAACGCATTGAACTGGTTGAAGAATTTAAAATTCCTGCAGTATACTTTTCTTCTAATTTACGTTGGGATGCCCATATAAAACATCTCTGCGGCAAACTCTCTGCGGTTACCGGTGCTATGGCATGCTGCCGCACATTTATACCTACGAGAGCAAAACTTCAAATAAACTATGGTCTCTTCTTATCGTATATAACTTACTCTTACCTTGTCTGGGCTACAACATCTAAATCTAACTTGCAAAAGCTGGTAATACTTCAAAAGAAAATGGTTCGGTATATAGAGAACGTTAATCGGCTTTCACGAACAGATAATATATTTCTCAAATACAGACTAAACCGCGTAGATAAATTATATGAACACAGATTACTAGAAACAATTTACTTCTCATCCGAATATGTTAAGGATTATTTTACATCCCTTGATCATCTGGAACTCTGCACTCACACGAAACATACTACACGAAACCCTGAGGTGTGCAAGGTACCATGGTTTCGAAACAATTACAGCCTACTGCCCTTAACACATAATATACCGACTGTACTAAACAAATATAAGCACACAGCTACGCTAAGTAAAAATACTTTGCGTGGCTACTTTAGTATCTTACATTGAAGTGTAAAATGTCATTTTTGTACATACGTACAATGCGTAATGTTTGTTGTGTATAAAGGCTTCAGTGCAGGCACGTACCCAGGATATTTTTTCGGGGGGGGGGGCCACCACCTCCATCATCATCATCATCATCATGTTTTATGTCCACTGCAGGACGAAGGCCTCTCCCTGCGATAGCCATTTACGCCTGTCCTGCCTAATGGTCCAACGGTTATCTAACCGGCGCATTACATGACCTGCCCAGCTACATTTTTTCCTCTTGATGTCAATTAGAATATCGTCTATACCCGTTCGCTCTCTGATCCAAACCGCTCTCTTTCTCTCTCTTAACGTTATGCCTAGAAATCTTCGTTCGATCGCTCTTTGCGCGGTCCTTAACTCATTCTGAAGTCTCTGCCCCATATGTCAGCACTGGCAAAATGCACTGATTGCACACCTTACTTTTCAATAATAATGGTAAGCTTCCAGTCAGGAGCTGGCAATGTCTGCCGTATGCGATCCAACCTATTTTTATTCTTCTGTGAACTTCCTTCTCATGATCAGGGTTCCCTGTGATTAATTGACCTAGGTAAACGTACTCATTCACAGTCTCTAGTGGCCGACTGGCGATCCTGATCTCTTGTTCCTTTGCCCGGCTATTTATCATTATCGTCATCTTCTGCATATTAATATTCAACCCCACTCTTACACTCTCTCTGTTAAGGTCTCCAATCATTTGTTGTAATTCGTCCGCATTGTTGTTGAATAAAACAATGTCATCGGCAAACCGAAGGTTGCTGAGATATTTGCCGTCGATCTTTACTCCTAAGCCTTCCCACTTTAATAGCTTGAAATCTTCTAAGCACGCAGTGAATAGCTTTGGAGAAATTGTGTCTCCCTGTCTGACCCATTTCCCTATATTTATCTCCCTGCTTTTCTTGTGTAGAATTAAGGTAGCTGTAGAACCTCTGTATATATTCTTACGCGAAGGACGAGCCAGTAAGACGAGAAACTATTTACAGATTATATTTACAACAACGGTTGCAGCGCTGACCGGTTAGATTCACAGCGCGAGCCCAGTTCGTTCTTCCTCCTCTTTTCTCGAGTGATGGCGCCCACGCACCTCGTTCAAACAAACAAATACCACACGCATGTAGCAATATTTTTCAAGCTTTTTACGTAAGCGTTCTGTAGTCCTTGATTACGTATAGTGCCTCTAGACTGCAGGTATCTCTACTGAATCAAATGCATTTTCATAATCTATATAAGCCACATAGAGAGGCTTATTGTACTCTGCAGATTTCGCGATAACCTGATTGATGACATGGATGTGATCCATTGTAAGGTATCTCTTCCTGAAGCCAGCCTGTTCCCTTGGTTGACAAAATCCAGTGTTGCCCTTATTCTATTGGAGATTATTTTGGTAAATATCTTATATAATACTGGGAGCAAGCTAATGGTCCTATAATTTTTCAATTCTTTAACGTCTCCTTTATTGTGGATTAGTATAATGTCTGCATTCTTCCAGTTTTCTGGGACCCTTGCAGTCGATATACACTTCGTATAGAGAGCCACCAGTTTTCCAAGCATTAGGTCTCCTCCATCTTCGAATAAATGGACTGTTATTCCACCTTCTCCTCCCGCTCTTCATCGTTTCATGTCTTGCAGCGCCCTTCTGACCGCATCGATAGTTATAGGAGAGTTTCTGTATCCTGTTCATTACTGTTTCTAAGTGAGGTATCGTTACTCCTCTGGGTACTGTATACAGGTCAGCTTAGGATTTTTCCGCTGCTTTTACTGTATCTTCGAGATTGCTTATGATATTATCCCTCTTATCTTTTAGTGCATACATCATGGTTTGTCCTATGCTAGGTTTCTTTTTTACTGATTTCAGGCTGCGTTCATTGTTTTACGGCTTCTTCAGTCTTTCACATGTTAGTGTTTCGAATATCAGTTATTTTCGCCTTGTGGATCAGTTTTGACAGTTCCGCGAATTGCGCAACGCTGCGCGGCCGCCAGTCCCATACAACCGCGTAGAGCGCAGGACTCAGCGATTCTAGACGTACTGCGCTCACCGAGAAAGGTTAGAAAAACACCCACATAAGCACAGCAGAGAAGTGGCTACGTGAGGCGGTTCGACCGATAACTGTAGAAGCGTCATTCAAAGCAAGTGATTATTCTCCACTGCCGGCGGCGTTTTCTCTACTTCCTTCTTAAATAAAAAGATGTTGATCCATATATATTCTCATAAATAACGGTCAACATTTTTATTATTCGCTTTTGCTTGCAGTTTGGTTGTTGCGTTGGCTCTCTCCCAAAGTAGATCACTTAGTTTCACCACTCCTTGCGATTTTTGTTTCCCGTTTCCAATTTTGCACAAAAAGTGCTATACAATTAGGGAAAACAGACGAGGTAACTGGCGACAGTCATCTTGCTTATGGGTTTAAGGGTTATTGCAGGGTTTCATGATGGACGCTCTTTCACAGCATTTCATGTCCCACCTTATCTAACCCATATCACGTGTATATGGTTCCGGGCATCTGCCAGCGTCGCGGCGAGCCGTAACTCATGGAAATAATGAAGCAAAGGGAAAAGTTAAACGCAATTGGTGTTTTCTCCGGCCGCAACTCGTTCCATGAGAGTACAGACCAGCTGAGTAACAGCCGCATCCCTCTCCTGGTCCCAGGATCAGCCTCAACAAAGAAGGTTGAACTAACAAAAGCAACAGCTATGCGCGTGACGGTTGAATAGATGGTGACAACTGAACGCATCTCGAGTTAATCGTGCGGTAGCGGAATCTATGAGAAAACTGTCCTTCACATTACAAGAGATGCCGATAACTACCGCCATCTAAAAGGAGTGAAAAAGGCAGCATAAGGCTGACCGATGAACAGCTGCCAAGTCTCAACATTAATCTGGCGGCGCTTTAGGAATGTGTGAGGAGTGGTGGCGTGGGTGGGGAGGGGGGGGGGGTATGCCACTTGATTTCGGGGGGGGCCCGGGCCCCCCCGGCCCCCCCCCCCTGGGTACGTGCCTGCTTCAGTGTATATATCATGTGAGTGCTACTGCCATGTTAGAGACTGTGGGCCTCCGTAAAGCTGCTGCGACAGCTTTTTGCCCGGGTGTCCCTCCAGTTCCTATTGTTTCTTCTAAATAAAATTCATTGCTTGATTGATTGATAAATTTATTGATTTGCAGAAGGGCCGAGAGGCGGTACAGGCGCACGAAGTCAAATCAAGACCTTAGAGTTGCTCGACCTATACTGAATAAAATCGAACGTCGTATGGACAGGCTCGAGGAACAACGGTGGAAAAAGTTCTGCGAATCACTTGACCTCCGCAGGCCGCTGTCTATCACATGGAGGACGGTGCGTGGCCTTGGCTCGTCTCCACAGGAACGACACCCATTCTCAGCCCTAGCCCTCCGTAAGGCCGCTGGCAGGTTGATATAGCCGGAGATTTCTTTGTGGATTGCGGGCAGTGTGGTCCCTATCAATAGCGAAATCCTGGGTGAGGCTCCTGCGACACGCTTCCCAGAATTGAATGTGTCCTTCTCACTTGAGGAATTGGACGCTTCTCTGGCTACATGAAGCAGCTCATCGTCGCCAGGACCAAACGGCATCACCTACGCTGGTTTATGCCACCAAGGGGAAGATAGCCGAGGTAGACTTCTGGATTGTCACAGCCGGTCATGGAATGATGGCGTCGTTCCTGAGCGATGTAAGTCCAGCCACTTGATGCCACTCCTGAACCTGGAAAGTCCCTACTTGACCTAGCGTCCTAACGACCCATTACGCTGTCCAGCTGTGTTGGGAAGGTCACGGAAACAATGTTTCTCACACGCCTAGAGGGGCATCTTGAGCGCCACGACGTATACCTCGAGGCTGGGTTTAAAAGAGGCCGTTCCTTTATTGACAGCGTCATCGACCTCGTGACGTCTGTACCACAAGAAAAACACCGCAAGAGTATATCGATCGCACTTCTTGTCGATGTGAAAAGCGCCTATGATAATGGATGGATGGATGGATGGATGGATGGATGGATACAACTTTCTTGTACGGCCGGCAAGGTTTAACGCGACCCGCCTATGATAATGTAACGCATGAAGCCATCCTAGACGCCCAGGAAAATAGTGGAATTGGTTGACGAATGTTTCGGTAGATTCGGAGCTATCTTTTCAAACGATCCTTTTTCGTGCACAATGCAAATGGCCGAACTGCTTGACGTGGCGTCCTGCAGGGTGTTCTTAGTCCCACTTTGTGCAACCTTGCAATACTCAGACTTGTCGATGTTTATACATCAAACCTTTCCATATATGCTGACGACATATGCATATGGGCTTCGGCAGTTACGCGTCTCCAGGTGCGTGCACGGCTCCGAAAAGCAGTTACCCTAGCATCGTCGTACCTTCGTGCTCAAGGCATCAGCATTTCGACCGCGAAGTGCGCCTTAGTCGCTTTTACCGACAAGTCCATGACCTGGTGCCGCATTTCTATTGACCACCAAATAATTTCATACGCGAAATCTCACCGATTCCTAGGCGTTATTATCGACAGAGACCGTTCATGGAGCCCCCACATCTCATACTTGAAGAGGCTTACTTCTATCGCCCATCTACTAAGGTTTCTTGCCGGTAAAACGTGGGGCACATCTGTGGCATCTATGCTTCAACTATACAGGATGCTTTTCGTAGGATACCTGTGATATAGCCCACCAGTGCTGTCCAATGCTAACAAAACTAACATTCATGTCCTACCGAGCATTCAAGGACAAGCCCTTCGAACATGTCTGGGTCTACCTCGAAGTGCTTCAGCCGTAGCAACAATTGCCACAGCGAGAGACCACCTATAATGAGCTATATAGCTATCGCCGCATGCTTGGTGCATGTTAACCATACACCCAGTATTCCTGACCACCATCTCGCTCGCTTGCCTGAGAAAAAACCCAAGGCAGCGTTCTCCAGATCAGTTGCGGCCAACCGGCACTCTTTGTCATTGAGGCACTCACCCGCAACAAGAACGCCATCCCCGCAGTGGTGCTTGAAAAAGCCTCCTGTGTACCTTGCTGTTCCAGGAGTATTGAAGAACGATAGCCTGACCACCGCGGCTCTCAAGCAGATCACATTGAAACTTTTGCATTGTTCATGCGCTAACCGAATCCATGTTTGCACGGATGGTTCCGTCTCGGAAAATTCGACGGGCGCCATCGTTTTACCATCTCAATTGGTCCCCATCAAGTATAAGACTTCACACGTAACGACATCTACAGGCTCCGAACTGGCTGCTCTTCGCGTTGCCGTCGAATACGTTGAAAAAGAAACGCCCAGCAAATGGGCAGTAGTTTGTGATTCGATAACAGCCCTCCCGAGCTGTCGAGGTTTACGACGTGGCAATTAGGAACAGCTGGGGTCTGACATCAACGAAACTTCCCATTGCGCTTCTGAGCGAGGACATGGTATCATCTTTCATGGCTGCCGCGACATTGTGGCATCGTTGGTAATCACCTCGCCGATGACGCTGCCCAACGTGCCCAGGATGGCTCGCCGACGCTGCTTATACCTTTATCGAGAGTATGCGCTTCAAGTGAGCTTCGCCATCTCGCTCGCACCATCACGTTGAGTTACTGGCATACAGCACAGAACAATAAGTGCCGTTTAAAGAGCTTCGATCCATTACTTAAACTTAAATGACCAGCAAACATTTAACGACGTGACGCAACACTGCTGTGTCGGCTGGGGGTAGGAGTAGCATTCACCACCTCTTGCAGCAGTCGTATTGGAATGGCGGACTCACCAATGTGCGCTAAGTGCAAGCGTGAAGAGACCATCAGTCATCTTCTTTACCACTGTTCTCGCTTTGGTAACCGTCAGACTCCTGTGTGCCTTGAATTGAGTGAATGACAGGCCATTTACAGAAGCAAAGATCTTGAGAGTCTGGCCTCAGAGTTCATTAGCCCAGAAAGCAGTTCGAGCGCTTCTTCACTACCTGAAGGCAACAGAGTTGAGCACCCGACTATAGACATCCTACACCCAACTTAGTGCATGTGAAAGTGCGGTACAGACTCAGGCTTTCTCTCTCTCTTTCATTCCACCATTTCCCTCCCCACGAGTAGTGTAGCAAGCTGGACTCAGTTTGCTTTACCTCCCTGCCTTCCCTTCTATCTCTCTCTCGTTTGAGTTTCCATTTAACCTGTTAGCGAACACAGATTGATAAATATCCGGTTCTTTGATGCGGTTCCTTTCTTCCCAATCCACCACTCTCCAGTTTCAAAAGTTCCTGCTTGCTTAGAAATCTAGGCGCACTGCTTTGGAAGCGTCCACTTATGTTCGAAAATCCTTTTCTGTTTCCGGTTTTAGATCTTCAGTTCTCCAGGCATTGAATGAACCACTTCTAACCTTTCGAAATGTTAGTCATCTAATCGCAAGCCACTAGAATCCATCTCGGGCATTCATTCCAACAAAATGGCAGCTAACATCGGGGTCTCACAAGGCTCCAATATGTGTTCGCTGTTAATTTTTACTACAACAATAACAACGGAATGCATCCTATACGCGGTCCTCTTTTCTCCTGGGCCTAAACACGACCATAATTTTGGTGTCCTAAATGTAACAGCATGGAGCGCTACAGAGAAACTTCTCATAAATCTTTTGAAAACTGAGTTCTCTACGTTTATTTTGGATACATAGTGGACACGCAAATTATCCACTTTTATTAACACCGCACTATTTATCTCTCCAACCAGTGTTCGTTCCTTGGTGCCGAGCTTTATTCAAGCTTAAAATTTAACTTGCACATCGAAGAACTACAAAACATTTTAGGGAATTAGAATGCGACTCAAGGGTAGATGTTATTTACATCCTTTAATTTCTTGCAACACGTACGAAATCAAGCCATCCGCATTCCTAACAAAAGTAATCGCGAATCTCATGTTACTTATCGTACCTTAGGCTCATCATACTCTGTATTGCTAACCTAGATAAATTAAATCTTCATATATTTGCATATCGATCAACTAAATATAACTTTGTCAAGTTTTGTTCTTATGGAAGAAATTTCTAACTGAAATGTTGAACGTTTTTTCAGCAGAACATTTTTTTTTACTTACAACGGCCCCTAATTAGTATGGTACCCAAAGAGTCGGTAGTGTTTCAATTCATTTGCGGAGTTCCCTATATTACGCTAGAAAATATGCTGTTTCTCTGTCGTCATATCAAAGTCAGCTTCACAATTTATTTGTGACTAATTGCGTGGTTTAATCATGCGTTAATTTGAGAGATAAACCCAGCTTTGTCGCTTTGTGCTTAGAAGTTATTTTGTGTTTTTTTAAGTACTATTACTTTATCTATATTTCTTAAATATGTCAACTGCTCGTGTTTTCTCTGCAATATTTCCTTGTGCTATAATTGTTTCTTTTTTTAGTAGTTTTGATTTTCTTTGCAACATATTCTTACAGGTCATCCTAGAGCCTGTCGCGGTGGGACCAGTTTCGGCGTCATAAGTTACCGACTACTTCGTAAGCTATATATTGAATAAAAATTGAATTTCCACTTCTTGAAAGGCGCTAGCAGCAATTGTTCCTACGCATAACTCTAAATCGCCCTTTGTCCCTCCATCGTTAATTTTCCACCCTAGCTGTGTTTGTCTTGCACTTTGACATCACACCAGGCACCAGCTTGTTCTTTGTTTTTTTTTTTGCTTTATTGATACTGTCAGCCCATTCTTCAGGGCCATTGCAGGAGTGGAGAAAAAAAACAGAAAACAAGCAATATCAACACATCTGATTCAGGCAGGACGTACAATACATCTGAATACAGCGTTAAAAATAATTGCAGTGCATATACATGGTAATAAAGCAAGCAGAAAAACCAATCAATATCCATTGAGGCATGTAAAATAAGAACAACATAAACAGATTATAACAAAATCATATAATCAGATGATTCACAAACTCCGATTATTAACGCACTGTGCTCACGAAATAAATAGCGGCATGCAAATTACTCGGAAAATTATTAAGAGGCAGACTGAAGTACGAAATCGGGAAGCATGTTCCATTTTTTTATAGTTCTTGGAAAGAAGCTACATTTAAATGTGTCATTACGGGTTACAGGACGGGGAACATACATACTGTGGTGATCTCTAGAAGATTCATTAATAGAAATTTCAAAATAGTTCGTCCTATTAATTTTTATTTCATTATGGATCATAAGGAACAGGAACGTCAGCCTATCATACTTACTCCTTAATTCTAAATTCGAAATATTTGCAAGCTGACATAGTTTTGAAGGGGAGTGAAGTCTACCCTATTGAAGCTGAATCGAGAAGCTGACCTCTGAACCCTTTGCACTTTCTTACGGTTTCTTTCTGTGTAAGGATCCCAGGCAATTTTCGCGTACTCAATGATTCATCTCACCAGTGTTTTATAGGCCAAGGTTTTAACTTCAGAGGTTACTCTGTGTATATTTCGCGTTAGGCTTCAAAGCGCATTATTCACCTTCTTACTTACTTCCTCTACATGTCTATTCCAGCTTAAGTCACTTCTAAATAATAATCCCAAATATTTGTGCTCGTCTAGCTTTTAAAGCTTGTTGCCTTGTATACCATAAGGAATTTGCAGGAATTTTTCTTCATGTAATATACATGCTTACTAATTTAGTTAGATTTATAACCATTTGCCAGTCAGAACACCATTTCATAATGTTTTCAAGGCTGCATTGCAATTTAATTTGGTCACTGGAAGATATTCTATTATTATAAACAACACAGTTGTCAGCGAATAGTCTTATTGGAGAAGAAATGCGGTGTGGCAGGTCAATTAATAAAATAAGAAATAGAAGAGGTCCTAGTACACTTCCCTGGGGTACTCCAGATAGCATCGGTTAAAGACTGGACCTATGCGCGTCTATTTGAACGTACTGCTTTGTCAGGCGAGGATTCCTGAGCACACTATTAATTTTGAACAAAAATTTGGAGTGGGAAACATTATCGAATGCTTTGGCGAAATCCAAATAAATGAGGTCCAACTGTCCACGGGAATTTATCATTTGTGAAGTGTCATGAACAAATTCCACTAATTGTGTGATCGTAGATAGTCCTTTACGGAATCCATGCTGCACAAGGAATGACAAGTTATACATTTCAAGGTATTGTGACACGTGTTTGGATATGATGTGTACCAGGAGCTCAGAGCATGTACTCGTGAGGGAAATTGGTCGGTAATTGCTATTTTTTTATTTTATTTACATAATACTGCAGGCCTCATGTGGTCCAAGCAGGAAGGGCAGATAACAAGGCATATATACAAATGCCATAAAGTTACTACATAGAAAAAAGTTTGACACATGACACAAATGAGCGAAACAAGTCAAAGGAAATACATTGCACATCAATCTGCACATCAAAATTCCTTGCTAAGATTTCTTTCAAAACTGTCACTTGAGACAACCTGTTCAGGCAGTGCATTCCAATCGTTTATTGTGCGCAGAAAGTATGAGTATTTAAGCAAGTTTGTTTTCGCAAAATATGGTGTTAGGGCATGGGTATGCTGGTGACGGGTTTTTCGTGTAGTTGGAGGTGTAACATAAGGTGAAGAAGAAATTCCAAACTTTCCCTGGATGAGCGAATGAAGAAACATTAATCGAGCAATTTTCCGTCTTGTATTTCATTTCATTTATTCAACCTTAAGGGCCCGAAGGCATTACATAAGGGGGGGGCGTGTATCAAAGTAAAACAGCTTCATAAGAAAGTTGCATAATAAAGTGCACATTAGTTGTAATAGGTACATAAAAAGAAAATTTCAAAAAAGAAGAAGGCGGCACATATACACAATAACAACAAGGCGATAAATAAATAGATGTGGTATTCATGTGGTTATGTTGGCATTATCGAAATCGTTTAGTTTTTCGCGGAATATTTTGCGATCACTGCACGAAACAATGTGATCCGGGAGTGCGTTCCAAAGTGTGTGACAAACTGCGTGACAGTTGAAAAACCTTTCCTGAAGCCGTGTTGAAATGGAGACAAGCATCCTTCAGAGTTTAATATTTCAAGTATGTGGTTAGCGATAATGTGTTCGATTAGTTTGCAGCAGGTACTCGTCAAAGAAATCGGACGGTAATTGCTTAAACACGCGCGGTCCCCTTTTGAAGAGGTTTAATTTCGTTGGATGCCATTAAAGCAGATGGGGAATCAGTTCTCTTGAATTTATTGTAAATGAAGCGCACAGCCCGTCTTTGCACGTTTTCTATTTTTCTATATCTTTTTTGGTGTACGGGTCCCATACTATAGCCGCATACTCAAGTTTGGGCCGAATAAGAGAGTTATAGGCGAATAGCTTAACGTGACTGGGTGCTCCTTTGAGCTTGTGTCTCAAAAATCGAAGTTTTTTTAACGCAGACGAACAGATGTAATCAACATGGTCGCTCCACTTAAGCTGTGAATTTATTAAAACGCCCAAATATTTGTATTTTGCGACTTCCGAGGTAGTAGTGCCGTAAGCAGAGTAACTATAGTGGATAGGACGTTTCTTTCTTGTCATGCGCAAAAGCACAGTATTATCAGAATTGAAGACCATTCCTGATCTCTCACACCAGGCCACAATTTCGCGGAAAGCACCATTCAGTAATATTTGGTCAGCCACAGAACTTATTGGGGTGTACAGCATGCAGTCATCGGCAAATAAACCAATTTTAACATTTCTATCAATGGAGCACACAATGTCGCTTATATAAACCAAAAGTAACAGTGGATCTAGCACACTTCCTTGGGGCACGCCAGATGTCACTGGAAGTAACGTGGAAGAGATGCCATCAATATCCACAAACTGTGTTCGATTTTATAGGTAGGAAGCAATCCAGTTTACTAAGGTCAAGGGCACGCCTATTAATATCAGTTTTTCAAGAAGTTTATTATGGGTACCTTTATCAAACGCTTTGCTGAAGCCTAAAAAATTATGTTCAGTTGTCCAGGTTTATCTAATACGGAACTAAAGTTATGGATAGCAGTAACAAACTGCGTGACAGTTGAAAAACCTTTCCTGAAGCCGTGTTGAAATGGAGACAAGCATCCTTCAGAGTTTAATATTTCAAGTATGTGGTTAGCGATAATGTGTTCGATTAGTTTGCAGCAGGTACTCGTCAAAGAAATCGGACGGTAATTGCTTAAACACGCGCGGTCCCCTTTTTTATGCACGGGCACAGCTCTGGCTGTTAGCCAGTCGGGGGGCAATGAAAAAGCCGATAAGAATAAACACAAATTTTTTGTTAAGAAAGGAGCTAATGATTCAGCATAACGGCGTAAGAAGGCGGCTGGTATGCCATTTGGACCATGCGAACTTTTGGTATCTAACCGGAGTATGGATTCAACAATGCCTTCGGAGGATACAGTGATTCATTCTTCAGGTGCAAGGTCAAACACATGTTCATGGGCACTTTCTTGAGAAAATACAGAATGAAAGTAAGCATTGAAATGCGTAGAAATTGATTGAGGACACGTGATCCCGTTGTTATGCACAGTGATTTGATTTATTTGCTTGTGGGAAGTTCGAAGGTGATCCGAAAATTTGTGGCGATCATTTCGTATAAATTACGGAAGGCTCTCTGTAGTGTTTTTTTGCTGATTTAGGGCTAGAAGAAAGCTCTTCTGCTAAAATAGCTAACTTACTAGAGCTGGCGTTCTTAGCTTTTTTCTGACGTTTAAGCCTTCGTTTTAGGTGAATAATGTGCCGATTTATCCAGGGATTGGCTTTCTTTAGGCGCTTCTTCTTATCGGGTATGAAGTTATTGATACAATATTTACAGTGTTCTCTGAACGTGTTCCGTAACTGTGTGACACTGGTTCCCTCAAAGCTTTCATGAGCCAATTCCAAGTAATCAAGGGTGGATTGGTCCAGTGCTTTTGAATAATCTTTTACGTTCTTATGCTTTGCTTTTTCTATACGTCAGTGGACGACAAATAAAGATACGACTACTAACTTGTGATCAGATATCCCGTGATGAACAGATACTGTGTAATCACAAAAAGAACGTTTTGTGAATACTAAATCTAAGATTGACTCAGTAGAACCATGTATTCTAGTTGGTTCGGTGACAATTTGCTGAAGGTTGTGGGACTATATATCATAGCGTCAGCATGTTCAGAACATCCAAGGTTTTCGTTAGACCAGTTTATGGTTGGCAGAATAAAATACCCTGCAAGTATCAATTTTTTATTTATGTAGGTGAACAAAATACCCTGCAGCTTATGCAGATAGTCCAGATCTGAATTAGGGGGCCTATAGAGTGCACATAAGATGAAAATGTAGCCAAGATACGTGATTTTCAGAGCAAGGCTTTCATGGTTTTCTGGTGAATTTAGAACTATAGCGGAAATATTCGGTTTTAGTAAAATGGCTACGCCACCACCTCGTGAGCCCCTATCACGCCTGAATACAGTGTATGGTGGAGGAAAGATGCAATCATAAGTGATATCACAGTGAAGCCAAGTCTCGGTTATAACATAAATATCAGGGCTGTGAGTAAACAGAGCGATCTCAAGGGCTGTGGCCTTGTTCACTATGCTTTCGGCATTTATGTTAAAGGTAACAAGGTCACGAAGAGCTGGGTTATCTAAGGTGGTCTGTCAATCGAAGTTACTAGGAGAGAAAAAGGCTAATCCGTTGTTCAGTTGAATGTCTGAAGTGTTCTCGGTTTTATGAACAAGTACTATTCTCGCTAGTTTGCATGCGGTAGAAAAAGAGCCATTCAATACTGAGGAAATAAATATCGTTGTAAGGAACTTCGACACCCATTCAGCATATCTCACTCAGAATTCATGAAGAATATTGTCTGGTCCAGGGATTATTTTAGTGTTTATATTGAGCAAAAGGTTTAGAACACCTTCCTTGTTATCTCAATATTCGAAATGGGAGGGCGGGCAGACAATTCGCATACGCTAAGCACTGCATCAGTATCCTTTGTATAAACCGACGAAAGAAAATATTAAATTGTTCAGCCTTTTCATCATCATTAATTTCGGGATTAGAACAGCACTGATTATTCGGCGGACGTAAATATCGCCAAAACTTAGCCAATGCTTCTGCGAGGAACACCTACAATGTTACATTGTAAAATTGGTCTTTCGCCTCCTTAGTTAGCCGCTTCAATTCTTGCCTCATTTTTTGAATTGAAGTTTCATGATCTGTATACCTATATTCAGAACATGTTTTCCGTTCTCACATAATTTTTCGTTTTGCCTGAATGATTTTTCGGTTCATCCAAGGATTTGTTTTGCCGCATTTTTTATTCTCCTTAGGAACAAATTTATCGATGCATTGAGTTACTACTGTAGGAGAAATTCCATAAATCATCAGTGCTCACATCCGATTGATACAAGTAGATAAATTCATCAAAGGCGCTTTCGAGATATTCTAAGACATTCACATAATCTGCGTATTGAAAATTCGAAACTCTTTTCTTTGGGTTACCCAGTGAGGGGGATGGAGACATACTGAAAGTAGCCACTGGAATCTTGTGGTCTGATATGGCGTCATCTACATGGCAGTCCGTCAAAAGCCCTGCCAACCCATGCGACACTAAAATAGGATCCAAAATAGATGAAGTTGTATCACAAAGACTGGTGTGTTCCGCTACAATTTGCTCTAAATTATAAGAGAAGTCCAAAAACTGTTCGCAACTAGCCACATCTACCTCCCCGGGTGAGTCTGAGCTCCAACTACTTCCCGGTAAGTTAAGTCGCGCAGGTGAATGATATTGTCTCCTTCTAGAAAATTTATTTCCATAAATTCCCTTAGGCTGTTCATTCCATCACGTGAAGTATTTGAGAGCCTATATACAACTCCAATGTACACTGTTCAATCAGAAAGTCTAGTTTTAATTCATACAGGTTCGATACTATCCAATTGTTGGAAGGTAGTACACAATGTGCTTTGCTTTAACTAATATGACTACTCCTCCACCTCTTCCTCCTCGATCCCTTCTTAATGCTTTGTAACCAATTGGCACAACTTCGGCGTCTGTGATATTGCTATGTAACCATGTCTCCGCTATGACAATAGCGTCAGGTGCATGTTCCAAGAACACAACTTCCAATGCATCGGTTTTGTTTATTATGCTCCACGAATTTATGTTTTTAATCTTAAAGCCATCCTATTTACCTTGTTGGCGTCAGTTGCCTGTTTCAATTACCTTCAAAATTTGGTGCCGTACCTTTTGATCGTCATCCAATCCATACAATATATTATTGATTTTAAGTTTATCAAAGACAAGTTTGGCCCTACGACCTTCTTCTCTTTCCTCGGCACACAAGCCCCACAGTTTCTTCCTAATTTTTAATACAGGTTTGGAGTAATCTTGGGTAACGCTTATCTCTGTGCCTTTAAGCTTGGTACAATTGCTTAAAATGTTTACTTGCTCACTTAAGTCCGCTCGCCGAAAGATGATTGGTCGGTTTCTACCTGGTGTTTTCTTTCCGAGCCTGTGAATTCTTTCAATGCAGCTTACTTGCACTTTCAGGATGTCTCTAAAAACTTCTTCAGCGACTTACTTCATCAGTGCTACATCGTTCTCCTGTGCGCCTTCTTGCATGCCTCTAATTATTAATTTATTTCTTTTGGAACGGTTGTCCAAATCATCAACCCGTCTAGACAACAAGGCTTTTTTCAAAGTCATCTTAACCAATATCATGGTTTAATTATACGTTAAGTTCAGAGATAAACCCAGGTTTGTCGTTTTGTGATTAGGATTTATTTTGTGTTTTTAAGTACTATTACTTTATCTATATTTGTTTAATATGTAAACTGCTCGTTTTTCTGCGGCAATATTTCCTTTTGCTATAACTGTTGCTTATTTTAGTAGTTTTGAATTTCTCTGCAACATATTTTTACAGGTCATCCTAGAGCCTTTCGCTGCGGGACCACTTTCGGCATCAAAAGTTACCGACTACTTCATAAGCTATAAATTGAATAAAAATTAAATTTCCAGTTCTTGAAAGGCGCTAACAGCAATTGTTCCTACGTATTGCCCTTTGTCCCTCCGCCGTTAATTTTCCACCCTAGCGGTGTTTGTCTTACACTTTGACATCACGCCACGCACCAGCTTCTTCTTCGCTTGCTCTCTCCTTGAGTCTGGGGGATTGTGAGCTTAGAGTGCATGAAAATGCTGCCAAGGAAAACATTTGTTGTCCTGACGAACTCAAGTCCGCTTCTCGAAACATTGGGTTTAGCGACACACGTTGTTCGACCACATTTGATCACTTCAAGGCTCCCACTTCCTGTGAGCATTTGCCTCGTTTGGATCGTTGCATTAACAGCTATTTTTGTGTTTTTCTTTCAGACTTCTTCAGGTACAAGGTTAAAAGACAAAGAAAAAGAGGAAACCTTTCTGTAATTTTCATTCTCCCCAAGCATTTGCCCTTGCAAATGCAAGCTAGCCTCTCAA